>NC_135307.1:107132190-107848023 GCF_048772815.1 Callospermophilus lateralis | reverse complement strand
GCCTCATATAATACTAGAAACATCTGGGCATCAGAAAATACTTCCTATACTACAGTGCAGCTCAGTGATGGAGTGTTTTCCTAGCACGCTCAAGGGCTCTGGGTTCAATCCCCAGCACTGCAAAAAAAAAAAAAAAAAAAAAAAAAAAAGACCAGCTACTTGTCTGGCCTCCCTCCACCCCAAGGCAGAAAATTTCCCCAGTAAACGTGCAGTCCTGCAGAGGGAGGTTGAGGTATGACTCTGGAACTGGGGCTTTGTTGCAGCACTTGGGATCAACTGAATCAGGGAAACCAAACACTGGCCATTCTCCTTCCAGATAAGCTGAAAGTTTCCTTTTATTCTTGTCCAGGAAGGAGCAGGCTTTGCCAGGTGACAAAAATGCAAATGAGGGGGCTGGGGTTGTGGCTCAGCAGTAGAGAGCTCCCTCGAATGTGTGCAGCCCGGGGTTTGATCCTCAGCACCATATAAAAATAAATAAATAAAATGAAGGTGTTTGGTCCAACTACAACTAAAAAATAAATATTTTAAGAAAATGCTAATGAAGACCCAAGAGAGATTGTGCCTGGTGGAAACAGTACTAAACTCTGAGTCGCATAGGGCTCTGCCTATTCCCAGAGGTGTGACCTTGGGCAAATCAGGCTCCCCTCTGAGCCTGCCTCATGAAGCAATGTTTCAACTCAGTAGCTTTACAAAGATGCTTATTATAAATTGGTATGAAAATCAGTTTACAGAAGATATGCAAAGTAGACCCTCATTACTGTGAAACATAGAAAAATAGCTGAAAGCCTTATACCACAATGCTAACAGCACTTATTCTGAGTGATGGGATCATGGATGTCCTATTTTCCCCTTTTTGCTTATCTATATTTCTAATTTTTTCTATGGTAAGTATATATATTTATCACGTAATGCTGTATAACAGACCAGCTCAAAAGCTCAGTAGATTACAATACAAAGATTTATTCTCAGACTCACAGCTCTACAGATCAGCTGCAGTTTGACTGATCTAGGTTGGGCATGACAGGACTGTAGGGCCTGCTCTGTCTCAAGCTGCAGGTCTATTGAGCCTGGCTCTTCACTATAGGACCAGGTTCACATGTCTTCATGCTGGGGCCCTGGCTGGAGGGGGCAATAGCTATCTAGGGTTTATTTCTCCTTCCTGATCACCTTAGTCCAAAAGACAAGCCCAACTATATAAGCACATATAAAGTCTTTGCTTAGCTCATTTCAGTAACATTTCATTGGCTAAAGTAAGTCACATGGCCAAGCTCAACCTCGATGAGTCAGGAAAGTGTTATGTTACCCACAGTGGGAGTATTATGGTAGTGAATATATGTACATTAAGAACATAAATTGTTACATGCTAAGGTCTGTAAACAAGTCAGGATGGCACCTGGTATATTGACAGAGAATTGTTAGAGTCTGTAAACAAGTCTGCATGGTGCCTGGCAAAATGCCAGAGGGAGTGGTTTGTGAAGTAACAAAAGCGAGCCATTAAGTGTGGAGATTCCTGATTGGTTGACTGCTGTATCTAGTTTATGCTAATTAAGATAAGCTGTGCAAAATGTATAAATACCTCTGTTATCCTACAATAAAGGGCTCCTATTTCTGCTGCATCAAAGTACACAAGTCATTCGTGTCCCCCCCCCCCCATATTCTGCTGCAGCCGGACTGCGGCAGTTACATATTACTTGTATAATACAACAAACATGTGTTTTGCAATGTTCAGAGTATCCACCAGAGTATCCTGTAGGGTTCTCCAAAAACAAGATAGTGGAGACATTGTGTAATCTTGTAGGCTCACCCCTCTTCCTCTGCCTTCTCTCACCCTTTAACATAATGAGATACCATCCTTTATGGCACCTATAGTTTCACAAATGAAGGTTAAAAAAACCAACATAAGTTTGCCCCAATTATTGCCAAAGGCCAGACCCTCACTAGTTCCCACCCAGTGACCAGCTCCAGTCACTTCCGTTGATCTCCTGTCTTTTTACTTCTTTCATTTCACCTGGCCAGTCATTCAAAATTTATTTATTGAGCACCTAATGGTGCTCTTCTAGTCATGGGGTTGTATTTGTGAATATGGCAAGTTTCCCTAAACAAGGAAGCCTTCTTTCGTAGGGTTTGTGTTCCAAAATAAAATAATAAACAATTTAGGTTATTTTGATTTTAATTATGTACACCCAAATTAAAGTTTGCATTCCAGTCAGGAGGCAAGGTGGTTGCTAGGTGTGGGAGGAAACGCAAGAGAGCCAGAAAATATCATTGAGTGTGAGTGTTAAGAAGTGGATAAAATAGGATAGTGCACCAGAGAGCAATGGGGCAAGGGTTGGCAAAGATGGTGGGTTTCCCAGAAGGGGTACTGTTGGAAGTTTTTGGAAGATGTCTCTTGGGTTCTCCAGATCTTGACTCTGAGTCTCACTTGACAATTCTACTTAAAAATTTCCACCACTCTGCACTTTGGACTGCATGGGGGCCTTCCTGTCCTACCTGTCTTTCAGGACCCAGCCCAATTTCTCATGGATGCCTGGACCTTAACTAGTCCTCAACACAAAGGAAAGCCAGCAAACCCTATTAGATCAAACCAAGCACACTTACTGAACTCCCATCATACATAAAGCAAGCAGGCATTATTGCTTAGCTTCTGGAAGGCAAGCCAACAGTTACTTGTTGAGTGTTTATTGTATATCCAAACCAACAAGTATTTATTTACTGTCTTCCTGGAATTGAGGAGAATGCAAAGGTAATTGCTGCTGCTTTCTAGGAAGTTGCAATCAGGTTGCAGAGGCAAAGGTTACATAAAAATAGACTATTGGCTATGAAAAGAAGTACTGGTTATCAAGAGAACTTGTACAGAATATCCATTTGAGAAGACAGAGCTGGGGCTATAGATCATTGTAGAGTAGAGTAGCCATAGAAGGCTTTATGAAGGAAGTGAGACTTGAGCTGGCAGGAGTCAATAGGATTTATTTATTTATTTGTTTATTTACTTATTTATATTTACATATGTGCATACATACATACTGGGGATTGAACTTAGGGGCACTTTACCCCTGAACTATATCCCCAGCCCATTTTATCTTTTATTTTGAGACTGGGTGTCACTAAGTCACCCAGACTGGCTTTGAACTTGCAATCCTTCTGCCTCAGCCTTCCTGACTCACTGAGATTACAGGCATATACCACTGTGATTTAAGATTTAGATAGAAAAAAAAAAATAGGGGGGCTGGGAATAAAGCTGAGTGGTAGAGTGCTTGCCTCGCATGCATGAGGCCCTGTGTTGGATCACTAGTACCTCCAAAAAAAAGACAGGGAATGGGGTAGCCTGGCCTGGGCCTGGGTGTTTGCATTTTGGAATTCACAGGATCATTCCTTATTTGGGGCTGGTGCTCTCTTCTCCCTGATGTGCCAGCATTCTTGTAACACCCAGCTATTCCATGACCATGTTTCTTCTGGACCAAAGCTGGATTTCTTTGCAGACCATAATTTGCCCGTGTGATGGAAGGCTGACATCATCTGGCTAAGGTCAGAATGGGTAGCCCTGTGAGAAGGTGTTTGTGATAAGGGCATAAAAACCATGGAGGTTTGCCGCAGTCTCTGGCTGGGCACAAATCACGAGCCTCCACACAGCTTGTAGATTCAAACAGCAATTCTTTATTCCCGAACTCACACCGGCCGTCTACAAACACGTTCTGGGGAAATCCACGTTCTCTGCCCAAATCCACACTCCACTGGGCTTCTGTCTCCCAAAAATATACTGTCTGACCCTAAGAACTCAAGAGGAACTCAGGCAGCAGGATACGCCCTATTCTAAACGGGGAACACCCTAATCTCCTATTATCCTAAACCGGGAACACCCTAAACACGGATCCGCCCTGGTCCTTGAGCAAGGTCACCTTTTAGGAGTCCTTCCACCAGACAGCATGGGAGTACACTGGCAAGGAAATTGTCATACCTACTTGGCTGATGGCTCCCAGCAGAGGTTGGCATTAGGATGTCCAAGTGCAGCACATTTATAGTCCAGGTGTTATCTCATCTCCTAACTGAGGAATCTTTAAAAAACAGTCATGTTCCTCTCCTCTACTTGGGACCTTGAGACAGCAGCCACAGCTACTACTCATTTGATTCAAGTATGAACTCAATGCCTTTTTAAATAAATTTCTGAAATTTTCTGACATATCATTCTTTTGTTGACTTGGTTGCTAATAATATATTCTGCTTTCCAGAAGCTACTCATGAAGAACTCTGAACTGATAAAATGACTTCATTAAAAAATTGTCATTTTCAGGAAAAAAAAGAAAGAAAGGGGGAAAAAAGTAGAGGGAATTTCATCAAAATAGAAGAAAGATAGGTAGAGTAGACCAAGGGGATTGAGGAGAAGGATGAAGGGATAGGAAAGGGGAAAAACAGTGGAATGGATCTGACTGAACTTTTGTATGTGTATGCAGGGATGTGACAAGTTGGGCCCCTATATCAGGTTTATCCACACGACTCTAATTTTTAAAAAACAGTGAAGTACAAACTGTAAACAGGTTAAGAAGGGATCAGTGGAGTGAAGGAGGGGAGCAGGTATGGAGGAAAGTGCCAGGGACTGAATTGGAGCGGATTGTGTTCTATGCTTTTGTGATTATGCCAGGGGTATCCTGGTGCTGTCTATAATTAAAAAAGAACTAAATAATAATCATTTTTTACACTAAAAATATTTATCCAGTACCACTCTGTATACTCTGGATATGGGGAACAAAAGGGAGAATAAGCCACAGATTATGAATTCCTTTTATGCTTTATTCAGTTTGTGGAAAGAATCTATTTACACAGCTTTCCAAGAAATTTGCTCTCTCCCTCATCTGTGGGTGTATATACCATCTGTAAGATTACTTCCCATTTCATTTGCCTCCAGGTTATATGGGTTGTGTAGATCTCAGGAGTCTTTGAACATCATCATTTTAGGGGGAAGTGTTCAGGCCTAAGACAAAATAAAAACTATAACCAAGAGGCAGATGTAAAGCAGGCTTGAATACTCATTCCATGGGGGAAAATAAACCTTCACAAACTGTCTTCTCCACTGGAGTCCAGGGAAAGGCAAGAAGAAAGGCAAGAAACAGCCATTCCACTGTTTTTCCCCTTTCCCATCCCTTCATCCTCCTCCTCAATCCCCTTGGTCTACTCTACCTATCTTTCCTCTATTTTGATGAAATTCCCTCTCTCTTTTTTTCCCTTTCTTCTTTTTTTTTCTGAAAAATAGTAATTATTAAAAAAAATATTTATTTTTAGTTATAGGTGGATACAATATCTTCATTTTATTTTTATGTGGTGCTGAGGATCGAACCCAGTGCCTCACACATGGCAGGCGAGCACCCTACCTCTGAGCCCCAGCCCCAGCCCCTGAAAATGATAATTTTTAATGGAGTCATTTTATCAGTTCAGAGTTCTTCATGCCTAGTTTCTGGAAAGCAGAATATATTATTACCAACCAAATCAACAACACTGCGTTCTCTGCAGTTCCAGACTGTCACTCCTTCTGTAAGAAAGCTAGTGTGCTGCAGAAGGAGGGAACCCTGTCATATGAATATTAAAGAAAACCAGGGACTGGGGATGTGGCTCAAGTGGTAGCCCGTTCACCTGGCATGCGTGCGGCCCGGGTTCGATCTCAGCACCACATACAAAGAAAGATGTTATGTCTGCCGAAAACTAAAAAAATAAATATTAAAAAATTCTCTCTCTCTCTAAATAAAAAAAAAAAAAAAGAAAAAAGAAAAAGAAAACCAGGCAGCCAGCTCCATGTTTCAACACAGATGCTTCCAACTGCACCATGGCAGGTGGCACATGAGGCATAGAGGTGATTAGGGGTTGATCTCTGCCCACCTGGCCACCACCAGCTGTACAGCTGTTAGCCTAGATGTGGACAAGATGTGGACACCAAGACAGGATTAGATGGCAGTGGATTATTAGGCAAATGCCTGTGTGCAAAAAGGGGGATGGAGCCAGGGAGGATGGGAGAGCCTCAGACCTTAAACTACAGTTCTGTTTTAAGAAAGGTTGCAGCAGGTAAGCAAGACCAACAGCTTCACTTTAGAAGAGTCCCCTGACTTCTTGGTCTGTGTTACTGGGAGCAGGCTGTGGGAAGAATGTCTGCAGGGCAAACAACTCAGGTAAATTTTTATACCTTTCTGAGTCTCAGTTTCTTCAACTGCAAAGTGAAGGGTTGTTCAGAGGGTTAAATAAAATAACATATTTAAAGTGTCTAGAGTAAAGTGCCCAGTAATGTTCAATGTAGGAGAATTCCCTTCATTATCTTATTGTATCTCATCAGGAGGCAAGTTCAGCACGGTGATGTGATCTTTCTCCCACTGGCCCTTCCCTCAATCATCCTTCCTCCCACCCTCCAGCTAAACACAAAAGGAGGCAGAAGGTGTACCCCAAAGGCCAGAGCCTGAGGGTTTTGGTTTTGGTAGCCACCCCTTGGGCCTTTATCATAAAAGACATGGGGCTCCAGCCTCAGGGTGCAGAGTAGGGAGACCCCACAGAGATGGATAACATTCTTACTTGGGGAACTTACAGCATACTTGGAGGAATGAGCCACATCCCCTTGGGAACACCTTGGGGGGGACCCTAAGGCAGGCTCTACTCCTCCAAATATTTTGGGCTGAAGCCCAGACCACCACTATCACTATTTTGACTTTACCCTCTGTCTTTATCTATGGGCTCTATGCTCCTGCCATGCTGATTGCCAGTCTGTCTCAGTCTGTCCCTCTCCCCAGCCTCATAAATCTAGGCTTTGTTCTTATTAGCCCCTTTCCCTACACTGTCCTTCCCCTTCCCTCACCCTCCTAGTGAATGCCTCTTCTCAGTCCAGCTCAGGTGTCCCCTCACTGGACAGCCCTCCCTGACTCAATGCTCTCACTACTGGCTCCAGTCCCTAGGTATGTCACCTACCTCTCTGTGCTTCAGTCTCTAACGGGGAAATGAGGTGGTGATAATAGTGCCTGCCGCAGTCTGGCTGGGCACAAAATCACCGAGCCACCAGAAAG
This sequence comes from Callospermophilus lateralis, assembly GCF_048772815.1. Taxonomy (NCBI): domain Eukaryota; kingdom Metazoa; phylum Chordata; class Mammalia; order Rodentia; family Sciuridae; genus Callospermophilus; species Callospermophilus lateralis. Next base: position 107,840,992 of record NC_135307.1, on the reverse strand, counting down.
CCTTGTAGATTCAAACAGCAACTCTTTATTCCCGAACTCTCACGGACACTCTACACGCACTTTCTGGGAACACACTGCCTCCACTTGTCTCCGCGCACCAATTCTCCCAGAACCCCGTGAGAACTCAATGGGAACTCCAATGGGAACTCCAAAGGAGTGGGCGCCTGAGACAGCAGGATCCGCCCTAATCCCAGCAGGATCCGCCCTAATCCTGGAGCCGCCCTATTCCCAGCAGGATCCACCCTAAACTCCCTGAGCAGGGTTACCTTTCAACCCAAAATGCCATGCATCATTCCTACTTGGCTATGGCCACCCTAGCTAATTAAATGAGATGATAAAAGCACCATTAATGGGCTGTATAAGCAAGCATTATGGTCAATGATAGTTATGTGTCCAGCAGACACTGGCCAGTGAACATACAATACTCCATGATGGAGGAGGGGGAACACAGAGTGTAGTAACATGGGGGACATGCTGGACTCAGAGTTGCTGCTGTGTGGGGTTATGTGTTCCTCAGCCAACACTTGTCCTCTCTGGGCCATGTTTTCCTCCTTTGTATAGTTGGGCATGTCCTCCAAGGGCCCTTCTGGCTATGCTAGCTTAGCTCAGAGGCTCTGGGATCCTGGGCTTTGCAGGCATTGCCTGGGCTCTGAGGCCCTTCTTAGCTCCACTACTGGTGCTGACTCCCTAGGCTGGACAGCTCTCATACCATTTCAGAGGCAGCAGAACCTCCCAACTCTCAGCATCTGGACAGCACCTCAAGCTGGGAGGGCTAAGGCTTCTACAGGCAGACCTCAGGCCCAGGGCTCCCAGGTGGGGTGTGTGTGTGTGTGTGTGTGTGTGAGAGAGAGAGAGAGAGAGAGAGAGAGAGAGAGAGAGAGAGAGTGCTTTGGGTGGCACCTGGAGGAGGAGGAAGACACCAGCATCTCTCAGACTTTCAGGGTCTGGGCAGACTCTAAATCTTAGAAAATGTGGCTTGGGGGGGTCTACCTACAAACTTTGGGTCCTAGATTACAAAAATCATTTAGACCTTGATATTTTAATTTGCTTTCGACCTATCCCTCAATGCACTCCCATCCCTAACACTACCACAAAGCACAAAAGCCATTACATTTATTATCATGGGCATTTGTATGAAATCATAGATATTTGAACAGGTACATATATTTTCATGTAGGAATCCATAGCCCAGTTTTAAACCAAAATGTTAGCAAACAGCCAGACTGATACCTATGAATTTGTGAATACCTATATATTTATATCCGTTTCCTACATAATTTTGCGTATATTTTCATTCATTTATTCATTTATATTGATGAATATGTTTATTCCCTAACCCTAATCTTAGCACTACCCCTACTTCTACCCTTAACATTACCACAAATCACAAAAGCCCTTGCACATATAATCATGGGCATTTATATGGAAACCATAGGCATTTTGACAGGTACATTTATATACTGGATAGATCTTCTTATATAATATCATATATAAACATATTTTCATGTATGAATCCATGGGCCAGTTTTTTTTTAAGTAGAGTGAGAGAGAGGGAGAGAGAGAGAGAATTTTAATATTTATTTTTTAGTATTTGGCGGACACAACATCTTTGTCTGTATGTGGTGCTGAGAATTGAACCCGGGCCGCACGCATGCCAGGTGAGCCACATCCCCAGCCCCATGGGCCAGTTTTAATCACAATGTCAGCACATAGCTACTCAGAAACATGTATGGTTGTGAAAACATATATACTTATGTAGTCTTTCTTACATAATTTCATGTATTATTGTTTATTCATTTATATGGATATATTTGTTCATTCCCTAACTCTAAACCTAGCCCCACCCCTCAATGTACTCCCACCCAATCACTATCACAAAGTACAAAAATCATTGCATGTATAATTATGGGCATTTGCATGTAAATCAAAGATTTTTGATAGGTACATTTATACACTCTCATAAAATATCACATATATAAATATATTTTCATATATGAATCCATGGTACAGTTTCAATCCCAAATGTCAGCACAAAGCTAGACTGACACCTATGAGTTTGTGAAAACACATATATTTATATAGTTTTTTCCTACCTAATTTCACCCATATTTTCATTTTTTTATTAACTTATATCAATATAGATGGTTATTCCCTAATCCTAACCCAAGCATTACCCTTAATGTATTCTTACCCCAAATACTACCACAAAGTGCAAAAGCATAGGCATGTATAAGCATAAGAATTTATTTGAAGATCATAGATATTTTGACAAGTACATTTATATACTCACACACACATATATATATATATTCACGAATGAATTTATAACCCAGTTTTAATCCCAACTGTCAGCACACAGCTACTCAGAAATGTGAATGTGAAAATATATATATTTGTACAGGTCTTCTTACATAATTTTACATATATTTTCATTTATATTGATATTTATGTTCATGTCCTAACCATAACCCTAGCCCTACCCCTTAATGTTAGGGCTACCCTTCCTCTACCAAAAAGCACAAAACCCTTTGCACATATATTTATATAAATATCACAGATATTTTGACAAGTACAGTATATAAGAGAGTATATCTCTTATAATATCATATATATATATTTTTTTTTCTTGTATGAATCCATTGCCCAGTTTTAAACCAAAATTTCAGCACAAAGCTAGACAGACATCTATGAATTTGTGAAACATACAATTTATATATTTTTAACATAATTTCACATATATATTAATTTTTTAATCAATTATATTTCTCTATATATTCATTTCCTAACCCTAACCCTACCCCTCAATGTTCTCCTACACTAACACGACCACAAAGCCCAAAAGCCCTTTTTTATTTTCTTTTTTTATTCATTAATATTGATATATTATTTATTCCCTAACCCTTACCCTAACACTATCCCTTAAAGTACTCCTACCTATCACTATAACAAAATCCTTGCACATATAAACATGGGCATTTATATGAAAATCTTAGATATTTTGATAGGTACATTTATATACTCACATATAATATCATATATAAATATATGTTCATGTATGAATCCATGGCCCAGTTTGAATCCTAAATTCTGAACCCAGGTGCTCAGAAACCTATTTGATTGTGAGAACATATATATTTATATAAATTTTCCTAAATAATTTCACTTATATTTTCATTCACTTATACTGATACATATGTTCATTCTTTAGCCATACCTCTAGCTCTACCCCTCAATATACTCCTACCCTAACACTGCCACAAAGTGCAAAAGCCCTTGCACATCCAATCATGGGCATTTATATGAAAATCATAGATGTTTTGACAGGTATATTTATAAACTCTCACATAATGTTATATATATATATGCTTTCACGTATGAATCCATGACCTAGTTTTAAAGTTAAATGTCAGCACACAGTTACTTAGAAATACGTTTGATTGTGAAAAAATACATATTTATGTGGGTCTTCTTACATAATTAATGTATAAATTCATTTTTATTCACTTATATAGATATACATGTTCATTCTTTAACCCTAACCATAGCACTACCCCTCAATGTACTCCTACCCCTTACACTACCAAAAAGAGAAAAAGCACTTGCATGTATAATCATGGAATCTATATGTCATAGATTGCTGAGAGCCATTGCCAAGTAGGAATGACACATGGCAATTTCTTTGTCAGCCTACCCAATGTTGCTTAGAGGAAGGACTCTCCATATTGGACCCAGGTCATTTGCAGTGACATTGCATGTAAGGTGACCTTGCTCAAGGACCAGGGCAGATCCGGGTTTAGGGCTCTCCTTGGGTTTAGGGCTCTCCTTCAGTTTAGGGCGGTTCCAGGTTTAAGGTGCACCCTGCTGGGAATAGGGCGTATCCTGCTGCCTCAGGCTCGCATAGGGCGTATCCTGCTGCCTCAGGCTCGCCCGCTCCTTAAGTTCCCGTTGAGTTCTCATGGGATTGAGAGAGTATTTGGGATCCAGAACGTGGAATTTGGCCGAGAACGTGGATTTCCCCAGAACGTGATTGTAGAGTGTCGGTGTGAGTTTGGGAATAAAGAATTGCAGTTTGAATCTACAAGGCTGTGAGTGGTTCGTGATTTTGTGCCGATTGTGAAAAAATACATATTTATGTGGGTCTTCTTACATAATTAATGTATAAATTCATTTTTATTCACTTATATAGATATACATGTTCATTCTTTAACCCTAACCATAGCACTACCCCTCAATGTACTCCTACCCCTTACACTACCACAAAGAGAAAAAGCACTTGCATGTATAATCATGGAATTTATATGTCATAGATATTTTGGCCCGCACATATATACTCAAATAAAATATCATATATACACATATATTTTCATGTATGAACCCATAGCTGAGTTCTAAACTGAAATGTCTTCACACATACTAAGAAATCTATCTGATTGTTAAAACATGTATATTTATATAGGTTTTCCTAAAAAATTTCACATATATTTTCATTTTTTATTCATTTATATTGATACATATGTTCATTTCCTAACCCCAACCCTACCCCTCAATGTACTCCTACCTCTTACACTACCACACAGAGAAAAAGCTCTTGAACATATATTCAGGAGAATTTATAAATGAAAAACCTTTCCACATAAAATCATGTGCATTTATGTGAAAATCTTGGATATTTTGATAGGTACATTTATATACTCACATATAACATCATATATGTGAATATATTTTCATGTATAGATACATGACCAGATTAAACCAAAATGTCAGCATACAGCTATACTAACATCTATGCATTTGTGAAAACATATATATTTATACAGTTTTTTTACATATTTTCATTTTTATTGATATTTATTTCATTCCCTAAATATAGCCCTAGACCTAGCCAAAAATGTAATCCTACCCCAACACTACCACTAGGTAAAAAAGCCCTTACATGTGTAAATATGGGCTTTTATATGAAAATCATAAATATTGTGACAGGTACATTTATATACTTACACATAGTATTTTATATATATATATTCACTTATTAATCCATAACACAGTCTAATCCCAACTGTCAGCTAATAGCTACTCAAAAACCTGGTGAGTTAGAAAACATGTATATTTACATAGGTTTTCATTTATAATTTCAAGTATATTTTTATTTTTTAGTCATTTATATTGATGTATATACTTATTTCTCAACCCTAACCCTAGTTCAACTACTGAAAGTACTCCTACCTTAATTCTACCACAAAGTGAAAAGCCTTTGCATAAATAATCATGGAATTTATATAAAAATCATAAATATCATGACAGGTATATTTATTTACTCACTATATATTTTTTTCATGTGTGAATCCATGGCCCAGTTTTAATCCCAAATGTCATTACTCTGCTACTCATAAATTTTGAATTGGAGACACCCAAGATGGTGGAATAGAGGAGGTTATATTTCTGGTTACTCTGTGGTATGAAATCAAGAAAGCAGACAGGCAGCTTCCCCATAAGTGAGGTACGAGAAACCTTAGGGACACTATAAATCGATGGGGTAGAGACTCTACTGCCTCAGATCCATATTATTAGATGAGTAGACACACAAACAACATGAAAAAGCAAGGGAACAAATTGCCCCAAGCAAACCAGGATACTCCAATAACAATCCATTGACACCACAATGTCAGAAGAAATGTCAGAGAAGGAATTTACAATGTACATAGTTAAACTGATCTGTTAAGTAAAGGATGATGTAAGAGAGCAAATCCAGGTAGCAAAAGATCACTTCAATAAAGACACAGAGAATCTGAAAAAAAAATCAACAACAGAAATACTTAAAATGAAGGAAATGATAAACCAAATTAAAAATTCAATAGAAAGCATCACCAACAAACTAGACCACTTTTGGAACCTCAGGCAATGAAGACAAAATATATAATCTTGGGCTGGGGATGTGGCTCAAGCAGTAGCTCGCTCGCCTGGCATGCATGCAGCCCGGGTTCGATCCTCAGCACCACATACAAACAAAGATGTTGTGTCTGCCGAAAACTAAAATAAATAAATAAATATTAAAATTCTCTCCCCCCCACCTCTCTCTCTCTCTCTCTCTTTAAAAAAAAAAATCAATAGAAAGCATCATCAACAAACTAGACCACTTTTGGAACCTCAGGCAATGAAGACAAAATATATAATCTTGAAAATAGAGTTGACAATGGAGAAAAGATGTTAAGAAACTATGAACAGATCTTCCAAGAATTAAGGATAACATGAAAAGACCAAATTTAATATTTATTGGGATAGATGAAGGCATGAAGATACAAACAAAAGGAATGAACAAACTTTTCAATAAGATAATATCAGAAGATTTCCCAAATCTAAAGAATAAAATGGAAAATCAAATACAGGATACATACAGGATCCCAAATGTGCAGTAGAGTTTCTACCCCATGGATTTATAGTGTCCCTAAGGTTTCTCGTACCTCACATTTTCTCATACCTCCTCAATCAAAGGAGAAACTAATTCAAATTAAAAACTACAAATAACCAAAATGACCAAGAACACAAATCATATCTCAAAAACAACTTTGAACATTAATGGCCTAAACTTATCAATTAAAAGACATGGACCAACAGATTGGATTAAAAAACAAGACCCAAGAAATCAACAGAGATCTGTATTGGTTTCCCCTTATATGTAATCTGATATCTTTCTTGCAGCCTTTAAAATTCTATCCTTATTCTATATGCTAGGCATTTTTATTATAATGTGCCTTGATGTGGAGATAGCATATTTTGGGGTCTTTTTAAAAAATATTTTATTTACATTTTAGTTTTTGGCAGACACAACATCTTTGTTTGTATGTGGTGCTGAGGATCGAACCTGGGCAGCACCCATGCCAGGGGAGCGGGCTACCTCTTGAGCCACATCCCCAGCCCATCATAGATATTTTTACAGGTACATTTGCACACTCACATATAACATCATATATATAAATACATTTTCATGTATAAAGCCATAGCCCAGACTTAAACCAAAATATCAGCACACAATTATACTGACTGAAAACATATAGGGTTATTCTACACAATTTCACATATATTTTCATTTTTTTATTCTTTTATATCAATATATATGTGGACTTCCTATTGCTAACCCTAGCCCTTCCCCTCAAAGTATCCCTACACCTAATACCACCACAAGGTGCAAAAGCCCTTAAACATATAATCATGGGAATTTATATGAAACATAGATATTTTGACAGGTATGTTAATATACTGACATATAATGTCATACATATAAATATATTTTCATGTATGAACCCATGTCCCAGTTAAATTCCAAATATCAGCACATAGTTAGTGAGAAACCTGTAATTTGTGAAAACATATGTATTTATATAGGTTTTCCTTCATAATTTCATGTACATTTTATTTCTTTATTCATTTATATATATTATATATTTTATATAATTACTTATTATATACTTTTCACTTTGTGGATCTAACAGACTCATATTTTTCCTTTCAGAAAAAAAAGAACTTTCAAAAGTAGTTACCATGCCTCTTAGATGGGAAAATCAATACTTACCCTAAGGGAGCGAATTAGGACTTTTAGATCATAATAGCGTACTTGAAATATGAAAACTGAAAGGCAAGAGAAAGAGGTAACATGATGTAGGCAACAGAACCTACAGGGGTGATTTCTAGTCTGGAAACAAATAACATTCTGAGTGTTTAAAACCAAGAGATATTAATAAACACCACACAGGGGATAAAGGACCAAGAAACCACTAGCAGTGTGATCCAATTCAGTGATTAGGAGCAATGAGAAACCAACTTCACCCCTAGGCCAGAAGGACAGCAGAAAAGGGTTCCAGAGCACAGGAACCAAGGATACCAAGAGAGTGCTTTTTGTGGGGGTACCAGGGATTGAACTCAGGGCACTCAACCACTGAGCCACATCCCTAGCCTATTTTGTATTTTTTAAAATATTTTTTTAGTTGTAGATGGACACACAATACCTTTGTTTTTTTAATTAATTAATTAAGTTAATTTTTTTGGTGCTGTAGATTGAACCCCAGGGCCTTGTACATGCAAGGCAAGCACTCTACCAACTGAGCTATATCCCAGCCCCTATATTTTGTATTTTATTTAGAGACAGGGTGTCACTGAGTTGCTTATCACAACTTTGATTTTGCTGAAGCAGGCTTTGAACTCATGAACCTCCTGCCTCAGCCTCCTGAGCCCCTGTGATTGCACCACCGCACCCAGGGAGATTATTATTATTTTTTTTAATCACTTGCTTCCAGAAGTGATTCTTGGTTTTGGCAGCTGCTCTCTTTGAAGGTTGAAGCAGTTAAGATGTTGACACCTGTCCAAGGCACTGCCTTTAGGATTCTTCAGTATATCATGGTACAGTGGTGCACACCTGTAATCCCAGCTACTTGAGAGACTGAGACAGGAGGATTGCAAGTTTGAGGCCAGCCTCTGAGGCCCCAAGCAACTGAAACTTAGTGAGACCCCGTCTCAATTAAAAATAAAAAGGACTGGGGATGTGACTCAGTGTTTAAGAATCTCACAGGTTCAATCCCCAGCACCAAAAAAAAAAAAAAAAAAAAAAAGCAAGAGAAAAGCCTGTCATGGTACTGTATATCTGTAGTCCCAGCAGCTCAGAAGGCTGAGGCAGAAGGATTGCAAGTTCAAGCCCAGCCTTAGTGACTTAGCAAGGCCATAAGCAACTTAGCAAGACTCTGGCTCAAAATCAAAAATAAAAATGGCTGGGGATGCAGCTTAGTGGTAAAGCACACCTGAGTTCAAACCCACCCCCACCCCCCCCAGGGTCGGGGGAAGGAAGAAAAAGAAAAGAAAGAAAGAAAACAAGGAAAAAAGACATTCTAAGGGGAAACTGCTGGTTGACAGGCAAAATTATTGGTTGGGATTGACTTCTGAATCTGGAGCTGGATTTTTTGTTTGTTTTGTTTTTTAGATGTAGATGGACACAATACCTTTATTTTGTTTATTTAGGTTTTTTATGTGGTGCTGGGGATCGAACCCAGTGCCTCATGCATGCTAGGCAACCACTGAGCCACAACCCCAGCCCTGAAGCTATTTTGGAGGCTCTTTGGGTTGCAACACCAGCCATTCATTTCTGTTGGAGTATCTATGTCTGGGTGCATCTTCCTAACTGAGAGACTAAGAATTCCCTTCCAAGGACTTCCACCTAGGATTCTGTATCCCAGGGCCCTCGGGCCAGACCTGGAGTTAAGGTATTACTGGGGAAATGCAGAGATATTACAGAGCCTAGAATTGAAGGTGCTGGTCCTCTGCTCTGGGAGACAAACCAGTTGAAAGCATAAATTACACACTTATTTCTTCTTGGTATTTCTCAGTTGAAAGCATAAATCAGATAGCAAAATAATGTGTGAGCAAGGTATGAACACCTTTTCTATGATTCTCTTCCAAGGTCCCACTATTGTTTAGGAGTCTTCTTTGAATGTTCAGAAAGACACCAGTTGCTTTTACTTAAGACACTGTATTTTGGTGAATAACATACTGAGACAATATATTGTAAATATTTTTAGCACAAAATACCACTAACAAAGTGGTTAAGAATCCTCCTCTAGAGTTAGGTGAAATCTGACCTAAGATTCTGACTTTGCCTCTTATGAGCCTTGTGGCCTTGGACAAGTTCCTTAACTTCTCTGAGTCTCAATTTCATTATCTTTAAAATGGTTTTGATAGCAGATAGCTTCTGAGTACTTGTAAGAAGAAATGAGATAATCCACATGTAGTACTCAGCACACTGCCTGAACTTTAACAATTACTCAATAGATGTTTGTTCTTCTTGTTGGTAGTAGCATTGTGATGTTATCATCATTTTCAGAACACTGCTTTAACTTCTGACTGGAGGCAGCCATGAGTCTAAATGCCAACTTGGCTTTACCTCTCTGTATTGTCCCAGCCACCTGAGATGGCATGCTTGGCCAGGACTGACTGGGAGGTCAGGCCGCTTTTCTCTCAAGTTCAGCAGAGCAAGCAGCCTGAGAATCACTTGGGTAGGTCACTGGGCCTGGCAGTAAAACACAAAAACGGTATGTTGACATGTTCCAGATGTGCTTCACAGCTGTTGTAGTGGGGATTGGCATTGTCTGTAGAGAGCAAGTTGATACTGAGTTACTCCACGATGTATAGAATGGTAATTCTCAGATTGTGCCTACCCTGAATTACTTCATTTTGTAAAGCAGAAATTTGCCATAAGTTATTCCATTTTGAGTACAAGTGCTGAGGTAGAATGACTTACACTTTGTTGTACCAGTAAAAAACTGCTGTCTGCCTAGCACAACCATAAAACACAAACTTATAAGTTAATCATACTGATAAAAACAACCACCTGTGAATTTATCGAATTGGTCAGAAGCATATGGATACTTAGGCAAATCAAACTCATATCAGAAAAAAACAGGCCCGTGAGCTTATTGAACACATTAGACCACCAAATGAAGAAATCCCTTTACCCAAGACTCATAAAAGGAGGAGCAACCGGAGACTGGACACAGCAGCACACTGACCCTTGTCACCTGGTCACTTGTCATGAGCCTTCCCCAGGAAAATCACCACAGTGAAGAACCTCTGAATCTCCATCCTCAGGCTTCATGAAGCACGGTACAGTTTCTCCTGCCAGTGACAACCATGCAACCACTTACCCAGGCTAACATCTTAAGCTAACACTCCAAGCTGAACTCTGAAACTGCTGTTCATCTGGACCCTGACTTAGAATAATTATCTGTGCTTTGACAGTTGTGCTCCTTGACCGAGTTCCTCAGCTTATCAGTCACATACAGTGACTCTTTGCAGTGGTATCTATCTGCTGTCTGCCTTTGCTCTCCCCTCAGCCTTCTGAACCCCTGTGGCTGCTTTAACATTTTGCTAGCCTTTATAAGAAATTATATATGTAACCTACGTATATAATTGTGTAAAGCATGATGTGTGATTTGAGTGCTATGGATACTAGAAATGAAGATTAGAACAAAATAACTTGTGTTTGCCTGGTTTATGATTACCAAATGATCCATAAGTATTTGGTGAAATGCCAAGGCTGAAAATGGTGTAGCCTGTGGATATTTTGTTATTCAATAAATTCTGAATTTGTACACAAATGTGTTTGGCCTATGTTAGTGACTTAGCTTGCTCATGACACTGTTCTATTAAACTATAAAAAAATCATAAAATAAAAATAAAAATCATTTTGTCTTTGCATGAAAGGGCTGAAATAGTTGGTTAGCTAATTTAGTTATGACTGGTAAAAACATACGTGAGAAGTTATACACTTCAGGTTTCTCTCAAATGTGGTAACTAGAGGCAAGATTCCCCAGAGTAAGAACTGGGTGGGGATAGCTCAGTGGTAGAGAGCATGCTTAGCATGCACAAGGTCCTGGGTTTGAATACCAGCACAATGTTATTAAAAAAGAAAAAGGAAAAGAAAGAGAGAGACTACAAACAGGATATAGAAAATGAGTCAAATAACATTTGGCAAGGTCTTTGAATTCACTCTCCTAGAGTGATAGGGATTGATGGAATGCAGTCAAACAAGCTTTCTCCTTGCTTGCAGGTGGCAGTGACATCACTGTAACCTTTGGGAATGTAACTTGCCTGTTCATGTCAAAATGTTTATGTCTTTAGGCTTGGTAATTCCACCTCTGAGAATGTATCAGAAGAAATAATCCACAAATTTAGAAAGAGCTATATACACATATTTATTCATTGTCTCATTGTATGTAAGAGTGAAAACGTCAATCAAAGGTCTAATAATAGGGAGGTAGTTAAATAAATGACATCATATTCACTGGAATAGTACACAGCCACTGTTAATGAGTTCATAGAGATCATGTGGCAGTACAGGAAAACGCCTGTGGAAATAGCAAGTAAGAAAATTAGATACAAAATGGTATAATACTAACTATGTGAAAAACCTTAATAGAAAAAAAGATTGGGGAGTTAAGAAAGATATTAATAATTAATACTATAACTACTTATTAATGTTAATTGATTAGCAATTGTATTAGGGTGATGGAGGAATTATGGATAACTTTTGTAGTATTTTGAAGTTTTAATTTTGTAGTTATATAACTTGTATGGTAGACCCTTCAAAGATCTCCACATCCTAATCCCTGGAGCCTGTGGATATGTTACCTTATGTGGCAAGAGGGACCTTACAAATGTAATTTGTAAGGAGAGATCTTCCTGGATTATCCAATGTGATCACAAGGTCCTTATAAAGAGGCAGACAGGAAGGGCAGGGTCAGAGAGAGCTTGGAAAATGCTCTACTGCCAGATTAGAAGTTGGAAAAATGGGCCATGAGCCAAAATAATGCTACAACCTCTAGAAATTGAATAGGAAACAGACTCTCCCCTTAACCTCCAGAAGGAATACAGCCCTGTTAACCCTTGATTTTATCCCAGTGACACCCATCTCAAGCTTTTCACCTCCAGAAACATATGATATATATTTTTCAGTGCTAGGGATCAAACCCAGGGCCTTGCACATGCTAGGCAAATGCTCCACTGAGCAATATCCCCAGCCCTAAATTTGTTTTTAAGCTTTGCAGGAGGTAGACCTAAGTTTGCAGCCTAGCCCCTCAGTTGCAGATTGTGTATAAAAATTCTCTGATTCCCAAATCAACATACATGTGGACCTTATAAGAAAATCATTTTCTGCTGAGTGGACTCCAATAGGGGCCTTTTTTCTCTCTTAAGTAATGTATTTAAAATTTTAAAAATAATATTATATTACAAACAGAATTAAAAATATAGAGAAAAATTCCATAATTTCTTTAACCTCACATAATAATTGTTTATTGTATTTCCTTTCAAGTTATTTTCATATACATATTGTACTAGTTAGGACTTGGTTGCAAGTAACTAAAACCTAATTCAAAGCAGTTTAACTGAAAAAATAACTGGGAAATACACTGGCTTTTGAAACAGCTAGATTCACAGGGAAGGGTGGTACACACCTGTAATCCCAGGTACTTGGGAGGCTGAGACAGGAGGATCACAAGTTTGAGGCCAGCCTGGGTAACTCATTATGATGTGATATTAAATAAAAATTAAAAAGGGTTGGTTATATAACTTAGTGGTAGAGAACCCCTGGGTTCAATTCCCAGTACCTTCAAAAAAAAAAAAAAAAAGAAAAGAAAGAAAGAAAAAAAGAAGAGCTAAATTCAAACAATGTGCTCAAATGATATTGTTAAGGTCTTGTGTCCCCGATGTCTTGGCTCTGCTTTCCTCTGCATGGTTTCATTATTTGTTCTCTTAAATGTGGTGGGAAGAACGACCAATAGCATAGTAAGGCTTCTATGGACCTTATAAGTCTTGTCCCAGAGATATAAAACACACTCAGATTCTTATTGGCCCTCCATGGGTCACATGCCTACCCTTGGGCAAGCCAATATTGGGTGGGAGGAAAAAAGGTGTTATTGTTGTCTAGCCCAGTGTCACATGCACACTCCTTCAGGCAAGGACTGGAACAGTATAGTATGACTATTTTACAACCAGGGGGAGGAGCAGTTAAAAAGAGTATTGGGGGTGAAGGCTAGAGATGGTAGCATAGTGGTGGAGTGCTTGTCTAGCATCTTAAAGGCTGTGGGTTCAAACCCTAGCACCACCACAAAACATAAAATAAAAGGGGTGTTGGGCTTGCAAAAATAAAAGCCATCCTTTATTCATGTTACGGTTTGAATATGAGGTGTTCCCCAAAAGCTCCTGTGTTAATGCAGAAATATTCAGAGATGAAATAATTGGATTGTAAAAGCTGTAACCCAATCAGTCCATCCCACTTTGGATTGACTGGGTGGTAACTGTAGGCAGGTGGGGCATGGGTGGAGAAGGTGGGTCACTCGGGGTGTGCCCAGGAAGGGTTTATCTTTCTTGTGGTCCCTTTCCTCCTCTCTCTGCTTTCTGGCTACCATGAGTGGAACAGAATGAATGGCCTTAATTTAGGCCCCAGAGTATGGACATCTATGGACTGAGACATCTGAAACTAGGAGCCCCCAAATAAACTTTTCCTTCTCAAAGTTGTTGTTGTCAGATATTTTGGTAGTAACTACACAAAGCTGACTAAGACAACATATTTAATTTACTCACTTAAAAATATTATTTTAACCGACATAAAATCTTATATATTTATCATGTATGACATGACATTTTTAAATACACACACACACACACACACACACACACACACATTATGGAATGGTTAAATTGAACTCACTTACACATCACCTATCTGTATTTCATGTCATGAGCAATTTGTATTTTTCTTTATAGGCTTTGTAATTATCAGTTTAATGGATTTAAGATCAATCATACCACAGCTTGACAGAACCTTGTTAAATATCTTGTTGGCTACTTAAATTGTTTTTAAAGTTCTTCTATTATAAATTATTCTATAATAAGTATTTTGTATTTGGGGGGCTCAGAATATGATACCCCCAAAGTCTGGAGCTTTGACTGCTGAAAGGTGTTAAAATCTGCCTCATTGGGGCTGGGGATGTGTCTCAAGCAGTACCGCGATCGCCTGGCATGTGCGGGGCACTGGGTTCGATCTTCAGCAGCACATAAAAATAAAATAAAGATGTTGTGTCCACCAAAAAAAAACCTAAAAAACAAACAAACAAAACAAAAAAAAACCTGCCTCAGAATCGAGTTGCCTTTGCCCTTCCCTTGTTTTTCTCTCTCCCTGGAGAGGGAGAGACTTTTTGCAAAGCTCCTTTATCTACCAGGCTCCATCAAAAGAGGAACACAATTGCCTTCAGTTTTCCTACTGAAAACCTAATTAACCAGGAAAAACTAAACTCATCATAGGAAGGAATACTGAAGTATGTCAGCACACCTGGGCAGACTTGTAACACACCATTGCCCTCTATTTTGATACTTCAGAGAATCATTTATGATCTACTATCTGTCTGTGGACCCAGTGGACTTTATCCCAAGCCATTGTATATTCTCCCAGCTCATTGAGTTTCTCTAAAAATCATTTACTATTTCCCTAAAAAAAATCATCGACATTCCTCATTCTCTCCCTCCCCTATAAAAAAGGAGTAATATGTTTCTGAATCACATTGGGTTGGTGAATAATCAAACTTCTATGATTTTCCCCCACACTATGATCTTTTTTTCCTTTTGCACTTTAATAAATCTATGTGCTGTTTCTCCCAATTAAATTGTCTGTTGTTGTCAGGTATGGTGGCATTCCCTGCAATCCTAGCAATTCAGAAGGGTGAGGCAAGAGGATAGAAAGTTTTTGGCCAGCCTCAGCAACTTCACAAGACCTTGTCTCAAAATACAATTAAAAAATAAAATAAAAATTTAAAAAGAAGGTACTCGGGGTGTAGCTTTGTAGTAGAACACTTGCCCAGCATGTGCAAGGTCCTGGGTTCAATCTCCAGTACTGAAAGAAAAAAGAGAAAGAGAGAGAGAGAGAAGTCTATTTTTAGTTCATTCCAGCCTGCCTTCAGAGGCAAAGAGGAAATTTTCTTTTGCCCCTATAGTACATATAGTTTTCTCTTGTGCTTTTGTTTTGTTTTGTTTGCTATACTGGGGATTGAACCCGGTTGGTGGGGGGCGGAGTGGGGAGACCTTTTTGTTTTGTATTTTGAGACAGGGTCTTCCTTGGTTACCCAGGCTGATCTGGAACTTAAGATCCTCCTGTCTTATTCTCCCAAATCACTGGCATGCACCATCATGTCCAACTATTCTCTATAGTTTATTTCTACAAAATAGATTCCCAAAAGGGCTGTTGGATTAAAGGTGATAACAATGATTCATTCTGGCAAATTGTTTTCCGGAAGGGCTCTACCAGCACATAGGGCCCATTGCAGCTGCTGAGGTAAAGAGGAATGACTTTGGTGTGGGGCCTTGCTAGTTGAAGCAGGTTGAAAGAATATCACAAATTGGTGTGTCTGAGGCCATGACCAAAGAAACAAACAGGAAATATACTTCCCCTCTTTAAAACTGAGATAAAATGCAAACTCTCTTATAGTTAGAACAAAAACAAAGCTCCTGAGTTACATCCCCAGCCCTTTTTATTTTTTATTTAGAGACAGATTTGTTGAGAGCCACAGCCAAAGGGGCCCCAGCAAACTTCCAGCTGCCAGCAAACTTCTGATGATTGGCTCACAGTGGCCCCAGCAACATCTAGCTGTGATGCTCTGCTGTGATGCTCATTGGAGATGCTCATTGAGCTGTTTCCCTGCCCTTTCAGACTACCAGCTGATGATTGGCTCACAGCGGCCCCAGCAACATCTAGCAACATCTAGCTGATTGGCTCCTCTGTGGTGATGCTCATTGGGCTGTTTCCCTGCCCTTTCAGACCATGGAGCTGCTCATTGGGGGACTTTTTTGGCTCTGCCCATGCGACCCAGCCAATCGGCCTCAAGAGCAGGAGGATGGTGGGAGGAAGAGGCTGGGTTGGGGTGTGTGGCTTGTGGGAAGCTGGTGGTGGCAGTTGGGCTCTGAGGGTTTTTTCCTGAGGAGCTGTTTTGTTTGGTGTGTGTAGTTCTAAAAATAAAGTTAGTTTCTTTTGACAAGTGGCTCCTGAATTGTGCCCAGCCAGTCTGCGGCACAGATTCTCACTAAATTGCGTTTTTTGAACCCTCAATCCTCCTGCCTCAGCCTCCCAAACTGCTGGGATTACAAGCATGTGCCACCACATCCAGCTTAGTTTCCTTTCCTGCTACCTGCAGGAATTAGGTCTATCCTGCCTGTGGATTTATCTCCAGGAGAAGCCATACTCATCTATGTCTTATTAACTAAGCATTTGATGTGGACTGTGGCAGAGGCTGCTATCTTCAGGAGTATTTGACCTTTCTTCCTTTTAGAAATAGGTCCTACAGAGCCTCTGACCATCCAGTTAGAAGCCACATAATCCAGTTTCCCTTACAGTTAGGTGTAGCTGTATGAATAAGTCCTGGCCAATAGGATATGAGTGAAAGGAATTTGGCAACCTCCAGGGATGGAGACTTGCTCACCTGGAAATTTTGGTCCTAAGAAATACTAGTGAATATGTTGGTCTCTTAGACAAAGAAAATATGGAATGGAGAGTCACAGGATGGCTGCTTTCTGCCACAGAAATGGAAAACAGGAAGAAGGTGGTTTCGAGAGAAAGAATAGAGCAGATTCAAGACAAGAGAAATGAGGTGGGATTCCTGGGAATCTCAAAAGGTCCTGGGGTGCTCAGAGAGCTGTCATGGTCCTGGTTCTCCTTCCTTATGAGTAAGGCCACATTACTCCTGTACTTGTTTTCTAATAGATAGGAATTTTTCTTTGTGATAAAGACCTGATTATGAAGTGAAATTATAAGAACATTATGATGGGGGCTGGGGTTATGGCTTAGTAGTAGAGCGCTGGCCTAGCACGTGTGAAGTGCTATGTTTGATCCTCAGCACTACATAAAAATAAATAAAATAAAGGTATTGTGTCCAACTACAACTAAAATATATATATATATATAAAGAACATTATGATAAAGAACCAATGCCTGTGGATAGGGATTTCCCCCTATCCCCATCTCCCATCAGCTTCTCTTCAGGGAACCTTATTGACCATGGTTCCCTATCTGTTGGATTGTAAATGGTTTCTCTAGGAGTCTCCTGTTCTTAAAATGTAAACATCCCTTTGACAGGCTTTCAAGGCCAGAGTTTTCAACAGGCATCTCTTAAGGGGGTCATTTTTTCTTATACTTTGAAACTTTCTGAACTCTGTAGGAATGTAGCTATATCACTTAATTGCTATGCCAATTAACTGCTGTCTAAACTATAACCTCCTAAGCTTAATTTTTAGAAATATAGCTCTTAGGGAGAAAACTCAAGTCATCTTGGGTTACTGCTGCCTGTGGTGAAGGCCACTTTGGGATAAAACTTAAGTGTTTTACTGTCTATGTTCTTCCCCTGTGAATTACTTATCATAAATTCCCTATGCATGATGGTCTTTGGTCACAAAAGGCCAAGCATTCAAGCCCACTAATGTTGTAATGGTTAAGAAATTATGTCAAATTTCCCATAAAAGCCCATGTAGGGACCCAGAGATTCAGAGCACTGGCTCATCTGGGTCCACTGTTATAAATAAACTTGAGACCGCCAACCCTCCAGAGTGGTGCTTAGTCTCTTGCTAAGTGTGATTTCCATAACACCTTCAGCTAATGTAAATAAAATTTCTATTATTTGCAAGAAAATCAGGTTTCATAGAGTCCTCCAGAATAATGCCTTATTTTGTATTGTTAGCCAATAAGGTGTGATATTTTGCTTGTGTTGAAGACTTATAAAGAATAATAGCTGATGTGGTGGCTCATGTCTGTAATCCCAACAGCTCTGGAGGATGAGGCAGGAGGATTGTGAGTTCAAAGCCAGCCTCAGCAAAAGTGAGGTGCTAAGCAACTCAGTGAGACCCTGTTTCTATTTAAAATAGAAAATAGGGCTGGGGATGTGGCTCAGTGGTTGAGTGTTCCTGAGTTCAAACCCCAGTATTCCCCGCCACACACACACACACACACACACACACACACACACACACAATAAGCTAGGGTGGTACATGCCTATAATCCCAGTGACTTGGGAGACTGAGGCAAGAGTATTGTAAGTTCAAGGTCAGCCTGAGCAACTTAGAGAGATCTTGTCTCAAAATAAAAATGAAGGACTGTAGGTGTATAGCTCAGTGGTAGAGTGCCCCTGGATTAAATCCAAGTACCTCCCTACCCTTCTATTTATTTATTATTAGGCTTTTCTCTGCCTTATTTGAGAAGGTAAGGTAGATAGGCCTCTCCCACAAAAGGAAGTTTGAACTTTAAGGCTGAAAGAAGAGGTTACCAATGGCAGCCTACTGTCCTGGGTTTGGTTTCCAAAAGTCCAAATTCTTGAGGGGAGTTTTCTGGGGGAAAAGGGAAAGGTTAATTGTCTCAAGGTAGGGGAGGTAGAAGGAGTAAGAATGAAGAATTAGACTTTGACCTGGAGGGGATAGAAGTCTGTAGCATCTGTGTCTTGGGGTCCTGAGCCCTAACTTGGCTAGTCTGAAGGAGATGGAAGGACCTCAGAGGGGACCACTATCCTGGTATATCCAGAGATACTGAACCAACTTAGACACTGGCTTTCCATGCTTGACTATTGCTGTTATAGAGCTGGGGGCTTCTGGGAAACTGAGGCAGCATGAAGACCCCCACCCTTCAAACCCCTATTATTGCAATCAATTTAGAAAAGATTTCAAACATGTCACTCAGAGTAACAAGAATGAGTTTATCATGTCTGTTCCCTAACATTGTTACCTAACAGAACAATTTTATTTATAGAAACAAAGGAGTTTGGCAGACTTGGCCCTTATGCCATCATTTACCAACTCAAATTAGAATATCATCATTAAACAGCCCTCGATAAATTAATGGATATGAGCATTAGGTATCAATGACTGTTAACTTCATACAAAGGAGAAAACTTGGCATTGTGTCTCCTGAGGTCTTTTCCAACACTTCTTATTTCTTAGTCAAAGGGCCAAACCTGAATCTTATCTAGACCCTGGATACAGCGGTCAATTTGCATGAGAAACATGTTGAACTGCAGCAAAAGTAAGTAATCAGCAAAATCTAGACTAAAAAGGCAAAAAGATTCAACAGATTGTGTAAAAGAACAGAAGAGGAAATACGGATTGAAAGAAATTTAGGGACATATTTGCTTGGAGAATAGCAAAGAAAAAGCCCAGCTTAGAGATGCACATTTGGATGATTATAATAGAGATTAGGATCTGGGAGCATTGTGATTGGGAGAAGTGGTCCCTGGATGGTGCTTCTCTGGAGAGTGGTAAGTTTCCGTTTCAGACCTGATATTGATGACAAGAGTTATATATTTGTGAGTGTGTGTGTGTGTGTGTGTGTGTGTGTGTGTGAGTGTTTAAAATATTTGTGTTTTATTTTGTAGTTTAAAAAAAAAAAGTGTTCTAAGGACAACATAAGCCTAGAATGATACATGCCATTACTCCATCTGAGTACAGAATGCTTCTTGGGAAAGACAAAAAAAGAACACAGACGAATGCAGAGTTTATTTAGTGGTACAACAGGAGATGTAAAGTTCATGATCTTGTTTGATACCCATGTTTAGCCATTTCTGAAGCTTAATATATCTTTGGAATTTTCAGTTATATGAACCATCATAGTCTCTTTTTACTTCATTGCTTTGATTCTCAAACCAGTCTATCAAATACTAATAGATCCCCAAAATACTAATAGATCCCCAAAAGGCTGGTGAATATTCCTCAAGGAATTGATGCCTCTGCTGGATTTTTCATGATGGCTTTGTCTTTAGTAACATTTCCCACCACACTCAGACAACTTGTTCATCTTCATTTTCTCGGTGCCCTTGAAAGCTTTATTCCTAATGTTGGGGTTTGTAGTTATTCACAGAGGCTCAGTTCTTCCTGACCTTGTTGGAGGGTCAGTAGGGCTCACTGAGGGAAGGAATAGAAAGGAGTGTTCTGCTAGAGATGGATTTAAAATTTTATCATGTGGAATAGTTGGCATATTTGTTGAGTTAGTTTGAGGTCCAGGTGAGGTAAGAGGAAGTCATGTGTTTCAGATATCATCTGTTTACTCCACATATTTATTGATTTTCAAGCTCTGAACAAGAAAGCTCCAGTCTCAGCTCTCGGGAAACTCACAATTGGGATTGTGTATGTGTGGAAGTGGGAAATGGCTTCCCTCTATCCTTTGTTGGTAAACAAACAAACAAAAAACAACTCTGCTTAAGGAAATAAGAAAATAGTTTATTCTGACGAAATATGAGTGAGCATTCCCAATAAACATAGATTCAAGTTACTCCGAATGACATGTGCTGCTGTGGAGGAGTATATATGAATTCTTAAATCCACAAAGATATTCATAAATCAATACATTTACTAAATACATTGGTGTGGGCATTAGGTAAGTGGGCTCCAGTAAAGTAGGGAAATCTTTCCCATAGATTTAAGATGTCATAGTATGCATGCATTTATTTTGTAGTACTGGGGATTGAATCCAATGGTGCTTTACCACATAGCTACATTTCCAACCCTTTTTATTTTTTATTTTGACATAGGGTCTCTAAGTTGCTGAAGCTCATCTTAGAATTCTTAACTTTAGGTTGGTGGAGGCTAGAGGTCTGCTAAGCTTAGCAATACATTGGAAAGTTATACCCAACAATCAACAGGATGTTAGGTCACATACAAAGGTTGAAAGTAAATGCCTTAACTTTTGATTAACAGGAGAAAGCCCATGCTTAAAGGGACTAAGATAGCCCAAGATAATTCTGGCTGTCTACTTGCAACATTCCATCTTTCCACAATCATCATGTTTTGCTCAGCCAAGGTCAAACAATCTGCAGGATATTTAATATAGTTGGGGCTACTTTTCAGCTTCACACCTTCTAGGTTCTTTGGCTGGGTTACAAATTAAATTGACACAAAACAGACTGTTTTTTTTTTTTTTTTTTTTGAGAGAGAGAGAGAGAAGAGAGAGAGAGAATTTTTAATATTTATTTTTTGGTTTTCGGCAGACACAACATCTTTGTTTGTATGTGGTGCTGAGGATCGAACCCGGGCAGGACGCATGCCAGGTGAGCGCGCTACCGCTTGAGCCACATCCCCAGCCTCAAAACAGACTGTTAATAGTTTGGATATGAGATGTAACCCAAAAGCTCTTGTATTAATGCAGGAATTTTGAAGGTGAAATTATTGGAGTATGAGGACTATAATCTAATCAGTTCATCCTAGTTTGAGTGGATTGATTGAATAGTAACTATAGGCAGGTGTGACATGACTAGAGAAGGCAGGTCACTGGGGGTGCCCTGGAAGGGTTCATCTTCCCTGTGGTAACTTCCTCCTTCTTTCTGATTTCTGGCTGCCATGAACACTCCTCTTCCATGCCCTTCTGCCGACATGATGTTCTGCCTCACCTTGGGCCCACAACAACATACTCAGCATATAGCCCAAGCACACTGGTTTTTGTCAGTGAGTGTTAGTTCCTATTCTTGGTTGAGTAATCCAAGTTGTTTGACAGCATTCAGGGCAAAAAGAAGAGAGACTTTTCCCTTTAGATCAGTTTTACAGCAATGGAGTGGACCCAAGGTGAGGACTAAATCTCTGAAATCATGAGTCAAAATAAACTTTTCCTCCTCTAAGTTGTTCTTGTCAGGTATTTTGGTCACTGTGACACAAACCTGACTAACAGAGATTAACAGGAGAAAGCCCATGCTTAAATTATGTGCATATGCATAGCACCCCCATAAAGGATGAGAAGGGCCATATATTGACGCTTACACAGCATCCTGAGGTACAGAATAGAATAAGGACTTGAGGTTTCTATGAGATGGTGGGTAGTGGGTAGTGGAAACACAGTCATGGGAAGGCAAAGGGAAGAAATGTATAGTGAATAAAGGTGATCTTGTTATAAAGATTAAAAAAAAAATCTCTCAGGTAATAAAAGTTGTCTGGGGCAGTCCTCTACCTATTTTGTTATGTATTTTTAAGGGTACTGGGAATTGAATCCAGAAGCTCTCTATCAATGAACTACATCTCTAGACCTTTTAATTTAATTTTGAGATAAGGTTTTGCTAAACAGCTGAGATTGGTCTTAAACTTGAGATCCTCTGCCTCAGTCTCCTGATAGCAAGATTAAAGTGTACATCATCCCCACCATTCCTGTTGCAATTGCTTTTACTATGTAGATTTTCTTTATAGATGTAAATTTTACATAGGGCAGCTTTCAGAGTCTCTCCTGTGTCTATACCATGTTCCTGATTCTGAAGTTTCTATCATTTGAATTATTTCTTAAAGGGTGTTCATTAGTTCTGGGAAGCTCGATTTAGAACGCAAAACTATGTTAATTTGAGGGATGGCACATCATTGTTTTAGAAGGCTATGTCACTACATTTTTAAAAAATATTTTTTTTAGTTGTCAATGAACCTTTATTTATTTATATGTGGTACTGAGAATTGAACCCAGTGCTTCACACATGCTAGGCATGTGCTCTACCACTGAGCCACAACCCTGGCTCTTATATCACTATATTTTGAAAAGAAGACAGTCCTTGGGGAAAAGCTTAGGCACCCAGGAGGTGGTAACTAAGGTAAAGGAGGAAGATAAACATGGGAGAAAGGGGAAAAAGAAATTGAAAGTGTCTTTAAAAAAAAAAAGTTTGTATTTACTTATATTTTTTTTAGCTGTAGTTGGACACAATATCTTTATTTAATTAACTATTTATATGTGGTGCTGAGGATCGAACCCAGAGCCTTGCACATGCTAGGCTAGCGCTCTACCGCTGAGCCACAACCCCAGCCCCATGAGAGTGTCTATTATTTTTTACCAGTTTTCTCAGATTTTGGTTATTCCTATACCTTAACTATTTCTCTGTGATAAGAGTAGGACTTATTTGGTATTGTAGACTTTGAAGTGAGACAGACCTGTGTTTCAGTCCTAGCCTTGCTACATACTAGCTGTCTACCTGCAGGAAGTCACTTCCAAATTCTCAGCCTTGATATATTTATTTCAGAATAAAAATACCTTATCAGTGGTTAGGGAGTAAAAGATATATATATATTTTCAGCATATAGCTAAGCACACTGGTTTTTGTCAGTGAGTGTTAGTTCCTATTCTTGATTGAGTAATCCAAGTTGTTTGACAGCATTCAGGGCAAAAAGAAGAGAGACTTTTCCTTTTAGATCAGTTTTACAGATAAACTTCTTTTTGGAAGTTCTTTCCTGTAAGAAAAAAAAAAGAAAAAAAGAAAAAAACCCAGCCAACTCTCATTCATTTAACATTCCACCTTTGTTATGCTCGAATTCGGGACCCCCAAAAGACCACCAGAGACCCAATATCGATGTAAGCAGCAAAGAGGTGTTTATTGCGAGCTAGCTCGGTTCTCCGTGCACACACAGCAACTGGTGACGCTGAGAGGCCCCGAGCCCAGGTTTGCAGCATTTTTATACATTCTTTGGAGAGGGCAGGGACTTCACATACATCATAGCCTCTTTTAGCAAATCATCACACATTGCGGGAAAATCAAATAACAACTCTAAAACATGATTAGCACATTCACTGGTGGGAACAAATTGGGTAGGGGTGATTGGTCAGTACAAAAGGGGTATTCATTTGAATTGATTGGTTTAAGCCAAGAGGGGTGTATGTGCTCAACTACATGGTTTCCCAACTTGTTATTAACCACCATAAACTACTGGGAGGGTCATCTGGCATCCCAGGTATTTCCCTGTCTCATGCTGATTGGTGGCTGCTAGGGGGCTGCTATGGATCCCCACCTAGCCTGACTGAGTCAGGGATACCTGGCGCAGCAGATCTCTTCTGTTATTTGTAGATAAACAACTTGGCAAGGTGGGAATGTGCCTAGGAGTGCTCTGTGGGTTTTTCCAAAGGTCATGTCCCTTCCTTGGACAGGCTTTGCTCTGAGGTGGAGGCTGGTTTTTCACCTTCACATTTCTCAAATTTTTAATTTGAATTTATTTTTTAATATTTCTTACTGGCCTATTTTAGTCCCTACTAAATCACACACTAAGGAGTCACAGAGTTCTTCTCTTTCATTTCTTGTTTTTGCTTTCCCAAAGCTTCTGGTTTATGGGATAATCATGAAATACAGGCAGTTTCCTTTTCTGGGAAACAGATAATTAAAAATAATGATGTATTGTATGCTGGCCGTGGGCCAGATAATTGGACTATGAATCTCTTTAATCTTCGCAATAACCCTGTGAGTAGGGATTATCACAGATTTATAGAACCGCATTAGTTTGTTTTGATGATTAAATGAAATGTTTGAAAAATACTTAAGGGGTCTGGGGGTGGAGCTCAATCAGTAGAGTATTAGCTTAGCAAAGCCCAGCAACACACACACACAGAGAGAGAGAGAGAGAGAAATGCTTAGAGCATAGAACACTGAGATTCAATACATGTAAGCTTCCATTGCTACTATTATTTTTCAGTGAGAAAATAGAAACTCAAGCTAGTTAAGATATTCACCCAAAATTAACCTGGGTAGAAGGTTGAAGGAACCCAGTTCCTATAGTCCTTAAGCTAATGTGAGAGATCTACTGTTAGAGAACATCTTGATTGAAATGACAAAACAATCAATTTCAACCTCATTTTAACCTGACAGTCCAGCAAAGGTAACCACAATTTTTAGGGTCAAGTCCTTACCCATTTCCAGCACACAGACTCATCTCCCACTTTTTTCTAACCATATTGTATATGGTTGTGACCTGCACTTCCATTGGTTTCCTGAGATTGGTGTAAGGGTGGACATTGATTCAAGCCTGACCAATCAGCATCTTTTCCTAGAATTTTCAAACTTGAAGTAAAAAGGTTGGTCCATTTCTAGGAATGGAAATGGTAAGATATAAAATGTGGGTATGCTTTATTCCCAGTTATATGAAGGAAGCCAGTCATTGAGAGACACTAAACCCAGTCACAACAAAGCAAGCCCAGAAGTAAGAATTCTGGTGGTGTTGAAGTTCCTGAAGCCTGGGTTCATTGCCCGACTCTAGTTTGACTATTTAGTCTTTTTTAAGTTCTTCCTTCCTCACTCTTTCCTTCCCTCCCTGCCTTTCTTTTTTCTATTTTTGTTATGGTACTTAGGATTGAACCCAGAGGCACTGTACTTTTTTTTTTTAATATTTATTTTTCAGTTGTAGTTGGACACAATACCTTTATTTTATTTATTTATTTTTATGTGGTACTAAGGATCGAACTCCAGGCCTCAAATGTGCTGGGCAAGCGCTCTACTGCTGAGCCACAACCCCAGCTCAAGGCACTCTACTTTTAAGCCACATCAACAGCCCTTCTCATTTTTTTTTTTTTTTTTTAAATTGAGACAGTGTCTCACTAAATTACAATCTTCTTGCCTCAGCCTCCCTAATAGCTGGGATTACAGCATGTGACACTATGCCCACTTCTCACAATTCTTTAAAAGGAGAAGAGATAGTTCTCTTTTTGTACTCAGGATTTTCTAGCTTGTGTTGTAAAATATGTGTGTGTGTGTGTGTGTGTGTGTGTGTGTGTTTATTTGTGTGTTTGTATATGTGTGTGCATATATATATATATATATATATATATATATATATATATATATATCCTATATTTTCTTTCCAGAAGAAAGATTTGCCTTGTTTATCTCACTGTGCTACACAGTGTCTTGCATGGATAGCTCTTTCAAAATGTTAAGTTTCTCCCTTCTTCCCTTTATTCCCATGTAGTCACACTTTCCACCCCTGTTGTTTCATATTTTTTTTCCAGTATCAATATTCCATTCCCTGCTACTGAGTGAGAAAAATTTCATCTGTGTTCACCCTAGGCAGGTGAACACAGATGAAAATACAGATCCTATAGTCCTTAAGCTAATGTGAAAGATCTACTGTTAGAGAACATCTTGATTGAAATGACAAAACAATTGATTTCAACCTCATTTTAACCTGATAGTCCAGCAAAGGTAACCACAATTTTTACGGTCAAGTCCTTACCCATTTCTAGCACACAGACTCATCTCCCACTATAGGAACTGTGTTTTGATGAAACAACACTTACAAACCTTTGTAAAAATAATTTTTCTAAAATTTGTTATTGTGTTATAGACTTAAGAAATGGCTAGTAATTTTTCTAAAATTGGTTATTGTGTTATAGACTTAGAAAAATGGCTAGGTAGTGAGTTTCTTTTATTTTTTGAAAATGTTTTTGGGGGCTGTGGCTGTGGCTCAGTGGTAGCATACTTGCCTGGCATGTGTGAGACACTGGGTTCGATTCTCAGCACCACATATAAATAAATAAAATAAAGGTCTAGCAACAACTAAAAAAGTATTAAAAATATTTTTGGTTGTAGATGAACATAATACCTTTATTTATTTATATTTATGTGGTGCTGAGGATCAAACCCAGTGTCTCACATGTGCTAAGCAACTTCTGTACCATTGAGCTGTAACCTCAGCTCCAGCTGTGGGTTTTCTTGAATTGTATATTTTATTTAGGATACAGATTGAAAAGAAAACTTTTAAAGTTTGCAGTTAATAAACTCTATTTTCAAAAGAACTACTTGCCAGTCTTGCGGTCCCATTTCTAAAATTCTCACTTCCCTTCAAACCTGTTTGGGAGATCAGTTACCTTTAGTGAAAAAGGAGATAGTGAATCTGTACTCATATGTGGATACATTTAGCAAAAATTCTAGGCATTTTTTTTTTTTTGGCTTGGAAGTTGGTGTTTTGAGAATACATTATTCTCAGAATTTGAAACTGTATTTGATTGTCAGCTCCCTCTCTAATTCTACCCAGCAATCTCGTCTTTGTTCTAGTTCTGGGAGTGTTTACTTCTTCTGCACATTCTTTTAGTTTGAATTATGTTGTTTTTGTACTGATGAATGTTTTTTATGTCTTTATCTTCTAAAAGTTATTTTAATACCATGGGCTTGACCAATTTCAAATTTGATCTGTACACAGAGAAAACTATACTGACTACACTCTGATTAAAGGATGATGTATTCAAGAAGACGTATTAAATTACTTATCAAAGAACTATAAATATCAAGTTACAATAAACATCCTGACCTTCCTTAATACCTTCCTTCTCTGGTGGAGGAGTAGTGTAAACAGATTTCAGAAGCTGGGCACATAATTACAGTGTTAGTCATATAACCAATAACAAATACAGAGGGATAGAATCCATCATAGGGGTAAAGAGAATTATTATTTATCTCTTTTCATAGATATTTATCTCCATCTTTGGTTTTTCAGACCCCAAACGGCATAGATATGCTTCTAGTATATTATACAAAATAGGCATTCAATAAATGTGAAAAATAATGACTGATACACTCTTTTGGAATTTATGTACAGCATGATTTTAATAAAAGTGTTAATAGTTATCTTGGGCTGGGGATGTAGCTGAGATCACTTGCCTAGCATGTGCAATGTCTTGGGTTCTATCCCAACATCACAAAAATAAATTAATAAAAAGTAAATCAACCTTTTAGGCTGGGGCTGTAACTCAGTGGTAGAGTACTTGCCTAACATGCAACCATCACACATACATAAAAAGTCTTTTTTGTGGATGAGTATAAAAAGAAACCATAAACAAAGCAAAGTATTGTTATCATGTTTTAGAAATGTCTCTTGGGCTCTGATCTGCAGTTTACCTGGATCAGGTAACTGACTGAAGGAAACTTCTTGGGGACCAAGCATATGATATGGAATGCATTCTCTTTTCCTTGTCTTTAAACACAAGCTGTAAGAACAAAATGTTTCTAATAAAGATACTACTGATTTTTCCCTCCATTAATCCTATCTTTCTTCAAAGCTAATGGGTGTGTATATTGACTCCACATTAAACACCCTTTTCTAGTGGTTTAGGAGATGTGAGTTTTATTAGAACACAGCAGAATTCACAACCCACAACAGGGCAATTGGTTGAAGTTATTTTGGAGTTGATTTAGGAATCATTCATGAAATGGTCTGGATCCTCATCATGTGTACTATCCTCAGCCTCCTTCAAGAAGCCTTTCAGCTCTCTTTGCCTATTTCTTTTCCTAACTGCCCTTCCACCCCTTATCATTTACACTTTCACATGGTATTATAATCATCTATTTTCTTTAGTTCCTCCCATTAGACCACAAGCTCCTTGATGGAAAGTATTAAAACTTGTATAATAGTACATTTAGTGCTTTGCACAGTGTCCAGGCTAATATGTATTCAAGAAAGATCTGCTAAGTGAAAAAATGATCATGCCTCACATTTAAATAGTGCTTTAAATTGACTAAGTACTTTCGAATGTTATTTGAATTTCATGATACTCTTTTTTTTTTAAATATTCACTTTTTAGTTTTAGGTGGATACAATATCTTTATTTTATCTTTATGTGGTGCTAAGGATCGAACCCAGTGCCTCACACATGTGCTAGGCAAGCACTCTACTGTAAGGGTCTGGCGAAACGTCGGAGGAAGAGACCACCAAGAGACTGACTCATGCAATTGCAGAAGGGGGTTTATTGGGGATCCATTCCAACGCGCTGGGGCTCCCGGCCCACTCAAGAAGGGCGAGCAGCCAAGAGCCCCAAGCAGGGGTTGAGCAGAGCTTAAGTACACTTCTTGGGGAGGGCGGGGGCTTTGCATACATCAGAACAAATCAGCATGAGGCGCGGGAAAATTGAACAACAAATCTGAGACATGATTTGTACATTTATTAGCGGGAACAGATTGGGCAGGGGTGATTGGTTCAGGCCCTGTATGCTCTAGGCTATGAGTCAGCAAAATAGCCTAGTAGGGCGTTGTCTTAACTGCCGCAGGGTGTAGCAGAGGAATTTAACAATACCTGGTCCTTCACTTTTTAACTTCAATTTCTTTTACTCTTACATTCCCCACTCCTTTTTCCGACTACTTTTAATCTTAAAAGTGATAGATCATAATTATTGAGGGGTCTCATTTTCCATTTCTGCCAGTGGAGCATATTGCTGCCTGATTACCATGAGTTTCACTTGTCCTATCTGAGCCTGGAAAAAAGAAACTATGCGGTTAAGCACACAGGGACCCACAGTCAGTAACAGCATAAGAATGATCAAGGGTCTGGCTAGGGCTGATAGGAGTGTAGTTAACCAGGGGGACTGGGCAAACCAAGACTCAAACCACCCTTGTTGAGTTTCCCTTTTTCTTTGGTGCTCTTCAAGGCATTTTCTTAATTTACTCATAGATTCTTTTACAACTCCAGTATGGTCAGTATAAAAACAACATTCTTCCCTTGGTGCTACACAGAGGCCTCCTTCCCTCATAAAGAGAAGATCTAACCCCCGCCTGTTCTGCAAAACAACCTCAGAAAGAGAGGTTAAAGATTCTTGCAAGGCTGTGATAGAAGTCTCTAATGTTTTCAAGCCCTGATCTATCACTGTTTCTAACTGGGCCATTTGTTGTGACCCCCAGATCATAGCAGCTGCTCCCGTACCTACTCCTGCAGCAGCTCCTATCCCCAACAATATGGCTAGAGTGAGGGACACTGGTTCCTGGTGGAAACGGGTTATTTGTCCCCCTACAAGACCTTCAAATGATTCTGCATCATGAAAAAGCACCCTGGGGAGTACTTGCACCATCACACAATAATTTACTGAGCTGTCAAACACCTGGACTGAAATGCAAGGAGTTAATCCTGAGTCACACGCCCACCAGGTTCCTTTCTCAGGGACTAGAAAGCCCTGCGTGACATTGATTTCTCCTATCTGGGTGCATATGTGCTGTTTACTTTTGGGTGGGGACCCTAGACATAAACCTGTCCTGGTTACTTCTGGGAGAGTTAACTTTGGATTTTTGCCCCAACTACAGGTGGAACTCTGCGTCTTCACAGCATAAGTCCCATTAACTGCTATTCCTTCATAATAAGGGGGCGCGGCAGAGAGGCATAGCCAGCAGGATTGGGTGAGGTCTGGCTGTGTGGAATTCAGTACCGCGAAGGTTCCTTTAATTAATTCCCAGAAGGAGGAGTCAGCTATACTCCGGACTGGGGAAGTAGACTAAGACGGAAACCTGGAGGATTGAGATAGAAGAGGGGTTTAATTCCTGGCTTGAGGGGATTGGGCCCTATTGTGGGATTTTCTTCCTGCTTAAGTCTGGTGAACCAGAGACCAAAGTCATAAGTGGGGCCATAAACATAGAACCGCATTCCCCAGTTATTTCCTGTAAGCCATGTTGTCCTGAGGTAGCCCCTTGCTTTGGAGATGAAAGTTATATTGAGGGGGTTACATAGAATATTTTTTTCCACAGCGAGTGTTTGACACTCGGCTAGTTAAACAGTTCCTAGGGTGTATCCAGGTGTCATTTCGCCCTACCTGAATCATGCTGTCTGGGGAGTTTGGTTTCCACCATGCAGCTCCCGTTTGTTCACAACCCCAAGATTTGCAATTGAAGTCATTGGTCCCTCCACAGATTCGGACCTGTTTGCGGCTTCGGAAATCAGCTGGGCACACATAATAATCAAGACTGGCTAGTCTACACCTACGATAGGGGCAATGACATCCATGATACATATGGTGTGGGGAATGTTGCCCTGGCTTGGGGTCAAACGGGATCTGTGTGGGGTCCTCTATGTCAGGGAGGTCCCAGTCAGAGAGGCCTATGGCCAGTTGACAAATGTCCGGATGGAGAGATAGCCACCAAGTCCATAGGGGGCCTATATGTTAAATAGACCATACTACTTGTCCAGTGGGATTTATAATCTGCCAGTGTTGTTGAACAGGCTGATGGGGATTAGGGCTGCAGGTGGTCAGGGGAAGAATCCATAGCCCTACCCACACGACGGACACACAACTTGAGAGGGTTACCAGTCTGTTCCAGTTTCCAGCCGGAGTCTGGACAGGGCACAGGCTTGAGATGGAAGGCATGGATCCAGGGAGTGATCCCATCTACTTTCACCGCTGTAGGCGTTATAAGCAGCACCTGGTATGGTCCTTTCCAGCGGGGTTCCAGGGATGACACCTGATGTCGTCTCACGAAGACGAAGTCTCCCACTTGATATCGGTGTGGGGTTCCCTTGTCTCCGGGCTGATAAGCAGTGGCCAACTGTTTCCACAGGTATCGCTGGGTGTGTTCAAGGGCTTTAAGTCTGTTAAGCAAGGGGGTGTGAAAGGAATCGTTAAGTCTCAGGGTTGGGGTCAAGTCCCTGATTGGAGGAGGGGCACCATAGAGAATTTTATAGGGGGTAAGGTTACACAAAGAGATGGAGGGGGTATTTCTTGCACGAAACAGTGCATAAGGTAGGAGCATAGTCCAATCTTTTATGCCGGTCTCCAAGCTTAATTTCGTTAAGGTCTCTTTGATGGTTCTATTCATCCTTTCTACCTGTCCTGAGCTCTGGGGTCTATAGGCACAATGTAACTTCCAATTATCCCCAGGGTCCTGGCCAATCCCTGACTTACCTGGGCCACAAATGCAGGTCTGTTATCGGAGCCCATTACCTTAGGCAGTCCAAATCTTGGAAAGATGTCTTCCAGAATCTTTTTGACCACCATCTGAGCAGTTTCTTTCTTCGTGGGGAAGGCTTCGACCCATCCTGAAAAAGTATCTACAAAGACTAGGAGATACTTAAGTCCATACCTTACTGGCTTGATTTCAGTAAAGTCCACTTCCCAGAACTGTCTGGTCTGGTCCCTCATAAGCGCTTTCCTACAGGAAGCTTGGATGGGTATGCATTAACTAATTGGCAGACTTGACAAGCTCTGGTCACCTGCTCAGCTATTTTTTTTTTTTTTTTTTTGTGAGCCAGTCAACAATAAGTCCTTTCTTTTGTCCTTCAAGAGTGCCTGTAACTTCTTTGAGCCTAAATGGGTGAGCTGGTGAACATCTTTGATGTAAAGTTGGGCTTTTTGGAATTGTGAACTTGGCTCTGTAGGATCCCGGAGTTCGGTGTCCATGTCCCCAGGCCATAAGTTGCCTGAATGTTCCCGCGCAGCCAAGTTTCCTGGTTGTTGTTCCCCCGGCGTGGAAACAGTTAACAGGGTCACTCCGTTTAGGGCTGCCAGCTTAGCTTCCTCATCTGCCCGTTTGTTTCCAACTGCCACGGGGTCATTCCCCTTCTGGTGCCCTGACAGTGCACTATAGCTAGTTCTTTAGGGCCTTTTACTGCCGAGAGAAGGTGGAGGATCTCATCTTTGTTCTTTATTTCCTTCCCAGGGGAGGTTAATAGCCCCCTTTGCTGGTAAGTAGCCCCATGCACATGAGCAGTGGCGAATGCATAGTGGCTATCGGTGTATATGGTGGCTCTTTTGCCTGATGCTAGCTCCAATGCTTTTGTAAGGGCAATTAGCTCTGCTTTTTGAGCTGATGTTCCTTCTGGAAGACCAGAAGACCAGATAACATTAGTTTTGCTAACTACTGCTGCTCCAGCCTGCCGCTTACCGTCTTGGAGGAAGCTGCTCCCATCCATAAACCATACGACCTCAGGGCGGGGCAGTGGCTGATCCTTTAAGTCTCGTCGTACATTGGTCTCCTCTGCCAGTATGTGTTGACAATCATGAGCGACGGGTCCTGATGATTCTTCTGGCAGCAGTGTAGCCGGGTTGAGTGGAGCAGGGGGTCCCAGCGTTATTCTGTCCTTGTCAAGCAAGAGGCTCTGGTAATGGGTTATTCTGGAGTTTGATAGCCACCTGTCTGGAGGCTGACAGATGATGCTCTCCAGGGCATGGGGGGCTATGATGGTTAGCTTCTGCCCCAGTGTTAACTTATCAGCATCCTTTGTTAGAAGGGCTGCTGCTGCTATAGCCCTTAGGCAATGGGGCCACCCGCTAGCCACTGGGTCCAATTTTTTTGATAAGTATGCTACCAGCCTTTTCCAAGGTCCCAAAGTCTGAGTGAGCACTCCCCGTGCTATTCCTTTCTTTTCCTCGATGTAGAGAGTGAAGGGTTTTTCTACATCTGGGAGAGCTAAGGCTGGGGCGGATAGCAGCACCTTTTTGATATTATCAAAAACCTGTTGGTGTTCAGGGGTCCACTGGAATTGGGCATCCCCCTTTATCAGGGAGTATAAAGGGGCAGCCAAAGACACAAACCCAGGAATCCATAACCTACAAAAGCCGGCAGTCCCAAGAAACTCTCTGAGCTGTCTCTTATCAGATGAGGGCGGTATCTGCACAACAGTTCATTTTCTGGGTTCAGTAAGCCATCATTTGCCACCCCTAAGTGAATAACCCAGGAAGATTACTTCTTGTTGACAAATTGGGCCTTTTTGGCAGAAGCCCTGTATCCGAGCTGAGCAAGCTCGGATAATAGTGCTTGGGTCCTAGACTCACAGTTCTCCTTGGTATTGGCTGCCAGCAGCAGATCATCCACATATTGGAGTAGGGTGACTTCGGGGTGTGCAGTTCTGAAGTCGTTGAGGTCCCTGTGGAGAGCTTCATCAAAGAGAGTGGGGGAGTTTTTGAACCCCTGTGGGAGTCTAGTCCAGGTTAGTTGGCCAGATGTTCCTATTTCTGGGTCTATCCATTCGAAAGCAAACAACAACTGACTGTCCTTATGCAGGGGCAAGCAGAAGAAAGCATCTTTTAAGTCCAGCACAGTGTGCCATTTCTGCTCCGGATTCAGAGTGCTAAGCAAATTATATGGATTAGGCACCGTGGGGTGAATGTCCTGCACTCTGTTGTTGATCTCTCTTAAGTCTTGAACAGGACGGTAGTCCCCAATTCCTGGCTTTCTTACTGGTAACAGGGGGGTATTCCAGGCCGATTGACAGGGCCTTAGGACCCCAAGAGCCAGGTATTTCTGAATATGGGGTCTTATCCCATCCCTAGCTTCTTTGCTTAGAGGGTATTGTTTAACACTGATTGGAGAGGCAGAGGCTTTTAATTCTACTACTACTGGAGGTTGTTTTATGGCTAGACCTAACCCAGAAGTTTCTGCCCAGGCATTAGGATAATCTTTTATCCATCTCTGGGGTAGTCTACCTGTTTGATCGGTCCCAGGGGCCGTGAAGAGTTGATGTTCATCTTCTACTGACATAGTCAGAGCCGTGACTATGGGGGTCTTTACTGAAGGGTTTAGAAACTCCACTTGGGGACCATCGGGATAAAGGTTATTTTAGCCCTGAGCTTGGTGAGTAGGTCCCTGCCCATTAATGGGGCTGGGCATTCTGGGATTACTAGGAAAGAGTGGTTAACTTTTCCCCTTCCTAGGTCCATAGTCCTTTTTGTTGTCCAAGCCCGATATTTACTGCCATTAGCCCCTTGAACTAAGGATCTTTTATTAGATAGAGGGCCCAGTGGGGCCTTGAGGGCTGAATATATGGCTCCTGTATCTACTTCAAAGTTCACTGGGGTCTCCTCCACCTCAAAAGTTACCCTGAGCTCAGGGAGGGGATCCGAGCCCTGACTTTCCTAATCATCTTCTAGAGTCAGCATGGCGGGCTGACATGATTGCCTCTTTTTGGGCCCTCTTTGGCCCAGTGTCCTTTTTTTTTTTTTTTTTTACAGTAGGCACATTGATCTGAGGCCAGGGACAGCCTTTGGCGTGGGCCCAGGTATCCCTTCCTGTCTCCCTGCTTTCTAACTTCTGGCCTGTCTGCGGCTGTGACCAGGACCTTAGCCAATGTTTTAGTCTGCCTTAAGTTTCTCTCATCTTCCTTGCGTTCCCTTTCCTTCTCCCTCCTCTGTTCCTTCTCTTCCTCAGTTTCTCTCTTATAATATATTTTCTCAGCCTCTCTGACTAAATCTCTTAAGGTCATATCTTGTAGTCCATCTAAACATTGTAACTTTTTCTTAATATCTAGGGCAGCCTGCCCAATAAAAGCCATTGCAACAGATGCCTTTTGGTCCTCTGCCTGAGGATTAAAGGGAGTGTATCTCCTATATGCTTCCATAATTCTCTCCAGAAACATGGAGGGAGATTCATTGGGTCCCTGAATTATCTCTCTTACCTTGGCCAAATTAGTTGGCCGCCTAGCGGCCGCTCAAAAACACACTACAAGAGCCCGGCAATAAGTGGACAGATGCTCCCTACCTTCAAAGGTGTTAGGGTCCCAGTTGGGTCGGTTTAAGGGGAAGCCAGCTTCTATGATGTTAGGGAGTTGAGTTGGTCTCCCATCTGGTCCAAGAATATTCTTTCGGGCTTCCAAGAGGATTCTCTCCCATTCCTCTGTTGTGAAGAGAGTCCCCAGAAGCTGTTGGCAGTCATCCCAAGTGGGCTGGTGTGAGAACATCAGCGACTCGACTAAACCTGTAAGTCGGCTGGGGTCCTCAGAAAAAGGGGGATTGTTATTTTTCCAGTTGTACAGATCTGAGGAGGAGAAAGGCCAGTATTGGTAAGCCTGCATTTCTCCCCCGCGCCCATCATCTATCGTGGGCCCATAGGGGCGAAGAGGAAGCATCACCAGGGCTTCCGAGTTCTCCATTATCCGCCGCCTGCGGGTTCCTTTAGCTGGTCCAGGTTCCTCCGGTGGGGGAGGGGCTGCTGCCGCTGCTATGGTTGCCGCAGGGAAATCCCTGGGAGGGCTTGGGTCTGACCCAATTACCTCTAGCAGCAGGGTGACCGAGTCAGCGGCGGGAGGATCATCTAGGACAGGTTGGAAGTTTGGGAGCATGGGTAGAGAATAAGGAGGGGGAGAAGAGTCCAGTAAAGTTAAATCCTGTGACTCAGGGAGAATGAAGGAACAAGGGGGAGGAACGGAAGGTTTGAGTGATAGGATCGTGGGGCAGGGGGTTGGAATGGGAGCTGGGACAAGAAAAGGCTTCACCCACGTGGGAGGAAATTCACAGAGGTCCTGCAAGATTAAAATATATGGCTGTTGATCTGGATGGCCACGCGGCTCCGGCTGAAAGACAATATCCCTGACTTTGCAGATTAGAGGGAGGTAGAAGGATCCTCCTGGGGGCCATTTAACTCCGAGGGTGGGCCATTCTGAAGTGCAGAGTGTCTGCCAGGTCTGGTGTTTCACTGAAAAAGAAAGATTCTGGGCCCTTGAATGGACGTCAGTCCAATGTTCAAGAGTCAGGGACAGAGGCGTGGTATGGTTTTGTCCCATACTGGATGTTGTTCAAACAGAGACAATACAAACGTGACACAGACACACAGTAAACGTTTAACACAAGTTCAGAAGCAAAAATTAAAGACAGACAGTCAACTTAACCTGAAAAAAAAGAATAGCCGGCAAAGCCAGACGGGTTGGCAGCAGAACACCTGACGAGGGCGCCTCCGTCCCTCTAAGGGCACTTCCGTCCCTTTACCAGATGAGGGCTCTTCCGTCCCTCCCCGAGTCCTCCAAGGCGTCCCTTGGAGAACGTGGCCTGTGGCTTCAGGACACGTCTGTCCACCACCGCCAGGGAGAACTTACGCTCTCCGCTGGCAGCCACCCTGCCAACCCAAACCGAAAAACCAGAAAAGCTCTGAGAGCTCACGCACTCCACTGAGCCAAAAACCAAGCCCTGAGCGATCGCAAAGGAAAAACAAGAAAGAGAAGAAGGAGAAGAAGAAGAGGAGGAAGAAGAAGAAAAAGAGGCGCCTTACTTATTTACCCCCTAAAAGGAGTCCGTTGGGGTCTCCCTGTCCGGCGATGCGCAGTTCCCGGCCAACGCACCAAATGTAAGGGTCTGGCGAAACGTCGGAGGAAGAGACCACCAAGAGACTGACTCATGCAATTGCAGAAGGGGGTTTATTGGGGATCCATTCCAACGCGCTGGGGCTCCCGGCCCACTCAAGAAGGGCGAGCAGCCAAGAGCCCCAAGCAGGGGTTGAGCAGAGCTTAAGTACACTTCTTGGGGAGGGCGGGGGCTTTGCATACATCAGAACAAATCAGCATGAGGCGCGGGAAAATTGAACAACAAATCTGAGACATGATTTGTACATTTATTAGCGGGAACAGATTGGGCAGGGGTGATTGGTTCAGGCCCTGTATGCTCTAGGCTATGAGTCAGCAAAATAGCCTAGTAGGGCGTTGTCTTAACTGCCGCAGGGTGTAGCAGAGGAATTTAACAATACCTGGTCCTTCACTTTTTAACTTCAATTTCTTTTACTCTTACACTACCACTTGAGCCATAATCCCAGCCCTTCATGATACTCTTTAGGCAAGCAGGAAATCCATTTATCACTCCTGAATAGAAGTGTGAGACTAGGCTCAGAAAAACTGTGTAACTTGGGGCTGGGGATGTGGCTCAAGCGGTAACGCACTTGCCTGTCATGCGCGGGGTGCACTATGTAAGATGAAATAAAGGTGTTGTATCCAATGAAAACTAAAAATAAATATTTAAAAAAATTCTCTCCTCTTTCTTAAAAAAAAAAAAAAAAAAAACAACTGTGTAACCCAAGGGCAAATAGGCTGCAATTTCAGGAAGTAGCAGAACTCTATCATAGATTCTGTTCTGAAGTTCTTTTCCATTTTTGGAGCTATTTGTCTCCTAAATCAAGTGCCAAGGGCAAAATAAACTTATTCCCTGAGTCCTTTTAACCCCTCCTTCTCTGCCGCCACACTTTCCTGCTGGATCTTTTGGCTTCCATTTTAGCAATCATTTTCATTTA
Organism: Callospermophilus lateralis; assembly: GCF_048772815.1. Classification (NCBI taxonomy): domain Eukaryota; kingdom Metazoa; phylum Chordata; class Mammalia; order Rodentia; family Sciuridae; genus Callospermophilus; species Callospermophilus lateralis. The sequence continues at coordinate 107,802,980 of NC_135307.1, read as the reverse complement.
GGAGCCATATATTTCCTATATGCAGATGAAAGATGAAAAATACATATTTTTCTATTCATTCTCCAATTTCTTTGCCTGGGACTTAGTGGCTGTGGTATGGGACTGGTATGTTGCATGAGATGGGGATGAATGTTATATGTGATGGGAGGAAGATGTGACTGACTGGTGTGGTCAGAGTGCACTGCCGCAGTCTCTGGCTGGGCACAAATCACGAGTCTCCACACAGCTTGTAGATTCAAACAGCAATTCTTTATTCCCGAACTCACACCGGCCGTCTACAAACACGTTCTGGGGGAATCCACGTTCTCTGCCCAAATCCACTTCTGCCCAAATCCACTACTCTGCCCAAATCCACTCTCTACCCAAATCCACACCGCATGGGCTTCTGTCTCCCAAAATATACTGTCTGACCCTAAGAACTCAAGAGGAACTCAGCAGCAGGATACGCCCTATTCTAAAGGGGGAACACCCTAATCTCCTATTATGCTAAACTGCCCTATTCTAAAGGGGGAACACCCTAATCTCCTATTATGCTAAACCGCCCTATTCTAAAGGGGGAACACCCTAAACACGGATCCTGCCCTGGTCCTTGAGCAAGGTCACCTTTCAGAAGTCCTTCCACTAGACAGCATGGGAGTAAGCTGGCAAGGAATTTGTCATACCTACTTGGCTGATGGCTCCCAGCAGTGCACTGCTCAGAGGATTATGAGGCCAAGGGCCTGTGATACTGAGGACTTGGTCTTGAGATTCCTCTGTATACTTCTATCTCCAACATTTTTCTCTAGGGGAGATCTAGATAAAAAGAAGTGGAAGAGTTAGAAGAATGATGCTCACAACAGGACTCCAGCAGATGTTGATTAAAGTATAAAAGGCTTTTTTTTTTTTTTTTTTTTGGTACTGGGAATTAAACTCAGGGATACTCTTCCACTGAGCCACATAACCAACCCTTTTTATTTTTTGAGGCTGGGTCTCAGTAAATTGCTGGCCTCAAACTTGCAATTCTCCTGTTTCAGCTTCAGATTGCTGGAATTACAAGTGTGCATCACCAGGCCCTGCTTGAGTGTTTAGAGAAAGGGTGATGTGGTCAAGGTGAGGGTGGAAAGTAGTCAGGGCTAACTTGCTGATTTTATTTAATTGTATGTAGCTGGACTTAACTATATTCAATTATCCTTTGCCCGGAGGCAAAAAACAAACAAACAAACAACAACAACAAGAGCATTAATAAAAAACCCTGCTCGTAGAAGCTAAGGCTAGGGCAAAGGAGATAATCCTTCAACTGATCTTTAAAGCAGAGTTCTTTCATTGAAACAAAATAGGCAAAAGCAGAATAATTTTATACAGTTTTATAAATTCAAGAAAAATGGAATACCATGGATATTTGTGAATGGCTTAGATGACTACATCAAGAAGAAGTTGAAATGAGGATAACAGAGGCCTGGAGGTATAGCTTAATGGCAGAGCCTGTGTTTAGAATGTACAAGGCCTTAGCACAAACAAAAAAAGAAAGGAGGATGACAACAGAGCTTGCTGGTCTTAAGTTGGCTTCATATACAACATACAGATCATAAAGCACTAATAACAATGACATCATTCCATACATACTTGCTTCCTCATATCTAGTTCACCAGAAATAGATACACATTTTATACATAGAAACTTAAAAGATACACCCATAATAGGACTTACCAGTTAATGAATACTTAAAATATATCAGGAGTTTTACCTATATTTTACTCCTCAGAGGAACTCTGGGATAATAAGAACTAATATCTTAAGTTAACAGATAAGGAAATGAGGTTCAGAGCACTCAAGCTGCTTGCCCAAGGTCATACCATAGTAAGTGGGATTCCAGAACCTCGTGGCTCTTAATTCTTGGGTTAAATTGCCTCAATGACAATACACACACATCCAACTTAACCATGGCTAAGGGCTCCCTCTTCTGCCTAATATATGTGTGTTACACAGACACACATTAGTGTCATACATTTCTTGTGTGTTATTTATGTATTCCTCCTATGCCTCTAGAGGGCAGAGACCAGCTCCATTTTTTGTCCCCATATCCTCAGTTACACATTAATTGGTGCTCAGAATAATTTGATGAAAGGCTAGGAGTAAAAGGTACAGGGGCCACCTTTCAACAATTTCATGACAACTTAGACCTGTGTTAGGCGCTAAAGTACTATGTGTCCTTCCTCTCACGGGATTTCATTGCTGAGTTCGCGGTCACGACCAAGGATGTAAATCATCCAAAGGATATTTTACTTCAGTGTTCCCTAGTAGAAAAGAAAAACACAGTCGCAGGGCCCCCGGGTCTGCAGGGTTTTGACAGTCCTGCAGCCCTTGAAACAAGAAAAACAAGAAAGAAGTAGATCAAGTGAAATGCTTTCAAGGGATTGAACTTGACTCCCCGGAGGGCTAGGGCCGGCTGTGATGGGAGATAAAGAGCACAGAGCGCCAGGCGCACAACGACGATAAAGGGGTGTTGCCACCTAGCCTAGTTGCCAGCTTTTCCACGTGTCGCTTCACTTGGACGCCAGGCGGTGGAGTTTCGCCGGCGACTACGAGGAAAACGAGGCGCGCTGCCTGGCCCCCAGCTCTTCATCATCTTTTGTCAAATGCACCCAAGTGTTTCTTGTCTGCACAGTCCGGTTCCCGAGGGCAGACGGGGTTGTCTGGGCTCCGCGACTGTCCCAAGATGAGGGCTGCGCGGTGATACGGTTTCCTAACATAAAACTCAGGCCGGCTTCCCTGGCCGCCCAGGTCCCTTCCCCTTTCCCCTCAGCAGGTGGCCTAGCTCCCGCCTACTCACACTCCCCTCTTCTCGCCTCTCTTGCCTCCGCCTCTGGGCCTGGGGGCGGGGTGAGGGTTTCAGACTGCGCGAGAGTTCCGCCAAATCCCGCGAGATTCGCCTGCTGCCGCTGCCGCCGCCTCTTACGTCTTTCCCTTTGACAAGTCGCCGCCGCTGCAGCAAAAATAAAGGACGCGGACACCGCAGCCGCTGCGAGCGGGGCTCGGGTCGCCGGAGCAGCACCCCACCTCCGCCAGCTCCGGAGCCGCATACGGTAACGCCTCCTCTTGCCCTCCTGGCCGCGGATGTGTGCGCTCGGCTGGCCGGGCAAGGCTGACTGGGGCCGTTCCGGGGCCGCCGCGGCACTGGGCTGCCGGGGTCCCCGGTGGGCGGCCGGTGGAGGCCTGAGGGAGCTCTCCCGGCGCTTTGCGGACTCCCAGACCCGAAGGCCACCTTCCGCCCACGTTTCTCCGGCGCAGCTTTAGAAGTCTAGCCGCCAGTCCAAGAGGGCCAGGGGACCCGCCCCTTAAGCGGCTTGCTGTACTAGCCCCTCGGCCCCTCAGGGGTCACGTCTCTGACCTTCTCTCTCACCCCTTTATCCGCTAACGAGCGCCCCTCCCCTGGCCGGGGCTTGGGTTGGGGGGCGGTGGCCAGACTCTGTCGGGGTACAAGCGAGCCGCCACTCTGGTGCGTATGTCGCCGACTGACTTTTGAGGACGATGTATCTTTCTCCTCGCTTCTGCCTTTGGGTGGAGGCAGCTCATCATCTGGTAAACCTTTATTCTCTGAATCTTCCGTCTCAATAAAATGACAATTTTAACGCTTTTACTACCAGGAGGGGAGACAAGGCTCATTGTGTATTCTCCAGGATAAGATGAGGAGGATGATGATGATGATAGGAGCTATCCCAGGGAACATGGTGAAATCTTTTCTGCCATGGGTGGCAGGTTCCTGAGAGACACGAGGAGGACAGGAGCTGGTACTACCTCTCCCAGGAGGTTATGTAAAACACATGCTATCTCTCTTAGCTGTGAAATACAGAGACAAACAGGCACAGAATTTGCCTTATTAAAGAAAAAGTCTATTAATATTTTGAATATTATATATTATAGACAAGTAATCAAATAATAGGAATAACAAATCTGAACAAACAAGCCCATCTCCAGCAGTAACATTTCCATGGCTAATATTTTGGTGTTATTTCCTAACAGACACAGCATTATTCTTTTTTTTTTCTTCAAGTAGTACTTTGGCTCATCCTTTCAAAGGACTTCCCAGTTCTATATGGATTCCAAAAATGATTTGTTTTATTTTTATTATTTCTTTGGCCTACTTGATTAAACTGGTTACTTGTCCATCATCACTGGCTTTACCCTGTCACTGGTAACTCTCTTATTGGGTCTTTTTCCCAAGTGATTGTTAGACAAATGGTCTTAAAAAATTAAACGTTAAAATTATTTCTATTATATGTATTTTTACAGTTCTGCTTGTGGTGAGTGTTGAAAAAGGGCCAGTGCTTGTGGGAAGCAAAGAAGCTATGATTAATCACAGTGGGAAGAATTTGCCTTAAGGTTTTATAAAATTGATTTCCTTTGGTTATTTTTAGACCAAATTATGAAATTATGTGACACTGTTTCATAGGGCATTTTGTGATTAGAGTAGAATGGGGTTACCTTTGATTATGTATGTACCTTTAATAGTTTGTGTTTATATCAGCAAAAGTGACTAGGGATGTAGCTCAGTGGAAAAGTGCTTGTCTAGCATGTGTGAGGCCCTGGGTTGGATCCTTAACAAAACACACACACACACACACACACACACACACACACACACAAAGTAATGCATGTATGTGCATGCATATAAACATGTATGTTGCACCTATACACATTTGTATATCCTGAAAGTGAGTTAAAATGTATTGTTATATTATTTGAGAAAAGACAAACGTTATGTAGGGCAAAGAACAGTTGGTCATAATAGTACTCCAAATTACATGACATGATTGTATGGCAGAAAAAGGTATCCAGGGAGTTGGAAATCTGGAGGCTTTAAAAAATAGGATAGATTGTCATCTGTCTGGGGTTGATGTCATTGGAATGGGTTAAATGGACTATAAGGCCTCTTGCAATTCTAAACTTTTATGAATTTTGCTTTTCCTAAGGTTCTTATCACTTTGCTTCTTAAGTTTCCAGTCATGCTGTTTGCATGTGATACTTACCCATTCATTTGCTGGTCATGTATTCCACTCCCTGTGCAGACATCCTGATGGTGTATGGGGGAGAAAGCAAATGTAAATGCGTCACTTGATTTGCTCATTAATATAAACATCTCCTGAAAAATCCCATTTGATTTAGAGGAATTTCAGAGAATGCGTTGTTGATTGGGCTAGATTGGGTTATTAGAAAATGAACATAATAAATAATGCCATAGTTCTAATGTTCCAAACATTTTTTTCCCAAAAGGATATGATGAATTATTCTTTATTTTTTTAAATATTAAAACAACGGGTTGGGGGGACCAGATACACTGAAGAGCTGATCTTTTAAAATTAAGATTTTGGGGTTGGGGGTTGTAGCTCAATGATAGGGCATTTGTCTGGTATGCTCAAGGCCCTCAGTTTAATACCCAACACTGAAAAAAAAATACACATTTTCAGAACCTAAAAAGACAGTAATGATGACATTGTGATTTGGGGTATGGGGAGAAGTTTGTATTATCCAAATTTGTGAAGCCAAACTTTTGAATTTTATAGTTGGATAACTATGTATGTAACAAGCTTTATTGAAGATAAATATTTATTGTAAATAATGCTTTGATTTAATAGATGTATGAAATGGATTGTTGTAGCCACAATCTGCAGATTATCATGATGTTGAAAACATAAAATATTGGCTAATCTAAAACAGAATTTGTGTGTGTGTGTGTGTGTGTGTGTGTGTATGAGATGTGATATGATATGCAGATATTATGCTGTTTTATTTTAGAGACTTGAGAATGGTGGACTTTGGTATCTGCTAGGAGAGAGGAATTCCTGAACCAATCCCCTGAGCATACCAAGGGAGAACTATTTATTTCTACATATTAAAGTTCATGAGTTCATGTTTGATATCTTCCAGCCTAATGTAACACCCCAAAGGTAGTTCTAAACATCCTCTTTTTTTTTTTTTGTAAATTCTTTCTTTGACCGAAACCTATCTTTAAGACTCCAGAGTAGCTGGGTCTGCAGGTACACACCAAAATGCTAAAACTCACCTTTCCGAAGTGTACAATACAGTTTTTTTTTTTTTTTTAGCATATTCACAAAGTTGTGCAACTTTCACCACTATCTAATTCCATAACATTTCATCATCCCAAAAAGAAACTCTCTGAATATTAGTAATCACTTCCCATGTCCCCAATCTAATCTACTTTCTGTCTGTGTGGATTTGCCTGCTCTGGGTGTTTTGTGTAAATAGAATCATATAATAGGTGGCCTTTTGTGCCTGGTTTCTTTCGTGTATCAGTACTTCAATGTGGGTGTTTGTTTGTTTGTTTGTTTGTTTTGATGTTGGGGATTGAACCCAGGGACATGGTACAATAATGAGCTACATCCCATCTCTCTTATTTATTTTTTATCCTGAGACAGGGTATCAGTAAGTTTCTAAGGCTGGCCTTGAACTTGAGATCCTCCTGAGTTGCTGTGATTAACACCAGGCCTGGCAAGATGTATTCTTTTCATACTCTTCATTCTCTTTTATACCTGTTACCACTCTACTGTGTAGGTGTATTTTATTCATCTGTTCTCTGTACAGGTATTTAGGTTGTTTCCTGTATTTTGTAATTATGAACAGTGTTGTTCTAAATGACTTCATGTATATGAATTTTTGTACTGATGGAGGTATATTTTCCAGGTAGATGTCAAATAAGTAGGATTGATGGGTCAGAAGTGAAGTGTACATGTAGTTTGGCTAAGTATTCCCAAATTTTCTCCACATGTTTTGTACCAATTTGCATTCCTACCAGTAGTGTATAAAAGCATCATTTCCCCCCCCACAGTCTCACCAACAGAGCTGCATGTGATCATCCTTTTAAATTTCTTTAATTTTTTCCTTGCCATAAATAAGTGATTTTTAAGAGTACTCTGTAGTCATTTCAGTGTCTTCTTGTGGAAGAGCACTTAATACTGTGGGTGGTAGGTTCTTATAGTTTGAAAACTTGAAAATAAAATGCATTATCCACTAATAGTGCACTGATACATGTGGTTTTTTTATTTTATTTTGGTACTGGGGATTGAATCCAGGGGCACTTAACCATTGGGCCACATCCCTAGCCCCTTTTTATTTTGCGACAGGGGCTTGCTAATATACTTAGGACCTTGCTAATTTGCTGATGCTAGTCTTGAACTTGTATTCCTTTTGCCTTAACCTCTGAGTTACTGGGATTACAGGCATGTGTCACCATGCGTAGCACATGTAGATTATTATATGCAGGTAAAATAGATTGGAATGCAATTTCTGGCCTAGGCAGAATTAATCATTTGAAACTTTTTGCTTTTACTTTAAGTTACTTTTTATTGGTGGCGGTTTACCAGAGATTGAACTCAAGGACACTCAACCACTGAGCCACATCCCCAGCCCTATTTTGTGTTTTATTTAGAGACAGGGTCTCATTGAGTTGCTTAGTGCCTCACTATTGCTGAGGTTGGCTTTGAACTCAAAATCCTCCTGCCCCAGCCTCCCAAGTAGCTGGGATTACAGGCGCCTGGCATTGTGTTACTTTTTGGTAGTTGGAATTGAACCTAGGGGCATGCTACAACTGAGCTGTATCCCAGCTCTTTTTATTTTGAGAAAGGGTCTTATTAAGTTGCAGAGGCTGACCTCAAACTTGTGGTCCTTCTACTTCAGCCTCTTGAGTTGCTGAATTTCCAGGTGCATGCTGTTAACGCCTGGCAAAGCATTTTGCATTTAATGGAGGTATTGCATTGATTCATAAGACCTATGCTCTGACATACTTATGGAGTTTCACAAAGTTTATCTGAAATTGTAAGACAGGTATTTTTTCCTCTAGAATTTATTATATAGTACTTATTGGTTCACATTTTGTGTTATTTTGAACATCCCACATAGTACATATTGATACCCGTGGTATGGTAGTTTCTTTAGCCAGTAATGACAATACTAAGGATGGAGACAATTTTAAAATGAATCTGAGAGTTTGAAGTTCTGGATGAATCCTGTTGGATTTTGTTGGTGCAAAGAAACTAAGACAACATAAAAACATCCCTATTCTACAGGGTAACAAGTTCTGCCCAGTAAGAATGGAAATTTAGGTTCTTTCCGAGAAAGGGTACTGCTCCAGATGCTTGGAATGCATTAATAAAAAATCAGGATGAGGATACTGCTTAGTGGTAGAGCATATGCCTGGCATATATGAGGTTTTGGGTTTGACTGCCCCTCTCCCTCACCAAGATTCTTCCATTTGAGGAGCTTTCATTCTAGTAGTTTTCTGATGAACGGATGTTCCCAGGAAAAGAGATGCTGAGTGCATTAGCCTCCTGAGTCTTTGGGCATGGGTCACTAGGTCCTGTTTATTTTGATTTATTTATTTATTTATTTTTAGGAACCTCCCTACTGATTTACATAATGCCCATTCCAATTTATGTTTTCATCTTTACATTCTTTCCAACACTTGTTATCTCTTGTCTTTTTAAGTATGGCTGTACTGCTGAGCTGTACCTCAGCTATCTTTTTTAAATATATATTTTAAACTTTTAGTTATAGATGGATACAATATCTTTATTCTGTTTACTTATTTTTATGTGGTGCTTAGGATCGAACCCAGTGCCTCACATGTGTGAAGCAAGTGCTCTGCTACTGAGCCACAACCCTAGCCCTAATCTTTTGTCTTTTAGATAATAGCCATCCTAGCAGGTATGAGGTGACATATCATTGGTTTTGATTTGCCTTTTTCTGATGATTAGTGATGTTGTTGAGCAGCTTTTCATATAATCTTGGACATTTTTATGTCTTTTTTTGAGAAATGTCTATTTATCTCCTTTCTCATTTTTCACTTGGGTTATATTTTTATTTTTATTTTTGCAATAAAATTGTTTGAGTTCCTTATATACTTTGGAAATTAAGCCCTTATCATAATATAGCTTGCAAATATTTTCATGAAATCCATTGGTTGCCTTGTCATTTTGTTGATTGTTTTCTTTGCCATGCAGAAATCTCTAAATGATTCCTAATTGTAGAGGAAATACACACACACACACACACACACACACACACACACATACACACACACTTTATCACTATTACATTTTTATTATTCCACTATTAATGGTGTGTGTGTGTGTGTGTGTGTGTGTGTGTATGTATATATATATATATATATTTGTTTTTCAATTGGGGTTTCATGAGAGAATTAAATTCTAATCCTGGAGATTTTTAGACATCTGTGTATATAAAGAATAAATTTTCTTCAGTGCATCTATGATGGCACTAGTTATGTACCATCCTTGGGAGAATTGAGAAAATATTCATTTTTTTTGGCTGTGTTCTGTGTTTTAGATGATTAGCCCTATTTGAGAAAGGTCATGGGCATTTTAGTCAGATCTGTTTTTTTCCCCCCTCTTCTTTCTAACTCTACCACTTATTAGCAGAATATTAGGCAAATCTTAATTGTAGACTCAGTTTCTTGACGTATAAAATGAGAATAATTTGCTATTTCATAGGGCTGATGCAAGGATTAAATAAAAAACTTTCTGAATTATATTTATCTAGTTTCTTGGCTTTCAATATTTCTTTGCTGACTCTCATATTTATGTCTTTAGCCCAGACCCCTTCCCTGAGATCCAGTATCATAATTCATCTCCTTATTCTGCATCTCATTTGGCTAATAGGTTTTTCAAACTAAATTTATACAGTGGAGAAGGTTTAATTCCTATTCTCATTATTTCCTTTGAATCTATTCTTAGTAAATGGTAAGCCTGTTCAACCAGTTAGTCCTAAGTGTCATCTATGATTCTTCTCTTTTCTTTATACCCTATAACCAGATCATCAGCAAACCCTCTTTGCTTTACCTTCTAAATGAAGAACTAAATACATATGGATACATATTTATATACATTTATTTCTTTATATTTTGTGGTATTGGGGATTGAACCCAGGGCTCCATGCTAGATAAGTGCTGTGCCACTAAATTACATCCCCAACCCCTATATTTCTAATCTGATCACAATCCATTGTCTCTGCCTTATCACCCCTGTATAAAGCACTGTCATCTCTTGCTTGGGTAATTACAATAGATGGTCTCAAGTGGTTTTCCTGCTTAATCACTTGACCCTCCTATAGGCTATTATTTACTTCATACCTAGAATGATTTGTGTGTGGGTAGGGTGGGGTGGGGTGGGAGTGTACTGGGGATTGAACCCAGGGATGCTTTACCACTGAGCTATATCTTTAACCCTTTAAAATTTTTAATTTTGAGACCGGGTCTTAAATTACCCAGGTTGGCCTTGAATTTGTAATTCTCTTACCTTAGCTTACCAAGTAGCTGAGTAGCTAGTATCACAGGTATATGACACTGTGTTCAGCTTTTTTATTTTTTGTGGTGCTTGGGATCAAATTCAGGGCCTTTGCACATGCTAGTTCAGTGGTCTTTCTCACTGAGTTACATCCCCATACCAAGCCTAAGTATTTTTAAGACACATAATTTAAATTTGAACTATAATTCGAATTTAAACCATTAACAATGTTGTACAAACCAATATTTTAATTATAATTTCTACTGATTGTTAATGCTTTACATTTTTGAAGTCAAAAAGAAAATATGGTAGGATGCAAATTATAACAGTAGTAAAATGCTATACAAATTTGTTATGTCCCATTTCTCATGTTCATTTTGAAAATGGTTTGAATTGCTTTTCGTTAATTTAAATTGCTCTAAGATATTAAGAACTCTTCAAAACTGTTGATGCTTTATTAAGGAGTAAATTCATCATACAAGCCTGTAATGCCAGCAATTGTAATGCCAGCCTGTAATGCCAGTAGCCTGAGGCAGGAGGTTTGCAATTCAGAACCAGCCTCAGCAAACTTAAGCTAGGTCCTAAGCAACTTAGCAAGACCCTGTTTTTTTTTTTTTTAAAAAAGGAATTAAATCAGATGCAAATTTCTAGCTTTAAAGTAATTGAAGACTGACAGAAAGTGACTTTGTTTTGTAAAAATCCAAGGGCTTACTGAATATTTCATATTCTTTTTTTTAAAATTGATTTTATTTTTATAAATACTCGACAGTGGAATGTATTACAATTCTTATTACACATATAGAGCTAAGTTTTTCATATCTTTGTATAAAGTATGTTCACACCAATTCGTGTCTTTATACATGTGCTTGTTTTTTTTGCATTATGATTCTTATTACACATATACAGCACAATTTTTCATATCTCTGGTTGTATATAAAGTATGTTGACACCCAATTTGTGTCTTCATACCTGTACTTTGGATAATGATGACCATCATATTCCACCATCCTTGCTAACCCAACTGCCTCCTCCCTTTCCCTCCCTCCCCTCTTCACTATCTAGAATTTACCTATTCCTCCCTTGCCCCTGCTCCCTACCCCTCTCTGAGTCAGCCTCCTTATATCAGAGAAAACATCCAGCATTTGTTTTTTAGGGATTGGCTAACTTCTCTTAGTATTATCTTCTCCAACGCCATCCATTTACCTGCAAATGCCATGATTTTATTCTCTTTTATTGCTGAGTTTCCAACTCCTTAAACTTACATCGTTTCTTTGTGCTGGGAAGCTTTGAACTCCTGTATTGTAGTTCTTTATTTTTTATTTTTATTTTTAAAAAAATTTTTATTATTGGTTGTTCAAAACATTACATAATTCTTGACATATCATATTTCACACATTTGATTCAAGTGGGTTATGAACTCCCATTTTTACCCCGTATACAGATTGCAGAATCACATGGGTTACACATCCACTTTTTTACATACTAGTATGTAAAAAAAAGTATTACATACTTTTTTTGCCATACTAGTATTTCATATTCTTAAAGTAGCATTTAAGAAGTCTTCTGGTTCTCTCAATGCTCAATGTTATTTTCTTTCTTCATGATGCTTTCTTGTACTTGTTCTGCCTGCTTAACACTACTCCCTCTTTTGTCTGTCATCTGTTGGTTTAGCTCCCTTTTTCAGAGTAGGCAGGTAGGAAAAAGGTTTTTGTACCCAAGATAAAACTAGTCCAATTTGAGAACTCCTTGAGCTGGAGTACTTACACAATAAATCTGCTGATGATAAATTCCAGAAGTACCAAAGGACTAGAAAGATAGTGGATGACTGTGTAATATTGTCTGCAATTTTATTTTCTATAACTGTTGCTTTATTTAATAAATGAAAAAAATTTAAAAATGTTTTAAATACTGTTTTTTTTTTCCACAGAAAGCTATAAATTGGTTAGATACTGTTAACATTCTTGTAAATAAGAGCAATTTGGTAGGAGAATTTAGCATGTGAATTGCAGATGAAATTCATGTAAAATTATTATTTTTTTCAGTGCTGGGGATTGAACTTAGGGTTTTGTACATACAAGGCAAAAACTTTACCACTGAGCTATTATCCTTGGTCCTTCAAATGATTTCTTATAATGCTCTATAAATATAATTCGATATTAGTAAATTTATAGCACCTATGCCTGATTGTGGATTTATCTGTTGTGGGAATAAGTAGAGATTTTATGTAGGTGTAGGCAGGTAATTCAATTCCCAGACAACATTTAAAATTTTTATTATAAAACATTTTAAACATGCACATGCAAGGTAAGCGCTTTACCGCTGAACCAGAATCCCAGCCCACTTCTTTCTTTTCTTTCTTATAAGTTTGTTAGATGACAGTTGGTTGTTTGCCCCAAGATTTCCCATAGTTTCATTTTGATTGCATTTCTGTAATGCCATTTAACATGTTCTTCTATCTCCTGAAATTTCCTGTAAATTGATAGATTTTTTTTTTTTTTTTAACTTTTGGGAAGAATACTTAATAGGAGTCATTTGTGTTTCCATCAGGAGGTATATAGATCATATTATCTTTCCTCTAATATTATCTCTTCTCTAATATTAGCAGTTGCTGATAATCATTGCTTACTTTTTTCTAATATTTATTTTTTAGTGGTAGTTGGACACAATACCTTTATTTCACTTATTTATTTTATGTGGTGCTGAGGATCTCGCACGTGCGAGGCGAGCGCTCCACCACTGAGTCACAACCCTAGCTCCCATTGCTTACTTTTATTAATTTATTTTAATTTATTCTATTTCGTTATACATGACAGTAGAATATCTGTATATATATCTATATCTATCTCTCTATATATTTTAAGTTGTTGATGGATCTTTCTTTTTTTTAATTATGTGTGATGCTGAGGATCGAACCCAGTGCCTCACATGTGCCAGGCAAGTGCTCTACCACTGAGCTACAGTCCCAGTCCCTAGAATGCATTTTTTATATTTATTTTTTAGTTATAGGTGGACACAATATCTTTATTTATTTATTTTGATGTGGCGCTGAGGATTGAACCCAGTGTCTCACACATGCTAGGCGAGCACTCTACCTCTGAACCACAACCCCAGCCCTAGAATGCATTTTGATATATCATAAATAAATGGAGTATAACTTCTCATTCTTCTTGTTTTACATGATGTAGAATCACACCAGTTGCATAATCATATAAGTACATAGGGTAACAATGTCCAATTCATCCTATCCTTCTTCCTCCCACACTGCCTCCCCTCCTTTCATTCCTCTCTACCTAAACCAAAATACCTTTGTTTTTTCCAAGCCCCCCCCTTATTGTGAATTATCATCTGCATATCAGAGAAAACATTTGGCCTTTGTTTTTTTTGGGGGATTGGCTTATTTCACTTAGCATGATTTCTCTAGCTCCATCTATTTACCAGCAAATGCCATATTTTTATTCTTCTTTAAAGCTGAGTACTATTTCAGCAGTGTGTACCACATTTTCTTTATCCATTCATTTGCTGAAGGGCATATAGATTGGTTTCATAGTTTGGCTATTGTGAATTGAGCTGCTATAAATATTAATGTGGCTGTGTGTCTCTGTAGTATGCTGATTTCTGTATATCAGTGACGGATCCTTTGGGTATAATCTCCAGAATATATAAAGAACTCAAAAAAACAACCCAATCAATAAATGGGCTAAGGAACTGAACAGATACTTCACAGAAGAAAAACTACAGTTGATCAACAAATATATGAAAAAATGTTTATCTCTAGCAATTAGAGAAATGCAAATCAAAACTACTCTTAAGATTTCATCTATCTCCAGTCAGAATGGCAATTATCAAGAATACAGGCAACAATAAATGTTGTCTAGGATGTGGGGAAAAAGGTACACTCATACATTGCTAGTGGGACTGTAAATTGCTGCAACTTTTTTGGAAAGCAGTATGGAGATTCCTCAGAAAACTGGGAATGGAACCATTTGACCCAACTATCCTACTCCTTATTAATTGGGGATTAAAAATAGCAGTTCCTTTCAAATTAGCACTATTTGCTGATGATATGATTCTATACCTAGGAGACCCAAGAAGAGTTTCACCAGAAAACTTGTAGAACTAGTTAATGAATTCAGCAAAGTAGCAGGATATAAAATTGATACCCATAAATCAAAGGCATTTCTGTATATCAGTGACAAATCCTCTGAAAGGAAAATGAGGAAAACTACCTCATTTACTATAGCCTTAAAAAACCAAAATAAAATAAAATAATTGGGAATCAACTTAATGAAAGAGGTGAAAGACCTATAAAATGAAAACTACAGAACCCTAAAGAAAAAAGTCAAAGAAGACCTTAGAAGATGGAAAGATCTGCCTTGCTTTTGGATAGGCAGAAGTAATATTATTAAAATGACCATACTACCAAAAGAACTATACAGATCTAATTCAAATCCAATCAAAATCCCAGTGGCATTCCTCATAGAAATAGAAAAAGCAGCCCTGAAATTTATCTGGAAAAAAATAAGAGATCCAGAATAGCTAAAGCAATCCTTAGGAAGAAGAGTGAAGCAGGTGGCATCACCATACCAGACCTTAATATACTACAGAGCAGTAGTAACAAAAATAGGATGGTATTGGCACCAAAATAGACTAGTAGACCAATGATACAGAATAGAGGACACAGAGACTAACCCAAAAATTTACAAAGTTACAATTATCTTACATTGGACAAAGGTGCCAAAAACATACATTGGAGAAATAGCTTCTTTTCTCCAATGTATGTTTTTGGCACCTTTGTCCAATGTAAGATCTGGTATGGTGATGCTGGGAAAACTTGAAACCCATATGCAACAAAATGAAATTAAACTCTTATCTCTCACCATGCACAAAACTCCAAGTGGATCAAGGACGTAGGAATTAAACCAGAGACCCTGTGTCTAACAAAAGAAAAAGTGGACCCTAATCTCTACCAGGTCAACTTCCTTAATAAGACTCCTAAAGTACAAGAATTAAAATCAAGAATCAGTAAATGGGATGGATTCAAACTAAAAAGTTTCTTCTCAGCAAAAGAAACAATCTGTGAGGTGAATAGAGAGCCTACATCTTGGGAGCA
This sequence comes from Callospermophilus lateralis, assembly GCF_048772815.1. Lineage (NCBI taxonomy): Eukaryota > Metazoa > Chordata > Mammalia > Rodentia > Sciuridae > Callospermophilus > Callospermophilus lateralis. The sequence continues at coordinate 107,787,575 of NC_135307.1, read as the reverse complement.
AATTTTGTACCCCTTACGCATCAGATAGAGCACTGATCTCTAGTATTTATAAAGAACTCAAAAAGTAAACACTAAAACAAACAAAAAACCAAAAAACCAAGGACCTGAACAGACACTTCCCAGATGATGATATAAAATCAGTCAACAAATATTTGAAAAATGCTCATCATCTCTAGCAATTAGAGAAATGCAAATCAAAACTACTCTAACATTTCATTTCACTCCTGTCAGAATGGCAGTCATCAAGAATACAGGCAACAATAAGTGTTAGAGGATGTGCGGAAAATGGCACACTCATACATTGCTGTGGCACTCTCAAATTGGTGCAGCCAATATGGAAAGCAGTTTGGAGATTCCTTGGAAAACTGGGAATGAAACCACCATTTGACCCAGCTATCCCTCTCTTGGTCTATATCTGAAGGACTTAAAAATAGCATATACTGGGATACAGCCACATCAAGGTTTAGAGCAGCACAGTTCACAATAGCTAAATTGTAGAACCAATCTAGATGCCCTTTAGTAGATGAATGGATAAAAAAAATGTGATACACACACACACACACACACACACACACACACACAGACACACATACATACAATGGACTATTACTCAGCAATAAAAGAATAAAATCATGGCATTTGCAAATAAATGGATGGAGTTGAAGAATATAATGCTAAGTGAAGTTAGCCAATTTCCCAAAACCAAATGCTGGATTTTTTCTCTGACTTAAGGTGGCTGATTCATAGTGGGGTAGGGAGGGGAAGCATGGGAGGGATAGATGAACTCTAGATTGGGCAAACAGTGGGGGAAGGGAGGGAGCATGGGGTTAGAAATTATGGTGGAATGAGATGGACATCATTATCCAAAGTACATGTATGAAGACACGAATGGTCAGAAGAGTAGCTAGCAAAGATTTTCTCCCATGCTTTAGGTTCTCTCTTCACATTCCTATTTGTTCCTTTGTCATGCAGAAGTTTTTTAATTTGATGCCATCCCATGTATTAACTTCTGGCATTATTTCCTTAGTGTTAGGGGTCTATTGTCTATTGAGAAAGTCATTGCCTGTGCCTATGTGCTGGAATTTTGACCCTATATTTTCTCTAGGAGTTGTAGGATAGTCTTATTTTAAAAATATTTTTCTTTTTGAGAATTGTATTATATTTTATTTATATCGCTCAAGATTTCCTTAATTATTCTAAGTTAATGGTAAGGCTTATTTTTTTTTTTTAGCTATTCTACTTCCTTTGCCTTTCCATTCAAAATGCTTTTCTCCCATTATTTATTTTGTAAACAAATGCCTATTTATCAGGGATTTCATCTTTGATTTGTAACCATCCCTTTTCCACTTAGCAATGTCATGAACTTTTATGTTAATGAATACACTAGATTTATCCACTGCACCTAAGTGTGGCCTCCTGCATATCAAACAAACATTCTACCATATATAGAGGAGCTACACCCAGCTCCTCTATATAAATTTTAAAGTAAACTTGTTTATAGTTATAATTCTTTTAATGAGATTTTGTTAGGTATTATGTTAAATCTATAGATCAACTTTGGGGAGGGGAATGGACATTTTTATAATATTGAGTCTTTTATTCTGGGAACATATTGTGTTTTCACTTATGTAGATGATCTTTGATTTCTTTCATCAGTATCTTAAAATTTTTTAGCTCATAGATACTGTACATGTTTTGCTAAATTTGTACCTAGATATTTATCTCATTAAAAACGTTCTAAAAAGCTTTTTTTTTTAAAAAAAATTTATGTTTTAGTTGTAGTTGGACACAATAACTTTATTTCACTTATTTATTTTTATGTGGTACTGGGGATTGAACCCTGGGTCTCGCATGTGTGAGGCAAGTGCTCTACCACTGAGCTACAACCCCAGCCCCCTAAAAAGCTTTTTGTCAATGTATAATGAGCATTCATAGACATGTACATGTAGCTTGATAAGTTCCATATGGAGGTTCATTTTCAGAATGCTATTTTTTCCTGTTACCCTGATTTTTAGAGGGGGTGTTAGGTAGGGTTCAAGATAGGAAACATGAAAAACTTCCCATTTCTTCATCTTTCATTGTTTTCTTTAAAAGTTAGGACAGTAGACATATTTTAAGAAAGGTAAGCATATATGCATTTACAAGTTAGTTTTGAAGTATATTCTTTATCTGTTGGTGGTACTTGAGATTGAACCCAGGTCCAAATTAGTATTACCACTTAAATTTCCCTGCTATAACATTGCTTCCAATCATGTTATAGTAGAGGTTTGCCTAAATATTTTCTTTTTTTAAATTTTTTAAAAATTATATATGGACACAATATCTTTTTATTTTTATTTTTTTATTTTTATGTGGTGCTAAGGATTGAACCCAGTGCCTCATGCTTGCAAGGCATGCACTTTACCACTGAGCTACAACCCCAGACCTAAATGTTTTCTTATATGGGAATTCATATTGTTTTAAAACAGTGATGATTTGGGTTGAAAATTAAAGAGATGGGAAGTACTGCCTTCCCATCATTTTTGGAGAACCGAGCCCTTTAGCTTTCTTCTGTGTAGTTTGTACAAAGCACAGTCTGAAGTAAATTCGTCATCATGCTATCTGGCTTTTATCTTACATGTGGGAAGGTAGTTACCTTGGTGTTTATGTCTATGGGAATAGTATTTTTTCTCTGAGCTCATTAGATTTTGGTGGTGCTAGGGATTAAAGCAAGGGGCATCATGCATGCTAGGCAAGTACTGTATTTTGAAGCCAGAAACTCCGTCCCTGTCAAGTCATTTTTGAGTGAGAGTTACAAATCTAGCTCTGAATTTATAGAGATGGTATCACTGCAATTACTTAAATGAAATTATTGTGTTGCAAGGAAATTAAAACTGATCTTTTCTTAATACAGATTCTCCTGGGAATAAATGAGTAAGTGAATTTATTACATTGGAAGAATGTGATCATGAATAGAAAAACTATGATTATCATTTAACTCCTATGCATACTTTTATTGTAAAAGATATATTTTTTTCATTCTTCTTTACATCATTGGGGCTTAGCTCTGCCTAATCTAGTTGTTTCTACCCTTCTCCCCAAATTTGATTTAAAATTTTTCTCAAATTTTTAGAAAAGTTGATGAATATATAATGAATATCTATATACTTTTCACCTAAATTCACAAATTGCAATGTTTTCCTTCATGTGCTTTTTTTCCCTCTTTTCTAAAACCCATGTTATTAAAGTCCTGGGTCAGAGGCCTGACTTCAGGGGTCCCAACAAACCAGGTCTGCTTCTCACCCCAAAAATTTAAGTGGAAAAGGTAATGGTGAAACTCAGGAAAGGAAACTTTATTATTATTATTATTTTGGTACCAGTGAGTCTTTACCACAGAGCTACATTCCCAAGCTTTTTGTTTTTTGAGAGAGTCTTGCTAAGTTGCTAAGTCTGGCTTTGAACTTGAGATCAGGAAAGGAAACTAAAATCAGTATGGCCATATTTGGAAGGCAAAATGAGATCCAGAATCTTAGCCTTGTCTTCTGGTTGTTGATATGAGCCATAGGTTTAAATAGAGGAAGAATTGGGTTAGGGGTTTGAGGTATGTTTAATTAAGTACTCTTAGTCAAACTGGTGAGATTGATCATTTTCTCTGTTTTGGGTCTGTGAGGTGGTTCTAGAGAAATCTTTATTGCTTGAGGAGGCTTTACAGGTACAAAATGTTTATTTATTAATCCTGGAAGGGGACAATTCAGTTCCCATAAAAAGATTGCTCCTGCTTAGGGTCTGATAGAGCAGTGATGTGCTGCCTCCCACTGTTCCTGGAAGGTGTGGGACAATTGAAGACTTCGAGGTACTATTTAGTGGTCTGAAATAAGGTGCTTCAAATCTTGGCTCAGTTTTCAAGCAGGAGGATGACAAGGAGGTTAGTTAAATTTAGGGCCAGTAAACCTTGTATTACCAGTTTTCAGATGAATACTCCTTAAACGTATGTGCAGAGCTGAGTAGGTCACAAAGTTTAAGGCAATAAAGGAGATAGATACAAAATGAAGGCAGAAATGCCACACTTTATCTTGCTTTTTAGGACATCTGCAGACCTAAATAAAAAGTACCTGGTTTAGCAAAAGCAACCTTTTAAATCTGTTACACATACACAGTTTACTTTAAGTCATAGTCAGGTGTAGTCAAGGTATTCCTTATCCTCCCCTAAGACTTTGACATGGAATTGGTCTCTTAACAATAGACATTCTCCAACATAACCACAATACCTTTGTCATGGGAGGAGAGGTGTCTCCTAAGAAGGGTTGGAAGAGTTCCCAGAGAGAAGGGGGAACTTGACTTAGGACCATTGGGGTTCTTGACTTACATGATGGAGATTAATTGCCAATCAAAAGCATAGAAGAGTTTTATATACGAGAGCTAGATATATGATCAGGGGAGAATGAGGGCAATCTTTGGAGAGATGACTTTGATGGGGGGTAAAGCAAGGAATGCATATTCAAGGGAGAATGTGGACCATCTTGAGTGTGCATTTTGGGGGTTCCTGGCATTTATTTTAAAGGGAACTTGGTGAGGAGTGGGTATGGAAAGGTACGTAAGAATGATATCAGTCTGGTGATCTTATGGCAGTTTTTTAAAAAAAATTTTTAGTTGTTGATACACCTTTATTTTTTATTTATTTATACACGGTATTGAGAATTGAACTGGGTACCTCACACATGCCAGGCAAGTGCACTACCACTGAGCCACCAGCTCCAGCTCCCTTAAGACAGTTTTTAATGGTCTTGGTCAGTCTCTGAATCCTTAGGCTGCCATGATATTTATTAACTAATCAATAGATTCAGCCAGAAAATCCCCTTAGTTATATGTTCACCAAGATAGTGTATCTGGCTGATCATTAGTGGGTTAATTAACAGTGCATAGGTAGATTTACACATTTCCCAGGAATTTGAGAGTAACAGTCCTGGAAGAGAGACTGGCCTGGGGAGTAACAAACAGGCCTGGAAAAGAATGTGGAACTTCTGAATTAAAATCTCTTTCTTGTCCTTCCTTTATGCCTCCTTTCTTATTATTTCTGTTATCCTACCTCACTTTTATCACACCTAAGGAAAATGCCACTAATTCATTATCATCTAATATGCAGTGCTTGTGTTTACATTTTTGTTGTTTCTCACATATTGCCTATAGTTGTTTTTTTTTTTTCTTTTTGTACTAGGGTTTCAACTCAGGGGCATTAATCACTGAGCCACATCCCCAGCCCTTTTTTGTATTTTATTTAGAGACACGGTCTCACTGAGTTGCTTAGTGCCTTGATAAGTTGCTGAGGCTGGCTTTGAACTCTTGATCCTCCTGCCTCATCATCCTGAGCTGCTAGAAATACAGGCTTATGCCAATGCATCTGGCTGCTATAATTTTTTCTAATCCAGTATCCAGTTATGTTCACATATCACTTTTACTTTTTAAGTCCTTTAAATCTAGAATAATAACCTGCTTTTAAAAAAATGACATTAACTTTATTGAAGAATCTAGGCCAATTATTTTATATAATAGCCTATCATCTAAATTTGTTCCTTTTTAAGACTTAGATTAGACATTTACTGCATTAACACTGCAAAGGTGATGTTTATACTCTTTGTATCACCTCACTTAAAGGCACTTAACGCTGTTTTCTTCCTTTATAGTTGATGCTGAGTTTTATAACTTGATACAGGTGATGACTATTTCCAGATCACTTTAATGTATATTTTTTACCCTTTGTAATTAATGGTAACCTAAGGGGTTGTATTTTAAGAGTATGTGAAAATTATCTCTCCTACAACCCTTTCCCAATGGTTGTAGCATCAGTAGAGATTATCCTTGCTTGAATAATTCTTATCCTTTTTAAACTATAAAAATCCTTAAGCAATATATGCACATAAGAAATCTATACACTATCAAGGGAGTTAAACAAAAGATATGCCTCCCCAAGTTTTCATTTTCTTTTTTATGTTTTTATTTATTTATGTATTTTTACTATTGTAAACAAGACTGCAATGAATGGGACTTTTCTTGATTTAAGTGATATCTTTTTTCTTGTTTAAAACTTGAACATGAAAATGTTGATTGAGCATATTCCCTTGAGCATATTCTAAAGAGCTTTAAAATTCATCCCCTTACAAACCTATATTATATTATTGCTTTTATTTTAGGCACTCATTTCTTGAGAAGCTCGGTTTTTGCAGTGGCCCAGGACTGATCTCTTACATCCTTGACATTCTTTTTCTTTATTCCCTTAGTGTTAGCCATAACTCCTGCTTTGTAACATTGTTATAGAACATTGTCATATTTTTTCTTTTTCTTTCTTCTTTATTTCTTTTTCCTCTCCCCCACCTCCCTCTCCCTCCCTCCCTCCCTCTCTCTCTCTCTCTTTCTTTCTCTCTCTCTGTGTGTGTGTGTGTGTGTGTGTGTGTGTGTGTGTATGAGATTAAGTTAATGGCTTTGCCCATGCTACACAAGCCTTTACCACTGGGCTATACCTGCAGACTCTCTTTTTATGTTTTGAGTCCTTTACAAGCACTGTGCCTTGTATGTAATCAGTCTCACTGTAATGGATAAAATTGTCAAGTTCTTAGTAGTGATAAGTCAGAATACTTTTGTTAAAATTAAGATATAATTATAGATTTTTAAGAAATTTTAAAATAGTACTGACCTTAGTTCATTAGTGAATATGCTAAAGGTTTATCCCTTTGTTTTTTGTTTGTTTGTTTTTTTGATTAAGAGATTGAAAGGTAATTTTTGAAGCCAGTACTGGTCCATTCTATTATGCCTTTTTTTCTTGTCCCACTGTTTTTTTTAATACCATTAGAATTTCAGTAAGATTTTTAATTTAATTTAATTAATTAATTTATTTTTTAATATTTATTTTTTAGTTTTCGGCGGACACAACATCTTTGTTTGTATGTGGTGCTGAGGATCGAACCCGGGCCGCACGCATGCCAGCCGAGCGCACTACCGCTTGAGCCACATCCCCAGCCCTTTAATTTTATTTTTTCCTTAAATCATATTCATTTATTGGTACTTTGAGATTGTAAACTAGCTGTAGTACCTACTTAGTACATTTTTTTTTTTTTACTTCTCTATTCTTTTTAGAGGTGCTCTGCCATTGAGCTATAACCCCAGGCCTTTTAATTTTGAGACAGGGTCTTAATAAATTACTAAGACTGGCTATGAACTTGTATTCCTCCTCTCATGTCCCTGAGATTACAGGCATGTGCCACTGCACATGGCTCTATTTCTCTCTTCTTATTCCTAGGGATCCTCTTAGGAATAAATTCTTGCCAGATGTGAGATTTTCTTCTAAACATTTTTAGTTGTAGCTTTTACATTTAGATCAGTGGCAAGTTTGAGTTGAATTTTGCATATGGTATGGAATTAGGTGAAGGTTCATTTTTTTCCCCCATACATGTATCCAGGTTTTCTAGAAAAGATTATCTATCTTTTACCCATTGAACTGCCTTGATATCTTAGTTAAAATTCAGTTGGCCACCAGGAGTGTGGTGGTGCATGCCTGTAATCCCAGTGGCTCCAGAGCCTGAGGCAGGAGGAGGGCAAATTCAAGGCTAGCCTCAGCAATTTAGTGAGGCTTTAAGCAACTTAAGAAGGAGACCAGGTCTCAAAATAAAATAAAAAAATAAATAAAAGGGGTGGGGTTGTAGCTCAGTGGTAAATTACCCCTGGATAAATCCCTAGCACCGCCCCACCTTCCATTGACTATATATGTGTGGGTCTGTTAGAGAACTCTCAGTTCAGTTCTGTTGATTTATCTTGATGCCAGTATCACCTGTCTTGATTACTGTAGCTTATTAGTAAGCCTTCAAGTCAGACAATGAAAGTTCTCTAACTATTTTCTCTATCAGAGTATTTTGGTATCCTTAGTTCTTTTGCATTTCTTCCCTGCAGTTTTTTTTTTTTTTTTGGGGGGGGGTGGGTGGGTAGATATCAGGGAGTGGGGTGCTTAACCACTGAGGCATATCTCCAGCCTCTCTTTTTTTTTTTTTTTTTGGATACAGGTCTCCCTAAGTTGTTTAGGGCCTCACTAAATTGCTTAGGCTAGCTTTGAACTTGGTGATCCTCCTGCCTCATCCTTCCTCAGTTCCCTCAGCCTCTGAGTAGCTGGGATTACAGGTCTCTGTCACTGTTTCCTGCTGCCCTGCAGATTTTTGATGAGGATTGTGTTTTTCTTTCTTCCTTTTTCCTCCCCACCTTCTTTTCTTTCTTTCTTGCAGTATCTGATTGTGGTTATTTAGTAATCCTCAGTGAATGCTTGGATGGAACCCTATAGCACCAGACCTCTAAGAATGAACTGAATTGCCATTTGATTCATTGAAATCTTCTGAGATATTCAGTTTTTTAAAATTTAGAGTGGTAATGGAATGTGTGAAACTAGCATGATGATGGTAAGAAGCAGCCTTTGCTTTAGTGGTTGACAGGTCAGATGCCAGAGCTCTTGTTTGAATTCTTACTCAGCTAATTACTGGCAGTGTGATCTGGGCAAGATGTTTAGCATCTCTGTGCCTTTGTTTATTTTCCCGGTAAATGCGGATAATAAGATTACCTGTTTCACAGAGTTGTTCTGAAGAGCCAATAACAATTCCTACCACTTAGAAAGTGCTCATTGAATGTCAGCAGCTATTCTTGCTTTGTTCACCCAGAGAGTAGCCACAAAGCTTCAGAATTTGATAATTCACTTGTAGGGAACTCTCTTTGCTCAGATCTTTTGGTCTCGGTCTCTCGGTGTTATCTCTTTCTCTCTCTCTCTCTCAGTTTAAAGAAGGTGATGCTAATTTTTTTTTTTTTTTTTTTTTAAACCCTGTCCCTTGGTAGTTTTTCTAAACTTACTTTTTGTTGGTGAATTTGGCAATTTATGTGTGTAATTAAAATTGGATTTGTGCATTGGACTTGGAGGGGAAAAGCAAAGTTAGCTTTTATTGGCATAAATCATTACTGTAAATTTGAAAATGAAACAAAGCAGCAGGTTTTTTCCTCCTTTACTAGTATTTAGCTGGCTCATCAGGACTGTGAATCAGTGGTTCTAGAATACAAGTGGAAACCTGTTGATTTGATTTTGTCTGTAGTTCCTCACTTGCCGAATAAGCACATCTGCTTCCTGCTTTATTTGACTAGTTCTCATTAATGATGTAGCAGAACAATCTGCCAGCAAACTCAGCAAGTCTTCTCCCTTTCCAAGTACATTTCCTTTCTGAATAGTGATTATAAAAATCAAGTATTTAGTTTTGTGCAGTGAAACATTGATAATTTTGTCAAAAGACAGATTTATAGCAAATTTAGTCATGTATCTAATTGACTTTTATTTGTGATTATCAGGCAACACCTTGTATAAACTAGATTGCATGTTCCAGTAGGCCAAGTGAGGAGATTGGCTTTATAGCAGAAAAGGACTGAAGAAAGCAGAAATAAAGAACAAAAGTGTATTGGTCTTTTCAAATTTATGTTCTATGTTAAGATTAAAGCAGAAGGGACCTCCTGTCTATTATGTTGGCTAAAATTGGCCTATTTGAAGATTTAACTCTTCTGTCTGCTGGTTTCTTCGAAGGTCAGATAGCTTAGCTCTCCCTGATGATGTAAACTTTGATTTTAGTGACTCCATTTTGTTTTGGTCAGTTTGACTTAGTACAGAAGCTCAGTCCAAACCAGTGGCCTCTTCTACATTTTCACTGAACAATTTCTATAGTTTATGAGTAATTGCCCAAAATCAGGTAACATAAAAAAACTCTGTAAAAGGGAAGTGCTGTGGCTGGAGTGGGGAAGACCACAGTGTGCACTTAAGTTTCAGTTGCAGAACTTTGCCCGTGAGCTCCCTCTCCTGCTCTTGGAGAAATGCCCTTTATAAATGCCCTTATTGACATCCTTCTTTTATGAACTCTTAAGCACTGTGTACATGTATGGAGAAAAATGGGATATAGATGATCAGTTCAGTTTTAAACATGTTGAATTTGAGATACCTTTGGAACACTTGAGTGGGTATATCATGTTGTAGTGCATATTCAGGTCTAGAGCTTAGAGAGAAAGAAATGCGGACTGTAGTCATTAGCATATGAGAAGTAAATAAAAGCCTTATGTGTTCTGAGGTCCAAATATATATATATTGAGAGAAGGAGACAGAAATGAACCGAAGACAGAATCCATGTCCACTTGTGGTGTAGCCACACTGGGTATTGCTCCCTTTATATCAGTTCAGAGTAAGATAATATCTGAGTTAATGTGTACTTAATATGAATAACGAACTACATAGAACGAGATTGCTCAACTTAATTCAGCATATATTTATTGAGGTCTTCTGTGTTCTTTACCTATGCTAGTAAGCACTAGAAAATAAGGAAAATCAACTGTATTTGCCCTCATCAACTTGATAGATTAATATGAGAGATTATCTGCACAGTTTTTGTTTACAACACTTATAACAAATGTGTAGGTTTTTTTTTTTTTTCCCTTCATGCCAACCAATTCTCCAACTCTCCAGATACCAGCTGAGTGTATACAATTCAATTCTGATACTAACCACCCAGAGTTAGCATCAGATTCCACAGGCTTAAGGGTTTCGTCTCACAAGACTGCCCCTACTTCAAATGCCAGTCACATGTATTGATTGTCCAGGTCACCAACAGTCTCACTTGACTGCATATTGGGGTTCCCAAGACCACCTTTCCTCTGGTTTAATAATCTGATAAAGTGGCTCAAAGAACTAAGGAAAATGGTTTATTTCTTTTTGCTAGTTTATTATAAAGTATACAACTCAGAAACAGCCAAATAGAAGAGATGTGTAGGGCAACCTTGCAGGGGAGGGATATAGAGTTTTTGTGTTCTCTTGCAAGCTACCCTTCTAGCACCGCAATATGTTCACCAACCCAGAAACTCTCAGAACTCTGTCTAGCTTTATTTATTAATTTGGTGGATGATCCATAATGTAGGCTCCATTGATTAGATCATTGGCTATTGATTTATTAGCTCAGGCCACAGCTTTTCTCCCTGCCTAAAGGTCTGGAGGTGGTGCAAAAAATTCTGATCCCTTTAATCACTTGTTTGGTACCTCTGGCTTCCATCCTGAGGCTATCTAAGGGCCCACCAAGAGCCACCTCATTAGTATAAAGTTTGAAAGGGACTTTTATAAATACACAAAAGATGCTTCTTTTACTCCTATCACTCAGGAAATTCCTAGGGTTATAAAAACTATGAGGAACCAAGGATAAAAACTAAATATATATATATATTTATTTATTTATTTATTTATTTTTTGATACCAGGGATTGAACCCAGGGACACTTAACCACTAAGACACATCCCCAGCCATTTTTTATTTTTTATTTTGAGACAGGGTCTTGCTAAGTTGCTGAGGCTGGCTTTGAACTTATGATTCTCCTGTCTGAGCTTTCTGAGTCACTGGGATTACAGGCATACTCCACTGTACCTGGCTCAAATATATATCTCTTATGCTATCAATGGATATTAAACTGGTAGCCACAGAAACAGTACATAATTGTAAATTTCACAAGGTGCTGTGAAGGTTAAGTAGTGGCTGCTGAGTGAACATTTTATTTTTATTTAATTTTCTATTTTTAAGAAAAATTATTTTTTAAATTAATTTTTTACTATTTAAGATTTTTTTCTTTTAAAAATTATTGTGAGTGAACATTTTTAAAAAAGGATTTGATCTCATGTTGGTATAGTCATGAATAGGGAAGTGACTTTTAATTCACCTTGTAGGTTGAATTACTGAGTACCTAGTATGTCCCTGATAGTGGACTGTTTAAACTGAGATTTTTATGACTAGATATTAACTGGATGAAAAGAGGCTGTAAGTAGAGGGAATTGCATGTGCAAAGGTCTGGAAGAACAAAGGAGTCATGGTGCCTTAAGACTCTCCGATATAGCCACAGAAGGAAGGGCAAGAGGGAGAGATTAGTTCTTGCCTAACTTGGCCAGAGGAGAGATTTTGTTCTTTTCAGTAAACTACTGGATACCTTCTGAAAAGTTTTTAACTGATTTCTCTAATCTAATAGACTTCATTAATTTTATTATAGAAAATATTTAACATTTGCATAAGGGAAGAGAATATCTCCCCATACTCAGTTTTATCAATTTATGGCCACTTCTATTTCTTTGTGTCCCCATCCACTTTTCCTGCCTCTTTTTTATTTTGAAGTAAATCTCAGATATGATATTCCAAAGGATATTAAAGCAGGGGAGGGACACAAGCAGATTTGTTTTTTTGGAATCACTTTTCTAGATAAAAGGCAAAGAAGACCCAGGCAGTCATTTAGGAGATTATTATGATGGTACAAATGAGAGATGATCATAGCTTGGATGAGGGTCCTGTAGTGAAAATGATGCTACATGGATAGATTAAGGATCATTTGTGGGGTGGAACATATCAGAAATATGCATGGTGGCCTGTCTGAAAGTTCCCAAATGAAAAAGTTTAGATCTTGCTTTCCTTTAGTAGGAAAAACAGTCCAATTAATTAGCAGATATTCTGGGAAAAGATAAGAAATTGGTAGTATTTTTCTTTGGTGAGTTTTGTTTAACTCAACAGATATTACTGATTATAGTACAACATTATTAGTTTTTTCAATATCTTCTTGTTACCTAAGCATGGGATAAGCAAGTCTTCCTGCAATCTTTTGTTTCTCTGTATTACTGACAAAGCTTGTTTCTTTTCTCTTAAGGCCTATACCCAGGCCAGTGCTGAAAATTATTCTCTTAAATTCCATGAAACAAGTCTTTTCCAAAAATATTTGTGTCTTGATTTTATAGTATGTTGAGCTCCTGAAACCTGCTCACAGAAATTCTCTTGTCTTATTTTGGCTCCTGTATATTTTTTAGTCTTGCTTATAGTTATTCTTATTAATTTAAATACTTACCATTAATACTTACCATTATTTTATACTATTTTATTGTTCTATCATGTTCCATCTTCTCTTTCCCTTCAAATCCTGTATTTTCCTGTGCTTTTAAAGCCTTAATTCCTCAATAACTCTGACCTTCATGCTGACCCATGAACATGTTTACTTTCCACCAGGAATTTTCTGGTTTACTGCTTCCTTTGGATACTTGCAACAAGGAATGTTATTATACTTAAAATTTGTAGTCACTGCTGGATGTGGTGGTATATACCTATAATCCCAGTGACTGAGGAGGCTGAGGCAGGAGGATCAAGATCAGCTTCAGCAACTTAGTGAGGCCCTAAGCAATTTAGCAAGACCCTCTCTCAAAATTAAAAAAAAAAAATTAAAAAGGGCTGGTGATATAAGTTGCCCCTGGGTTCAATGCCTAGTACCAAAGGAAAAAAAGTAGTGTATATTTCAGTTTGACTCTTCTAAAACTTCTGTATTTCTGCAACTGAGGTTGTATACTGGGTACAGAAGTTATATGAAGAGTGAGTTATATGTTTCTGTGGTTGGAGTTATACTAATGATCATAATAACAAATACTATTTATTGAGATTATTTATCAGAACTGAACCGAGGAAACAAAGAGTTTAAAATTTTGTTATACATATCCATGTCACTGACTGATTGATTTCATTAACTTGTCTGAAAATTAATATGCAGTTGTGACCTAGTTCTGAAATCTGTTTTGAAAAGCAAGCTCAGCTGATATTAATAAAATTTGTCAATTAAAAAACTTATTTATGACCCTTTTGTTTTGCATCTGGAATTGGGAAGCCACCAGGTTAGTGGTGAAATGTTTTATTTATACTTCTACTGTACATAACACTAAATGCTTAGGGCTTAGAAAAACTGACATTATTATGCCTATGATTTATCCTTTTGGTAGCCAAAATTATTTCAATGTAGGAAGTAGTTGTAATTAATTAATAGTTTAACAAACACTGTGCTGTTCTAGGTTGCATGCTCTGGAATTAAAATTGAATAAAATGGAGTCCCTGTCAGTGATGAGTGTCTGATTGGGGAATTAGAAATCTCAGATAATTATAGTTCAAAGGAGAGGTATTCTGTTAGCAAATGAGAAAGTACTATTATTCATATTTTGAAAGTCCTTGCAAAGTTTTTTGAGGTAAAATTTGAAGAATGACGAGGAGAAAGGACTTCAGTAAGTGAAAGAAAAGAGAATAGAAGCGGTAGTCTGAAGTTCTGGAATTGCCTGATGTTTTTAAGAATTTGAAAGAAACTCCTACAATCCTGATGGCTTGGGAGGCTGAGGTAGGAGGATTGAGAGTACAAAGCCAGCCTCAGCAATTTAGCGAAGGGCTAAGCAACTCAGTGAGACCAAAAAAAAAAAAAAAAAAAAAAATTTTTGAAAGAATTTATTGGATGGTTATTATGTAAGGGGTAAGTAGGAGAAGGTAGAAGAAGATAAACTAGGACAGTATCTTAATTTCTGATTGTAAGAAGTTAATTGCTAGGACTGGGGTTATAGTTAAATGGTAGAATGCTTACCTCAAGTACAAGGCCCTGGCTTGGATCCCCAGCTCTAAAAAAGAGGAAAAAAAAAAAGTTACTGATGTGCAGTGATTGGCCTTTACCAGGTTAAACATCAAATAGCATTTGAGGATTTAAGAAAAAGGAGTAATATCAGATTTTGATTTGTAGAAAGATGAAGGATGAATTGGAGGCTGGGAGAAACTCATATCAGTGAGTTGAATATGGAAGCTACTACAATGGATAGCAAAGAGAATTTTCAAATAAATTTTAGCCTAAAACACTGATTCTGGAGGGTGAAAGGAGAATTAGCAGGTGGTGCTCTCCAAAGGAGATAGATGCTTTAGGGATGTAGGGGAATTGGGCATGTGTATTATGACAAGTCCCTAACCCTCAGTTATTATTTACATCCACCTATCCCAGAAGATGATGTTTCCAAAGGGTTCGAGGAGTTCCTGGAGAGAAGGCAGAATTTGATGCAGGTTTTTTTTTTTTTAATTTTTAATTTTTTTTATCATGCGTTAACTGAAAAGAATTTCAGCATGTACCAGTCAAAGTCATAAGAGGTTTATTTAGGAAAGTAGACACATATTCAAGGGAGAATGGGGATCATCTCAAGAGAGATGCCTCTGAGGTAAAGCAAGGAACAAGAAAGAATGTGGGTTATCTCCATAAGGAGACACAACATCCCCTTGGTGTGGGTGGGCTGGATTAGAGGTAGAACCATGATGGAGGTACATGGTTTTGTGCCAGTTTCCCCTTCACTTGCACATTGCCCTCAGGTTTCAAGGGCATGGTTCAAAGGCACTGGCCAAGGACATGCTGCTTAGGAGTTTCAATCATTCATGGGTACTTTCTGCATTTCAGTGGTTCATGAGCACTTTCTTTGAGACTCAGTTTCTTCCCCTTTCCCAAATTCCTATCTCACATATTGCATTTAGAATTAGTTTTTCCAGGGAGTGATATTATGGGGCAGTGAAAATAGCACTGGACTTCAGAATCTGGAGACATATGTTTAAATCCTGATTCGGCTGTTTATTTTTTGTATCATGTTGTCAGATTACTCAATTTTTTGAAATTCGTTTCATATTGTTAACAACTTTATGGATTTTTTTTTTAAGGTGAAATCTTGCTATGTTATCCAGGTTGAACTTCATCTCTTGGGTTCAAGCTATCCTTCTACCTCAACAGCAAGGAATGTAGGCATGTAGTGATTCCTTGCCCACCCAGCTTTCTTATGGATTTTTGTACTAATTAAGTTGAAGTATCTGAGATCTATTAGATGCCCAGAAGAAGTTTGTGAATTTATGTTTAAAATTTTAGCCAAAAAAAAAAAAAAAAAAAAAAAAAATATATATATATATATATATATATATATATATAAACTTTTATTTCCATTTACTTCTCTAAATTTTCAGCCCTAGCTCCCATCAACTCTCATGCATGTTTCTATAATTGCTTTTATTGGATATTTTATTTTATTTTAAAGAGAGAGTGGAGGGGGAGAGAGAGAGAGAGAGAGAGAATGAATTTTTTAATATTTATTTTTTAGTTTTTCGGTAGGCACAACACCTTTGTTTGTATGTGGTGCTGAGGATTGAACCCGGGCCGCACACATGCCAGACGAGCACGCTACCGCTTGAGCCACATCCCTAGCCTCTTATTGGATATTTTAAAATTGTCTTTACTCTTCATGTATTTTTTACTCTACTTCCAAAAGTGATAGAAGTAAACATAAGTTTAACAAAATCATTTTAAGAAGAATCTTTAGTGACTAAGATAATTGGCCCTTTTTTCTTCTGTAAAATTTTAGAACTGTAAAGCAGAAATTTGTACTTTAAAACTTGATTGCTACATTTTTTAGTTTTGTAATTTGTGAGTTTGTCATTTTAATTTTCAAAAGGAAATGGAATGATTATTCCTTTACTTTTTTTTTTTTTCCCCCATCTTTAAACTGCTGATGAAGAGAAGAGTGGGGAGGAAATGTTCTTAGCTGTTTCAGGATAATAGTGTGGTATCTTGTACTGGAGTTTCCCTTTCAGTAGATGTAGGAAATATGAAACATTATTCTGAATGGAAACACACCATGTAGTATGCTGAAAAATGTCAAAATTGTAGGAGCCTTATTTTTTAGATCAGTTCTAGGGAGGGTAATGGTTTTGTCTAAGGTACGTTTTTTGTTTGTTTGTTTTGTTTTTTTTTTGCTATTAGAACCTTAATTTCCTGGGACTGTTTTCTATACCTGTCTTTCCATTTTTATTCATGATATTAAGCATCTTACGTTTTGTCTTTTTGTTTTGTTTTTGGTGGTGTTGGGTATCAAACCTTAGGCCTGACATGGTAGGCAAGGACTCTACCGCTAAGCTGCACTCCCAATCCTTCCTTCCTTTCTTTTTTTTTTAAATCTTTCCCTCTTAATTTATTAGGTTAACTGATTGTATTCATTTTTTTTTTCACCAAAGAATCATATTTTTGAGATTTAGATATTCTTTTATTTTTGCAGTTTTCTAATTCACTAATTTCTATATCTTATTTCTTTCTTAAAGTTAATTTTGTTTTTCTGATTCTTTGTTGAGTTATTAATCCATTTATTTCTTACTAAGACATGAAGTATTTGTCTTTGTGTATTTCTTTGAGTAAAATTTGGCAGTTTTGTTGAATGTGATACTACTTTTATTATAATTTTCTAGATAATATGCACTATCTTTTTCCTCTCCCCTCTTTGCCTAAGAAACTATTTAAAGGAGTTAGTTCCAAGATATGTCTTTTTGATTTGTTTTGGTTTTCTTCTTTTTTAAAAAATAGTGTTTTAAAAGAATGTTTGCAGATATTACATGTATATGAAATTCAAAAGATTATGAAGTGGAGAATGACTCTTTCCTACCCCAACTCTGACTAACCCAGGTAGTTTTCTGAAGGCAACTACCCATTTTTTATTTTTTGTATCTTACCAGAGTTTATTTATGAACATATGTGCATTTACAAACATATATAAATATATAAATTCTTTTTGAAAAAATATGTTGCTATATCTAAATTATTATACTAGACACAAGTCTATTTTTTCTTTTCCTACTTAATAGTATATCTTAGAGAGATTTTGATATTAGTTATTTTTTATACTTTCTAGATTCACCACTTTCTGTTAGAATTATGATCTAAATTGTGCACATATTTTGGAATTTTTTTGTTGAATATAGTTAATTTGAGAAGATTTTCCACTAGTACTTACAAATAAGATATTTTAGGATATTCATAATTCTTTAGATTAGCCTTATCAATTTGGAGTACATGGATGACTGTAATACATTTATGAAATCTTTGAATATTTGCTCATGTGAGTATGTGTGTAAGAATTTTATTCTTGGGGGAGTCAGGGTACACATCTTTCATCAGAATTTCATAGGGACCCATGGTATACCATAGACCAATGGTTTAAATACTATTTTGCATTTTATTTGCTTAATTTTGTTAAGCACTTAAGTCTCTGTTACTATGGTTGCCACTCACATTTTCTGTGGTTTCTGCTTCATTATGTTTTAATTATCATGCTTGTACATAAAGGTTTGTGACAGTTATATCTTAGTAGTGATTTGTTTCATCATTACCAAGTAGCTTTTTATATCCCATTTATTCCTAATAGGTAATACTTTTTTTTAATACCTTTATTTCACTTATTTATTTTTATGTCGTGCTGAGGATCGAACCCAGGGTGTTGCACGTGCGAGGTGAGACCTACTGCTGAGCCACAACCCCAACCCATAATACTTTTTCTTGTTTACATTTTCTTGTAATATTGCTACCCTACATTTTATGTTTAGCATTTCTAAAGCACTTGTTTTATATCTCCTGTAAATGGAATATATATTTTAAACAATATGATTTACTTATTAGATTTATTGTAGCAGAGGATTATAAACTTTGGACAATAGCTACCTGAATATATGTTTGTTCAGATAACATATAGCTTACTATTACTATTGTTGTTTTTATTTGGTATCAAGTTTTGTCTTTTAGGGTTTTGATTTATTATTACTATTATATCACTAATTTTCTCTTCTGTTTGATCTCTTCTGCTATTGAAGCTATTATTATTTAAATTTTGTTTAGTGTATTTTTCATCAGAAGGATTTCTGTGTGTATGTATGTGTGTGTTTAATAAGAGACAGGGTTTCGCTAAGTTGCTGTCTTCAAACTTAAGATCCTTTTGTCTTAACTTTGTGAGTAGTTGTGTCTCAAGGCCTCCACACCTGGCTTTGATTTTTTTTTATATTCGTTTTCATCTCTTTGTTAAGTTTCTCCATTGAAGCGTCTCTGGGTTTTCTTGAAGCTTTTTGAGTTGTCTTAAAACAGCTGTTTTGAATTCTCCACCTGAGTTTGCCTATGTTGGTTATTATTGGTCATTTTTAGCACCTTATTAGGTGAGGTCACAGTTCCATGAAAGTTTTAAGTCTTGTTGGTATGTGATATTATGCATTGAAGGATTCAGATTTTCAGAATCTGGTTTTGTGCTAGTTTTTCTTTTTCTGAACCTGCGGTCACTTCTGCTGTTTCAACAATAGGTGGTGCCCTAAGTCCACTTGGTACAAGTGGCTGTTGGTGATCAATATTTCAGAGGGCAACTCCAATCTGAGGGTGGTGTATTATTCAACATGAATTGTTTGTCCTCACGAACCTCTCTCTGGGGCAAGGGCAGGCCTAAAAATATTGTCCATCATTACTGGTCTATGGTCAGAAACTATGGAATTCCACCTGGCTCTGGGTGGAATCTCCGTGAAGGGACCAACCCATCTCCTGTGGCCATGAATACCTTAATACTGTTTTATATCCTTAGCTCACAGTTTGCCAAGACCAGTGCAGCATTGGGTAGGATCAATGCTATGGGCTGCCTACTGCTGAGGTGCATTCATGACCCAAAACTGCTACGGCCAGCCGCAAGTGATGCTGACTGGAATAGAAGTCTGATAGACTGGGGCCACATGGCTCTACCTGACAGTAGGGCTGTTGCAGAGACTCCATGTGTGGGCATTGGTCTGGGGATGGGGACCATTAGGATCTGCCCAGTATTAAGTTTCACTAACCTAGCACTGATTTCCAAGACAAAGTCCTATGCTTATCCTGTCCTACCACCAGCAAGTGGAAATTTGTTCGATGCTATGCAAGCTGTAGTTGGGGTAGTGCTGGAGAAGACAGTTCCTTAGTCACTGAGGTGTATGCTAAGCTGAGTCACACCTGCGTCTCACAAATACAAGGACCTGCAAAATCTCAGGGGTTCACCTTGGCCTGTGCTGCACCTGGTGATGATGCAGGCCCAAATCCAAGTCTTTTCTATCACGATGCAGGTCTCTGCCCGTTATTGAGGCAAGTCTCAAACTCCATCTGTAAGCACTGGTTTTGGGATAGATGTGCTGCCTAATTTGGTAGAGTCCCTTCCAAGCCCAAGGTAACTCTGAGCTGTTTCACACCTTAGCATTTAGGGAGTGGTGTGTCTGAGACCCACAACAAGGCTGGAAGCAATGCAGGCCAAAACTATTCTGTCTCACTTATGAGCAGATTTAGCCTGACTCTGAGACAGATATAGAGTCTGTGACTGAAAACTTAGGCCTCAGTATAGGCCTTTGTATTTTGTCTGATGCTGGGTCTTACTGTGGTAGGCCTTCAAGGCAGTGTCTTGAGCTCCAAGGCAAAGAGCTTTTTGCCCTTCTTTCCAGTAAGTGGATATCCAGTACTTCCCTCTCTGCTGCATGAGATGGTAGCAGTCCTTTGGCTATCTGGGTAACATAGTTCCATGGACTCAGTCTGCAGGTATGGGCCTAGATCAGGAATTGTGAGATTTCACTATGGGTATTGGATTTCAAGTCTAAGGACTGGACTTTATTCTCCCTTCCCAAGTCAGAAGCATCTCTTTCCACACTGCTTGGGTTGTGGGAGTGGATTACATGGGCAATTCTTTCCTTCCTGCCTTTTTCAGTGTGTCTTTTTTTTTTTTTTAATTATACTAAAACTAGGTACTATGATCTCTCACCTAGCTTCGTTAGTTCTTCTAAAGGTAGTTTGGTGAATAGCTGTTCAAATTGGTATGTCTGTGGGAAGACGGTTGCTAGACAATCTTCCTAGGCCACCATCTTGCTCCATCTCTTTGATGCCAGGGTAATTATTTTGCCCTTTTGAGTTAGTTCATCTTTTTGCTTAGAGGCCTTGAGGATTTTGTCTATGTCTTTGAAATCTAATATATGTGTGTGTGTGTGTGTGTAGCTATACTAGGGTTTGAACCTTAGGCCTCCCACATGCTAACAAGCACTCTACCTCTGAGCTATATCCCCAGCTCTTTTTATTTTTGAGACAGGGTCTTGCTAAGTTGTCCAGCTTGCCTTGAACTTGTGATATTTCTACCTCATCCTCCCATGTAACTAGGAATATGGTATGCACCACTGTGCCTGGTGAAATCTCATATTTTTATTAGACTTGTCTTGGAGTTGATTAGTCTTGGTTAACTTTCTCAGATGATATTTTCCCCCAGGTGCTAGGTTCAAATTCAGGGCCTCATGCTCAGCAAGTACCACTGAGCTACCCAGTCTTTCCAGGTACTCTGTGAACCCTTAATATATTTATTCAGAAATTTTTCTAGTTTTGAAAGTTTTCTTGGATTGAAGTTTTAAAATCAGTTCTGTTTTTGTTATTCTTCTTTAATATAATCTAATACAGGTTGAACATCCCTAATCTGAAAATCTGAAATTCCAAATGTTCCAAAATTTGAAGCTTTTTGAGAGCCAACATGATGTTACAAGTGGAAAATTTACACCTAAGCACGTTTGATAGATTTTGGTCAAAATGCAGGCATGCTAAAAATCTTGCAAAAATTACCTTCATCTGTATAAGATGTATATGGAACAAAAGAATTTTTTGTTTAGACTTGGGTCCCATTCCCAAATATCTTATTTCCAGAATCTGAAAAAATCAGAAATACTTAGGATCCCAAGCATTTTGAATAAAGGATATTCAACCTGAAAAAATAAATATTTTCTCTTCTGTTTCCACTTCTTTCTCTCTGACCCATTTTATTTTTCTTTATGTTATTGAACTTGAATCCATATCTTCTTAACTGCTCTGCTTTTCAGAGGCCTTCTGCTTATATCAGTTTTCCTCTCTGCAATTTCCTCTTCTCTGGAGTCCTGATTCCAGTTACCCTTGTTGCTTCAACAACTCTCTAGTGCCTTTACATGGACTACAATTACCTGTCCTTTGTAGTTATTCTTGGCCAGAGCTTTGGTCTGTCCCCAGACTATACTATCCTAGTTAGAAGAGATGTCTTACTTACATTTTAAAAGCCCCATCAACCTATTTTATTAGAATAGATTTTAGTGGGGTATGGAATAAAAGTTGGCAGGGAGACCAGTTAGGATGCTCTTTCAGTGACCTGGGTGGTAGCAATGGAGGGTGAGAATTGTTTTGGATTCTAGATAGATTTTAAAAATAAAGCTCACTAATTGAGTATTAGAAAGGAAGGAATCAGTGACAGCCCCTAAGGTTTTTGGTCTAAAAATCTTCGAAGGATAAAATTGCTATTTATTGAGATGGGAACGTCTAGGAGGAACAGGTTTGGGCAGTGATGGTGGTAGTGGTGGATCAGGAGTTCAGGTTTGAATATGTAGAGTTTGAGATGCCTTTTTGTTTGCTATCCTTGTGGAGAGGTAAAGTGCACAATTGTATAGGTGAATTAAGCAAAAGGTATGAGTTGGAGATACAAGGATCAACTATGTAAAGATCTTGGCACTGGGACAATGGAAGCGAGAAGAAAAGTGGATGAAAAAAGGAAACAATTTTTTTTAATGCTTTCTTTTTAGTTGTGGTTGGACACAATACCTTGATCTTATTTATTTATTTATTTTTATGTGGTGCTGAGAATCAAACCCAGGGCCTCGCCTGTGCTAGGCGAGCACTCTACCGCTGAGCCACAACCCCAGCCTGGAAACAATTTTTAATAGAATAAGACTTGGTGTCAAAGTTGCCTCTAAGGAAATAAACAAGGATGACCCCTTCAAAAATAAATAAGGAAAAAAGCAAGCATTGCTCAGTGATGGAGTACTTGATTAATATATGGATCCCTGAGTTTGATCCACAGCACTACCAAAGGAAAAAACAAAACAAAAATCAGAAACACCTATGTAAGATTGAGGGCTTGATGATACTAATCATAAAAAGGTGTGCATTTGAGTAGATGATTCATGCATTTGAGAAGTACCCGTTAACGAAACCAGATATTTGAGAAAGAATCTCTATAAAATAAGAGCAAAGAAAAAAATATTTGTCAATAAAATATAAAGGTGATAATTGAAACTTTGATAGCTGGAAAATACTGATTTTTCAGGTATCCCCAAAGAAAACTGACTTTCTCTCACCTTCATTATTCCTAATTGTTATTTTTAAAAATGTAACTTAAACACTTTGATGATAATGCCTGAAGGAAAATGACCCAGGACACACAAAAAACAAATGAAAAATATGGAGAGGATTGCACAAAATAATTCATAGTGGTAGGTTCAAAAATTTTATTCTTCCTAATTCTTGGAATATGCCGAGTTTGTTTGATTGTTTATGTAAGTTCACCCTTCTTTTACTAGAAAGTGAAAATAAAATACTTTTTTTAAAAAAGAAAAAAATTGGGAGTAATCAGTTTTGTAGAATCTACTCTTATACTGATAGTGAAATCAGAATCCAAAGGGAAAAGGTACATCTGAAGAAATCACTATTTTTTAAAATAAATTTCAAAAAATTTTAGCATTTTAGATTTTAAAAAAGTTGCAAAGATTATAGGCAGAGAGATTCCATAGCCCTTCATCCATTTCCCCCTGTGTTAATCAACTTTTTGTTGCTGTGACAAAATACTTGATAAAATCAACTTAAGGGAAAAAAGATTTATTTTGGCTCATGGTTTCAGAGTTTCATTCCACAATCAACTGGTTCTGTTTTTTCCGGGCCTGTGGCAAGGCAGGAAGCACGTGACAGAACAGAGCTGCTCATCTCAAGCACTTGAGAAATATAGAAAGGAAGGGTCCAGGGACAAAATATAACTTTCAAAGGCATCTCCCCAGTTATTTACCTCTTGCAACCGTGCCCTACCTCTTAAAGTTTCCCACCATTTCCCAGTAGTGCCACCAGCTAGGGACCAAGTCTTGAGCCTTTGGAGACATTACAGATCCAAACCATTAACATTCCCTAATGTTAATGTCTTATATAACCTAAGTACTAACATTGTTATTTCACCAGTTTGAAATCAGTAATTGTAATGTAAGATGGAAATTTAGAAACATTTTATAAATTATCCATATATGTTTTTGAGTGTTTTCTCTTCTCCCTTTATAGAACTAATGGCTGAGGAATAAATCAAGATGGCAACTATGGTTCCACCAGTGAAATTGAAATGGCTAGAACATCTGAACAGCTCCTGGATTACAGAGGACAGTGAATCTATTGCTACAAGAGAAGGAGTTGCTGTCCTGTATTCTAAACTGGTGAGCAATAAGGAAGTAGTACCTTTGCCCCAACAAGTTTTATGCCTCAAAGGACCACAGTTGCCAGACTTTGAACGTGAATCTCTTTCAAGTGATGAACAGGACCATTATTTGGATGCCCTTCTTAGCAGTCAACTAGCACTAGCAAAGATGGTATGTTCGGATTCTCCATTTGCTGGGGCACTTCGAAAACGACTGCTTGTACTACAGCGTGTCTTTTATGCACTTTCTAATAAATACCATGACAAAGGCAAAGTGAAACAGCAGCAGCATTCTCCGGAGAGCAGCTCTGGTTCAGCAGATGTCCATTCCGTTAGTGAACGTCCTCGGTCAAGCACTGATGCACTTATAGAAATGGGTGTTCGAACTGGTCTGAGTCTATTATTTGCACTTCTGAGACAGAGTTGGATGATGCCTGTGTCAGGACCTGGTCTCAGTCTTTGCAATGATGTTATTCATACTGCAATTGAAGTTGTGAGCTCTTTGCCACCGTTATCTTTAGCAAATGAAAGCAAGATTCCTCCTATGGGCTTGGACTGCTTATCACAAGTAACAACATTTCTTAAAGGAGTAACTATTCCGAATTCTGGGGCAGACACTTTAGGTCGTAGATTAGCTTCTGAGTTACTGCTTGGTTTAGCAGCTCAGCGAGGCTCTTTGCGGTATCTTCTTGAATGGATAGAAATGGCTTTGGGGGCTTCGGCGGTTGTAAATACCATGGAGAAAAACAAACTACTATCAAGCCAGGAAGGAATGATCAGCTTTGACTGCTTTATGACTATATTAATGCAGATGAGGCGTTCTTTGGTACGTACTGAAAATGTTAATGTAAAGATTTGTAACATTTTTTTGTAAAAGTCAACCTTATTTTTAATGAATTATTGATAGTAGAGAATGATTTCAGATTTTGGTATTGTTATGTTAATTAAATATTTTGTACTTTGTGTGAAGAAATCTTTATACATGTTAACAGGGACAGGTCAGCTAATAAGACCACTGGATCATCACTAGTTTGTAGCTTTGTTTTATGACTTCTTAATTCATTAAACACTTCTTTATGTTTTAGTAACCTTACATGTAAATCTTGGCTAGTGATTATGGAGGTCTTTTGAAAGCATCTCCAATTTCACCCTTCCCAGTTTTTATTAATCATCTACTGTATGCTAGGTATTAGTCTAGGCCCTGGGAATACAGCCCTGAGGATATACAGTTTTTGCCTTCATAGAGCTAACAGCCAAGTAGGACATCATACAATAAATATATAATTTCAGGTAGTGAGAAGTTCTAAAAAGAAAAGGGAATAGAGAGTGATAGGATCAAGGCAGAGGTTGAGAGGGGAAAGATATGGTACTTTAGTTAATGTGGTCATGGAAGGATTCTCTGGGTTGTGGCATTTGAGTAGAGACCTGCGTGAAGGGGAGTGATGACCTAAGCAAAAATCTATGAAAAGTGTGTGCTGTTAGAGGAAATTAATTACTTGACCATCACAACCTTGGATACCATATTAAAGAATAAACAACAAAATACAGTGTGATCAATTTCAACAATTTTTAAGACTGAAATGTAAAAATTTTGTGAAACCAAGAATAGAAATTTGAGTTTTAAAATACGAATACAGGATATTAAGATTCAAAAACTTATAAGCTGATTTAATTTCACTTAGGTTATGTTGATTGTGTGTGTGTATATATATATGTGTGTGTGTATGTATGTATTAGTGTTACTGGAGATTGAACCTTGCATATGTTAGATAAGTGCTCTACCACTGAATAACATCCTCAGCCTTCCCTCCCCTGCTTTATGTCTTGCTAGGTTGTCTTGCTAGGTTGCTCAGGCTGGTCTCAAACTTGGCAGTTCTGCCTCAGCCTCCTGAGTAGCTGTGATTGATCAGTCTTTTTGGTGTCCTTTATTACCAAATGTCAACTAACAAATTTATTTAGTTAAGATAGTTAAAAATGCCACTTGTAGATTATATGTATACATTTCAAGTCTTTTCCCTGTCTAAACAAGTACAACACAAAGCTTTTGGATTAACAGAAATGTTTGACAAGAACGATTATGTTGAATTTATTTTCAAAGCAGGGACATTTAAATTCTTACCTGGCTTATTAGTTTTGCATCTATGAACTGAACTGTAAATATCAGGTTTGTTTGTTTGTTTTATACAATTTCTTCTTTTAAAATTAATTTCTCATAAATAACTACTTGAAAATTTTGGATTATAAGATCTACAAAACTTTCAGTTATGCCTCCTACCCCCATATTAGGGATTGAACTTAGGGGCACTTTACTACTAAGCTACATTTTCATCCTTTTTATTTTTTATTTTGAGACAAGGTCTCTCCAAGTTGCTGACACTGGGCTCAAACTTGTGATCCTCTTGCCTCAGCCTCCCATCTTGCTGGGCTTACAGGGGCATGAAAATTTGAATTTTGTAATATAAATAAAAAGACAAGAAAGTGTGCTTTTTGGGGGTTAGGGAGTGCTGACAGAGATCCTATGGTCTTTATTTAAGGTGAAAACCTTAAATAAAGAATGCAATGACTAAAGTAGAAAAAGTCTTCAGCTAATAACTGAGGGGAAGTAGTTAGACCTCTTTGTGTTATTCAATATTTAAATCTCACAATTTGTTTTTCTAATTTTGTTTTCTGATTGTTACTACTTTCTTGTAACCTTCTTTTACTTTATATTGCTTTTAAATCTGTAATATCATTTAACGACCTAGATAATATTATCTACTCATAATCACATATTAATTTCTCATTTTGTAGGCTTCTTATTTTACATTGTCTGTTACAAAAAAGTTATTAATTATTTCACAGTATAGTTACATGATTATATACTTGGCTATGGTATATTTCCTTCTGGAACAAAATGCTAGATATCTTGAGTCAGAGACTTCTTCCCCACCTTACTTTCTAAAGCTTTATCTTATAATATTGTTCTTTAGTAAGAAGTGTGTACTCTAGGACACTAGACTACTTTCCACAATATCTGTTTAGTCTCATTGTCTTTTCAGTTCTTCTTTTTTTCTTATTTTGCGTTTTATTTTTTTGCAGTTCTGGAGATTGAACATAGGACCTCTTGTATGTTAGGCAAGTGCTCTACCACTGACTGAGCTTTACCCTAGCTATCTTTTAGCATTTTGAAATAGGCTTACATGCATATCTACTATGATGATTTAAATTTCTCTAAGAAATCTTTACAGTAAATATATAAACTTACATATATAATGTGTTTTATTCTTCATTTAATTAGCCTGTACTATCTCATCCCCCCACCTTTTTTTTTTTTCTTTTTTCTTTTGCTTTTATGTACTGTTCTCTACTACCTGATGTAAGAAAGGAAGAGAATCTTTTCTCAGCCCCTACTACTCTACTACCCATCAGGTGTTTTATATGTATGGTCTCATTCGATTATCATGTGTAGTACATATTAATTACCCTAATCTTGAAGATAAAGCAACTCTGTAAGCTTGGATTTACACCTCTGTTGAGCAACAACATAACATGCACTTCTGATTTTGAGCCCTTTGTAGGTCAGACATTAGTAATTCTTTTCAACCCTGAGTGTCTGCAAAGCCTGTGCTTTTTAAAACTATTCTGTGAGTTTTTACCCTGTCATGGTAAATCAATATTTTTTTTTCCACAAATGCTAACCTTAAAACAGATTTAAATATAATAAACTAATTTTATTGGTGGATTTTCAGTTTTCTCTGCACTTGGCCTCTCATTCCTTGACTAAATACCAAATGTACCTACTCAGGAGTCAACTCCTTTCTGCCCTCCAAGGGCATACATATATAGCTATAAGGTCATATATATCTATAAGGGCCCTTATAGAGCCAAGGGTACCTTAGAAAACTGGATTGCTTTTTTCAAAGTTTAGGATCTACTCTGGGGAAGAATCTTTTTTGTTTGGTTTAGTTTGGCTCTTACAAAGTCATTTCAGGCCTGCAATAGATAGAATCTTAGTTAAATCTATGAGACTGGTTTTAGGGGAAAGGAATGTTTTTTTTTTTTTAATTGAATTTTGTATTAGTTATTCCCCCTTGCATGATAAGTGATAGAGTATGATGTTCTTGGTCTCCAAAGCTCATGTTTGTTTGTTTCTGGTTACTGGGGGGTACTTTATCAGTAAGCTACATCCCTAGCCCTTTTCATTTTTTATTTTAAGATAGGGTCTTGAAAGTTGCTGAGGCTAATCTCAAACTTGCAATCCTATCAGCCTCCTGAGCTTTTGGGATTACAGGCGTGTACCATGGTGCCCAGCAAAGCTCGTGTTTCTTAACCTTTATTGTTTAGTCTGAAAACTCTGGAAATATAGAGAGCCTCTCCTGATATACTAGATCCCAGCCTGATCTGATTGTCTCTGCCTTTCTTTTTCTTTTTTCTCTCTCTTCTCTTCTCTCTTTTCTTCTTTCTCTCTTTCTCTCCCCTCTTCCTTCCTTCTTTGTTTTCTTTTTTGATCCTGAGAATTGAACTCAGAGGCACTTTGTCACTGAACTATATACTCAGACCCTTTTATTTTTAGATAAGATCTTGCTGAGTTTGCCAGATTGGCCTTGAATTTACTATCTCCCACCTCAGCTTCCTCAGTTGAATGACTGGGACAGGATTTGTCTCCAAGCTAGAAGTTAGAGGGTGGGGCAAATAACTCCCACTTGAGTACCTAGAACAAGGCCTAACAAAAATAAATTTAATTTATAATTTTATTTAAATATGTGATTCTTTTCCCCCCAATCTTTAAACTGTTTATGATTAAAATTTCTTTATGTTGACCTTGACTGCCAGTGCTTCAAAACTCAAAATCTGGAAAGATGAAGCTAATTCTTTATAAATTGCTTCATAATTGTCTTTGATAGTCATCTGAAGTACACAAATATAGAAATTTAAGAGAATTTATTAAATAAACTTAAAGATGGATCAGATTTTAAAAGTATAGCTTTGAGTTAAAACCCCATGGGAATCATGGGGGGAAATACTCCATTATAACAGAGAAATATAATAATTGCTAATGGATGCAATACATCGCAGACTGCAAATTTTCTCATGAAATATGTCATTTTAGTTCTTGTAAAAATGAGTAACATAGATTGCAATTTCCGTTTTATACTGAAAAAAGTAAGATCAAAAGAGTTTTAAGTGAATATCCCAAAATAACTCAGAACCAGGACCCTAATTGAGGTCTCTTGGTTACTGCTCTGCCTAGATACACTATCTAGGTGAAGAGAAGTTGAATACATAGTTAAAAACAAACATATAGGGGCTGGGTATGTGGCTCAAGTGGTAGCACGCTCGCCTGGCATGCACGGGACACTGGGTTCGATCCTCTGCACCACATAAAAATAAAAAATAAAGATGTTGTGTCTACCAAAAACTAAAAAATAAATATTAAATTCTCTCTCTCTCTTACAAAAAAAAACAACAAAAAACCAAACATAAATAAAAACAAACATAAATTAATAACAATAGTAATATCAACTGTATTGAACAGCAAGCCCAAACAATTTTTAAAATATTTTTGCTGTTTGGCAAAGTGTCTGCAATTTTCAAAAGTTTTTTTACATAAAAAACCTAATTAAATAGGCCAAAATAATATGAACATAGTTCTTTCTTTTAGATAATAAAATATAACACAAAGAATGCAAATAACTTTTAAAATAAAATAATTTTTAATGTTGAAGAAGTGGTTCAAGAATTCATAATTAAAAAAAATATTCCTTTTCTTTATTCCACAAAGCAAAATTATACTGTGCCTTGTAAATGTGATTTTTCTCTCTCTCTCTAAAGGAGGAAAAACAGTGGAAATTATTGTTATATCATTTAGCAGTTTTTTATATTGTTCTTAATTATGAGACTTGAATTTTTAACTACATATTTGATTCTTACTCTTTGCTACCTACATGTTTGTGTAGGCATACACAAAATTCTCAACTTATATTTAAAAAAGAATAGAGGAAAAGATAAAGTTACTTATATTATAATATCAGTGTACATCTTTTAATTCTAAAAAATGAACCACTATATAAACCCCTTTGGCCTTTGATGCCACTAGGTGTTTATTGAGCACTGTGTGCCAGATATGGTAGGTGTTGGATTAAAAAGATAAATAAGCTTTGTAGCATCTGTATTTTTGGGTAGCTCACAGTTTAATGAAAGAGGGATGCACAGACATTTCAAATTAATGATAGTGGGCTGACTAGTAGAGATCTGTAGAGAGGAGGTGAATGAGACACAAGTAAAAGGCTGGGGGATACCTTTGGGGGAAGGACCCCTGAAGTTAGTTGAAAGGAGGAGTCTACCTGCCAACATAAAGTGTGTAAATGGGAGGAATGGGAGATCTTTACAAATGGGAGGACTAAAATTCACAAAGGTATCAGAGAGCAAGCCCCTAGATGAATGGGGTAGAACGCGATGAGATGAGGCTGCAAGCAAGGCAAGCCTGTATCCCATTCTATATACACTTTTGGGACTTGATTGCATATACAGTAGGGAGCCACTGAAGCAATTTTGAGTAAAATCAAATAACAAGAACATAAGGTAATATACTTCATCCAGTCTTATGCCCTCATTTTATTATCTTAAGCAGACAAATATAGGAGAGGAAAAAAAGTGTGACATTATTTTGGATGATGGTTATTTAGATGAAAGGTAATTAATTGAGTACTTGGAAAACCACAAATTTATTTTAATTTCAGTTTGGACTGTTGAACTTCCTACTGTATGTTAACAGTGTATGAAAGTGGTCTAAAGATTTAAGGATAGAGAATGGATATTTAGTTACCTTTCTGATTTATCATTTTTTATTAAGATAATGATTTTCCTTATCGGAATTACTATGGAGAATAGGCATTAAGTCCCAGTGAAGTAATGTGATTCCTCAGCCATGCTAGGAAAAGGATGCCTTGTTGCTTCTGTAAGCAGGTAGCTATAAGAATTGACAAGACCTGGACTGTGGTTGTGCCAAAACTAAGAAGGGAAAGACAGACTTTTTGCCACTCTGGTCAGGGTCATTACTCAAGCCAGCTGTATTCTGCTTGCCCCTGTATCTTTGTGGGTATGTGGGCAAAAAACCCAAAGGGAGTAGAGTATTTCTTGGGACTTCACTTATTGGTCAACCAAACAATGTGATTGGCAAAATTCCTCCTCCTTGACTATTTTTGGAACTTTGTGACCTTTGGGACAAACAACTGTTTAATAAGGTAACCAGAAGGATTGGTACTTAATTTACCATTTGACCAATAGCCAGATCTTTTATAATACTTTTGTTTAAAAGTCTTGTTTCATGACCTAATGTTAGGATTTGGTCTCAGTGTACATAATCACATAAAAAGTTCTTCAAGTAGATGCTATTTGTAGAATATTTAAGTGATTTAGTATGTAAGAGTCTCTCCTTCCTGTACTGTATCCCACGTTTATTGTAGGGCTCATCTGCTGATCGGAGTCAGTGGAGAGAACCAACCAGAACCTCTGATGGCTTGTGCTCACTTTACGAGGCAGCATTATGTCTCTTTGAAGAGGTATGTAATCATCTTTTTCAATAAAAATTACTTTGTATTAAAATGCTATACCATGTATTTATTCCTTAAAAACATACCATTTGATCTCTGCAAAGGCTGTGAAAGAAAGTTGTATCAGAGGTTGTTTCTAGAGAGTGGAACTGGGTGTTTAAGGCCTGGGGTGGGAAGGAGACATATTTTTCTTTTTTCCACATTTTTATCAGTGCATTATAAGTACACATAATGGTGGGATTAATTGTTACATATTCACATATGCACACAATATAACTTACCCATATCATTCTCTAGTATTTCTCCTTTCCCTTCCCACTTCCCTCCCCCTGGTTCCTTTCTTTCAAGGAGATATACTCTTTAATGTATTTCCTTTTATTTATTTTGAATTTTTGATCATATACCAGTAACTTTATTTTTTATATTTTTTAAGCATGGGGGATTGAACCTAGGGCCTTGCACATGTGAAGGGCCTTGCACATGCTAAACAAGCACTCTACCCGCCCCCCACACTTTTTAGTTACCCATTTTCAATTTGATGAATTGGTCTTCTACAGTCCTTCACACCTGACCAATTAACTTCATTTAAAAAATATTATGGGGCTGGGGTTATGGCTCAGTGGTAGAGTGCTTGCCTAGCATGTGTGAGGCACTAGATTCAATCTTTAGCACCACATAAAAGTAAGTAAATAAAGATATTGTGTTCATGTACAACTAAAAATATTAAAAATATATCATTATGAACTCATAGATTTAAACTGATTTGAATTTTAGTTTAGTGAATTATTATCTGTAGTAAAG
The DNA here is from genome assembly GCF_048772815.1 of Callospermophilus lateralis. NCBI lineage: Eukaryota > Metazoa > Chordata > Mammalia > Rodentia > Sciuridae > Callospermophilus > Callospermophilus lateralis. Next base: position 107,755,332 of record NC_135307.1, on the reverse strand, counting down.
GTCATATTGCTTCATTTTAGCTAATAGTCTCTTCAGGGTGTTATCTCCTCAAGGTTGTTCCCAAGTTCTTTTTCCATAAGGCTAATAATCTTTGATAGTTTCCTTGCTATCCAATGTGGCACATTATTCTTGGCTCATCATGTACGTTTTTTAACCCTAATTCATCAGCTTGCTTGCTTGCTTTTGTTCTCAAAACAAAAATGCAACAACCTCTGGTTTCTTTTATTGGGAAATATGATTTCAATACCACAATCAGGATGCTAGAGATGCTCACTGCTAATAAAAGCTGATCTTATTGTCTCTAGGCTTTAAAGTAGATAGAGCTGGGAAGCATGTGTACTTAAAGCCAAAATGTGGGTTTATACTGACACTTTCGAATTCAGGGCTATAGAAGTTTTATTTAACCTTTTCTATACTACATTTATATCTTCTTTCCATCTACTGAGACTGCTAATTCTTAAGGTTAAAAGGATGTTAGAGTTTAGAATATCCTGTAATTATCTTCCTTTTCATCTTTCATTACTCATATAGTGTACAATGTATGTTTGGAATTTTTTTCTATTTTAGTTTTCATTTCTGAAATTAAAAAAAAATCTTTCTTGAGTTATGTCACTTCATATTTGAGTATTTCTAATTCAGATTTGTGTTTTTTCTTTCGTATCTTGTTTGCATTTTTCTAATCCCTTTTAACTGGTTTTGAATTAGATTACATTTTTTTTTCTGTTTATTGGGCAACTCTTGCTGTGCTTTTGTTATAGGGATTCTTCTTTTCCCTTTCTTTCTTATAATAACTTCATATCGGATTTGGACTCAGAACTTTCCTGTTTATTTTTATGCGAAATTTAATTTTCTTGAACTTTCTGAATGGTTTGGGATTCACTGTAGCCTTTCTGACATCTTCATAGACACCCTTTTTCTGTTGTTTCTACATGGGTTAAAAGGGGTGGGGGCGGTTTTCCCAACTTCTTGTTCTCCTCAACTTTTATCTTCCCCTTCTCCTTCTTTCATCTCTGTTTGTCTTTTGCTTCCACTGCTCGTAGTCTCTCCTTGGTTTAGGGGGTTTTGTCCTGGAAGGGAGTCCTGGCTTATTAATTTTTCAAGTTCACAAGAGTTAAGATTATTTCCTCAAAATTCATCACAGAGCCCTAATAGTTAGTTGTTGACAGAAAGTGCAGAACTCTTTCCAGTTGTAGCTGCTGTTCTGAAATGGGCTTATTATTCTTTCTTTTTTTGTCTTTTGTCTTTTTAAAAATTTTATACAGGGGATTGAACCCAGGGGCTTAACCACTGAGCCAAATCCCCAACCCTTTTAGAGACAGGTTCTTTCTAAATTGCTGTAGGGCCTCGCTAAGTTGCTGAGGCTGGCCTGTCCCAGCCTCCCAAGCTACTGGGATTACAGACATGTGGCCCATGCCCAGTGGTTTATTACCCTTTCTAATGAGAATCTGATTGACTGTTTGGGGTTCCTCCTGTTGTAAGGTCTATTAGACACTCCATTACTTCCTTCTGCACAGATACTGTTACTAAGTAGATGGCCTGGCCCCACCTACTTTTATTTTGGGGTTGTTAGGGCTACTTAGTCATTTTTTATGAATATTAAGTATGAACTTGGGATTTTTTTTTTTTGGTAGTGATTTGGCATGTTTAAAAAACTGTGCTGATGCTGTTACTTGTCATCTTACTATCTTCACAGAATCCTATGCATTCCCCTCACATCCAATTTATTTTTAAAAAATGCATTTTTAAGCCCTAAGAGGTGGTTTTGTTTTGTGGTCTTGAGGATTGAACCTAGGGCTTCAATCATTCAGGCAAGTTCCCTACCACTGAGCTACATCCTCTGCCCCTATGTGTATGTTTTTTATTCTTCTTCAGCCCTTTCCTTCCTTCCTTCCTTCCTTCACCCCATCCCCCATCGGGGAGGGCTGTGATTTGCCCTCTCTTACAATAAGGGATCTTTAACAATTCTAACCCTCCTGGTCCCACCATCTTTCTTATGTCTTTAGAAAATTTTCAGATCCTTTTTTTTTTTTTTTTCTACAGAGAGAGAGAGAGAGAATTATTTTTTAATATTTATTTTTTTTAGTTTTCGGCGGACACAACATCTTTGTTTGTATGTGGTGCTGAGGATCGAACCTGGGCCGCACGCATGCCAGGCGAGCGGGCTACCGCTTGAGCCACATCCCCAGCCCCAAATTTCAGATCTTTTAATAGGGATTGGCAGTTTTCACTTGCACTTAGTTTGTATGTCTTCAGAACTGCACTCGTGTTCACTGTAAAATATTTGCCAGACATACATATTATTCTATTGTTTTGCATTGTATTTAAAGGTTCTGAATAAAACTATTCTCTCTGCTCCCATTTAATGTGGTAGAAAATGAATATATTGACTATTTAAGATTTATCTTTTATTGTTTTGCTTTATTATGCAAAAAACCCAAAAGACAGACAACAAATTGACAGTAGCTTTAGTCAGTTAGTATTTTAATTATATTGAATTCATATATGTCAGTAAAAACCCTGTAAGCCCTAATAAATAAGGGATAAAATTTAGTTCACTTCACAAAATGTGGTAAACAAATAGATGGAAAAAACTTTAGCTCTGCTGATAATAAAGAAATGTGAAGTTAAAATAATGGCATACTTCTTTTACCCCTATTAAATTTGTAAAAAAAAAATTAAAAGCTTAACCCATTATTGGTATAAATGCAGTGAGACTGTTACTCTCATATAGACTCATTCCTTGGTTAGGGCAACCAACCACCTTGAATCCTTTACTTTTGGTGAGGAGCCTAGATTTAATAAAAAACATTGTGAATGACAACTGACTTTTACCATTACATTCAACACAAATGGCAAAAAAGCCATGACTTTTATTTCACATATATTTATATATGTGTTGTTGAATTGTTCTGGGCCTTCACTATTTTTAGGGCAGCCCTTATTTCATACATTGCTGGTAACATAATATTATAGCACCATTTTAGAAAGCAGTTTGGTATGATATGTTTCAAAAATCATAAGATTGCTGTCTTTTTTTTTTTTTTTTACATATTGTATCCCATTTCTGAGGTTCTCTACTAAAGAAGTAATAAAAAATATAATAACAACTATATTTTAAAAAACTACCTGCATAACAAGAGTAGAAAGAATCTAAATATCCTATTAAAGGAAAGTGGTAAATTGTGATTTTTACACCGGCTATAATATTATCTATTCATTCATAAAGATGATGTTGACATGAAAATTTTGCATGAGACTTTTGTATCTTTTGTCACTTTTATACTTCTGCTCATGGCTGTATTGACTGTTAAAGAATATGTATATGAAAATTTCTGGGATGACATAAATAAAAATAATTTTGTATTAAGGTAATAAAATTATCAATGATAGTTTTTGTCTGCTTTGTTTTTTGAATTTGTTTTTTCATAATTTTATGCAACAATAAAATTTTGTTTAAAAAGGCTTGATTGTATTTCTCCCTCTTCCCCTTTTTGCCTCCTTCATTTTTTGTCTCCTTTATTAATATCTTTTAGTGATTTCTTCTGTGTGAGTAAATATTCTAGCTATCTATGTTTAAGACTGGTTGTATTTTTAGATTTGAGCCCATGAGAGCACGAGAAGGAAAGGCAAAGTAATTTCAATATATAAAAATATGTAGACTTGAATGAGAAGTTATATTCCATTTATATATGATGTGTCAAAATGCATTCTGTCATGTATAACTAATTAGAAAAAATTTAAAAAAATATATTTTAAATAAAAATGTCTAGACTAAAAATGGTCTGATTATTTTTTGCATATATTTTTTAATTTTAATAGGTTTGTAGAATGGCTTCTGATTACTCAAGAACATGTGCTAGCCCAGATAGCATTCAGACTGGTGATGCTCCTATTGTCTCTGAAACCTGTGAGGTTTATGTTTGGGGGAGCAACAGCAGCCATCAGTTGGTAGAAGGCACACAGGAGAAAATATTACAACCCAAACTGGCTCCTAGTTTCTCTGATGCTCAGACTGTAAGTTCTGTATATATCTTATAAATTGGTAGATAATGGATTATATATTCATACTTACTTGCTTTAAATAATGTTAAGAACATATATTGAGTGAAAAGTTTTGGTTGTTTCTTGTCTGTGTTTTTATATCACACTTCTTGAATTTTTCATCATAAAAGAAAAATGCATTTTTAAAATCTCATATCTCTGACAACATTCCTGGTTTCAAAAAATTAAATTTGAATCTGGATTTTCAAAAATCCTCAGTAATAGGAACAAATTTTACCATTATATTCAACATAAATGGAAAACAGACTAAATAAAAACTAGAATTTTCCCTTTCCCAGATTTTTGCTATTTCATTTTCTTGTTATGATCACTTTCTTTCTTTTCCTTTTCCTTTTTTTTTTTTACATTTGTAGCCTAAGCTAGAACATTCTTATTATTTTCATTAAAATATGCTTTCTGCCCCCCAACAAATAGGTTTTTTCTGTGGTTCTTGTCATAATGAATTCTAAGGAACTTATAGGAAAATTTTATTTTTTTCCCCAATTATGGGGGGCTAAAACATTTTACTTTGTTGTTTCATTCATTGATGATCTAACAGATAACCCAGAAAAATCTGTATCTATAAATTTATACATGAATTTGAGCTCAGTGATGTAGACTGTATGAAAATACCATTAATGCTTTCTTAATTTCTATTTACTACCTTGATCTCTTTGAAGAGTCATATTCTGCTTTAAATACTTCCTTTGAGCCTCTTTGATAAAACAACCTTAAATTTTTTACTTGATTTTCACAGAAGCATTTTATATTTGTGATTCTGTTTGTTCATTTATAGATTGAAGCTGGACAGTATTGCACTTTTGTCATTTCTACGGATGGTTCTGTCAGAGCTTGTGGTAAAGGCAGCTATGGGAGACTCGGGCTTGGAGATTCCAATAATCAGTCTACTTTAAAAAAGTTAACGTTTGAGCCTCACAGGTCCATTAAAAAGGTCTCATCTTCTAAAGGATCTGATGGTCACACTTTAGCTTTTACAACAGAAGGAGAAGTCTTCAGTTGGGGAGATGGTGATTATGGAAAACTGGGACATGGAAATAGTTCAACACAGAAATATCCCAAACTTATTCAGGGACCTCTGCAAGGAAAGGTATGTGATATCTTTCTGGATTTGAAAGTAATTAGATATAGTGGTATTATTGTTGATAATATTTTTCAGAGTTTGATGTATTCTTTTTTTTAATTTTTTTTTAAAGAGAGAGTGAGAGAGGGAGAGAGAGAGAGAATTTTAATATTTATTTTTTAGTTATCGGCGGACACAACATCTTTGCTTTGTATGTGGTGCTGAGGATCGAACCCGGGCCGCAAGCATGCCAGCTACTACTTGAGCCACATCCCCAGCCCTTGATGTATTCTTTATGAAGTTGCCTGCCCCTCTTTCTCTTGGCTTAAATTTTGTGTGTCTGTTTTATAGTTTACACAGTACTTTTACATACATCATCATCATCATTATTATTAGTTTGAGATACTGGGAATTGAACCCAGGGCATCACGCATGATAAGCAAGCATTCTACCATTGAACTTTATCTCCAGCCTCAATTTTAATTCTTTATAAATGTCTATTTTATTTTATTTCATTGTTTTGAGTTGAGGACTTGCTATTTGTCCAAGATAGCCTTTAACTTCTGAACTTGAACTGTCTTCCTATTTCAGCCTCCAAAGTAGCTGGGACTATAACCATGCACCACTATGCCTGGCTCAGTTTTAATTCTTGTATTCTCATAAGAATAATTCTTATTCTTATGAGGTAGTTTTCATTAATTTAACAAATATTTACTACCTTCCAAGTGGCAGGTAGTGTTATAAGCATTAGATATATAGCAGTGAATAAGAGAAGAAAAGGTCTCTGCTTTCATAGAACTTTAATTTTCAGGGTAGAGATAAATAAAATAATATAAAATACTTTCAGATAATATTAAAGAAGAAAACTGAGGAGTGTAACAGAGACTAACTTGGACTGGTTGTGATATTAGGTAATGGGAACAGGGATAATCTTGGAGGAGGTGGCATTTTAGCAGGCTTAAATGAGGAAGCATTTAGAGTGGTTCAATAATTACCTAGAATTTCACACAAATAATTGGCACCATTAGAAACTGAACATAGATACCCTTTTTTTTTTAAAAAAATATTTTTTAGTTGTAGTTGTTAATGGACCTTTATTTTATTTATTTACTTTTTTGTGATGCTGAGGATTGAACCCAGTGCCTCCTACAGGCTAAGCAAGTGCTCTACCACTGAGCCACAACCACAGCTGTGTAGATTCATTCTTTTTATATCTCTTTAAAGAAAACAGATGAACTTATATTTACTTAAATGATTACATTCTTTCCATGAAAGTTTTTTTTAATTGTTTTTTTTTTAAAAGAGAGAGACAGAGAGAGAGAGAATTTTTTTTAATATTTATTTTTTAGTTATCGGCGGACACAACATCTTTGTTTTGTATGTGGTGCTGAGGATCGAACCCGAGTCGCACGCATGCCAGGCGAGCGCGCTACCGCTTGAGCCACATCCCCAGCCCCCATGAAAGTTTTCTTAAATCAAAAGATCTTTGTAAGTTTTAATTTTAGACCGGATTTACAAATGTCACACTTTTCCTTCATAAGAGACTATGAAATGAATAAATAACTTGCAGTATTATAATTTACTGATCAACCCAAAGGCACTGGGCCTCAAAACATTCTACTTTGAAAGCCTCAGAGGATACTTGTTAAATGTTGAATATGAAGCAATAAAGAACTTCAGATAAATATGATTTGAAATTGTATTTTTCTGGTCTGATACTTACTTTATTCCTTGATTTCATTTATTTACTTTATTTCTTTGAATTTTATGGATTTTTTTTTTATTCTTGTTTTTTGTGATTCTAGGCAGTAAACTCAGGGTCTCGCCCATGCTAGGCAAGCACTCTACCACTGAGCTATATCCCCAGCTGTTTATATTCCTTTGACTGCCGCATTTTTTTTAAATATTTTTTTTAGTTGTCAGTGGGCCTTTATTTTATTTACTGATACCTGGTGTTGAGAATTGAACCTAGTGCCTCATACATGCTAGGCAAGCGTCCTGCCACTGAGCCACAACCCCAGCCCAAATGCCCCATTTTTATAATGGAAACATTACCAATTAAAAACAACATAGTATGAGTATCATGAAGGAAAATTGTCACAACATTTAAAATTAAATTTTGCAGATAAAAATTTGAAAACTTGCTAGCTTAGTATTATTGCTCAATGTTTTTAATTGAACCTCAAATTTGTATTTTATAAAGTGAGTTCTAAGTTTTGGAGGTTAAAAAGATGTGGAGCAGCCAGATATGAAAGCACATGCTTATAATCTACGCAGCTAGGAAGGCTGAGGCAGGAAGATCACAAGTTTAAGGCCAGCCTTAGAAACTTAGTGAGACCCTGCTTCAAAATAAAGAAAAAAGGGAATGGAGATGTGGTTCAGTGGTTGAACTCTCCTGGGTTCAGTCCTTGGTGTTAAAAAGAAAGGTATGTTAGGAGTTAATTATTATAAGTTAATATACTGCTTTTGCTCTTTCTTATTGGTAATAGTTAATGCCTTTGTGAAAGTTATCCTTATCATGTAATGACTTTTTCTTGATAAACCAGGACTAGAGGTTTTATATTTGAAAAATTGTCATCCATTGTTTCATGGGTGTTACTCTCTTTCCAACTTTGAATAAAGACTTGATTGGTGAGATTGTATTCCTGCAGGTGATTAGACTCATCTTCAGGGCCCCTACTAGCCTTTGCAGTGACTTTTTGTGACTTGACAGCTTAGCCAGTCACCCTTATCCTGAGTACAGCCTTCACATCTGTACATGGCAATTCCTGGTTGAGTTGTAAATATTAGTATCTCTAAATTGTCTGTTTATGGGATTAAAAACAGATAGTTTTAGTGTCTGTGTGCTAATCAAATTCACTGTGTGCATTGTAGGTAGTTGTTTGTGTGTCAGCTGGATACAGACATAGCGCGGCTGTCACAGAGGATGGAGAATTATATACGTGGGGTGAAGGAGACTTTGGAAGATTAGGTAAGATATTTTTTAAAAATTGAAGTTATATTATCACAGAAAACCAGAAATGATTATGATTATTGGGAAACAGTAAGAGAGAGTTTTGGTTTTTTTGGGGCACCATTGGGGATCAAACCAAGGGCTTTTGGTATGCCAGGCAAGGTGCATTACCACTGAGCCACATCACCAACCAGGAGAATAGACTTAATAGGCCATTAGTTTTGTTAGTCATTACACTCAGAAGAAGATAATTTTATAGATAATACCTAGATTATTGTACTTATATTTAAAATGTAATTAAATCTAGGAAGAACTTACCTATTAAGACCTGGCACTGTGGGATTTTAGGGATAAGAAACATACCGTCATGATGATGAAATTTATAATCTACTACATAGTGAAAATAAGTTGACATGAGCATGGTACAAGACAGAATAATGTTAGTACTAAGATAGGAGTATAGATAAATGTTCTAATGATTCATTGAAGTGCTTGATGCGCCAGTTTGGGAATAACCTGGAAGACTGGTTGAGAGGATGTTAGAAGTGATTCTATTTTTTATATTTATTTGCATTTAAAAATAGCTTGTAATTTTTATTCTACTTTTGAAGTGATGGCTTAGACAAAAAGAGTTAATATTATTTCTTTGTTGTTTGTGTTTTACCCAAGGTCACGGTGACAGTAATAGCCGTAACATTCCAACATTAGTAAAAGACATTAGCAATGTAGGAGAGGTTTCTTGTGGCAGTTCACATACTATTGCTTTATCTAAAGATGGAAGAACTGTATGGTCTTTTGGAGGAGGAGACAATGGTATGTAAAAAATTATTTATGGATAGCTTTGGCTTTTTGTTTCTTTTTTTTCCCCCAGTTATACATGCCTGGTGTAGAAAAACCCACAATGCAGATGAGTATAAATAAAAATTAAAATAAACTGTGCTTCTACTAACAGTACTTTTAACATTATTAATGGTTTGGTAGACAAATTTAAAATATATAAATATGTATATAAACATGTTTATAAACATATTTACATATATTCCCTGCATAGATGTTTTTCATACACCAAAGTAAACCTGTGTGTATTCCATAGATAGATTAAAATCTGGTGGTTTTTATATAACAGTATTTTATGAATATATTTTCTACAGCAATTTAACTTTATATCATTTTTAAAAAAGACTCAAAGTATTCTTTCATGTGTCTGTATTATGATTTATAAAACCAGTTTCTCGTTACTGAATATGTAGATGGCTTTCAAATTTTTCAGTATTAAATACAACATTGCATCAAATGACCAAATCTTTGTTTGTAACTACCAGAAGTGTGATTGCTCACTTGCCCATATCTCTTAACAAGAGTATGTATAAAAATTAAGATTGTTTAAAAAGTTAATTTCTGTAATGAAATGGTATCGTTTAATTGTATTTCTTTGATATCTAGTGAGATTGAATTTTTATTTTGGGCATTTATTTTCCTTTTACAGTGGTTTGCCAATTTTTCTATTTCATGAGTTATTGAATCTTTTTTAAGTTTTAAATTATATGAACATACATTTTTTTTGCGTAGAACCTGTGTATTATGCCAGAGAAATAAAGAAAAAATAATTTTTCTGTTTCTATAAAGTGATTTTAATTGTTTGACATTCAAAACAAAAGGTTATTAGTTGTTTGTTGTTAACTTTCTCTCAACAAAATAAATGCTTCTTTTTTGTGTGAGAGAAGTACTGGGTACTGAACCCAGGGATGCTTTACCACTAAGCTAAACCCCGACTCCTTTTTATTTTGAGACAGAGTCTCCCTAAATTGTTGAGATTGACCTAGAACTTGCAATCCTCTTGCCTTTGCCTCCTGAGTCTCTGGGATTATAGGTGTATGCCACCATACTCTGCAAAAAATGGTCACTTGTTAACATCTTCTGCTATTAGAAAACATAGCTTCCCACATCTGTCAGGTTAGCAATGGAAAGATTAGAGCGCTTTATCAACCTTAGTACTTAGAAAAAGAATGGAAGCTCTTTAAACATTGAATTGTTTAACTTGAATGTAATTGTTTTTATAGGCAAACTTGGCCATGGTGATACCAACAGAGTGTATAAACCAAAAGTTATTGAAGCTTTACAAGGAATGTTTATTCGTAAAGTTTGTGCTGGGAGCCAATCTTCACTTTCTTTGACATCAACAGGGCAGGTAGGACTGTGGAATGAACATAAAAGAGAGTATTTCAGAGGACTAGGTAACTAAAATGTAACAATTGTATTTAAATTTCAAAATTAAAAGATAAGTTTTTAGATAACATACGAAAATGAAATATTTTCCCTTTTTGAAGTAGAGAATCTAAGAAGGAACTAGGTTTTCTCTCTCTCTCTCTCTCTCTCTCTCTCTCTCTCTCTCTCGTTTTTTTTTTTTTTTTTTTTTTTTGGTACTGGGAATTGAACCCAGGAGTGCTTTACGACCAAGCTACACCCCCACTCCTTTTTATTTTTAATCTTGAGACATGATCTTGAAAGTTCCTGAGGGCCTCATTAAGTGAGGCTAGCCTCAAACTTGTGATCCTCTTGCCTCAGCCTTTTTTTTTTTTTTTGGTACCAGATATTGAACCCAGAGCCACATCCCCAGCCATTTTGTGTGTGTGTGTGTGTGTGTGTGTGTGTGTGTGTATTTATTTGTAGATGGACATAATACTTTTATTTTGTTTGTTTGTTTTTATGTGGTGCTAAGGATCAAACCCAGTACCTCACACATGCGAGGCAAGTGCTCTACCGCTGAGCCCCCAGTGTCCCCAGCCCTTTTTAATATTTTCTTTGGAGATGGGTATCACTGAGTTACTGATGCTGGCTTTGAACTCCTGATCCTCCTCCCTCGGCTTCCTGAGCTGCTAGGATTATAGGCATGCACCACCATACTGGTCCCTGCCTCAGCCTCTTGATGCTGAGATGATAGGCCACCATGTCCAGTGAGGAACTAGGTTTTCTGATCTAGCCTTTGTGACTCTGATAAATTTTCTTCAGTTCCTTGTTTTTTGTATTAGTTGATTTTTATATATAGTTTAGTCTTCAGTACTCCATAACCCTTTCCCTCCAAATCATGGATAGTCAGGGAAAGCAAGATTAGATCTTGGTGAAGCCAGTGACACAGACTAAAAGGCAAGAGGATGATCAAAACAGAGGGTAAACAGAACACTTCTTTATTAAAATAATCTGGTATGGTTTTATTTGTCTGAGGAATAGGTTGCTCAGGCCTAGGGTAGTCAATTTTACCATTCCTTTAAAGTTTTTGAACTTTTATATGTGTTCATTGGCTCTTCCTCTGATTGATTGTGGTGATAAAGAGAAGCCAAGTATGATGATAGACTGACAATATTTGCTACCATTTGTCTACCCAATAACAGTGAAAAAGTGAGCCATCCACTTATTCTCTCACTTGTAGGAGCCCGTTATGTACTAACCAGTGGTATAAAATTTTTTTCTGATTAATTCACCAGGCAGATAAGCAGCAAAGCTGAAATTACCATATGATTTAATTATTTTTTGAGAGACTGAAATGCCTTATGTCTTAAAACTCCAACTATTCATCACCTTGTATTTAATTACATTAATCAATTGCTGCCTTAAAAAATTCTTTTACATATTTCTCTCTATGAATTTTGTAATAAGAATCCATGGATTGAAACCAGAAGATGCTTACTTTTTTTAAAAATTTTTAGTTGTAGATAGATACAATACTTTTACTTTATTTATTTATTTTTATGTGGTGCTGAGGATTGAACCTAGTGCCTCAAGCCTACTAGGCAAGCTTAATTGATGTATAGTCACAAGCAAATCACAGCCCTCCCTTGAGCTTTATCTGCTTCTTCCTTTTTTTTTTTTTTTTAATATTCTCTTAGTTGTCAGTGGACTTTATTTATTTATATGCGCTGCTGAGAATTGAACCCAGTGCCTCACACATTCTAGGCAAATGCTCTACCACTGAGGCACAATCCCAGCCCTATCTGCTTCTTTATATGAGGGAAAATAATGTCTCCCTTGCCTACAAATGATCATGTAAGATGATTATTTGAATTGAAAGTTTGTATAAACTATTGAGGATCATTTGCCTGTTGGTTGGTGGTAAATCATAAGCAGGAAATCCATTACATTGAATTCTAAGGAACTTCAAATTATTTGCTATATAGAATAGTTGTATCATGTGTACATTTAAGTTATGTTTAGAAAAGAGTGAAAGAAATTCTTTTAAATGTTAAGAGCAGTTCTTTTTACAATTATACTTGTTGAGCATGAGGTGAGGATCAACATTTGCTTTTCCCTCACTCTGTGTCAGTCCCCTCAGGACTCTTCAGGGATAACCTACCATTATACTAAATATAATTTTATATTTAAAGATAGGGTGTATATTTTTTGTGTAGAATAATCTGATCCCTAAATTTATTTATTTATTTATTTGTTTATGGTGCTGAAAATCAAACCCAGTGCCTCAGAATGCTAGGCAAGCACTCTACTGAGCTACAACCCCAACCCTAGATTTTCAGTGATGATTTTGATTATATATTATTTCACCTTCCTTATCTTTAGATCCTAATCTCTTAACTTTATTGGAATTTTGTTGCATTCTGTAATTGTCTTCGTAAGTTCTTTGGCAACTAGTATAAATGTGTTTTTTTTTTTTTGTTGTTGTTGTTGTTGTTGTTGTTGTTGAAGAGGCTTAACCTCTTAGCAGCAGTATTTCTTAAAATAATTGTAAGATAAAAATAAAAACAAAACCCAAATTCCATGGCATAAAGAGTAGAGTCTGTGATCTTGTTAAAACCCATTGAAGAAAACAATATTCAGTTTGCTGATTGTTTTAATTTTATTCATTTTGGGAATTGGCAGTCATCATTTTATCATCTTCCTTCTTATGCAACCCTTTGTTTGTCCAGATGTTTTAAATAGTCAGTAATTATTTTGGTATTAATTAATGAAAATGAAGATGTTCAAAGGGAACTATGTCAACTACTGCTTCAAATGTTGTTCTTTTAAAAAATTCAAATTATCGTAACAGCGAGGTAAGATAGTTTTTAAACTAAATTCTGAACATTTATGGTTAATCCATATATTATCACACCTTGGTCTAATCTTGATCTCATCTGCAGAGTAGAAGCATGTAAAGGAGATGTTTTAAGGTAGTATTTTCAAAGTTGCTACGATTAGGTAAATATAACAAAATACAAGCCAATCAGTAGTAGGTTTAACAGAATCTTTCAGATCTTTTCATTTTTTTCTATGACCAATTTTTTTTTTCAGCCTGGCTCTGCCTGTCCACCTGTACAGTGATCACTGTGACCATCTTTAAAATGATCAACGTAGTAAATATTATTCTAGTAACTGAAAGTTATTATATGGTATCAAATATACTCTTGTTTGATATATGACATTTATTACTAAACAATTTAAACTACAGACTAATTGTCTCTAGTACTTAAATGTAGTGTATTTCTGTTTTTTCAGGTCTATGCTTGGGGCTGTGGGGCTTGTCTAGGTTGTGGTTCTTCAGAAGCTACTGCTTTGAGACCCAAGCTTATTGAAGAACTGGCTGCCACAAGAATAGTTGACATTTCTATTGGAGACAGTCATTGTTTGGCTCTTTCTCATGGTAAATTCATTTGTTTTAAAGAAATAATATTAGTAATTATCTTTCTTAAATATATTACATTTAAGTTTGAATTTTCTTTTGTACTTTGTTTTGTTTTTAGATAATGAAGTTTATGCCTGGGGCAATAACTCAATGGGACAGTGTGGCCAAGGAAATTCCACAGGTCCTATTACTAAACCAAAGAAAGTGAGTGGCTTAGATGGCATAGCTATTCAGCAGATCTCAGCTGGAACATCACATAGCCTGGCATGGACTGCTCTCCCTAGAGACAGGTAAGATGCTTTTGTTTAAAAATTCTTGTTTTTATAACAGTAGAAACACCAGTAAAAACAGAAATAACTATTTTATTATAAAATGTCCTTCTGAACATTTCTAGTATTGGCTTGGAAATGACATCTAGATTTCATTTGAATATAGAGATTACATATGTTTTTTAAGCAAGAAGTTATACCCTGTATTTTTTTTTTAGAGAGAGAGAGAGAGAGAGAGAATTTTTAATATTTATTTTTTACTTCTCGGCAGACTCAACATCTTTGTTTGTATGTGGTGCTGAGGATTGAACCCAGGACGCACATATGCCAGGCGAGCGGGCTACCGCTTGAGCCACACCCCCAGCCCCAAGATAGTTTCTTAATTGAATTGTTTTCTTCTTTTTGTCCTCCTGCCCCCTACTTGGGATTGAATCCAGGAGTCCTCTACTACTGAGCAACATCCTGCCCTTTTTGCTTTTTTATTTTGAGACAGGTCTTACTAAGTTGCCAAAGTTGGCCTCAAACTTGTGGGTTCCCTGTCATCAGGCTTATAGGTATGCACCACTGCACCCAGCTAATTTAATTGTCTTCTAAGCATTTTGAATTTCATCTCTATCCCTAGATAATGATTTTTATAAATGTTGTCATATCAAGAGGAAATTAAATAATAAGATCAGAACTAGGCTCTGGGTTTAAAACAGTTGTTTAACTTTAGTGCCTTTATCTGATTGTTTTTTTTTGGGGGGGGGTGAATCCATCCACCCTCATCCAAACAGTAGCAATACTTTTAAGTTAAGGAAGGTATTTTTTGCAGAAATTTAGCTTTTTCCTAAGTGATAACCATATCTTTTAAATTGATTGGTGACTTTTAGTCATTAGTAGAAGATTGAGTTTTAAGGGACATTTATGTTATATCAGATACTTGTGGATGCATATGAAATGATTTACAACTTAGAATATATTATATTTGTATTCTAGACTTTGATTTAGAGGGCATTTATTATGATATTCTAATCAATTAAAATATTTATGACTAAAAAATGTTAAATATAAATAACTTGCTATTAATATTAAATCTACAGCTTCAAAACAAAAGCCAAAAAAGTTAAATATAAATAACTTGCTATTAATATTAAATCTGCAGCTTCCCATTTCATATTTATGTAGTTGTTTCCCACAATCTTGCAAATCTTCACAAGAGGCTTCAGGAGTTTTTCTTTTAATAGATCTTAGTATATCACTTTATAAAATCAGGCTACTTTTTCTTAAGTGAAATATATATTTTATAGATGCTAGAACCAGAATTTAATAGATCATGTGACTCAGCCCTCTACTTTCAGATGAATGTGTATCCAAATGTTCAGAATACATAGTTGTATTTTCTTTTTAAAGACAGTAAATTCTTGTTTTTTCTCAGTTGTTAAAATGAAGGGTTTTTTAGTATTAATTTTGGGGAACTTAAAAAAGCCAATTTCATATTACAAAACAGAAAATAAAAATAAACTCTGGCCAGTAAGATTAGAATGCACAGAAGGTTTTCTGTGTATCTTGTTGAAATCTCTCAGCCTTACTATGTTGTTTTTTTTTTTTTTAATCTTGTATGGAAATTTCCTTTTGAAGTTCATTCATGATTTTCTTATGCTTCTGTATAGACAAGTTGTTGCATGGCATCGACCTTATTGTGTAGATCTTGAAGAGAGTACCTTCTCACACCTGCGTTCATTTCTTGAGAGATACTGTGATAAAATAAACAGTGAGATTCCTCCTCTTCCTTTCCCTTCATCAAGGTATGTTATAAATAGCTATGTATTTTATGTTTGTGTGTTATATTTTGAAATGTGACTTCCTTATTTTCCCATAAATTATATGAAACTTCTTTATAAGCTAGGAAAGAGATAAACTTATTCTTAATAACTTCTAGGTTTAAAGGTTATAATTTCACAAAACATATTTTTAAAATTTCTGTTGGGGGGCTGGGGTTGTAGCTCAGTGGTAGAGTGCTTGCCTTGCATGTGTGAGGCACCAGGTTGGATCCTCAGCACCACATAAAAAATAAATAAATTAAATAAAATAAAGGTATCATATCCATGTACAACTAAAAATAGTTTAAAAAAGTTTCTGTTGGGTCATGACTTTTTTGAGGGGGAGGGTATTAGGGATTGAACCCATGGGTACGTAACCACTGAACTGCATCCCTAACCCTTTTTAATATTTTACTTAAAGACCGGTCTTGCTTATTTGCTTAGGGCCTTGCTAAGCTGCTGAGGCTGGTCTTGAACTTGTGATCATCCTATCTCAGCCTCCTAAGCAGCTGTGATTACAGGCATGAGCCACTATGCTCAGCAAGTTGATAAAATTTTGGAAGAGAAGAAATGTTACCTGAATTGGATATCACATGCATTTTTAGGTTCCAAACATTTATAGCAGTTTATTTGGTTTCAGGGAACACCACAGTTTCCTCAAGCTGTGCCTGAAGCTGCTTTCTAATCACCTTGCTCTTGCACTTGCGGGAGGGGTAGCTACCAGCATTCTTGGGAGGCAAGCAGGTCCACTTCGAAATTTGCTCTTCAGACTGATGGATTCAACTGTTCCAGATGAAATCCAAGAGGTAAGAGATTAGGACTTGTGAATCTGTAACTCAAGCCCCCCCCCCTTCCCCCCACCTTTTTTTTTTTTAAATTCTAGGTATATGATATATTCAACTGTACAATGGACAACTTCAGTTGCATGATTTTTTTCCCCTCCGATTTTCATGATGGGAGTAGATAATTTGATTAACTCATCCTTTTAACACAGGGCAGGTGCCATCTCTGAGAAACCATTCAGTCTTTTCTCTCCCACAAGGTTGAGTTTCTCCTTGTATCTCATTGTATTATAGTTGCCTATTTATAAGCATGTTTACACAAGCTGAATTTCTGAGGGTAAGGACCCACTTTTATTTATTTATTTTTATATCTTTAGTACCTAGTCATGACTTATTCAATATTGATAGCTGAATAAGTGGACTGGGTCATCTAATAGGGCCCCAGTAAGAGCTGTGATAAAGGTTGGCTTAAGGAGGAATAAAGGGATACAACAGTGATTATACATAAAGAGAGATGGTCTGAAAAAACTTATTTGGTATTATGTTACAGTATCAATTTTGGGAAACTGAAAAAAAAACATTTTTATAATAGAAAATATGGAAAATAAATTCTGGCCAGTAAGGATAGAATGCACAGTAATTTTTAAGCAATATATTCCTGTGTAATCAATGGGTCAAAGAAAATATCATGAGGAAAATTAGAAAATGCTTTGAATTAAATGAAAATAAAACCATAATACACCAAAACTTACAGAATTTAGCTAGAGCTGTACTTAAGGAAAAAAATTATAACCATAAATGCCTGTTTAAAAGTAGTTCATATCTCAAGTCAATAATTTAATATTTTATCTGAAGAAATTAGAAGTATAAGCAAATAAACCCAGAGAAAGTTAAAAAAATAAATAATATAAATTGGAGTGAAATTAAAGAAATAAAGGATAGGAAAGCAGTTGAGAATTAAATCAGTGAAATTAAATGTTGGTTCTTAGCAAAGATTAAAAAATTGACAAATTTCTTGCTAGACCAATCAATCAAGCAAAAAGAGAGGGACTTCAGGTATTAAAATCAGGAATAAAAGAAAAGACATTACTACTAACTTTACAGATATACAAGGGGTTATAAGGAGATACTGTGAACAACTGTATATCAACAATTAGATAACCTAGATGAAAAGGACAGATTTCTAGAAAAACACAAATTACTAAACCAACTTAAAAATAAAAAACTGAAAAAGAAATGAAAAATCTGAATGGACCTATAATAAGAGATTAAATTTGCAATAATAATATTATAAAAATTTTGTGAAGAAAAGCTCAAGACCAAATGACTTCACTATGAATTCACTAAATATTTTTGGGTTTAACACCAATACTTCACAAACACTTCAAAAGAAGAAGAAATATTTTTCAAATATATTCTAAGATTTTGAAAGAATGAAAAACCTGGACCAAAATCCATTATAAATATAGGTGTGCAAATCCTCAACAAACTACTAGCATATTAAATCCAGCAATTTTTCTGAAAGATTATACACCATGACCAAGTGGGACATACCCCAGAAATCCTAGGTTGGTTCAAACTATGAAAATCAGTCAAAATAATGCATCATATTAATAAAGAATAAAATTGTGATTATTTCAGCAGATGGAGAAAAAACATTTAACAAAGCTCGACATCCTTCATGATAAAAACATGCAACAAAATAGGAGTAGAAGGAAACCTTCTTTTTTTCAGAAATGAAATTGCTGTATTGGTTTTTGAGATTTTAAGCATTACATGCCTATTATAAAACAAATCATTCAAAATAAAATATTTTGAAGGAGAAAGTGAATCTTTCCTAATATCACTCCTCTTGTAAATTTTCAATCAATGTCTCCCTGACTTTTTATTCTTATGATTTTTTCAGGATAAACTCATAAATGTACCATTGAATACTCAGGGGTACACCCCTTGTAAACTTTCTATATATTGCCTATGTTGTCTTTAACCTTTTTTCCACATTACAACCAGAGAGATATTTTTTCATGTAAGAATGATTATGTTTTATAAGGGAATTCTGAATGTGATAAAGAGTGTCTAGGAAAAATTCACAGCTAATATCATCTCAGTGGAGAAAGACTTGAGAGACACAGAGATCTGTATGTTCTTTGTCTCCTGAAACTGAAAGGAGTATGAGAGTAAAGTTATAAAATTTATTCAAGAAACCAGAAAGGAGGTAAAGCTCCCACTGGGGAGGAGTTCCAAAAGAGGGTTACTGCTGAGTTGCTACTGTCAAGAGATTTAGATGGTTTTGCTTGGAGTATTGGCTAATGACGTTAGGGAGGGGAGTTTCTAGATCCAATCAGGATGAGGGGTGTTCAGGGGTTCCTAATCCAAACAGGATGTTGATCATAGCCACTTCTCAGGGATTGGCTCAGGGTGTAGCTCAGGGTGTGACTGAGGATTCTGGCACATACTCCAATGAAGTTAATGACCAGAAGCTGCAAGAAACGTGGAATCTGCCACTTATTGAGGTCCCTGCCCTAACTGCCTATCTTTGGCTCATGCTCTCACTTGAATGTTTTCCCCTTAAGATCAGGAACAAGACAGTGGTTTCCACTCTTGACATTTCTATGTCAGGGCAATTTATGCAAGAAAGAAAAAAGATATCTAGATTGGAAAATAGGTAGTGAAGATATTTCTATTTGTATATGACATGGTTTGGATGTTAAAAATCCAAGAACTACACAACAAACAAAATATGAGGCCAGTTGTAAAGGTACACGTTCTCATGCCTGGGAGGCTGAGATGGGAGAATCCTGAGATCTAGGCTAGCCTGGGCAACATAGTAAGACCCTGTTTAAAAAGAAACAACAAACAAAAAAACTATAACATACTAGGGTTCATAAATGAGTACAGTAAGGTTGCAGGATATAAGATCAACATACAAAAATCAGTTGTATTTCCATATAAAAACAGTGTATAGGAGCTGGGGTTGTGGCTTAGCAGTAGAGTGCTCACCTCACACGTGTGAAGCCCTGGGTTCAATCCTCGGCACCACATAAAAATTAATAAATAAAAAATGGTATTGTGTCCAACTACAACTAAAAAAATAAATATTTTAAAAAATGAGCAAAGAATCTTAGAAATGTTTTCAGATAAAATATATAAATTGCCAATAAACACATGAAAAACTATTCAACATCATTAGTTATAAGTTAAAATGTAATGAAAACCGCAGTTAGATACTCTTTATACCCATTAAATAACTAGAACCAAAAAGACCAAAAATAGTAAATGTTTGGGTGGTAAAGAAATTAGAACCTTTGTATGTTACTGATGGGGATATAAAACCATGCCATTGCTTTGGAAAACAGTTAAATAGTTCCTTAACTAGTTAAACATAAAGTAACCATATGATCCAGTGATTCCACTACAAGGTCTGTACCCAAGA
This sequence comes from Callospermophilus lateralis, assembly GCF_048772815.1. Lineage (NCBI taxonomy): Eukaryota > Metazoa > Chordata > Mammalia > Rodentia > Sciuridae > Callospermophilus > Callospermophilus lateralis. Next base: position 107,735,360 of record NC_135307.1, on the reverse strand, counting down.
GAATTAAAAACCTTATCCACACAAATACTCTTATGCAAATCTCACAGAAGCATTATTCATGGTAGCCAAAAAGTTGGAACAATACATGTGTCTATCAGCTGATGAATGGGTGAACAAAAGGTGGTGTGTCTATACAATATAATACTACGATTCCACCATAAAACAGAATGAATAGACAAAGGGGAATGAAAGGAAGGTGGGGAGGAATAGGAAAGACAGTGGAATGATTCTGACATAACTTTTCTTTTTTAATATTTTTTAGTTGTTGATAGACTTTTTAAATTTTATTTATTTACATGTGGTGCTGAGAATTGAACCCAGTGTCTCACACATGCCAGGCAAGTGCTCTACTGCTGAGCCTCAGCCCCAGCCCCTCTGACATAACTTTTCTATGTACATATATGAATATACCACAGTGAATCTCTATATCATGTACCACCACAACACTGAGATCCTAATTAGAATAAGAGGTACTCCATGTTTGTATAAATAAGTCAAATTATACTCTGTTATGTATCTAAAAAGGACAAAAAATATAGAAGTGTAAAGCTTTATATTTTGGAAAGTTAGAATTTGGAGTCCAGATCTATTATTCTGTTAAAAAATATTGTAAAACTTGTAAAATATTAAAAATTGTAAAAACAAACAGAATGAAGAACTGTGATATATGCTACAAGACTGGATCTTATAAACATGCTAAGTGAAATAAACAAGACACAATAGTCTACATGTCAGTATGATTCCATAAATAAGAAATTTGAAGAGTAAGCAAATCTATAGAAAAAGAAAGTAGGTTACTGGTTATCAGGGGCTTGGGGAAGAAGAGAGTGGCAGAGTTTCTTTTTGGAATGATGAAAATGTTCTAAAATTAGGTAGTGATCGGTACATAATTCTGTGGATATAGTAAAAGCCACTGAATTTTATGACACAGGGATTATAATTCAATTTGTTAAATTCAGGAAAATTAAAATCATGATTTTTTTCAATTAGAAGAATATATTCTCTGAAATAAGGGCGGGAAGAGTTGATAGATAGGATCTATGACAATTTAATATTTATCAGAAATGGGCTAGCATAGATTAAAGGTTAAAAGTTCTGGAGTAAAATAAGGAAAAATAGACTTAAAAAAGTAAAATTAAATATTTATTCCTTTAATCTCCTTGACAGCTACTCTATCCTTGGAGAGTACTTAGAGAGTACTTAGAGTCCCAGGATGTGTACAGGGTTGTTATGATTATGGCTTATTTCTTTTCCTCTTTTCTTATCCTTGAAACTTCTAACAATTTATCTGTTTGCAACAACTACTGTTAACTGCTCTTTCTTGTGTGCTTTCCCACCTTTTTCCTTGGTCCCTCTCTGAATTTCTTTCTTTTTTAGCTTTTAATTTTGTATTTATTTATTTATTTGTGCTTTGAATTGAACCTTGGACCTCGTGCATGCTAGCAAGTACATTATTGCTGAATCATATCCCTAGCCCTAACTTTTTATTTGAACCAATTGTAGACTTAAGAAAAAGTTGCATAAGTAATGGTTTATGTATACATTATCTTACCCAACTTTGCCTAATATTAATTTTTTACATAACCATAGTAAAATTATCAAAACCAAGAAATTAGTACTGGTTGAATAACAATTAACTAAACTAAAGAGCTTGTTAGAAATTACATTTGTTTTCTACTAATGTCCTTGTGATTGTAGAATCTTTTCTGGGATCCCATATTGCATTTAATTGTTGTTTCTCCTTAGCTTCTTATAACAATTTTTCAGTCTTTTCTTGTCTTTTTTTTCTTCCAGAAACAGAGACAGAGGTTTATTTAGGAAAGTAGACACATATTCAAGGGACAATGGGGGGTAGTCTCAAAAGAAAGATGGTTTTGGGGTAAAGCAAGGAATTCACACTCAAGGGAGAACATGGGCCATCTCCAGAGGAAAAGATAGCCTTCTAGTCTTTCTTGATCTTGGTACTTCATGACTACTGGCCAATTATTTTGTTGGATATTTCTCTGTATCTTCTTATGATTGAATAATTTTTAAAAAATTTTTGGCAAGAATACCACTGAAATGGTGTGTCCTTGGTACATCATCACATGGACTTCATATTGATAGCTCTTTTTACTGGCCATGTTGACCATGATCATTTGAGTAAGGTAGCTTCTGCTGAATTTCTGTATCCATCATGAGCTTCTGAAAGAAGGCCAATAAGGAAATATATTAAGAATATTCTCACACTTAAATATGAGAATAAAAAATATTTATAAATAGTTTAGTCAAATTCTAAATTAGAAATCAAATTCCTATAAAAATTGTGAAGACATAGCTTGGTTTTCTTCTAGCTTTAAGTGTTGTTACTTAGGAAATCAGTGCTGTTCAAATTGTTTCTTAATTATGTGAGTTAGTTTTTCCCCTCTGGATGTTATAGCAAGTTCTGCTTGTCCTTGGTGTTCTCACATTTCAAAGTGATAAGAACTGATATGGGTCTGACTTTTTACCTTGTGGGTAGGTATTTGGGTGGGTCCTTTAGATGAGAAACTCATAGTCTTCAGTTTTAAGATATTATCTTTTTTTGTTGATTTTCCCTTTACTGTTTTCTTCTCTAGAATTGTTTTATTACTGAGATACTGGACCTCCTGGATCATCAGTTCTCTTAATTCTCTGTATTTTCTTTCCTGTTTTTCATTTTTCTCATTTTCCTTGAATTTAGTCTTATATTCTAACTCTTCTGTTGAGGCTTTTTATATGTATCTGTATGGTAATGGGGATTAAACTCAGGGCTTGGCATATGCTAGGCAAGTTTTTATATTTTATTTTGAGATGGTTGGGCCACCACTCCCAACATTGTATTGAGATTTAACATAGTTTCTTCTCAGCAAAATAAACAATCTGTGAGGTGAACAGAGAGCCTACATCCTTGGAGCAAATTTTTTATCCCTCACACATCAGATAGAACACTAATCTCTAGGTTATATAAAGAACTCAAAAAGCTAAGCACCAAAAAAACAAATAACCCAATCAATAAATGGGCCAAGGACCTGAACAGACACTTCTCAGAAGAGGATATACAATCAATCAACAAATATATGAAAAAATGCTCATTTTCTCTAGTGATCAGAGAAATGCAAATCAAAACTTGTCTAAGATATCATCTCACTCCAGTCAGAATGGGAGCTATTATGAAGACAGACAGCAATAAGTGTTGGCGAGGATGTGGGGAAAAAGGTACACTCATTCATTGGTTGGTGGGACTACAAATTGGTGCAGCCAATATGGAAAGCAGTATGGAGATTCCTTGGAAAACTGGGAGTGGAACCACCATTTGACCCAGCTATCCCTTTCTTGGACTAGGCCAAAGGACTTAAAAACTGCATTCTATAGGGATACAGCCACATCAATGTTTATAGCAGCACAATTCACAATAGCTAAACTGTGGAGCCAACCTAGATGCCCTTCAGTGGACGAATGGATAAAAAAAATGTGGCATGTATATATACACAATGGAATTTTACTTAGCAATAAAAGAGAATAAAATCATGGCATTTGCAGGTAAATAGATGGGTTTGGAGAAGATAATGCTAAATGAAGTTAGCCAATCCCAAAAATACAAATGCCAAATGTTATCTGTGATTTATAGTGATTTATAGTGGAGTAGGGAGGGGGGAACAAGGGAAGAATAAATGAACTCTAGTTAGGGCAGAGGGGTTGGAGGGTAAATGAGAGGGCATGGGGTTAGAAATGATGGTGGAATGAGATGGACCTCATTATCCAAAGTACATGTATGAAGACATGAATTAGTATGAATGTGCTTTGTATGCAACCAGAGGTATGAACACTTGTACTCTATATGTGTAATATGAATTATAATGCATTCTGCTATCATATATAAATTTTAAAAATAGTAATTCAAAAAAGAATACCAAAAAAACAAATAACCCAGCCAATATATGGGCAAAGAAATGAAACAGACACTTCATAAAAGAAGAAATACGGATGGTCAACAAAGATATAAGAAAATGTTCAGAAATCTCTGGCAATTAAAGAAATGAAAATTAAAACTACACTGAAATTCCATCTTACTCCAATCAGAATGGCAATTATGAAGAACACAAGTAACAATAAATGTTGGCAAGGATGTTGGGGAAAAGGTATACTCGTATATTGCTGGTTGGACTGCAAATTGGTGCAACCACTTTAGAAAACAATATGGAGATTCCTCTGAAAACTAGGAAAGGAAGCATCATTTGACCCAGTTATTCCGCTCCTCAGTATATGAGGACTTAAAATCAGCATACTATAGCGGCCACATCAATGTTTATAGCAGCTCAATTCATAATAGCTGAACTAAGGAACCAACCTAGGTGCCCTTCCACATATGAGTTGATAAAGAAAATGTGGTATATATACACAATGGAATATTATTCAGTCATAAAGAAGAATGACTTTATGACTTTTGCCAGTAAATGGATGGATCTGGAGGCTTTTGTGCTAGGTGAAATAAGCCAATCCCAAAAAACCAAAGACCTAATTTTCTCTCTGATATGTGGATGCTGACACACAATAAGGGGTGGGGGTGCGGGAATAGAAGTTCATTGGATTAGACAAAGGGGGAGGAAGGGAAGAGAAGGAGGATGGGAATAGGAGAAACAGTAGAATGAATCAGACATAGCTTCCCCATGTTCGTGACAAGTGATACTCCACATCATGTACAACCACAAGTATGGGATCCTAATTAGAATAATTTATACTCCACGGCTGTATAATGTGTCAAAAAAACTGTACTATCATGTATATCTAAAAAAGAACAAATAAGAAATAAAACTGCACAGGTCAATAAAAAATTAATATTTAATAACCCTAAGAAGTTTTGAGGTCTAAGATAATACAGCTAGTTATTCCTTATTTTGTTCACACTACCTGGACCTTTTTCTTGCTAAGTCCTGCTAACTCTCCATCTCTTAAATACTTAATCCTTAGAAGGACCTTCCATGAGCCTATGGGCCATACTAATTGTCATTCTTTTTTTTCCCTCTTTATGTGACTTATGATTTTGGTAGAGGGGCAGTACTAAGGATTGAACCCAGGAATGCTTAACCACTGAGCCACATCTCCAGCCATTTCTTAAAAAATATTTTTTTAGAGACAATCTCTCATTGAGTTGGTTAGGACCTTTATATTAAGTTGATGAGGCTGACCTTGAACTCATGATCTTCCTGCCTCAGCCTCCTGGGCTGCTCAGATAATAGGTGTGTGCCATGCACCTGGCGTGACTCATGATTTTAATTACTTTTTCAGCCCCCCCTCCCCCCGCATTAGACTGTATACTCATGAAAGCAGGGCCACTTTGCGCAACTTCTTACTAGGCCCAGCACTGTCAGATAGATCAACACTAAATAATGGTTGGGTGATGGTTAACTATTTAGTAGCAAATCAAAAATTTATTTTCTATACTTCTTAAAGATATCTAATGAAGGACTTGCTTGCTTTATTTCTGCACATGCTACTTTCTTATGATCCCAATAGTCAATGGACTCACTTTTCATGTGTTTTTATTAAAAAAAAAAAAAGAAAAGAAAAAATCGGCCCAGTCAGTCTACTTTTCTTTTTTGATATCAGGTAGTAATTGAGACTCTGTCAGTGGGAGCAACCATGCTGTTACCTCCCTTACGAGAACGGATGGAATTACTTCATTCTCTTTTACCCCAAGGACCTGATAGATGGGAAAGCTTATCTAAAGGACAGGTAAGCCTTTGCATGGATCTGTGTAAACTAGTAATATCACAAATAATTGAGAGGAAAAAAAAAAAGCTAATCAACTGCAATGTGTTCATGGAGTAAAACTTGATAGATATGGCAAAATCCTAGTTATTTAATGTTATTTATTGGAAGAATTCTCAGCTGTCTAGTGACTTCAGGTGAAACAGGTGATAATTCATTAAATTACTGGGGCTAATTATTAAAATAATGACCAGTTTTTTCAATGTCGATTATGGTATTAAGCCCAAGATCCTTTGTTTTTTTGGTAGTATGCTGAATTGAAATCCAGGACATGTGCTACTACTATTGCTTCTAAGCCCAGAATGTTGTTTGAAATTATTTGTCCAAAAGGTAAAAGATGATATAAAGAAAAATTATTTTAGGATATGAATATGCTTATTCTTTTCATTTTTATTATCTTAAGTGCATTTAAAATAAGCATATTTTGTTGAATCGAGTAGAAGAATCAGTTGTAGAAGTACAGATTTAAGGAGCAAAGTGGTAAAAACTGATAATATAATATCCATGTGGCCTTGACATATCATACATTTGAATCAGATGGGATATAATTTCTCATTTTTCTAAGTGTACAGGTTGCAGAATCACATTGGTAATGCAATCATTGAACTGTCGTGTGTAACTAATTAAAACAAATAAAAAATTAAAATAATATCCATATGGTTATGCTTTCCAATGAGTAGTTTGCATTGGTTTAGATTTCAAGTGATTTATTTTAAACAACATAATAAGTAGTTATCATTGGTAATTCTGTAGAGTAACATACTTATTTGTTGGCATTTCCTACTCCTATCTACATATAGTACTTATGCACAGTATGCCATGTTAGCTTACAGTTTTAGGTTTTATAATGAAGAATGAAATAAAAATTCGTAAGTTGCATTTTCATGAATGGTATTAATTAGTTAATTTTTCTTATAACTGTACACTTCATGAAGATTACTATTTATCTGGGCTATTAGGTGGATTAGTTAGCATGATTGGTATAGTTTTATTTCTTCTAGGATCCTTTTTTTAAAAAAAATATTTATTTTAGTTTTAGATGAACACAATATTTTATTTTTATGTGGTGCTGAGAATCAAACCCAGTGCCTCACGCATGCTAGGCGAGCGCACTACCACTTGAGCCACATCCCCACCCTCTCCCAGGATCCTTTTTTTAAAAAAAAAATTCTAATGCATCTCAGGCTAATTATGTGTTCCTATTTCATTGTTCTTTAGAGAATGCAACTGGATATCATTTTGACAAGTTTGCAAGATCATACCCATGTAGCCTCCTTACTTGGCTATAGTTCACCCTCTGATGCTGCTGACCTCTCTTCTGTGTGTACTAGCTATGGAAACCTGTCAGATCAGTCTTATGGCACTCAGAGCTGCCATCCAGATACCCATTTGGCTGAAATTTTGATGAAGACCCTCTTAAGAAATTTAGGATTTTATACAGTAAGTTACTTTTTCATTATAGTAATAAAAAAAAAGAATAAAGGGATAAGAGTCTTTTCAAGTCAAGATATTTTGACATTTAAACACAATAGTTCATGAATTCATGTAAATGAAACTTTAATCCCGCCTCCCCAAAGAGGGAAACATGGGTGTCAGGTTTTCTAAAATACTGTGGGAGCCAAATCATACGTAATTGACAATTATAAAGGGATTTATGGTAGAATCTTACCAAACTTTTTTCTTATTAATTAAGAAGAATAAACAGATAAAAATAGACAAAATTTTTTTTAAAAAATAATAATGAGCAAGGGATTAACCTTACTCAGATAAAATCTTAAAATTAAACAATGCATTTGGTTCTGACTAATAGTCTAGTCAGTTGGAGAGTAAATAGTGGGCCCCATAGCTTTCCCTGTATTATGAAACTGTTAATTCTTACCTGTGGTGTTTCTTAAATCTTTCCATTTTTTCCTAGTCCATTTCTTCAGACCATCATAATCTCTATAATAATAAGGCTATTATAATCCGTTATAGCAATTTCTCTCTAGTTTAGTATCTAGAATCATACATTTTATTTAATTTTTATGTCTCTAGTTCACTTATTTCCTTTATAATTAGAAAAAAATTTAATTAAGAATTATGTTAGAAATCCACAACATGTGAAAATAAAATCTACATTGTTTTAGTTGTACTGTTTTCCTTTTTCTTGTTTTCTATTTTCAAAATTTCTGTAGTGAAGCATGTATTACTTGTTTTTTTTTTTAATGGAAAAACAAATTGAAATTGTTTGATGAATTTTACTATCTAATAGCTAATAGCATAAGGATTACAACAAAGATTTAAACATTGGTAATGGGAAAAAGTAGACAATGACTTATTAAATTAGAATCATTTGTGGTAGGGCATCACTTTGATTTTCAAATTTTTAAAAGTAATCTTCATTTTTTGTCATTTTAGGATCAAGCATTTGGAGAGCTAGAAAAGAATAGTGATAAATTTCTACTTGGAACATCATCATCAGAGAACAGTCAGCCTGCTCATCTTCATGAACTGCTGTGTTCATTACAGAAACAGCTGTTGGCATTTTGCCATATTAATAACATCAGTGAGGTACATGATTCTTTGCCTTTTATGGTGATCCATCAGGGACCTTGAAACTCAGATATTTGGTTATGCCATAATATTTTTGTAATTTTTGAATCTGTCTTTCTTTCTGGTACTGGGGATTGAACCCAGGGGTGCTTTACCACTGAGCCACATCCCCAGCCATTTTTAGTTTGAGACAGGGTCTTGCTAAGTTGCTGGTACTGGCCTCAAACTTATGATCCTCCTGCTTCAGCTTCCCAAGTTTCTGGGATTACAGAATAATATTATTATTCTGCCATTGCACCAAACTGTACTTAAATCCTTCAAAGTAGTAATTAGGAACTTCTTTCTCCTCAGAACTCAAGCAGTGTGGCATTGCTTCATAAACATCTTCAGCTCTTGTTGCCTCATGCCACAGATATTTATTCACGTTCTGCAAATTTGCTCAAAGAAAGTCCTTGGAATGGCAGTGTTGGAGATAAGTTAAGAGGTAAGTTTAGTATTGAATTTCACATTTAATTGGTGGTTAAGGTGGTTAAAAAGGAAGACTCGATAGTCTTTCTAAAGCCTTAAGAGGGCCTGAAGCCTGTGAGTGGAAGAGGAATGATCTTGAAACTTCTTTCTGTTAAAGATCCTTTTGTATTAATATGCACTCCCACCAACAATGTGTATGCGTATGTCTACCACCCCCATATCCTTGTCAGCAGTTATTGTTATTTGTATTCTTGATGGTTGCCATTATAACTGGAGTGAGATGAAATATCCGTGTAGTTAATTTTTTTAGTTGTAGATGGACATAATACTTTTATTCATTCATTCATTCATTTATTTATTTACTGTGCTGAGGATTGAACCCAGTGCCTCAAATGTGCCAGGCAAGCACTCGATCACTGAGCTACAATATATAGCCCCTCAATATAGTTTTGATTTGCATTTCCCTGGCTTCTCAGGATGTTGGACATTTTTTCATGTATTTGTTGGCTATTTGTATTTTTTCTTTTGAGAAATGTCTCTTTAGATCATTTGCCCATTTATTGTCTGGGATACTTGGATTTTTTTTTTTTTTTGGTGGTGGTAAGTTTTTTAACTTCTTTATATATTCTGAATATTAATTCCTTGTCAGAAGAATAACTGGCAGACTTTTTCCCATTGTGTAGGTTCTCTCTTTATGCCCTTTTCTGTGCAGAAGCTTTCTAATTTGAAGCCACCCCACTTGTTGATTCTTGCCTTTAGAGTCTTCTTAAGGAAGTTGTTGCCTTTTGGAGTGTTGATGCTTTGTTTTCTTCTAGTAGTTGTAGTGTTTCTGGTCTAATTTCTAGGTCTTTGATCCAGTTTGAGTTACTTTTGTGGCAGAGAGAGAGGGATCTAGTTTCATTCTTCTACATATGGATATCCAGCACCATTTGTTTTAAAAAACCCATCTTTTCTCCAATGTATGTTTTTGATGCCTTTGTCAAAGACCAGATTGCTGTACCTATGTGGATTTGTCTGTATGATTTCTATTCCTTTGGTCTTCTTGTCTATTTTTATGCTAATACCATGTTGTTTTTTTTTTGTTGTTGTTGTTGGGACTGCAAGTTAGTATAACCACTGTGGAAAGAATATGGAGTTCCTCAAAAGGCTAAGAAGGAACCACCATATTTATGACCCTGATATCTCACTCCTTGGCATTTATTCAATAGAACTGTAATCAGTATACTGTTGTAATCCATGCAAACCAGTGTTTATCACAATTCATAATAGTCAAGTTGTGGAACCATCCTAGGTGTCCATCAAAGAATGAATGGATAAAGAAACTGTGGTATATATATGATGGAGTTTTACTCAGCCATAAAGAAGAATGAAATTATGTTATTTCCTGGTAAATGGATGGAACTTGAGAATATCATGCTAAGAAAAATAAGCCAGATGTAGAAAGTCAAGGGCTGCATGTTTTCTCTGTTTGTGTTTCTCTCCAGCTAGAAAGAAATAAGGGGGGAAAAAAGAGGGGGAGATATCATGGATATAAAAAGGGAAACAGTAGAGGATGGGGACCCAGGGGAATAGAGGAGAGGTTAGTAAGGGGGCCAACTGTGTAATGAAAATGACCAATTTACATGCATATATGAATATATCACAATGAATTCCACTTTTGTGTATAACTATAATCTACCAATTAAAAAATAAATAGAAGGAAATTCAATAAGTAGAGGAGGGAGATCAAACAGAGGGAGGAGGAGAGAAAAAGGAGAAGTCCTAGGAATTGAGAAGCAGCAAACTATGTTATATGCATTTATGATTATATCAAAGTGAACCCAACTATTATGTATAACTATAATGTACTAATAAAAACATTGAAAAGCTATCCTTTTGATCTTGATTTAGGGGTAATTGTAGCACTGATTGTTCTTAAGAAATTCTAATTGGCAAGGCAGGGCTTAATTTAAAGACATTGGATGCTATAAATTCAGAAACATTAGTTTTAAATGGCATATAGTGAAATGCTTTTATCTACTATTTCTCTTTCTTCAGCATTTGCCATTGTTCCTTTTTCCTATTTGAAATGCTTTCTTTTGTGGCCTACTTTGTAGTCACAGATCTGTCTTTTCCCATGTCTTTGACCATTGTTTTTCTGTGGGTTCTTGTAGGCCTCTTCATTGGACATGACTGTTAATGTTGAGGATCCTCTGAATTCTGTTTTAAGCTCTTTTTTTCTTCCTGAATAGACTTGTCTAATCTAAGTAATGTTTTTAACCGTAATATGTATGTCAATGACTCCCATATCTGTATCTAGCTAAAAACTTCTTTCATGAGCACTAAAGCCTTTATCTTGTTGCCTACCTGTATTTTTTCTTGCTTGTTCAAAATACAACTAATAATTTAGTATGTATGACCTTAACCAAATAAACTCTGATGTTTTCCTGACGATAAAGAAAGAAACAAACTGAGAAACTCAAATTTCTACTTATTAGGTACCTCCATTTGTTTGTTCCACAAGCATCTGAAACTTATTTTAATTTTTTTCAACTTGATAATGAAAAATTTTATTTTTATACATAAAGTCGATGAAAACCATTACTAGTTCTATTAAAGAAAATCCAAGGGGCTGGGTTTGTGGCTCAGCGGTAGAGTACTCGCCTAGTACGGGCAGGACCCAGGTTCAATCCTCAGCACCACATAAAAATAAAGGCATTGTGTTGTGTCCATCTACACCTAAAATATAAATATTTTAAAAAAATAAGAAAATCCAACATTTCAACTGCAAAGTATAGTAATTATATCTATTCATTAAATACTATTTAAGCTTCTAAAACACAATGTGAAATACTTGTTTAATTTCAGTACATTGGATTCAGGTATGCATGTTATATGCATCAAGGCTAGATTACAAATTAACTTAGTCATCATCGTCTTTATTATGTTTTGTTTTCAATGCATTTGATGATTCATTGGCAGTATTTTGTGATGATACCAGATTAGTGAGAATAAGAGTGTTTTTGGACCCAAGTAATGATGAATTAATAAGAACATTCTGAATTGCTGATTTTGTAGGAATTGATGATCTTTCAGCCGAGAACTGTGAGGCAACCATCTTTATTGCAAACCTTTGCCCTATAAGAGATATTGGAATCTTTAATTGAAACAGACATGGTTTGTGGGGTTGATGTGCCTAGTGTGGGAGTATTTAATCTGATATTAGCTGTGGAACTGTTATTCCTGCTAAATAGATGTCTTAATTTGTATAGACTTGAGCCTATAGTTTGAAGCTGTTGAACAATATCTATCAGACTGACAGTCTAGAACCTGTCTGTGGCTTGGTCAATAGCAAAGGAGTTTGGTTTCTTTGTCTTACAATATCTAATAAAATATTTCTTGAGGAAGGAAATGTAAGACACTGGTGAGCTCAACACTAGATTGCCATTCTGCACATCATCTACATCAACCGTAGCTTGCTTGCTTTCTTTCTTTTTTTTGGTACCAGGGATTGAACTCTGGGGCACTTGACCACTGAGCCACACACCAGCCCTATTTTGTATTTTATTTGGAGATAGGGTTTCACTGAGTTGCTTAGCACCTCCCTTTTGTTGAGGCTGGCTTTGAATTAGCATTCCTTCTGCCTCAGCCTCCTGAGCCGCTGGGATTACAGGCATGCCCCATTATACCCAGCTCAACCGTAGCTTTCTTAGCATGGCTTGAATAAGTTTTAGCATCATCTGGAATTGTGGTCACATTTCAAAAGGCAGACTCCAACACCAGATTTATAGCTCTTGCTTCTTCTGTAATCCCCATATCCTTTAGGATTTGTGTCATCACCTGTGCATTTTTTGGCATGTTTGTTGGAGAAGTCATCTTGCCTGATTCCATGATACCTGGTAATCAAGCTTCTTGAGCTAAATCAACCACATTAATGTACTTTAGTCCTGATCTGAATGCAAGTTTTTTTGCCTATTGTGGTTTTTCCAACTTCTAATATACTGATGAACACAGTGTTCAAAATCAACATAATCATCACTGTGATCTAAAATTTAGTGTGTTCAAACTGATGTCATATCTGAATGTTCCTTCTAGTTTCAAATGCAATGAAATATTGAAACAAACTTGATTTAAAATAAATATCCATAATTAAAAGACATGTTTTAAGATGGTCTTAATTTTAAAAAGCAAATTTGGTTTAAAATAAATCAAAAATTTCTGTCACTAGAATGTAATCACCACAAGGCAAGAATTTTGACAGCTTTGGTAATGGCTGTTTCCCCTTTACTTAGACCAGTGTCTGGTCTTGTTGGTACTCCATTCATTTTTCTTTCCAGTACTAGGAATTGAACCCAGGGATTGACTCATGCTAGGCAAGCACTGTACCACTGAGCTACATCCCCAGATGGTTCTCAATAAATATTTGAGTAAATTTTAAAATGAGGATAAATTAATGAGTGAGAAATTCATAATGCATTTTAAGGAAAGCAGTTTTAATCCTTTGAATTTGTTGGTATGGAAGGTATGTATGCTATCTTACAAAATGTTTGTTGAATGTTAGTGTGATACCAGCTACTAGGTGGGTGTTCAGTAAAGAGTTATTGAATTAGTCTACCCTGTTCCAAACTAAAGTAATATTTCTTAGGTTCTTTTTTTTTCCTTTTAAGTTTATTTGAAATAATTAATTGACATTGCATTTTGCCCTCATAGATGTGATATACGTTTCAGCTGCAGGCAGCATGCTTTGTCAGATTGTTAATTCCCTGCTGTTACTTCCGGTGTCAGTGGCTCGTCCTTTATTGAGTTACCTCCTTGATCTTTTGCCACCACTTGATTGCCTTAATAGACTTCTGCCAGCTGCTGCTCTTTTAGAAGACCAAGAGCTACAGTGGCCTCTTCATGGTAAGTGAAGGTAGTTAAGAGGTTAAATAATACTTCTCAGAAAAGTTGTTCCTCTTGCATACATCATTTAAAGTCTTGACACTTGGATTTTTAGTGTAATCATAGGTATAAGATTATCTTCTAAGACTTTAGAGTCTAAAGTGAGAACTGACATGAAGCAACCAAAAAAGTTGCTAGTATATGAGAGTTACAAAAAGTATCTTTATGATCATCAGGCTTGAGTATTGGTTCTAAGACTTCTTTTCCTTCAAAATTTGACATAGTTGAAATTGAGATGCACCCTACAATGCATGATAGGAAAGCATTGTTATAATTTATTCAGCACCATTTTTTCCTTAGAGGTACTTAAAATAATGTAGTCAATATATTTTTGTATATTGTAATCAATATATAATTTATAAAATTTGAAATAAGTATATTATTAGATTAATCAATATAGTAGATTCAACTAAAAAGTTTCATTTCTTAAAACAAAGGTTTTTCATTTTAAATCTGTTTGACAGATTTTGTTTGGACATATAGAGACCTGATTGAATGTAAAGAATAGAAATTGAGAACCCATCTTTCAGTGCTTTTCTTTTTGGGTACTTTGTAGGAAATAATATTTTGATTTTAGATATGGCATTTTAATTCACTTTTTTTATGTGGGCTGGGAAAAACTGGGAATTGAACCCATAGATGTTTTAGCAGGGAGCTACATCACCAACCCTTTTTAAAAATAAATTATTTTGAGACCGAGTCTTATTAAGTTGCCCAAGCTGTTCTCGAACTTGGAATCTTTCTTGTCAGCCTCCTAAGTATCTGGGATTTTGGAGGTGTACTACCATTCTCAGCCTTGTCTTTTCAAATAACTGTGTTTTGGATTTTTTGATTTCTGTTTTTCTTTATATCACTATATCTTCTTAATTTTAAGTGTCTTCTTCCTTTTTTTTTTAACTGAAGAACTTTTAAAAACAAATGTACAGGGCTGGGGTTGTGGCTCAGTGGTGGAGCGCTTGCCTACCACAAGTGAGGCATTGGGTTTGAGTCTCAGCACCACATAAAAAATAAACAAAATCAATTTACAAAACTAAAAATAAATGTATAGTTGGGTGCAGTGATGCATGCCTGTAATCCCAGTGACTCAGAAGGCTGAGACAGGAGGATTGCAAGTTTGAGGCCAGCCTCAGCAACTTATGAGACCTTGTCTCAAAATAAAAAATAAAAAGGGCAGGTGATGTAACTCAGTGGTAAAGAACCCTGGAGCTTAATTCCCAGTACTAAAAACAAAACAGAAACAAAATATGCAGGAGAAAAAGCATGGGTGTGCATCTTAGTACAAAACAATTCTGAATTCAAGTCCTGAAAGCATTAAATAGTACTGTCACTTTAATGGATCTACTCTTATTTTGATTTTAGAGTAAGATGCTCAAAGAGGAACTAGGAATGATAAAATTTGATCTGGAGAATAAGAACAGAATACATAGAATAATTTTGTGATAGACCATTTTAATGTTTATCTTAAAATCAGTGTCTTTATGAAAGAAAATTTTATTTCAGAAAGTTTAAACAAAATTTTTTTTCTGCATCAGGAAATGAACCCAGGGCATGTGCATGCTAGACAAGTATTCTACCGCTGAGTTACATCCCCAGCAGAAAATTTTATTTAATAATAAATAAAATTTCTCTGAATGCATTTTAAATTAGCCTGGTATACCAGAAAAATATATAGAAAGTATTATAATATATGTTTTCATGATGAAATTATTTTGCCTCATTATCTTATTATAGTATAAAATACCATGAGAAAGCTTCTAAATCTTAAATATGCCAGATAAAGACACAGTTACTAATGGTTTTGTCTGTAGGAGGGCCGGAAGTAATTGACCCTGCTGGTGTGCCCTTACCTCAGCCAGCTCAGTCTTGGGTATGGCTTGTTGATCTGGAAAGGACAATTGCTCTCCTAATTGGGCGGTGTCTTGGTGGCATGCTTCAGGGCTCCCCTGTGTCTCCGGAGGAACAAGATACTGCATATTGGATGAAAACACCACTTTTCAGTGATGGTGTGGAAATGGACACACCTCAGTTAGGTAATGTGCTTCTCTGCGATTTTTAAAATGTGTTCTTGTTTGTACCTCTATTAGACATTTCTCTTACTTTGAGTTTGTGAAATAGACAACTGATATACAGTTGCAGTGTTAGCAACTGTCTGAGACTGTAACTTGGAGCCCACAGAAGAAAACAATTATATCTTGCAGCATGGTATAGTGAAAAGAGCCCCCTACACTAAGAAAATGTGGGTCTGATCCTACTCTGTTATCTTTTTTACTCATTTTGAGCAAGGTATTTAACTCATAAAAATAGAGAAAATGCTTGATTTATTTTGTTCTGAAGCTTAGGGGTTGTAAACTACCTCATAGAATGTAAAGTACTGAAGGAGTACCTGTTGTGACTTAACCATTGCCCATTTTTTCAAACACCCCTCAGATGTGTGTGGCAGTCTTTTCTCTCTCCATTTGTAATATCTATGGGTTTTCCTTTCCTGCCTCATCTCCCACTTCTCTATGATAGGACTTATCCAGTACTCTAACAGATGATCTACTTGTTTTATGTAAGCTTAGTCCTTTAATCTTTCTGAACCTCTGATTTTGAATCTATTAGATAATGAGTTACATTAATCTATGTAGTTTTATTAGATCTAAAACTCGTTTCTTGATAAGAGAAACTCAGAGTGTTCACAAAGGAAAGTCTGAAGAAAGGGAGAGGAATTGTGGAAGGGAAAAGGGGAAGGGAGAGAATAAAGGAGGGAGGAGAAAAGAAAAGAAAGAAATCTAAGACAAAATGAGAGAAAGATTCTCCTTTGGGAATTGCAAGTATGAAGAGTAAGATTGAGGGAAGCAGTTAAAGAATTTCTTCTTTTTCCTAATAAGAATGTGTATTCATCATTTCATTTATGAACCAGAAAGTAAGTTGGACCATGGTTGATAAATACTAGACTGGTGTTTATGATATATTTTAATTAAAAAAGTAAAATCATGTGTTGTTCAAGTGATATTTAACACAATGAAGATAGTTTCATTGCTCTCAATGTTTACCATTCTGATAGTCCCAAATGATCTCCTGAGGAAAAAAAAGGTATATCTCTTCCTTCTTCATATTTCTGTTATATTTACTTTATTCAGTTAACTGGGCTTAAATATGAAATCAATTTTAATGTTATTTTTTATATTAAAAATCATGAAATTATTAAAATGTTCTTGTTTAAATACTTATGTAAAGGAAAAAGTATTATCTCATAAAATTATAAATATTTAATAATTCTATTGTATTATGGGTTAAATTGACTTTTGGGACTTGCCAAAAAACCTTACCATCATTTAGAGCATCGTTTTGTGTATTTTTAAAATAGATGAATTCTGAGTGCCAGATGTTGCATTAAAAAGTTAGGAACCATCTGTACAAATATGATTGCCTATTGAAAAATTGTTCATGGTATCTTTGACCTTTCTTAGATGATTTTTAACTGATAATTTTCCTTTAAGTCTAGCAAAAAAGAAAAAAAAAATCAGTCTTGTCTCTTGTCCTATGGTCCCATGTTTCTCACAGAGGATACCATTCCATTTTGAACAAGAGAGTTTTATGTTATACAGGTC
Source organism: Callospermophilus lateralis (assembly GCF_048772815.1). NCBI lineage: Eukaryota > Metazoa > Chordata > Mammalia > Rodentia > Sciuridae > Callospermophilus > Callospermophilus lateralis. The sequence goes on along the minus strand of NC_135307.1, from coordinate 107,718,078 downwards.
CGTGCTGCACATATAGGACATTTTGTATCCCTGAGCTTTGTCTGCCAAAGTGCCAGAACTCTTCCCTGAATGCCACATTCTTCTAGAGGTAGTAAGTAGGGTGATGCTACCTCAAACTGAAAAACATTGAATGACTTTACCTGGTAGCATCTACTTAAAATGATTTGAAATATATAATTTCATATATGCATTAAATAAATGTGGCAAGAGTTTATTTGTAGCAGCAAAGTTTATGAGGTTTAAAATTGGTAACTTGAAATATATATATATATATATAATTTTTTTTTTTTTAGATAAATGTATGAGTTGCCTATTAGAAGTAGCTCTTTCAGGAAATGAAGAACAGAAGCCTTTTGATTACAAATTGCGTCCTGAAATTGCTGTCTACGTAGACTTAGCATTGGGTTGTTCTAAAGAGCCTGCCCGAAGCCTTTGGATCAGCATGCAGGATTATGCTGTTAGCAAAGGTAAAATAAAGACAATAAGGAAGTAAATATGTTGTTGACTTAGATCGCTGACTAACATATATGCAATATTTATAGGACTCACCATGTTACTTTTTCATAGGAAAAGACATTTTATACATAGCATTTTTTTTAGAGAGAGAGAGAGAGAAGAGAGAGAGAATTTTTTTAATATTTATTTTTCAGTTTTTGGTGGACACAACATCTTTATTTTATTTTTATGTGGTGCTGAGGATCGAACCCAGCACCCCACACATGCCAGGCGAGTGCGTTACTGCTTGAGCCACATCCCCAGCCCCATATACATAGCATTTTTAAAGAGTTTCTTTTGACCTTTGTGGAAAATACCCTAGGTGGTTTTTTTATATATATGTATTCCACTTAAAGGAAACTCTCTATGTAAAAACTAAATTTATGTGATAAATGATTTTACTATTCTATGATGTTTAAATGGAGTCTGTTTAATGGGTATCTTCCTTTCCAAGCCCTACTTTAATAACTGAAAAAAATGTGTGCTTAGAAATATAAGCTCCAAACTTGATGAGTGTTTTCTTTTCTTTTCTTTTCTTTTTTTTTTTTTTTTTTAAGAGAGAGAGAGAGAATTTTTAATATTTATTTTTTAGTTTTCGGCGGACATAACATCTTTGTTTGTATGTGGTGCTGAGGATCGAACCCGGGCCGCACGCATGCCAGGCGAGCGCGCTACTGCTTGAGCCACATCCCTGGCCCTTGATGAGTGTTTTCTTCATCTATAAAATACTTGACAACTTCTGAATGTTGCTAGAGATAGCAGTTTGACAGTCATGAAGCTGAGGTAGGAGGAAATGAAGAACAGTTTTAGCCAACCTCTCAACTTCAACCCTGTCTCAAAATTTTTTTTTTAAAAAAAGACCAGGATGTAACTCAGTGGTAGAGAATCTTCAGATTTAGTCCCTATGCCAGCTGCCCCCCAGTTATAAATTTGAGACAAGGTATACTGTTAAATATAGTACTACACAAATTATATGGTGGTATTTCAGTTTCTAATATTTTTTAATAAAATTATTTGTAAATTTTTAAAGAATATACTTGATTTCATTGTAGATTCCATTTTCCTTTAAAGATGACTTGTACTGTTTAGAATCACATGTCTCTAGTTAATGTTCTCCATTTTATTCTCTTATGCCATCTTTAATTTTCTCCCATTTCTTTGGATTTTCTTCTATGATAAAAATGGTAAAAGTGAACAAAGTTTCACTTTTAATTGGCTATTTCTAAATAAAATGAATGGAGAAACATATTCATACTTTTTTTCTGGCAGGGGTGTACCAGGGATTGAACCCAGGGGAGCTTAGTCTTTGAACCATATCTGCAGCACCCCTCCCCTTTATATAATTTTGAGACAGGGTCTCAATAAGTTGCTGAAGGCCTTGCCAAGTTGTTGAGGCTGGCTTTGAACCTGCAGTCCTGCTGCCTCAGCTTCCTGAACCATTGGAATTACATGTGTGTACTATGCATGGCTGTTATGTAGATTTTTAAAATACTGGCAAGAAGATACCTTTGAAAGTTTAATCTCCACACATGGGGCATGGGATGCATGCCTATAATCACAGAAACTCCAGAGGCTGAGGTAGAATGATTGCAAGTTCAAGGACAGCCTGGGCAATACAATATAGCAAGAATGCCATCTCCAAAACAGACACTCAGGAAAAAATGTTTAATCTCATCCATTTTGTTTGTGTCCTAATCATTTTTTCATTCATTCTGTTGTGTGATTCCTACCAGAAGTGAAAAAGTAAGTTAATGGAGAAGAAAAATTTACTTTCTAAGTTGTGTATTCTGATATTCTGATATTTGTATCATTTACTTAGAAATGCAGTCAGATTTTCTTTTATCTCACACTCACATTGTCATTTGTTACACTGCAATGAGAACTTTTAAAACCTAGATATAAATATATAGTGAGTAAAATCTTACTATTTGCTCTATTGCTTATATTATTACAGCATGAATTGCATACCTGATTAGTGGAGCCATTCTGTAGTGCTTGGCGTGAAAGGAACATAACTTTAATGAAAATGTTATAAAAGAACACATTATTTTAAAAATCACATAGGAGAATAATCCCTGCTAAATTTGTAACAGAGTCAAAGTTGTTACTATAGTTTGCTTTTCAAGATGAGTTTTAGCCTCCTTGAGGAATCCTGTGTGATTATAAATATGGGAGTTTTCACAATAGTCAGCAGACCCATAGAAAAGATGACTTCTTAAGAATCAGATGTGGATAAAATTTTTGTGTGATACAGACTGTCATCCTAAGAGTCTTTGTGGGACATGAGGTTTTCTTAAAATCAGGCATATTTGTATAGTCAATTTTTTCACCTATAACATAGGTAAGTCTAAACCTACATTTTTGACCTAGGCATACATAAATGAAATGGAAAATCAATGTGTAACATTTTATCTTTTGAGATAGGAGTATTAAGAAGAGATTAAAAAGAAATAAAATTAAGTAGAGTTTGATATTTTCCAAGGATGTTTTTTGTTTGATTTTGTTTGTAAGTAGCACAGGCATTTAGTAAATCTGTCATATGAACAGAGTCTACAATTACTCTGGGGATGTAGTGAAAATAAACCTTCCATCCCCATTTGGAATCTACTAAATATAATCTATTTTAAAAGTGCAGTACTGATGTGCCAACATGAAATTAAAGAATGGGAAGGAAAAAACATCTGACTGGTTCTCTTTATCTCATGCTGTAATTTGGGATTCTAATTGCTTTTTCTCATTTCTGTCCAAATGTTGTTTTGTTTCTTATCTACTTTAATGTATTGGGGCTCACAGAACCTTCTTTTATGGCTTTAATTATTAGACATGTACACACATGAATAGTTTATTCAGTGTTTTTATTAGTATGTCCAACAGATAATATTCAAAATGAGACTCCTGATTCCAGCTTCCCACCTTCAAAACTGTTCTTCTGTGGTATCTCTGTGCCAACTACATTTTATTATTTATTTATTTCAACTACATTTTAAATCTACTTAGATTCAACTATGACTTCTCTCTCATTCTCACATCAAATATCTAATCCATTAACAAATCCTGTCAGCACCTTCGAAATAATATATATGAGCTCTTCCACTTCTCATTACTTCCACTGCTCCACCATCCTTTCTCACTTTCCTGTCACTGTAATTATTCTTCCACTCAGCAGTCAGAGAGCTTTTTAAAGATCTTGTCATTATCTCTGCTCAAAGCATTCTAAAGCTGATTCTCATTTTCCTGGTAGGTTGTTACCTGGAGGATGTGCTTTGCTCTGCAGACCAATGTGATCTCATCCCTAGTGTCTTTTCCTACTACTCACTCTTGTGCATGCACACTTTGCTCCATCTACACTGGTCTCCTTGAGCCCTCTGGCTAGATCCTCTGCCTAGTAACTTTCCTGAGAGGATACTGTTTCTACCTGGCTTCTTTTCCTACTTCAGTTAGATTTCTGCTCCTATGTAGCCTTATCGTAAACTTTTCACACCATCCTATTTAAAATAATAATTGCATATAGTACAATACTCCTTTTCTCCTTATTCTATTTTATTTTTCTCCTTAGAACTTATCTGTCATATTAATGTTTTTATTTGTTCTCTTTTACCTGCTGCCTTCTTTTTTTAATAATTAATTTTTTAGTTGTAGTAGGACACAATACCTCTATTTTGTTTATTTATTTATTTTTATGTGGTGCTGAGGATTGAACCCAGGGCCCTGCATGTGCGAGGCGAGTGTTCTACGGCTGAGTCACAACCCCAGCCCCAACCTGCTGCCTTCTTATCCTCCTGCCAGAAATCTAAGCTCTGTGAATTTTGTTTACTGTTGTATCCCAGCACCTGAAACAGTAGGGCCATTTGTTAAGTAACTGTTTAGAATAAGATGATAAAATTCAAGTGTCGGATGAATAAAATTATTAAATTTACTTCTGAACTGTTTTCTGAGTCCTTTTAATTGTCAATGCATCATTTTTATTTTCAGATTGGGACAGTGCAACTTTAAGTAATGAGTCACTCTTGGATACTGTGTCTAGATTTGTTCTTGCAGCACTTCTGAAACACACAAATTTACTTAGTCAAGCATGTGGAGAAAGCCGGCAAGTAACTTAAAACTATCCTCAGACAAATATTTGTTCTCATGATGTTAGAAATTAGGTGACCTTTCTATTTTGATTCTTTATTTAGATATCAACCTGGTAAAAGCTTATCAGAAGTGTACCGTTGTGTATACAAAGTTCGAAGTCGTTTACTTGCTTGCAAGAACCTTGAACTTATTCAAACCAGGTCATCATCACGAGACAGATGGGTAAAGTTGGAAATTAATTAATTTCTGTATTTTTCTACAAGCTGTCAGATAGCTGCATATTAGTTTATTTGAGAAAATAGGAACCTTGATTGTTGTAAATGTTCAATAAATGTTGAATAGTTTATCCTAATTAAAAAGATAGAAGTCAAAAGATTTGGCATTCATTTAATGACACTTTTATCAAGTGGAATGGACTGCTAAGAAAGTTTATATAGTCTTATCCTGCATAAATAATATTAATTAACAACAAATTGAATCATTAAAATCATCAGAAATATTCTTTTTTTAATGTGGATCAGGCCACATTTGAATTACCCTTTTTTACTTGGGGTGCCAGAAGTTATAAAGGTTATTACCAAATAACTTGGATTGGTAAAAGGTCCAGAAATTATCTTATATGAGAATAGAAAAGTATCAAAAAGGTTCAGCGTAGAAAAGTGAAAATAAAGGAAGGAATCATCACATGAAAATAGGCCTTCTTATGATTTGTTTTCCACTAAAAGTGAAGATTGAAATTATTTATTAAGGATGATCCAGAAGTAATTCTTGCGACAAAAATGAGATAATTTTTAAACTACTTGGCGATTCTGGTAACTTGATCCTGTAATTATAAATATAACCCTGGGAACATCATTTTCAGAAATACTTACTTTGAAACTTAACACTACAGATGCTTTCCACTCCATCATTTAGTTCTTACATGTAAAAAACCAAAATATTTCTAAATTTGTTGTATAGTAAATTTTGGATATTCACTGATTTAACATTTGTGGATTTGACTATTTGAGAGGGATCTTGAAAGTCCATTAAAAAAAGTGTTAATTATCCATTTTATTGAGGCTCAATTTTGAAATTCACATATTATGGGGACAAATGACATGTATTATGGAGTCTGATTGCTCAGTAACTCCATCTCTGTCAGATTTCTAAATTATTTACTGGTCATGAATCACAAAATAACTTGTCATGGATCTGAGGATATAATTAAAATTTTTCATTTGTGCTTTATACTGAAATTTGTTAGAGAAAATTTATATTGTTATGGTATCTGTGACCCTCTGAGTACCTGTTTTTAGGACTCTTTCCTCTATCCTGATGATTGCTAGGTAGCATGTCCACAGTAGGAAATAAAGTTAATATTGTTCTTACTGTAATTCTAATTTTTTTGGTTTTTCAGGGGCAAGGTTAATGAAAAAAGAATACTATTTTAAATTTAGAGTTATTAAACATTATTTATACAGGAGAGTAATATACACAACTTGAGGGAAACAATGAAATCAACATCTTATTCTTTAATTATCTTTTATGCTTGGTGTCTTATTTAACATAACTTATTTTAACTTGCAGCCCTGTAGTTTTACAGGTAAATAGTAACATAAATGTGAATCACTTTAGGGCATGGCATTTTAATCAAAATACTGAGGAAGATAACCTATATGTGTTTGTATATTTTGTGTGCATACATATTCTTTCTAATCTTTTTTAAGATTTATCTAGTATTATCTAGATAATACTTGAGTTTTTGTTGTAAAATTCATGTTATTTTTATATCAGCAATATTTTCCATGATAAAAAGTTAAAGTTTTAGGAAATTTTTAAAAGCTTTTGAAAGATATATTCAGTGTAGTTTCTGGATAATTTCTTTAAGATCTCAGACAACCAAGACTCTGCAGATGTTGATCCTCAGGAACATTCATTTACCCGGACCATTGATGAAGAAGCTGAAATGGAAGAACAGGCTGAGAGAGACAGAGAAGAGGGGCATCCAGAGCCAGAGGATGAGGAGGAAGAACGGGAACATGAAGTGATGACAGCTGGCAGTGAGTACATCCTTCTTACTTTAGAGATAAACACCGTGACATTCTTTTCCGTAGGAAAGCTGACTTGAGAGATACAGGCAAAGTTTCTTTATGGTTTTTCTAAATGGATCTGATATTCTAATGGTGATCTGAATTTGCATTAGCTAGTATTTTAAAGGGGACTTTAAAACTGCTAGTGCCATTCTGAAGGTTTGGGATTGCATGTTTAGGCCAAAAAGCTCTGGTAATGGGCACGTCAGCATCTGTTCAACTCAACTGCATATATGAAATAAGTCATTGAATAAGATCATTCAAAATATGTCCTCTGGGGATACCAAGTTGTTGGTCAGCCTTACAAACCTCTATGTGGGAAGAAACAGAGCCCCCTTTCTGTGCCTGTTAGGAGGACCAAATTATTTTCCATGTGTAAAACTTTTAAAACTATAAATTTCAACTACATTGCAATATCAGCAGGAGTATGTATGAGAATTTCATTGGGTGAGTGAATAAAACTTTTTTTCATAATTTTATATTCCAAGGCTAAAAATGATTTTTAAAGGTAACTGTGTTTAAGAGAATGCTTTCCAAACATTTATTGGTATCATATGAGTTTTTCATATTTCAAATTAAAGTATATTTGATCTATAGCTTAAAACATTATGGCCAGCTTTGCATTTGTTGTTGAGATTGTATGTATCAGTGAACTTGACACTTTGTTATTGATTTATTTCTGTACTGCATACTTCTAAAATAATTTTGAGATGTCTCAAAACAAGACTAAAAACCATTTAAACAAGAGAAGAAAGAGTCTAAATGAAGAAAATGAGTTTGGAGATAGTGAGGGAGAATAATTATATTTTAAAAATCTAAGTTGAAGGAACTTTTGCAGTTGAACTTAAAACTTAATGTAAAATTCTTGGAAGCAAAGGCCAAAAGGGAAAACATAATAACAACAAAGCACATCCCTCACTTACAATAAAAGAATGTGTAATAGTCGCCAGAGGAGTAATTTTTAAAACTAGCTATGATTTTTAAGCATTTACGTAAAACTGGGTCATGTGCATTAATTCAATCCTCAGAACAGTTTTATGAGATAAGTTCTAGTATTATTCCATTCTAAAGATAGGTGAACTGTGGTTTAAGGAGACAAAATTATGTACCTAGGGCCACAGTTAGTAGCAACTGGAGTAAGAATCAAATCTGCCCAAAATTCTAGTGACTTTTAACTACTTTCACTGATTTCTTGCTCTGGATTCTGGGAGGGTTTGTTGCTTTGATTTTTATAGAAGTAAAGGACTTTTAGCAACATAAAGAAAATGTTGTCAGAATATATCTATATCTATCTATCTATATATACACAGATCCATTTTTTTAGTTTGTACTTCCATAACAACAGGTGAATCTAGTATTTTACTAACTTTTCTGCCTGGAGTCCCCATTAAGAATACTACTTTTACACTAAATTTGAGCAAAATAAATATTTAGTTATTGTGGAATGAAATACCTGCCACTGCATTGTGAATCTTGTTAAGCTTCATAGCATTTTACACTTGTGAATTGGGGAAGGGCTGGTATCATCAGATGGACCTTTCTTGGTGATACCATCGGATTCTATAGGCAATCTTGTCCATGTATTCATAACCATACTGTTTCAGCAAAGACCCATGCAGTTGCACTTATTTAAGTGTTTAAGATACAGCAAAAATGTAGATATTAGGCATTATGTGAACTTTGGAAGGAGAGGAAGTTTTTTATATTATTTAATTTTTTTCCCCATTTCCTTTGTAACCTGAGGTTTTTCATTCCAAAGTCACGAACAGAATAATCACTTGTTTTAATCTAAGCTAGTGCTTCACGAGCTTTAATGGACTTTAAAATCAGTGGGAGGACTTTTTAAAACAGATTGCTGCGTTCTACTCCTAGAATTTCTGTCTTAGGAGATAAGGGGTGGGCCTGATAATTTGCATTCCAAACAAGTGCCCAGATGCTGCTGCTGCTGCTGCTGTTCTGGGACATACTTTGAAAGCCACTTACATTAACTCTTTTTTACTGGAAGTAGGAATTAGGTAAATATAACAGCTGATTAACAATAGAAAAGCATACAAGTTTTATTGGTTTTACATGTTCATGGATATCTTCATAAAAGTGTGAAGTCTTAAAAAAATTACCAAAGCTGATGCTTTTATACTTTTGAAACTAAGAAAAATACATTATAAAGGAACTAAGACAAAAATGACATCTGGACTGGGGGAGTAAATTCTGGAGACTTTACTAAGAGTTATTAGAGGAGGCAGGGATTGCAGAAGCTAATGGAAGACAAGGATTACTTCAAAGAGTTTGCTTGTTCAGATTCTTTGCAGATCCAATTATCAGACTCTTCTAATTAGGGCTGTTGTCTGGCCTTGGTATGTAAAGGGCATCCCTTCCAAAAGACTCTACTCTACATGGCTTTCTGCATATAGGAAAAGATCTGCCAAACAGCCTTTTCTGAATTTATAGTTCCTTAAGTGATTTCAACTTACAATAATCAATATACCTATTTGACGTGTTTTAAGAAAGCATGTACCTTACTGTTTCCTGTACTTAACTTAGCTAAGTTGTATAAAAACATATGAACATTTCTTATTTAATTTTGATGAAAAATGTAATGTTTAATACATTTTTTTTACTTAACTTTAAGTTACTATGCTGTATTTAATGTCTAAAAATAATTTTTCCCTCTTTCAGTAAGTTTTTGGTCCAAACTTTTTGACTATTTTTGTTGTTATTTTTTTTGCTCTTGTCTCCCATGTGTTAAGACCTTGTTTTTGTGTTGCATGTTACAGAAATCTTTCAGTGTTTCCTCTCAGCCCGTGAAGTAGCTCGTAGCCGAGACCGAGATAGAATGAACAGTGGGGCAGGGTCTGGGGCTCGAGTTGATGATCCACCTCCTCAGTCTCAGCAAGAGCGAAGGGTCAGCACAGACCTTCCTGAGGGTCAGGATGTATATACTGCTGCCTGCAACTCTGTGATCCACCGGTGTGCCCTGTTAATATTAGGAGTAAGTCCTGTCATTGATGAGCTTCAGAAGCGAAGGGAAGAAGGACAGTTGCAGCAGCCCTCTACCAGTGCCTCTGAAGGGGGTGGACTTATGACCAGGTGGGACTAACTAAAAACTTAAAACATCACACTCTTTCCTTTGTTACTCTACACATCAGAGTAGTTTATTCTCAAAGTTACAGTGTTCTGAAATTAAAGACATGGAAGAGGAAATACAAATTGACTAAGATTACTTTGAAGTAACCTAAATAGTGATTCTGGTTCAGCATAAAATATAAATTTCTGATTAAATGAGGAAGCGTAAGTTTTCATGTGTATGAGTAACAGGAGTTGAAAACCATACAAACTTTATTTGCATCTCTATAATTTAGTGTCATGCAAATTATTACAATTGATATAATTGGTAAGGGCTTTGTGTTTAGACAAGAATCAGGATTTCCCACCAGCAGACATAACTACTTCTCACTTGTATGTGTGTTTAATATCTCTATGCTGTCAATTCATTCAATTTTATGTTCACTGACAGTTCCATATCAAAAAACTTTTCTTTTGCATGCGAGACAGGAGTGAAAGTCTGACTGCAGAGAGCCGGCTAGTCCATGCAAGTCCAAATTATAGACTGATCAAATCGAGGAGTGAATCTGATTTGTCGCAGCCTGAATCAGATGAAGAGAGTTATGCACTGGTAGGTATAGAAGGATTTTTGTTTTCAATGTATAGATCCACAAGGCTTTTTTAAATGTTAATTTGTGTTTATATTAGATATATAAAAAGTTTTTTAAAAAAATGTAATAGAAATGTGATTCACTATATTGCATAAATATTTACCACCTATATATTAATGATTTTTGTCTTTAGTCCTGACTTCTTAAGACTTTCCTTAGCTCTAGGCTCATACATTTGACTTTGATGGGCATTCCACTGAATGTATCAGGTTACCTCAACTTACCCTGTTCAAAAGTGAATTCATCTTTTTTGCAAAGCTGCCTCTCTCACATTCCCTATTTTACTAGTCGATACTGCTTATTACCTAGGCTGGAAATCTGGGATCATCCTTGACTCTTGTTTTTCATATCTCTTTTTTTTTTTTTTTTAAAGAGAGAGAGAGAGAATTTTTTAATGTTTATTTTTTAGTTTTTGGTGGACACAACATCTTTGTACGTGGTGCTGAGGATTGAACCCGGGCCGCACGCATGCCAGGCGAGCACGCTACCACTTGAGCCACATCCCCAGCCCTTTTTCATATCTCTTCATCTTATCATTCCCAGCTTCCAACTTGTGGTGAGCCGCTTCTGCAGATTATGGTCACCATTGCAGGATGGCGCTGGCTCCACTGTGGTCTGTAACAAACAACTCCTTGTTTGGGAGAGTTGGTGCATGGTTTTTCAGCACCTGTGAGAAAGTTCCACGTGGCAGCTTCGCATTGGGGCTTGGGATGCTTTATTAAGGCTGGGAGGGGCATCCAACAAGGAATTAGAAGAAATATCAAGGGCCTGAATAAACTGCTGAAAGAAGATTCCTGAGTTGCGTCTTCCTTGCGGGCAAGGGGTCGCGACACCAACTCAGAGTAGTCTTGAAAAATTTACCCTTAATATTTCCAGTAATGTCCTCTTCTTCCCCCTTACCACTGCTCTGTCTCAAAGTTTCTTTATTTTTTATTTTTCTGGACATGTGCAGAAGACTCTAAATTGGTTGCCTACCTCTTGTCTTGTGTTCCTCTTCCACATTTCACTATAATAATATATTTAATACAAAAATCTGTTTATAACTCCTCTACTTAAATTTTTTTTGGTAGATATCAGCTGCTTATCAGAAAAGCTTCAGGACATGAACTAAATTAATTAACATTAATTTAGATTAATATTAATCAAGTAACATGTTGATTTACATAAAAGGTGGGAAGTAGGATAAAGATATGCTATAATGTGACTGATTAAATAATAAAGTGAAACTTTTAAAAATTGATTACATTTAAGGAGCTTTGGACTTGGAGTTGATAGCCTGATTTTCATTTGTCTATTCCTCTGCCTTATGTGTGATTTTCTATGTGCTGTGACCTTTCTGGACTTTAATGTCTTGAAGATATTAGTGTGTGTTATATATTATGACAATGTGTCTTAAACAAAGAGTCCTTATCTGAAGACAGTTGAAGGGTGTATTCAAGCAAGTTTCATTTTTATTATGATGTTTTTATTTGTCATCCCCATGATATCTCTGTGTACCCACTTTGTATTCCTTGTCTTGTGATATAGTGAGATTCTTCATCTTTCATTTATTTTTCCAATCTGGTCAATCTCGTTATTGAGTCACCCATCCTTGTGTGTATTTTAAAACATAGATCATATCACTTCTCTGATCAAAATTCTGCAATGTCTTTACTTTTTCTTAGAGTATAAGTCCAAGTCCTTACAGGGTCCTACAAGGCTCTGTGTGATCTCTCCCCACTACCTCTGATCTTCTTTTTGACTTCCCTCTTTCTTGATGACTCTCCTTCTGCCACCTTGGACTCTTGGACATTCCATGAACTTACTGCACAAGTTCCTCTTTTGTGTCTTTATGTGACTTTTGTCTTCTGGCTGGAATTATTGTCTGTGCAGCTAATTCTCTTGCTTTCTTCTTAATGTTATTCTTCAGTGCAGCTTACCCTATTTAAAATGGTAGTTTTCCCTCCCTTTGATATACTCACTCCCTGTCTCCCTTGTCTTTCTCAGTTTTTACTTTTTATATTCATTGAGCAGTTTCTGTTAGCCTATACTAGGATATAAGCTCTTCAAGGACGGACTTTTTTTTTTTTTTTTGCAGTTTTATTTGCTGCTGGATCCCAACCATCTGCAATAGTGCCTGACACATAGTATGGAGTTAGGAAATAGTCTTTGAATTTATGAATTATATACTAATCTGTTTTTGCAAATTTCTATGTCCATTGAATCTTTTGTCTTCATTATTTCAGGTTCTTTTTACCCTTTTTCTGACTAGGAGTTCTCACACTGATCTTGCTTTTTCTAGTCTTTCCTTAGACCTAAGATAGAGTTTTTGAAAACACATACTACCAGCAACAGCAGCAGAACCCCTACTTGTGTACTATCTTTCTACTCAAACTTTCAGTGACTCTGTACTATCTACCTAGAAATCAGAGATTCTGGAAACACCATCTGCTTTCTTTTGGAGCCAGTTTTACCCTGTAGTAATCTGCACTTTTGCCACAACAATTCATCTGCCAGACCCCAAATATATCTCTTGAGCCTCTGCCCAAGTACCACTTGCCTTAAATGTCCTCTAAGTTTCCTTGTAAAGTCCTGCCTCTCACATAAGGACTGGCTAAAATGTCAACTGGTCAGGAAACTTTTTCCCAGATTACTCATAGTGTCTTCCATGACAGTTTATTAGGACCTCTAATAAGCCATTAACAGTTTTCTCATGTAGGACTTACTTATAGAGTATTAATAAACCCTCTAAAAGGACTAGGGTTTTTTTTTATGTTTTATGTTTTGTCTTTGTTATTTCCTACATTGTGATTTACATATTATACATGATCATTAGTTTATTTGAACTGAAATGAAAAATAAAGGAGAAAGGGTATAGTTGAAGTGATATGCTTTTTGGAAACAAACAATGAAATCTGACTTAAAATAGACTATGTAGACTGGGGTTGTAGCTCAGTGGTAGAGCACTTGCCTAGCATGCATGAGATCCTGGGTTTGATCTCAGAACCACATAAAGATAAATAAATAAAATAAAGGTATTAAAAAAATAGACCATGCTATGGACTTTGACCTTGGCAAGACATTTAACATTTGAGTTTCTTTATCTTTGAAAGGTGGAATTGTACCACCTGGTATACTTGCCTCAACTGTGCTGTTGTGAAGAATAAGTTCAATAATACAATTTAAACATTTTAAAATTCTAAATTAGGGAAGAAATATCAATGTAGGAGGCTTGAGCTAGATTTAATTGCTGATTGTTCTTTAGGTTTTTTTTGTTGTTCATTTAATTTTTTAAAAACTTTCAAAATGATTAATAAACATTTTAAAAAAAGATTGATTTGGGCTGGGGATATAGCTCAGCTGGTAGAGTGGTTGCCTCGCATGCACAAGGCCCTGGGTTCAGTCCCCAGCACTGTGTGTGTGGGTGTGTGTGTGTGCACACACACACAGATTAATTTGTGAGTGGAATAATTAAAAAATGAATGACATAAAAATAAAAAAGTCAAGAACTAGAGGGAGAACAGATTCCATTGCAGATAGAGGGAGATCCAGGCTGAATTCAATTTCCAAAAGGCTGGGGAAGATGAGTAGAGCAAGCACTGAGGGCACGGTATATGTTATCCTTCTAATACTATATAAGGTTTTGTAAGATTAACATTTTTATTTTTGATAACCAGTATACTGTTAAGCCAGTACCTTGTTTACTCTGAATTGTTAGTGAATGAAATGATTTTTTAAATGACTGAAGTTAAGCAGTTCAATGCTGAAACTGCATTAACTCTCTTTTCTAAATTGTATTATATAAATTATCTATTTTCCTTAGTAAATAGAGAATATCAAACCATTTGATTGACAGTGATCATTCTTATCATCGTTTCTTATTACACCATCTAATCTGTTACCTAAGTCCCTCGTGTCTCAAAGGATTTGATTTAGCATATAAGAGCTGGGCATGGTGACAATTGTCTATAATCCCAGGAACTCTGGAGGCTGAGACAGGAGACTTACAAGTTTGAGGCCAGCCTCAGCAAATTAGCAAGTACCTCAGCAACTTAGTGAGACTCTTTCTCAAAATAAAAAATGAAAAGGCCTGGGGATTTAGCTCAATAGTTAAGTGTCCCTGGGTTCAATCTCCAGTACCAAAAAAAGAAGTGGGAAAAGAAAAAGAATAAGCATTTAAGAAATATTTTATAAAAGGATAAATTAGGTGAATAAATTAGGGCTTTAAAAAAAAAAAAAAGCCTAGCGAGAAAAAAAATAAAGGCCTAGATAAGATTTGCATATTTCAGCACACACAGTATGGTGTTCTGCTCAAGGTATGCTACCAAACAAAAAAAAAAAAACATAACATGGTAAATGATCCACACTGTCTAAAAGATAAAAACAACCCACTTGTTCAAGAGAAATAGTTATTTCTGGTTTTGAGGCCCAGGCTTGAGTTCTTCTAGAGTAAAGGTACTATGTGAAGAAAATATTTTATTTCATAACACCATGATGCCTTCAGGAGCTATTTGGTTTATCCACCATGAAATGAGAGTATGTTTATTTCTGTTGGTATATATGTAGACATGTGAGTAATAACAAAATGTATTTTATCTACACATGGGGTACATGTATCTGTATGTATGACAAGTGAAGATTTCCTATAATGAAATTTCCCAAATGGATCTGTTTTGTCACTTCTATAGATTTACTTCTTTGACACCAACTTTTCTGATTGTGTGAGAGTACAATTAAAATTGGTAAGATCATAATGTCAGATGCATAAACTTAAACATATATTTGATTAGCTTAGTATGTGGACAGAGTAGACAGATGTTTTACATCCTCCACCACCAGGCACACAGAAATATACTTCTTCCTGAAAGCTTTTACTGTTGTATTAAGCTGTCAGCATTTTCACCAATTTGAGATTTTTCTGTTTTAACAGGTTTAAAAAAATATTTTACAATCTTCTAAAATACTACCAGATGCTTAGGACTATGTATTTTTATGTTTGTATGGATTAATCAGATAGTCTTTAAAAACATAGCCAAGACTAATGAAAGTTTTAAAAAGAAAGGAAAGGAAAGTATAATTTTATAAAAAGGTTTTGCTGTAGGGACTTTAGGTAACTAGAGAATATTAATAAGATGATACAATGACTGAAAGAGGAAAGACAAAGATTCCAAAAAACTGTAACAACAGAAAAACTTTGCTAATTAATATGCACCTTGATTTTTTTTGAGTTAGTATCTGAGATATTATGTGCTTGTGCTTTCTTACAGCTGATTATGGTGGGTATTTAGAGACCTTCTGTTAGTCTGACTTGATTCGTGAATAATTGAACATTGCTATAATTATATATGTAGGTGTAACACATACATATGTATTGTTTTTGTAATTTATTAAATCTTAAAATGCTTTTCATACCTAAAATATATTTATTTTTTATTTTTAATAGAGTGGCAGACGAAATGTTGATTTGGATTTGGCATCATCTCATAGAAAAAGAGGTAAGCATTAAGAAAAAACCATTAAAATCTGATTAAAATAGATGGCTGTTTTTATATCTGATGTATTTAGATTTAATTGTCCTTGAAATGTAATTGCCAAAAAATAATTTAGAATCATTTTTTCAGAAGAGTTAAAATGAAGACCATTTTCTTTAAATATGTGCCCTTCTAACATCTTCATGCACTTTGCAAAAAAAAAAAAAAAATGCACTTTTAAAAAGTCCTTAGGAATTCCAAAAACAGCATTCCATTGCAGGGAGAGGATATTATGTACATAATTTCACATTTTTTAACTTAGTGATAGAGTTTGTATAGCTTAATTTTTAATATTTTTATTGGTGCATTATAATTGTACATAATAGTGGCATTTGTTGTTACATATTCATACTTGCACATGATAGAACAATATAATTTGTTCACTATTGCTGTAATTTAAATGGTGTTACAGGACTACTCTTTGCCCCTTTCACAATGCAAACAGAAAGTTTCTAGTTTTTTCCCTTTGGCTTCTTAATATAAAGCATATAATAGATTAACTGATGATTCAAAAAAAAGAAAGTAACTTTACCACAAGGAACAACTTTTAGTGTTATCAAGAAGAAATTCTTATCTTGATGACATTGTTAACTCATATAAGCAAATAGAGCAAAAGAACAGAATTTTAGATAATATAAATCTGAGGATAACTAAAAACTCTCTTAAGTATTATTTTCGGTTAGCTAGGACTCTTACTTAAAATTGCTTATACTGTGGTTGTGAAAATGTGATATGTTAAAATTTGCCACAAGTGGCAGTTTTCTAAAAGCTTATGAAGAAAACATGTTTTCCATGATATTAAATAATTTGTGTTTCAAAATGAAATCTTCTTGATAGCTTCCCTGGCACATTGTTAGGTTTCTTCCCCATAGTGGTGGGGGGACGGGGGAAGAAAAGTAAAAGAGAAATGAAGGAAAACTGAGGAATGAGGGAAAGAAACTAATGATTTTTCTTCTCTTTTGTATATGTAACTTAGAAGAAGAGATGTTACTTCTGTAGACTAAAATTGGGCAATATTTTATATTTAATTCCAACTATAATACAGAGAAAGATTTTTCTAAAATGTTAGGAAAAGTAAGAACCAAAGCTGGTGCTAGTCTTTTTGAGATTGTAACACATTAAAGCTCCTGGGTTTCTAAAGAAGATCACAAAGTATTTTTTTAAAAAAATTTTAATATTTATTTATTTATTTTTTAGATGTAGACGGACACAACACAATGCCTCTATTTTTATGTGGTGCTGAGGATCGAACCCGGGTCTCACCTGTGCTAGGCGAGCGCTCTGCAGCTGAGTCACAATCCCAGCCCACAAAGTATTTTTAATAACAGAGAAATTATATTAATGTAAAGTACAATACCCACTTTATTATTTTTTTAACTATGAAAATTGACAGCTCACTTGATTTAGGAATTAAATTTTTGAAAAAACCTTTTCTAATTTTGTTTAGCTCAGGTGACTGTTGCTAAAAATTCCATGTTAGTTATAAATGCATACCATTTGATAGTAGAGAGAAAATGGTTGCAGACTTGCCAACTACCATAAGGGATCTAACCTGTAATTTAATAAGAGTGCCTACTTATTTATACCAATAAGTAGAAGTCTATGGGCTACAATTATTCTTTGTTCTTGAACCTTTATAATGATTATGGAAATATAAATTTGAGATTTAATCCCTGTTAACCGTATTGGCATGTAGCAACATGATATCTTTTTGAATATGCAAAGTGGCATCTTTTTTAAAAATGTTTTTTGTTGTAGAATACTATTATTTTTAAAAAAAATTTTTATGTAGCACTGCTGAGGATTGAACCCAGTGCTTCACTTGTGCTAGGCAAGTGCTCTGCCTCTGAGCTATAGCCCCAGGCCCTGCAAAGTGGCATCTTTATCTTCAGAGTAAGTAATTTGAGTGTGGATAACTTAGGAGGAGGGAATATAACATTTTAAACTACTGTCCTAGAGTTTTTGCCTGTTCACATCTCTAAACAATTATCCTAAAACTAGGTATAACCTCATTGTAGTTCTAAATAGATATACATAAATTAAGTCATTAATTTCATTAATTCATTTAATTAAGTCCATCTTCTTCACAAAGCTCAAGGTGGTATTAGTACCTATTAACCTGTTGGAATTTGATTTTATTTTGCTGAATACAGAAAAAGCAAATAAAGGACCTCATGGAAAGGTTTTGTTTTCTCTTAAATACCCATTTAGAAAGTTATAATGGAGAGGCAAACTGTATATTTTCACTGTATCACTTAATGTAATACTAGTTTATTGTAATAATCATCCCATTTTAATATTCCTCCAGAAAAATTTTGCTGATGATTTTTGATCTAAGGACAGGTCAAAGTAGAAGCGCTATTTTAGGAAGGTTAATAAAAATAGTTACTTTTCAATTTTATAGAACCCTAGAATTTATAGATTAAGCAATGAAAATGTACACTGTACCTTTTCTTTTTCTTATTATAATGAATTTCTTTTTTTAATGTTTATTTTTTAGTTTTAGATGAACATATTATCTTTATTTTATTTTTATGTTGTACTGAGGATCGAACCCAGTGCCTCAGGCATGCCAGGCAAGCGCGCTACCATTTGAGCCATATCCCCAGCCTCAAAATTTTTTTGTTGTTATTGAAGACCTTTATTTTATTTATTTATTATATGTGGTGCTGAGAATTGAACCCAGTGCTTCACACATGCTAAGCAAGTACTCCACCACTGAGCTACAACCCCAGCCCTATAATGAATTTTTTTCTTTAAAAAAAAACATTGAAAATACATTTAGAAGGCTGTACTTTCAAAGGAATTTTAAAAATCTTGTATATTTAATGATTGCCCTTTTGGCCACAGTAGTTTGTTTTTGATTTTGTGTTTTTCATGTTTGTTTGTTTGTTTTGCTTTAAATGGTGGTAAAATAAATCATTCTATTTTTCTTTGAGCAAATGAACCTGCCAAGTCTTAAAACTGGGGCCAAATTGTTAGGTGTTCTAATTCTTATGTGAGCCATGAAGGACAGATAACTGGCCAAGTGAGAATTCTTTCAATATTTTGAGGAAGAAATGAACAATTTTTTCTAAAATAAATACAGAAGTTATGTGAAGAAAAAATTGTTCATTTCTTAACTTAACTAAAAGACTGATAAAAGGAATAGGAGAGAGATGACAAGGTTTAATTGTACGTTGTTTACTGAAATTCAATGGGTGTATAAATGACAGTGCTTATATGAATGTTTTCAACTGCTCTTATCGTGCCTCTAAAAATCTCCTTGAAAGGATATATGGACATTCTCAGTATTTGGCATGGGGGATACTAAAATTTATGTTTTTAATCCATGATTACCTCCTTTTTTACCTCTTACTCCAGCAAGCTTATCATCCAAGAAAGCAAATGTGGTAGAAAGCAGCAGAGCAATGTGAGCAAATACTTTCAGCTTGATGACCTTGATCAGCTTTTTAGAGGCATCAACACTAAATTCTAGGCCAGGTGCCCATAGTTCCAGCTATCTGGATAGGAGGATGGCTTGAAGCCCAGGAGTTTCAGACCAATGAGGACAATTTAATTTTCATAAAAGCTATCAACATTATTGAAAAAATTTGACAAATTATGTTGGTTTTTGGTAATCTAATAAATACTTAAGAGAATTACTGCTTTTGAGCAAAACTGAGTTGCTTCTTCACAGAAAGACAGTACCTTTATGCAGATACTTGATTTTAGTTTTCATACTTAAGCTGAAGCTGTGAAATGAAAAATGCTGGGATATCAAAGCAATAATTTAAACATTATTAGAAATCTTCTAAGTTAAAGTATGGTTTGATTTTCCCCCAGGTCTTTAAATATATAAATATAATAGTGTTAAGATTTTATTGCTGAAATAATACTAGAAACGTTTATCAACATGTGTGTTTCATGGTAAAAACATTTATGAGTGAAATGCTGTTTTATCTGTGCATTTCAAATTAGATTATCTAAAGAAGAGCAAATGTAAATATTATCTCCTGTATCAAATTTCTCCTTTTGTTTTCTGATTCTTGTATGGTAGTGTATTTACTCCTTTTTGGCCAGTTGAGCCCCAGAAAAAAGAAGATCTTCAAGCAAGTACATGATGGCATGTTTAATTTTTTTCCCCTTTTAGCTTGCCTACATATTTTATGATTTATAAAGTATGTATTGCAGCTCTGCCATGTTCATTTTGAAAATTCCATTTAAGAACCAAAGTTGTAAGGACAAGTAAACAATCTAAAAAATTTCTTGTTGGACCTTATATTTTCATGTAGACTCTGAATTAATATTAAGTAAGAATTGGGCTTAGTTTCAATTACTGTGTAGAAGCTTTTGATATGCTTTCAGATATAATATTTTCTATATTCAGATAAAACAGTAAATTACTACATTATTATGCTTTTTTTAAGATCAAAATTCTTTACCATTTCCATGCTTCTAAATTTTTGTGTTTCAGAGTATTTTCAATGTCAGACTCAATATTTTGGTGAGAATTGTTTTCTTTATCCTAATGCTTTTTTATGGTGTCTTTCCTGTTCTTTCTTATATTTTATTCATACAGTGTTTTACTTGAGTTATACACCTAATAAATTTTATTCTCTGAATTAGGGGCTGGCAAACTATAGCTAGTAGATCAAGTCTGGCCTTCCACCTGTTTTTGTAATCCAGGGACATATAATAGTCATTTGTTTTTGTGTTATCTGTGATTGCTTTCACATTGCAAGGGCAGAGTTGAATAGTTAAGGCAGAGACCTTTGTGAGCCCACAAAGCCTAAAATGTTTAATATCTGACCTCTTACAGAAAAAGTTTGCTGACCCCTGTTTTAAAGTGCAGAGAACATTTAGTTTGGGGTACAGTCAGCTATTCCATAGAATGTTTTGGTATATACAAAAGCAATTCACTATTGGTAGATCCATTGAACCTTTATGAAGCTAAGCAGTTAGAGTTTTCATGGGTGAGTGAGTTGGTTAATAATAGGAATATAAGTCAGGCACAGTGGTGCATGCCTATAATTCCAGCTATTCATGAGGCTGAGGCAGGAGAATCTCAAGTTCAAGGACAGGAATCAACTTAGTGAGACCCTATATCCAAAAATGGCCAGGGAGGAGGGGTTCCAGGACATAGCTCCTGGTAGAGTTCCCCTAGGTTGAATTCCTAGTTGAATACCTTGAAAACAAAACCCCCAAGAATATAAAAATAGTCTTTCATAGAATTAATAAATTAGTGTTATCAGAAGATCAGTTTCTTTTAGCCTGTATCCTTGATTGAGAAAACTTGACTAGATAATCTTTAAAGGTGTCTTTTACTTCTGTGGTTCTAATGTTAGCTCAAATGTTAGCTCATTATACATTGTTTTTGTTTTGAAAAGTATCTTGTAAATATTGGAAAACAAAAAAAGGTTTTATTCTGAAATTTGTTACTTAATAAAACAAGCTCATTGCAGGGACCCCAAACTGTCCTTTGTAAACTAAGGCCAAATATTGCTTTTGAATTTGGGAAACTTAAAAAAAGTGAAAAACAAGTATTTTTTTTTTAATTAGCCTCTGCTTTACTTAAAAATATTTTAATATATTATACCTCTGACATTATTGTTTGTATTTTTATTCCTTTCTATGTTATATGAAAAACTTTTCAACACATGTAATTTGAAAAATTTTCAGATTAATTGTTATTTTTATGTTCAGTAAAACTGAAAATTAAACATTTTTTTAATCTTAAGAATTCTTGCTAAAACATAGAAGGCAGTAAAACCATACATTCTTTTCCAGTCTAAATAATCTAAATAATTCTGCTATGGTATATATTATAGTTGCTTCATAATATTAGCTCCCTATTAGGATTTTCTGTGTCTGATATTGAAGTTCCAAGATTTAATGGATGACAATACAGTAATTCAAAGTAATATTGTACATTCAATATTGTGTAAGTTTATTTTCTCTCTGGGCATTAATGTGTTTAAGTAGTCATCTTTCTAAAGTTTTGCATCTAGTATTGTAACAAACATAATTTTTGTCATAAATATTTTATTGGGTGCTTAAAAATGAATTCCTAATAAAGAAATATAGTATATTCACATAATAGGATATTATGTTCAAACAGATGAAAACTGACTACATAGAGTAATTTGGTTGAATGTTAGCAATATTATATTGAATGAAAAGATTATGTCCAAAAAGATTTCATAAAATGATACCTTAGGGTTTTTATTAGTAAGGAACAAACAACTAAAAGTAAATACTCATCTTAGAAGCACATAAAAATAAAATTCAAAACAGTAAAAGCAAGAGAATGATAAACCTAGGCTTAAAGGAAAAAAATAAGGAGGAGAAGTTTTTTGGAGAAGAAATAGATACAAGTTACTGTCAGTTTTCTAGTTATTGTGTTCTCAAGTGTTATACATAAATATATAAGTACAAAAGTGGGCCATGCATGGACCAATGATGAGAGTATCTAATGAACCAAGGATTATGATTAATCAAATTCACGTACCTGAGATTAATTAAAGACAAAGGTGTGCAAGAATTGGACATTTGTACATACTTATTTAAAAAAAATTTTAGCATATGACTTAGACAGTTGCTCTTGTGCTCAAACATGTTAACATTTTGATGTCTAATGTAAAGATTTTAGCTTTAAAAATGCCCATTAGCAGAACTATGGTATTATATTTAGCAACTATTATGATGCCATTTGTTAGTTTTATATAGGTATCATGTTATAGTAAATCTCATGTATTCTTATTTGTGAAACTTTGCTTCCTCTATATAGAAGTTTCACAACTTGCACTTGACTAGTTAGTGAGAGTGTCAATTATGTTAACGAAACCTAAAGGGTTGATTTTTATATCTCCCTGTTGTGTAAGTTTACTTGCCCTTCTGTATTCATTTTTTGGTAATGTTTCATTGCAGATATGTAAATATTTTGTGCAGTCTTAACTTTTGCAATGATAATGTTAAATTAGATGAAATCCTGTTTCAAATAGGTTTTATCAGCAGTTCTAAGTGCATAGTTCCTGATCTGGTTTAATACTGCAGAGCCTTTTAAGTTAAGCATTTTGAGAGCAGCTTCTGCCTTTCTTTTTCTTGTGGCAGCGTGTTGCTAAAGCGCTTTTAGAAATCCTAGTACATCAACAGGGCTTTCCCTTTATTTTCTTACATTGCTCTAGTTTTTGTTTGTTTGTTTGTTTGTTTTTTAACCAAAGCATTTTGCTCAGATTCATTTAATGCATGCAAGTATTCAAACATGAGTATCCATTTCTCACCAGTTGGTATGGTAGTAGCACTCAGCCCTCTTCTAGTTTCAGAATGTATGCTTTACTTGAGTGCCATTGATGCATGTTTGTCATTTGTTTATAGGTCCTATGCATAGTCAATTGGAATCCCTGAGCGACTCTTGGGCTCGCCTGAAACACAGCAGAGACTGGTTGTATAACTCCTCTTACTCCTTCGAGTCTGATTTTGACCTTACCAAATCTTTGGGAGTTCACACATTGATTGAAAATGTTGTAAGCTTTGTGAGTGGAGATGTGGGGAATGCCCCAGGTTTTAAAGAGCCAGAGGAAAGTATGTCTACAAGTCCTCAGGCCTCCATCATTGCAATGGAACAACAGCAGTTAAGGGCGGAAGTAAGTCTTTGATATTTACTCTTCATTAGAGACTCTGGAAACTTACTGAACCACTAAGTGTACACTTCTAGGAAAAACTTTTCTTCTTCTATTCCTACCTGTCCCTTTCATTCACCTGAGATTTTTCTTTTTTAAATAGTACTGGGGATTGAATATAGGGGCACTGTATTCCTAAACTATTTCGCAGCCTTTTTTATTATTTATTTTAAGATAGACTCTTGTGAAGTTGCTGAGGCTGGCCTCAACCTTGTTATTCTTGTACCTCAGCCTCCCAATTGATGGGATTATAAGTGTACCCCACCATGCCCAATGTCTCATCTGAGCCTTTTGACATCCTTTCTTAACTTAAAAACAAAAACAAAAACAAAACCCAAAACCAATATTTTCTTTGAATTGGACAAAAGTGCATTTTTTTTAAGTTGTCATTTCCTAGAATAAGATACGGTAATCATAAGTCTTCACTGGTCTCCTAGAAATAGGGTTAAATTGGCTGGTGACCATAGGGACCTGCTACTCATAGCTTCCATTTTTGACCCATTTGTTCCCATTTAAACTAGACCTCTAGTTTATATTAGAACCCCATAATAATTGTTACAGGCAAAATCCACTGGTAACTGGTAAAATTATTGAGGAAAATTTGAAGGAGACACAGAATGTTTGCATAGATACAAAAATTATCCCCTCACACAAATATTTATTAATTTTTGTGGTTTTGACTGACCACAGATTCTTGATATTCCTTCCTCAACTAGATAGAGATTAATTCCCCCAACCCCATGCTCGAGGGTGGGCTGGACTTAGTGACTTTTTTCTAACAAAAAGTGTGGGAAGAGAAACAAGTAACTTTATATTGCAGAAACCTGGAAGATATTTCCTTAACTAAGTAATCAAGATTAACATCTCCAAGCTTGATGTGGTGGCACACACCTGTAATCCCTGCAACTCAGGAGGCTGAGGCAAAAGGATTACAAACTTGAGGCCAGTCTCAGCTACTTAGTGAGGGTCACCTACCTTTAAGCAACTTAGTGAGAACCTATCTCAAAATAAAAATAAAAAGGTCTGGGAATGTGGCTCAGTGGTAGAGGACCCCTGGGTTCAATCCATCCCCTCTCCAAATATTATTAACAGGAGAAATAGGTCTTATTGCTATCATGTACCCTTAATATAAAATGAGAACATTTTAACTCTATGGTTTTCTTACCTCAAATCCCTAACAGTAGTCTAATCATGAATGAAAAATAAGGGAAAGCTAAATTTAGGGTCATCCTATAAGATACAGGAACAGTACTTCCAAAATGTCAAGTTCATGAAAAATAAGGAGAAAAAACTGTGGGGAAAAAAGAGTGTCACAGACTAATGGAATCTTAAGAGGACATGACAACCAAGTGTAATGTGGTATTCAGATTGGATTCTGGAAAAGAAAAGTGGCATTAGGGGAATGAAGTCTAAATAAAGTCTGTACTTTAATTAATAGTATTATACCAATATTAATTTTGAGCTTTTGACAAATGTACCAAAGTTATATAGAGTATTAGAAATAGGGAAGCAAGGGGAAGGATATACAGGAATTCCGTGTACCATCCTTACAACTCTTTTGCAAATCTAGAAGTTATTTCAAAATAGAGTTTTAAATTTTCTTTTAAGACGTGGAATAGGCTGATTGATTACTGTGGTCGATAGTCCAGTACAGTGTAGGAAAGATCAAGGCAGAAGTTCAAGAGAACCACAGAGAAATCATTCAGAAACACTTCTAATTCTTGAGTTGAGGAAATAGTCATTCTGATTAACCTTGTTATTATCTACTTTACCTATTCTAATAATACTACCTTAAAGTTTTGAAACCTGGGTTTAATCCTTGCACCAAAATAACCAACCAACTACCCAAATCTACTACTCTTCCTCTTATACCTTATAGTCTCTTTTATACTGAAGTGTGTTTATAGAGATTTTAGAGATATCTTAATTTAAAGAAAAGCCAGCAATAATAAATGGAATAATAATAATAAATAATTATTATTCCTGGGAAATGTCAGACTTTTCTTTGTGCTAAATAATATGTTGTCAATGACAAACAATTTTTTTTATGTCTGAATTCAAGAAAGATCTCTAAAATATATTCTTTTCCTCAAGCTTCGTTTGGAGGCACTTCACCAGATCCTTGTTCTGTTGTCTGGGATGGAGGAAAAAGGTAGCATCTCACTGGTAGGAAGCAGGTCGAATTCAGGCTTTCAGTCGTCCACACTGCTCACATCTGTGAGATTACAGTTTCTAGCAGGGTGTTTTGGTTTAGGCACTGTTGGACACACAGGAGCCAAAGGAGAAAGTGGCCGCTTGCATCACTATCAGGTAGGTGACCCTTTAACAGTGTATTCAAATTTTAATTATCTTTTTATAAAGCCAATTTAATAATGTGAAACTTTGTGGTGTTTATAATTGAGATTTTAAAAATATCTTTTAAATTTTTAAAATATCCCATTGGTTTAAGTAGTGTATTTGGGATTAAGTGAGCCATATTACTGTTGTACTTTCGGGTTCTTTCCTGGTTCAGTTTCATTAATCTTTTATTTTTTATTTTTTATTAGTTGTTCAAAACATTACATAGCTCTTGACATATCATATTTCATACATTTGATTCAAGTGGGTTATGAACAACTAGATGTAAGTTGAGATAGAAGTTAGAGTTTGGGAAGATGGGTTTCTTTTTTTCTTTTTAATATTTATTTTTTAGTTTTCGGCGGACACAACATCTTTATTTGTATGTGGTGCTGAGGATCGAACCCGGGCCGCACGCATGCCAGGCGAGCGTGCTACCGCTTGAGCCACATCCCCAGCCCAAGGGAAGATGGGTTTCAGTAGTTTACATTTTAGGTCTGATTATTTTACCTAGTTTCTCTGATTCCTTTTATAGTTTTTAAAAATGTAATCTTTATGTCATATTTAGAGGGGAAACTACTTTATGGGAAAGGAGAAGGATTATACAGAATCAAGAATTAGCAAGCACTGCCAGGTATAGTGGTGCATGCCTGTAATTCCAGTGACTCAGGCAACTGAGCCAAGAGGATTGCAAGTTTGAGGCTAGTCTCAGCAACTTAGAAAGGCTCTAAGTGAAAAATAAAAAGGGCTGGAGTTGTGGCTCAGTGGTTAAGTGCCCTTGGATTCAATCCCTGGTACCCTTTCCCCATCAAGAAAAAAGAATTAGCAAGCATTTAAAATTTGATTTAGGGCCAGGGTTGTGATTTAGCTCAGTGGTAGAGCCCTTGCCTTGCAGGCATGGGAACACTGGGTTCAATCCTCAGCATCACATAAAAATAAATAACTAAAATAAAGATATTGTGTCCATCTACAACTAAAAAAAAATTTTAAATTCAAATTATTATAAATCTTTCATATCCTGAAAGTACTTAAAACCACTATAGGGGGGCTGGGGTTGTGGCGCAGTGATAGAGCGCTTGCCTAGCATGTGTGAGGCACTGGGATCCATCCCAGCATCACATTAAAAACTAAATAGGGCTGGGGTTGTGGCTTAGTGGTAGAGCACCTGCCCTGCATGTGCACAGCCATAGGTTTTGATCCTTAGCACCACATAAAAATACATAAAATAAAGGTAGTTTATTGGACACATCCAACTATAATTAAAAAATAAATATTTTTAAAAAACTAAATAAGCAAAATAAAGGTATACACAATGGAATATTACTCAGCATTAAAAGAGAATAAAATTATGGCATTTGCAGGTAAATGGATGGAACTGGATAATATAATGCTGAGTGAAGTAAGCCAATCCCCAAAAACCAAATGCCGAACGTTTTCTCTGATATAAGAATGCTGATTCACAATGAGGATGGGAGGGGAGCATGGAAGGAATAGACAAACTCTAGATAGGGCAAAGAGGAGGGAGGGGAAGGGAGGGGGCATGGGAGTAGGAAAGATGGTGGAATGAGATGGACATCATTACCCTAAGTACACATATGAAGACATGAATGGTGTAACTCTATGTTGTGTACAACCAGAGATATGAAAAATTGTGCTCTAATGTGTAATATGAATCGAAATACTTTCTGCTGTCGTATGTAATAAATGAGAATAAATTAAAAAGAAAACCACTATAGGGCCCTGGAATAGACCTGGAATAAACATTATTACTTCTTGATGCAAAAAGGTATTATTGTGAGTATAAAACATGAATCTTTATATGTAATTCAGGATGGGATCAGAGCAGCTAAGAGAAATATTCAAATTGAAATCCAGGTGGCTGTGCATAAGATTTATCAACAGTTGTCTGCTACCCTGGAGAGAGCCTTGCAAGCAAATAAGCATCACATTGGTAAGTTAAATATAAGATGCAAGAATGCATTTTGGCCTGAGGTATGATAGGTAGTTATGGTCTATATTTTATGTTTACTATTAGTAGGCTGACATTAAAAAATAAATATTTAAAAATGTAATGGTATTTTATATTAGTATTTACATTTTGGAAAAAAATCATTTTAATAAATGCTTTGTTTACTTCAAAGGAGATTCTTAACTATCTCTCTCTCATTCTTTTTTAGAAGCCCAACAGCGTCTCCTTTTAGTTACAGTATTTGCCTTGAGCGTTCATTATCAACCTGTGGATGTTTCTTTGGCAATTTCCACTGGTCTGCTAAATGTATTATCACAGTTATGTGGCACAGACACCATGTTAGGACAACCCTTGCAGTTATTGCCAAAGACAGGTGTTTCCCAGCTTAGCACAGCTTTGAAAGTGGCCAGTACAAGGTTGCTCCAAATTCTAGCCATCACTACAGGGTAAGTACTAAAATTTCTTGGTAGTATTATGTGGAGCCTTGTCTTTCCACATTTTTCACAATGTTTGCCATTCTGTGTTCTTACCACTTATTTTTTTATTTCTTGTAGGACCTATGCTGATAAACTAAGCCCCAAAGTAGTTCAATCCTTGTTGGATCTACTTTGTAGTCAGTTGAAGAATTTGTTGTCCCAAACTGGTGTACTACTTATGGCCTCTTTTGGAGAAGGGGAAGGAGAAGAGGGTGAAGAAGAAGAAGAAAAAAAGGTTGATTCCAGTGGAGAAACCGAGAAGAAAGATTTCAGAGGTATCATAAGCCTTTTTCTCTGTCATTACTTAACAAATATTAATTGAATCTTCTTTGTACTCATGTGATAAGAATGTAGACTTCCTTCCATTGTAGGTTATGAAAAGACTTTTATTTATTCATTTATAAACCCCTTTTCTCTCCAAGTATGTATGTTTTAGATGAGCTTCTGATTGAACCTCCTTAGAGTCTATTCACTCTGCTGTTGCAACCTACTGCCCTTACACTAGGTTTAGCCATTCCTTGGCTGTCCAGGCTCAGAATCTAGATTTTTAGTGACCAGTTTCCCCCAGGTTAAGTATTGCCTAGTGAGAGATGGTGTGGGATTGGGGGTGGGAGGAGGTAGACTCAGATATTTTCTTATCCTTTGACCCTAACACACTCTTTTTCACCATAGTCCTACCCCAAATGGTTCCTTGGAATTAGGGGTTAGATATTGGGTGCTGGGTTAAAATCAGAGATTGTTTTCCCCCCTAGCTTCTCTATTCTCCAATCACTAACAGAATTCTTCAACATATTTGATTGCTGACATATTATTTACTCACAGTTTCATAGCAAACACTATTTTAGAAGAACTTATAGATGACATACATCATTTATATAACTAAAGGAATAAAGGTCAAAAATTGTCATTTATTAAAAAATGATTGTAAATCTACCATGACTCATTACCATAACAACTCTGGGAGTGCTTAAAATTCTTTTTTTTTTTTTTTTTTTTTTTTGGGGTTTCAAACTGTACTGGAGATTGAACCCAGGGTCTCAAACATGCTAGGAAGAGCTCTACTATGGAGCTATAGCCCCAGCCCTTATTTTATTTTGAGATATTTTAAGATCCCCTGACTGGCTGTGAACTTGTGATCCTCCCTCCTCAGCCTCCTGAGTACCTAGGATTATAGGTATGTGTCACTATTCCTGGCTTTTTTAAGTCCTTTCTAGATTAGGTGGATAGACAGAGGGAAGCAGCCAGTTAGTTAACCATTCTCTTCCCCAGTTCTATCAATTGTCAAATAAGATTAATTATCTCTCTGAAAATTGCTGTGAGGATTCAAGAACCTAATACATGTAAAGCAGTGTCTGGGACATTGTGAAAGCTCAGTGGATATTAATTTTAATATTGGAATATGATAATAAATAATATTAGAAATTAAATAGAAATGCTATTTAAATCATTAATATTGTTGTTGATTTATGGGCAGATAGAAAGAGGAAATACCCTTGGGTTGCAAAATGATAAAGCCTTAGCTCTGACCTCGTGGACTTTCCAGGGTACAGAGGGAGGCAAGCTTGTAAACAGGTAATTATAGTGTATTACAAGATATTCAAAAGAAATATTTAAATTTCAGAAGTCAGAATGTAGGAGGATATTAAAGGTTAAGGACCAGTTTTTCAGTTTCAAAGGCTAAACCATGGCAAGCTCCTTTTTTCTGTTGATATATAGTTATAGTCCTTACACAAAGAGCTATGAGAAAGTGAAAGCAAGGTTTTCCTGCCACCACCTGCTTTCCTGAGATCCAGTGAAGGAGAAAGGGTTGTTAAGGTAACAGGTTCTATTTTATTGCTGAGTAATATTCCATTGTGTATATATACCACATTTTCTTCATCCATTCATGTACTGAAGGGCATCTAGGTTGGTTCCACAGTTTAGCTATTGTGAATTGTGCTGCAATAAACATCATTACCCTAAGTACATGTATGAAGACACAAATGGTATGAATATACTTTGTATACAACTAGATATATGAAAAGTTGTGTTCTACATGTGTAATATGAATTGTAATACATTCTGTTGTCATATATAACAAATTTGAATAGAAAATTTAAAAAATAATTTTAAAAAACAGGTTCTCACCAGTCTGTGCCGAGTCCTGCACAAGAAAGAAGATATGCAGTTACTTAGCCTATAAAGCCTACATAAAACTGGATCCTTCGATGTCCAGTAAAGAGAGAAACAGTTCTTTTGTGACTGAATCTTACTGTGTGTGACAAGAGTTCGTGTCCCTTTCTCTCAGTTATCCTAGCCAGAAGGCCATTGGATCCTTTCGTATTTATGGAGACAACTAGGTATAAGACTGGCTTTAGTCAGCAGGGGCTAGGCATTCAGAGGCGGGCTGCCCAGATATTAATAAACTCCAATCTTTCTAAATAAAATAATTAAAAGGAAGGTATAGCCTTCATTTAAAATGTAGTATTGACACTGAAACACAAACTATATCATCAGATTTTATTGACCAGCTTTATATTTAAGGTCTCCAGGCTTATGTTTTATTCCAGAAATACTTTCTGGCAGTAGGAGGTAGAATGCAGACTTCATAAAGGGATTTACCCAGGGCCCTCTGCTGAGAGAGAAGTCTTCATAAAAGAGGTAGCTTTTTAACTGGATCTTGAGGGAATGTATAGGGACAAGCTTGGAGTGAGATATGTGGATAACTGGGGCAGGTTAATACTTTTATATTTTTCAAACTAATACAAAAAAAATATTCACTTAACATTTGGGTAAAGAAGAGGCAGGGTTCTATTTGGAGGAAATATAGAGAAGAGTTTGTGGGGGTTTTTTCCCTGTAATTATCCTCAGCACTTTATTCCTGTCATAGCCTTGCATACCTACCTCAGCAAAACAAAATTTCTTCTATTAGTTGGATGCATCTTCCCATGAGAGTAGTTTACTTATCTTCTGTTATCACCATAGCATGCCCCTTGGCAGGAGTCTATCTCCATGACAAGTGACTTGTCAGTGAGTTCTTTAATTCAGCATGTCAGAATCTTCCTGAAAGTTTTATATATATATATACAAAGCATATTATACATACCATATGTATATAAGTGATATTTTATATATATTCTTATCTTCAAATTGTTTTAATTTTCCATGTTTTATTATCCCTTGGAGATGGCCATTCTGGCACACTTTTGATTCTATCTCTGTATGAGACTTTGACAGTCTGAGAAAGTGTGAAAGGTGTGTATGATAAGAAAATGTGGTGTGATACAGGAAGGGAAGATAGTTTTCTGTGGCTTCAAAGTGACAAAAGAGAGACTTGCGCTGATGCCATGGAGAAACTGAGAAGATTGGTTGTTTAAGGCAAGATTGTGTGAAAGGTCTTATACATAGAGTTTGCTTTTAGGCAAAGTAGACTAAGGCTTAGGGATGTGTTTCTTTGTAGAATTTCAGAACAGAAAATCTTTTTTTAAAGATGTGATAATTTAGTTGGGGAAGGAAAGCAAGGGTTTTTTAGAAAGTGTAATTAAAATTGTGAACTTCCTTCCTAATACACACACACACACACACACTTTTTCATACAAATTCACAGATCATTTTTCTCAAAATTCCATCTAGCAGAATTCTAGATTTGGATAGGGAGCCATCATTTTTTAGAGTACCACATTTTAAAAAATGGGAAAACAAGTATGTATACACATTGTAGCATGCTCATTCTTTTTGTACACAGATGTAAAAAATATTTCATTTGGCTTTTTTTGTTTTTAAACTTATCTTTATTCTAGTCTTTAAATTTTCAAAAATCATTAGCTTACTGAAAACCTAGATTATGAATCAGATTTGTGCATAGTGCAATACAAATACAAGCTCTGTTAGATATCACTAGTTCCTGTTAACTTTTGGTTATGATGTAAACTTGTTTCTTCATTTTCAGCTGCTCTTAGGAAACAACATGCAGCTGAACTCCATCTAGGGGATTTCTTAGTTTTTCTTCGAAGAGTTGTGTCTTCAAAAGCAATTCAATCAAAAATGGCTTCCCCAAAGTGGACAGAGGTGCTTCTAAATATAGCATCTCAGAAGTGTTCTTCAGGTATGTGCCCCTGGCCTCTATTTTAGAATATTTTTATATATCACATGTATTTTATTAAGAGAATACCAGATTTTAACAACATTGGACATTCAACCTTGATTTCAGAGCTTTTCTTTCTCATTTGATTGAAAGAAAGCTCCAGTTACAAGTATAAAAAATGATAGAAAATGAATAATAAAAAGTGGCACTGGAGGGGCCTGAGGTTGTGGCTCAGTGGCAGAGCGCTTGCCTAGCACATGCGAGGCCCTTGGTTCGATCCTTAGCACCACATAAAAATAAATAAATCAAGTGAAAGTATTGTGTCCATCTGCAATTAAAAAGTAAATAAATATTTTTTTAAAGGTGGCACCTGAGAAAATTGTGGATTTAATCTAGAAAGCTAATTTTATTTGTGCAGATGGTAATATATTCTAAAAATAAGTGATGAACATACCGTTTAATATATAATTTGGTATAGGTTCTGATCTCATTTTTTGTATCTGTCCATTTTCTCTTATCATGATGTGATTTCACTTACCTTGATTATACCTATGAATGTTTGATATCTATGATAGTTCTATACAATAAGTTTAATTACTAGTTCTTAGTCTAAAGTCTGGTCTATGTACATAGATTATTGACATGCCTTTCCTAATCTGATTTGTTTTTTAATTGTGATAAATATGCATAATATAAAATTTACCATTTTGACTATTTAAATGTACAATTCAGTGACATTAAGTATCTTAGCAATTTTTTACAACCATCACCACTCTTCATTTCCAGAACTTTTTCATTATCTTTAGTGTTTTAAATATGCTAAAACATAACATAACATAATGATGGTCCACAATATGTGTTATTTTACATGTTTATATTCTCACCATAGATTTTCTTAATTAGTATAACTTACAACAGTTTTTTTTCCTTTAGTAAGATGAAGTTTATATTGTAAAATCCTAAAACATAAAACTCATATATTTATTTATTTTAAACTGGTTTTATTATAGTTTAGTGAATTGTTTAAAGTACATATTTATGCATCAGTATTCCATCTCTACTTTGGCTATCTTTAGAAAAGTATAAACTGCTTACTCTCCATTAATTCTAGCAATCTCTTTGAAACAGTCAAGGCATGAACCTAGGGAGAGGCAATGGGAGGGTACAAATAAACAAAAACTTTAGAGATTCACAGACATGTTTAAAATTCTGCCTCTACTTGGAAATTTATTACATTATCTGATCCTATTTCCTCATCAGTAAAATGAGACTACAGGTCAGGGTCCATGAGGATTAATGGAGTAAAAGTGTGTGAAATACATAGTATAGTGCCTGGCATGAGTGGTTATTACAGTGCTTTTCGTGTGTGTGTGTGTGTGTGTGTGTGTGTGTGTAAACATGATATTTATATGCATTAATGGGTACAATATGGGTTCAGAATTCATGTGATGACAGGTTTAAGTGAAGTTCATTCCACTTATAAATGCTTACCTGTCTCAGGGATTTTTTCCAAGGAGATCATTTTAACTTTGAATTTAAGTCACATTGATAATAAGCAAACATCTTTTTTTCCTCTAGGTATTCCTCTAGTTGGTAACTTAAGAACAAGGCTCCTTGCACTTCATGTTCTCGAAGCTGTGCTACCAGCTTGTGAATCTGGAGTAGAAGATGACCAAATGGCTCAGGTTTCTATTTTTAAAGTTAATAGAAAATATTTTACATGTTTGCAACATTATTCACTTCAAATCTAAACTTATATACAGCCTTTCTAGTTATAAATGTGTCGTTTATTCAGTAGCATAACTTTCACTTTTAACATTGCTTTCTCTGTTATTTCACTTTTAAGGAAGAGAAAGAGAAATTATGAAGTGTGACAAGTAGAGGGATTAGGAATAACTTTAATATCAAAAGGAAAGGACAGTCTGTAGAGTGTTTTACTAGGTTGGGCCTTTAGAGAGAGAAATGTGTGAGGTTGTATAGCTTTATCAGAGGTCCGTATATAATAAGGCAACATAAAGCCTATGTAACCTACTTTCTAGTGTGTCAGTGATCTTTCTAAAAGTATATATTTAACTTATAACCACAAAAAATAGCTGCTAGACATTGATATAATCAAACTAGACATGACTTAATATTATAGTTACATCTTTTCTAAAAATACTTAAAATTACTCTTAGTAAATTTCATTATCTTTTTTTCTTCAATAAAACAGGTAGTTGAGCGCCTGTTTTCCCTTCTATCGGATTGTATGTGGGAGACTCCCATTGCTCAGGCCAAACATGCTATTCAGATAAAGGAAAAAGAACAAGAAATAAAATCACAGGTAAGTGATTCTTTCGAAAAGTTATTTTTAGACAGCACAGGGAATATCCTGTCACCTATCTGTGACGCAGAGTCTTCTATGGGACCTTGCTCTATTGGTTATTCCATTTTTCTCTTTCTCTATTCTGTCTCCTTCTCTACAAGTGGAGAAGGAGACAGAATGGAGAATGGAGAAAGAGACAGAATTGCTTTTTATCTCTTCAACCTAACTGTTTATATTGCAACCGTATGCTGAAATTAAACGACAATGATAAGGTTAATTGCTAGAATACATGTAAAGTTGTTCCTTAGTATTCATGGGAAGTTGGCTTTAGGATCCTCCAAAGATGCCAAAATCAGTTGATACTCAAGTACGGTATCAACTTTATCCTTGAAATACATGGTATTTGCAAATAGCCTGCGCATATCCTCCTGATTCTTTAAATCATCTCTAGATTATTTCTAATACCTATTACTATGTAAATGCTATGTAAATAGTTATTATGTTGTAATTTTTAGGGAATGATAACAAGGAAAAAAGTCTGTCCATGTTCAATATAGTTTTTCTTTAAAAACAAATTTCAGTCTGTGGTTGGTTGAAACTGTGAATACAGAATATGGAATATAGAGGACCTATTGTATGCTTCTTTATCCCCATTTTACTTGAGCTCTGGAAACTGTTGTTTCCAAAGCACTGCTTTTTTGGAATCTGTACATATCTTCCACCAATTCTTGGTTCCCTCTGAAAGTAACTATTCTTTTTTTTTTTTTTAAAGAGAGAGTGGAGGGAGGGAGGGAGGGAGGGAGGGAGAGAGAGAGAGAGAGAGAGAGAGAGAGAGAGAGAGAATTTTTTTTAATATTTATTTTTTAGTTTTCGGCAGACACAACATCTTTGTTTGTATGTGGTGCTGAGGATCGAACCTGGGCTGCACGCATGCCAGGCGAGCGCGCTACCGCTTGAGCCACATCCCCAGCCCCTGAAAGTAACTATTCTTTGGTGGCACTTTGACCTTGCCTTTATACCAAAACGTTGGTGTTCCTCAGAATTTAATTTCTTAGCTTTTCCACCAGTCTTGTTCATACTCATGACCATTTTCACCTTCATGCATTGCTTTCCAAATTTAAATGCTAGCCTAATGTCTCCCCCAAAATTCCGCCCCCCCTTTTTTTTCCTGTCCCAATTTTTTGTGATGGTACTATTATTCACCTAGTTTTCCAAACCCATATTCCTGGTAGTTCTAGATTCTCCTAATGTCCCCACCCATGTAGGCTGCACTGATTTTACCTCATAAATAGCTATTGATTCCACATAACTAAGTCTTTCTCTTAGTTTTCATTATTTCATAGTTTTTCTGCTTTTTTTTTTCTACTTCAATTCAGTGGCCTCTTAGTCTCCCTTATTGTGGTTCTTGTATTTAATCTGAATTTTGGTGTATCCTGAGGCCTAGTCCTATGATCTCTTCTATTTCTCAACTACACTCTCATTTCTTTTTTTTTTTTTTAAACATTTTTTTTTTTTTTAGTTGTAGTTGGACACAGTACCTTTATTTTTTATTTTTATGTGGTGCTGAGAATCAAACCTAGTGCCTCATACATGGTAGTCAAGTGCTCTACCACTGATCTATGACCCCAGCCCTTGTTTCTTTTTCCATATGCAAAGAAAACTTATTTGGACCCGTATGCCATTGATTCTCAAATTTTTAATTCCAGTTCTGGCACTCGCCCTGAATTCTAGACTTATATAGCAACTTATATTAGTCTCACTTCTTGAATAATAGTCTAGTAGTCATCTCATACCCAGTATGTAAGAGTTGTTATTCTTAGTTCTGTAATATCCTGTGCCTTCCCTAGGTTCCCTCATCTTGTAGTTAGTTGCTTAATTAAAAAACCCTAGTAGTCATCCTTGATTCCTCAATTCATATAATCTTCAGGGTCTTCTATTGGCTCCCCTTTAAAATATAGCTTGAGGGGCTGGAGATGTGGCTCAAGCGGTAGCGCGCTCCCCTGGCATGCGTGCGGCCCGGGTTCGATCCTCAGCACCACATACAGACAAAGATGTTGTGTCCGCCAAATACTAAAAAATAAATATTAAAATTCTCTCCCTCTTTCTCACTCTCTCTCACTCTTTCTTTAAAAAAAATAAAAATAAAAATAAAAAAATAAAATATAGCTTGAACTTGCCTATCTCCTTACCTTTTCTGTCATTATCCTATTTCAAGGTTCTGAGATTTCTGGCCTAGATCATACAATATAGCCTCCTAACTGGTCTGCCTGCTTCCATTGTTTCTCTCTATAGTCCATTCTTCACACAGGATCCAAAATAATTTTTTAAAATTGCAAATCAGAGCATATTGCTCCTCTGTTTAAAACACTCCAGTGATTTCTCACTATTCTTAGCATAAAATCTAAAACTTCTTGTCTTTTCCATTTGCTAAATGGAACTCTGAATAACTTTTTCTTCTTCCTTTTTCATGAACACACAAAACTTGTTCCTTTGTTGGGGCTTTAAACTAGATATGTCCTCTAGATATGATTCAGAAACGTCATACAGTTTTCAACTATAATTATTACTTCTTCAGAGAATCCTTTCCTAATCAATATAGCATAGTTGTCACACATTACTTGTTTTAATTTCAATGTAGAACTTAGTACCTATTTTTTTTCCTTTTCTGATTTGTTTTTTTCTCCCTCTTCTAAGGTATAAATTCTATGAGAGCAGAAATTTTTGTCTGTTATCTTATTATATACTGCAAATATAGAGGATCTAATAGGGTGACCAGCAAAGAGTAGACACTTAATAAATGATTATTGAATGAATTTAGGCCCTCTCTATTTCTTACCTGAACTGTTGCAGCAATTCCCTGATTGTTCTCTTTGCCTTCCTTATATACACCCCTGGTAAAATGATATTGATAAAGTGCTCATCTGATCACAGATCCCTATGTAAGTCATTTGTGCTAGTTCAAACTTAATGTGACTTATAGGGCCTTTCATGATTTTGTTTCTTCTCTTTGTGTGCTTGTTTTCTGTCATTCTTATACTCTGAACATTCCATTCTGCTTGCAATGACTTTAAATCATTGAATTCTATGACACCTCCATGCCTTGGCACATGCTATGTACACTGCCTGAAGAGCCTTTTTCTTCTTTGGTTATCTGCTTCATGCCTTTTTTTATGGTATTGGGGATTGAACCCTGGGTGCTTTACCACCAAGTTACATTCCTAGCCCTATTTAATTTTTATTGTGAAACAGGGTCTTTGGGGCTGTTGTGGCTCAGTGGTTGAACGCTCGCCTAGCATTTTGCGGGGCGCTGGGTTCGATCCTCAGCACCACATAAAAAGTAATTAAGTAAAATAAAATTACTGTGTCCAACTACAACTAAAAACATAAAAAAATGAAGTTAAAAAGAAAAAACAGGGTCTTGCTAAGTTGCTTAAGGCCTCACTAAATTGCAGAGGCAGCTTTGAACCTGAATGTCTGGGATTACAGGCATGTGATATCATACCCAGCATTTAATGTGTTTTCATCATTCAGGAGTCAACTCAGAAGACACTCTCTTTTGAATGCTTACGTTTCCTTCTGAAGCGTGGTTAGATACTTATACATGTATGTTTCTACTATACCTATCATGTAACTTCTGTTATTTTCTTACTGCAATACTTACATCATTTGTCTCTCTGTCCCCTAATGGAACAATAACCTCTTGATTGGCAGGAACATGTCCTTACACAGTATCTTAGATAATAAATATTTGTGGCTTAAAAGAGTCATAGAATATAATAGAGATCTGGTTTACTTCAAAATACTGAACCAGCTTCCTTTCTTGTAGAAGCAAGGAGAATTGGAGGAAGAAGATGAGAATCTTCCCATACAAGAAGTATCTTTTGATCCAGAGAAAGCCCAGTGTTGCATAGTGGAGAATGGACAGATTTTAACTCATGGCAGTGGAGGAAAAGGATATGGCTTGGCATCAACTGGAGTAACTTCTGGATGCTATCAGTGGAAGGTACATAGAATTTTAAGCATTTGTTAGCGTTTTGTTTTTTGGTCCCTTTTCCCCAAGATGTTAAAAAGAAAAAAAAATATGTGGAAGGACTTTCAAATCATTTTGTAAACGATGTTCTATCAATATGTAAGTTGTTATCATAAATGGAAACCAGAAGTGGTTGGACTTATCATTTTGAAATTCTTTAGGTAACTTACCTTTCACAACAAATTAGTACCTCATCTGCTGTTTCATGTAGTGTGTAACTCCATAGCCACCCAGGCACTAGAATTTGTTTTTTTCCACTCCTTCTCTTTATTTTTCCCAAATAATGCTCTAACTCTATTATTTTGAGGGTTGTTCTAGTAATCTCGCTGCTACCACTATATTAAAGGTCCCCAAGACCACCCTCATATTTAGATATTCACTAGGAGAATTCATAAGATTTAGCATATAGTTGTTCTCATAATTGAGATTTAATATAATGATGTAGTAAGGATATGTAACCTTATGATAAGGGAAGAAAAAGACAGGTACAGTATGGAAGAATCATGTGCTGGCTTTTTTATGTTCTGTCCCTCCCATAAGCACAGTGTTTCCCCAGCAACAAAAATGCAGCAAGCAACATGTATGTGTTGTTTCAAAGGAATCCCCATTAGAGACTCAGAGCCCAAGGTTTTTCTGAGGACTGGTTATATTTGTCATATTTTACCTGATGTACCAAAATTCCAGACTCCGAAAAGGAAAGCTGGTGTTCAGGGTAAACCACATTGTTTTTTTTTTCAAATGCTCTAGGCCCATGAGCAACCTTTTCATTTATTTATTTATTTATTTATTTTTAAATATATTTTTAGGCGTTGATGGACCTTTATTTTATTCATTTATTTATATGTGGTACTGAGAATCGAACCCAGGGCCTTACACATGCTAGGCAAGCATTCTACCACTGAGCCACAACTCCCGTCCAACCTTTTCATTTACAAAAGTTTCGTATCAGTGTAGGAAACTATTTACAGTTGATTTCACAGATACTAGCCAAGGATTGCTATTGCAGTCAGGCCTTTTTATTTTTTATTTTTTTCTTTTTATTTATACAGAATAGTAGAATGTATTTTAGCAGAATATACATACATAAAGTATAACATATAATATTAGGTTCCCACTCTTGTGGTCATACATGATGTGGAGTTACACCGGGTAGTGTATACAAATATGAGACTAGGAAAGTTATGACCAATTAATTCTGTCTTTCCTATTCCCCTCCCCCATTCCCTTCCTTTTGTTAACCTTTGTGTAGTCTAATCTATTTCTATTATTCCCCTCCCCAACTTCCCTTGTTTTGGGTTAGCATCCACAAATCAGAAAGAACATTTGGCCTTTTTGCAGGGGGAGGGGGGGATCAGTTTATTTCACTTAGCATGATATTCTCTAGTTCCATCCATTTAACGCCAAATGCCATAATTTCATTTTTCTTTATGGCCGAGTAATATTCCATTGTGTATATATACCACATTTTCTTTATCCATTCATCTGTTGAAGGACACAGAAATAATTTAAAACATTCTGCAAGATAAAAAATGAATTTCCTGGACATTATTACCCTAGGTACATGTATTTTAAAAATAAAATAAATATTGTGATGACCTCACAGAGCTTTTATTTACATGAATTATATTTATCAATAATTATAATGTTAAAATTAAAATAGAAAAAGCTTAAAATAGTTGTTGAAAATGACAATAGTATATGTTTACTGACATTAATTTTTTGTAAAAATTAGAATAAAATTTTATTCTAGAATAAAAATTTAAATGAGGAAAAAAGAATGAATTTCCTTTAAAATATTCATAAACTGATGAATTTATTTCATTTTCAAGTTATTTCTACTTAGGTGGAAAAGAAAGTTAATAAAATTCTCATAGTGCAAAAATATTGTTTATAAACATAATCTTTTTGGTTTTGGTTTATGCAGTTAATAGCATACAAACAGATTTTTTTTTAGTACTAATGAATATTATAACATTTATTTTAGTTTTACATCGTGAAGGAAAACAGAGGTAATGAAGGCACATGTGTCGGAGTTTCTCGTTGGCCAGTACATGACTTCAACCACCGTACCACCTCAGATATGTGGCTCTATAGGGCCTACAGTGGTAACCTCTACCACAATGGAGAACAAACACTGACGTTGTCCAGCTTTACTCAAGGAGATTTCATTACCTGTGTATTAGACATGGAAGCCAGGACTATTTCCTTTGGGAAAAATGGAGAGGTACTGAAACCTACTCATAAACTTTTTTTCCTTCAAATTTACAGTTAATTATTCAATTGCTAATTATCTAGTGTATAGATTATCCACCTTCTTCCTCCTTGTCTTTAATACTTTCTCTTTTTATACTTAATAAGCACCAAACTAACAACAGAAATGTGTTAAATCCCAGTAAGATTTTTGAAACAAATGAATAAATTAGAATCATTTATTATATGTGGAATTTCCTTGGTAGTTGCAATTTGGCTATAGTAACTTTTGTTCTGTCTCCTAAGGCTTTGTATTTTAAATTGTTATCAATTTAAAAATATTTTCGTTTCCTTGTTTTTTCCCTCACTTCTGTCACACTCTAGGAACCTAAATTAGCTTTTGAAGATGTGGATGCAGCAGAGTTGTACCCATGTGTAATGTTCTATAGTAGCAACCCAGGTGAAAAGGTAATGAAGCCTCAAAACCTTTATATTTAAGCATAAAGGTTATTTGTTGTTTTTTTTTTTATTAAATTTCTTAGCATCAGGTAGAGTTTATAAGTATAAATAAGCTATTTATACCATTAAGAGTACCTGACCCATATAATTCATTCTTATAGAATGAGGTTAAATACTTTTAGAAATTATCTTTACAGTAAGACACAATTTGATATTCTGGTTAGTTGAATGTAGTGAATCAAATTTTTAAATTTATGTGCAACTATGGTAATTATAGGAACTAAATTAGGGACAATGTGGCTCATTGGCAATTATGGACATGAGAGAAATCTAGAAATAATCTTAAATGTGATAGGATGCCACTAGCTGAGTAATAGAAATTCCAGTTATGATAGAGAGCTACCTTTTATTAATTCACCTGGGGGAGCTCTCAGACGTTATGGATAGTATAAATTTGAAACTTTTGAGAAAAAAATTAAAAGGAATCCCTTCTGACTGAAACCTTTTTATTCTCCTCATCTCAAATCTAGACAGAGGTCAACCTTTCTTTGGTCTCCCTGTACTGATAGACAAAATTTTTTTTTTCTTGCTCCATCCTTTACTGTAGGATGGAGTGTGACTTAGGTTTGTTCTCAAGAATTTTTAGTTATTTTATAGTAATAAGTTTACAAATTAGGTAAATTGGAGGACCCTAACCGTGAAAGTTACTTTTTATTCTATGCTTTAAAGTATATTTTTAAAATAATTTACATTTAAAAAATTAAATTTCCATGAGTTATGATTTAAAGCTAGGTCTTTACAAGACAAGGGAACTACTTCTAGAACAGGTAGGCAATAAAAATTGAACTGGAGATGAAGTAAACAGGCCTCCTAGTACCTGATATTATCCCTTGTCTTGATTATATTATTGTATCCCAAAATAGGTTCTGGCATGTTCTGCTGAGAATTATGGTCATGGTGCTTTTCAGTAGCAAGGAACCTTGAAAAAATTTATACAACCTTAGATTAGGTAACAATCAAGTTATTCTATCTGGAAGGTTTTTTGTGATAAACTTCAGAATCTTTGAGAAAAATAATACTATTAATAGTTAACCTTTTTTTTAAACATTTATAGTGTACCTGGCACCGTACTGATAAGCACTTTATGTGCATAGTTTCATTTAATTTATTTATTTATCTATTGTGGTACTGGGGATTGAATCCAGGGATAGCTGGCCTCAGCCTCCTGAGTCACTGGGATTATAGGCATGTACTTCCATGGCTAGCTCATATTATTTTTAAAATAGTGAAGGAGGCCAGTACTATTATTTGTGCCATTTTTTTCAGATGTAAAACTGAGGCTTAAAGAGATTAAATAATTTCCCAAGATTATGTAGAATTAAGATATTAATTGAAGTCTCACTCCTCTCTTCCAGTTTGCAGTGTATGTCCAGATTGGAACTCTTCCAGTTGTATAGATTTAAAATTTTATCTTTGTTCCCCTTGAACAATATAAGATGGTTCTAGGACACATTATTATTCTGGAGTCTTGATAATGAGAACTGGTGTATACTCCAGACTTTTGGGAACTAAATTAATTCAGTTACATATATCCATCTTCTGAGTGGTCCTACCAGGTCTGTAATTCACGGGCTACAAGAGGTTTAAATGACAGGGCAGCTTATTACAGAGTACCATACTGCTAGTAACTTCAGTAGGTCTGCAACATTTCCTCTTTGTTGTGAGCCATTTGGTATATTACATGTGTAGTTGGTGATCAAATACTAGTTCCACATGGAATTCCATGTGCTAGAATTTATAGTTACTAACAGTTAAGGAAACCTATTGATATCACATATGTTCTACCTTCTTTTCTTTTATATAGGTGAAAATTTGTGATATGCAGATGCGAGGCACACCACGGGACTTACTTCCAGGAGATCCCATTTGTAGTCCAGTAGCAGCAGTGCTAGCTGAGGCCACTATTCAGCTTATCCGTATCCTTCACCGAACAGACCGTTGGACTTACTGCATTAACAAAAAAATGATGGAAAGGCTACATAAAATTAAGATATGTATTAAAGAGTCAGGTCAGAAGCTAAAGAAAAGCCGCTCGGTTCAGAGCCGAGAGGAAAATGAAATGAGAGAGGAGAAGGAGAACAAAGAGGAAGAGAAAGGTAAACATAATAGACATGGCCTTGCTGACCTCTCAGAGCCACAGCTGAGGACTCTTTGCATAGAGGTGTGGCCCGTTCTGGCAGTGATAGGAGGAGTTGATGCTGGTCTTAGAGTTGGAGGTCGGTGTGTTCACAAGCAAACTGGGCGCCATGCCACGCTGCTGGGAGTGGTCAAAGAGGGTAGCACGTCTGCCAAGGTCCAATGGGATGAAGCAGAAATTACCATCAGGTATGATCTGTTGAGTTAACACTTTTAGCAAATGAATATTTAATAATGAAACGGGCCTTTTCCCATGGACAGTAAGTATAATCAATGTATTTTAGATGAATTGCTGGTTGAGTTTTTAAAAATATTTTTCCATACAGCTAACTATTGGTACTATGATTTTATAAAG
The DNA here is from genome assembly GCF_048772815.1 of Callospermophilus lateralis. NCBI lineage: Eukaryota > Metazoa > Chordata > Mammalia > Rodentia > Sciuridae > Callospermophilus > Callospermophilus lateralis. Next base: position 107,674,173 of record NC_135307.1, on the reverse strand, counting down.
GAAAAAAATTTCCAAACCCATGTTCTTTGAAATACTAGTGATTCATCAAATATTTTTGCTGGGCACTGTGGTGCATGCTTATAGTACCAGTGACTTGAGAGACTGAGACAGGAGGATGGCAAGTTTGAGGCCAGCTTCAGGAATTTAGCAAGACTTTGTCTGAAAATAAAAGAGGGTATAGCTCAGTGGTAGAGTACCCTTAGGTTAAATCCCCAGGAATAATAATAATAATAAGAAGAAGAAGCATAGTTTTTTGTTTTATTCTTTTTTTTTTTTTTTTTTTTTTTTTTGGTGAAGAAATGGTAATATTCCTAGTTAGGTTTAACTGGAATCCTTCTTTCTGTTTTTCATTTGGTTTCCTGCCTTTTTTGGTGACAGATGGAGTACTGGAAATCAAACCAGGGTCTTTTGCTTGCTAGGCAAACACTGTACAACTGAACTACATCTCTAGTCCAGTTTCCTGCTTTTTTGGTCATTTCTACTATACTGGGATAGTAAAAAGCAAGCCAGCTGATCTGTTGATTTTATTTTGATAGAAGGGCTTTGAGTATAGCATGGGAACATTTGAATGACTAGAATTACATTTTGGATTATCTTTGACTTAAAGTATTCTTGTTCTGCCCCTGCTTTTTTAAGCACCCATATTTCTATTCCCTCAATGTGCAGCATTTAAAAAAAAAATTTCTTTAAGTTGTAGATGGACACAATACCTTTATTTTATTTATTTTTATGTGGTGCTGAGGATTGAACCCAGTACCCCACAGTGCTAGGGCTGTATCACTGAACCTCAGCCTGAGCCCCAGATTTTTAATAGATATAATAATTCCATTTATTTGATACAGCAGAGTACTTAAAAGCACTTATGTGTTTGCATTCAGTTAGAATTAGAAACTTCATTTATTAAAGAAGAAAAATGTCAAGTATCACTATCCAAAAAACTGACTTATTACTCCACATCGTTGTATTAGTTGAAAATATGGATTTTTGGTTGATATTATGTAGTTATTCATTATATTGCCTAATGTGATTCCTATAAAGTTATACGTTAATATGACATAGAACAATATCTGAAACAGTGGTTCTTAGCGTTTAATGGAAGTATCATGGTTTTAAAATCAAGTGAATGCTATGGACCCACTTAGTTGAAAAATATACATACATAAATTTTACACACAATTTCAAGGGTTAATGTCTACTTCTCTAATCTAAGAAAAACCAATGATGGTTTTACAAAGTTACATGAAAGTGTTTACCTTTTCTTTTATATTATTTGCCTTGTTTCAGAAAGGATTTATGTTACCTTACTAATATGCATACAGTATAGTAAAATAAGTAAGTTAGTAAATGAAAACAAGTAAGAAAAATGAGGCAGAGGGAAAACAGGATTAGGAAAACAAGACAGAATCACAATTTAGATTAGTACAACAAAACCTTATATGTTTGTTAAAGTTTGTATTATTTTATGTTTAGCATTCATAAACTTCAGGAATTTCTTGCCAAATGTTAGGAAATATATAATCATATTTTTGCTTAAATTATAAATTATAAACATTAATTGAAGACTATAAAGTAAATTTCTTAGTGAAACAAAGTCTTCTATGAAGACTTTGAAAGAGCTATTACCCACAAAATAAACTAGATTTATTATACAGACTTTCCAGATAGCTTACATCAAACTACATCTGGCTCCCTGCTATTTTTGGAAGTAAATTTACACAGCCACTCTCCTTTCTTTAGTATATCAGTGGCTGCTTTTGTATTATAATGGCACAGTTGAATACTGGCAACTACTCTGCAAGATCTAAAATATTTACTATCTGGCCCTTTATGAGAAGTTTGCAGTTCCTGGGTTATATTATATAATAAAGACTATTCTCATTTGAAAGCACATGAACATTTCAGTGCTTTTGCATGTAGCATCACAACTCTCCATTTTCTCATAATAGACTCATTTTTCTCTCTGTAATGATGTCTTTAGTTTGTGTAAAGTATTCTTTGTATTGTGTACATAATACATCTTGTTTTGCCTACATTATTTTCTGTACTTTCCTCCTGTCTTTCCCTCACTTGCTTTTTCCTGTGTCATTCTGATCTTTATTAAAGCTTCCCAACTTTTTGGTCGCCTAGTGATACTCCATTGTATAATCTGGAGCCCTGTGAACCACTGCCGTTTGATGTGGCACGATTCCGAGGCCTGACAGCTTCTGTGCTGCTGGACCTAACATATCTAACAGGCATTCATGAAGATATGGGGAAACAGAGCACCAAGCGTCATGAAAAGAAACACCGACATGAGTCTGAAGAGAAAGGAGACATTGATCAGAAACCTGAGAGTGAATCTACTTTAGATGTGCGAACAGGATTAACAGCTGATGATGTCAAAAGTCAGGGTACCACAAGCTCCAAATCAGAAAATGAAATAGCTTCATTTTCTTTAGATCAAACACTGCCAGGAGTGGAATCCCAACATCAAATAACAGAAGGAAAAAGAAAAAATCACGAACATGTGTCCAAAAACTATGACATAGCCCAGTCAGAAATCAGAGCAGTACAGCTGTCCTATCTTTACCTTGGTGCTATGAAATCACTTAGTGCTCTTCTTGGCTGTAGTAAATATGCTGAGCTGTTGTTGATACCAAAAGTCTTGGCTGAAAATGGCCACAACTCAGACTGTGCAAGCTCACCAGTTGTTCATGAAGATGTGGAGATGCGTGCAGCCCTACAGTTCTTGATGCGACACATGGTGAAGCGAGCAGTCATGCGGTCACCCATAAAGAGAGCATTGGGATTAGCTGATCTGGAACGAGCTCAAGCCATGATTTACAAACTAGTGGTCCATGGGCTTTTGGAAGACCAGTTTGGGGGCAAAATCAAACAAGGTAAGTTATCTGACTTTTAAAAAAAGATTTGTGCCATTGAAATTACTTATAACTGTCGATATATTATGTGATTTTTAAGAACATCTTTTTTTTTTTTGGCCAAAACAAGTTTCATATCATTTTTCCTTTGTAAGGTAAACAATCCTTTTTTTGTTACTTTTTTATTAATAATCATTAGCTTAGGGGCTGGGGATGTGGCTCAAGCGGTAGTGCGCTCGCCTGGCATTCGTGCAGCCCGAGTTCAATCCTCAGCGCCACATACAAACAAAGATGTTGTGCCCGCCGATAACTAAAAAATAAATATTGAAAATTCTCTCTCTCTCTCTCTCTCTCTCTCTCCCCTCTCTCACTCTCTCTTTAAAAAAGAAAAAATAATAATCATTAGCCTATACATAAATTTCTGTTTTAAACCTTCCTAAGCATTATAATTATAAGGAAATTTTGTAAAACAAATTTAGTTCATGCTATAAAAGGTACCCAAGTATTTATTGATCTGATTCAAAATATATAATATTCTACTAACTTCTCAGAGATATTTTAATTAATTAATTAATTAATTTTAATTAGGTATATATGACAGCAGAATGCATTTTGATTCATTGTACACAATTGTAGCACAACTTCTCATGTCTTGCACCATATGTGCAATCCTACATGTACCCAGGTTCTTGAGGTCTATCTCATTTCATCATCTTTCCTGCCCCCATACTCCCTTTCCATCTATCCTTCCCCTTTGCCCAATCAAAGTTTCTCCATTTTTCCCATGCCCCCCCATTATGGATCAGTATCCACTTATCAGAGTGAACATTCAGCCTTTGTTTTGGGGGGATTGGCTTACTTTGCTTAGCATGATATTCTCCAACTCCATCCATTTACCTACAAATGCCATAATTTTATTCTCTTTTAATGCTGAGTAATCCATTGTGTGTATATATCCATAGTTGCTTTATCCTTTCATCTATTGAAGGATATCTAGGTTGGTTCCACACAGTGAATTGAGCTGCTATAAACATTGATGTGGCTGCGTTACTATAGTATGCTGATTTAAGTCCTTTGGGTATAGACCCAGGAGTTGGGTATCTGGATCAACTGGTGGTTCCATTCCAAGTGTTCTAAGGAAAACTGCTTTCCAGATTGGTTACACCAATTTGCAGTCCCACCAGCAATGTATGAATGTGTCTTTTCCCCTCGCATCCTCACCAAAACTCATTGTTGTCTGTATTCTTGTTTGCTAGGTATTTCTTATTCTTGTATCTATATGGTTTATCTTTGCCTGTAAAGATTGAAGATAGGTATCAAAATCAAAGTCCTAAGGAAACACGGTTTTAATGATTGGTTATCTTTAGAGAATCTCTTATTAAATCCTAAAAATGAAAGTGAGACTTTCATCTGTTTTTGAGAGAACCCTCGTCTCTAAAAACAGAACTGGATAATTGCAACACCTCTTCTCTAAAAACAGATAATTGCCATTCTGACTGGTGTCTCAGAGCTATTTTTAAAGAGCACTTTAAAGCCCACAACTTTTATAGACCATATATTATATGTAAAAAAAAAATCTTTGTTTTATCTTTTATCCTCCCCTTTGGGAACTATAAATTTTGAAATAAAAATTGAGTTTCATTCAGGAAATGTTTATTGGGTGTATACTACGTGCCAGGTACTTTTCTAGGTTCTACAATCAATAGTGAACAAAATAAAGTCCCTTGCCTTCATGAAACTTACATTGTTCTTTATTCCTTCCCTTTCCACAAACTCTTCCCCTTCCCCTTCCTTTCCTTTGCCGTTACTTCTTCGCTGTCTTCACTTAGTAAACAGAGAGAGGTGTGTTATAATCATGTTGATTATGAAGGAATGTGACCATTTAGCAAATCTAATAGAATAAGCTGTCCTTCTAGCAACTCCTATTTTGTTTTTTTAGTGGGCTCCCTTACTAGATTAGGAAAAACTATATAAATACACTGTAAATATTTAGACATTTTAACTCCCCCCACCCATTTTATCTCTTAGGATAAGGACTCAAGAGTCATTTTGAAAGCATGGAGGTTTTGTTAGGTATTTCTTATTCTTGTATCTATATGGTTTATCTTTGCCTGTATAGACTGAAGATAGGTATCAAAATCAAAGAACTAAGGAAACACAGTTTTAATGATTGGTTATCTTTAGAGAATCTATTATTAAATCCTTAAAATGAAAGTGAGACTTTTACCTGTTTGTTTTTGAGAGAACCCTCTTCTCTAAAAACAGAACTGGATAATTTCAAGGTCTTGTTATAGTACTATCTATGGAGTCTGGAATAATGAGTACAATATTCATATAAGGATGTGTGTATATATAGGGACTTTTTCCTGTAAATCTTTCAGAAAACGTATTTAGAAACTTTTAAATAATATTTTTCCACATCCACTGTTATTTTTGAAGAGAAGAAATGCTTACTTTCCTAACCTTTATCTTGGTTGATAGAGATTGATCAACAAGCTGAAGAAGCTGACCATGCCCAGCAGGCACAGACACCTGTTACCACGAGCCCATCAGCCTCAAGCACAACTTCCTTTATGAGCAGTTCCCTTGAGGACACCACAACTGCCACCACTCCAGTCACTGACACAGAAACAGTGCCTGCATCTGAGTCCCCAGGAGTGATGCCACTTAGTCTTCTCAGGTAGAGAAGTTGACCTTTAATGTCTGCTATTCTGATGCCTCTAGTTCTCCAGGCATGGTTGTTTTCTTAATGAATAGTGGGCCCAACTGAATGAATCTGGAGCTAGAAAGAACCTGAGATCATTTAGTAAAGCCCATTTAAATGAAGTTGGAAATATCCCTCAGAAGTTTAATAAGTTACCTCAAAGTCTCACAGTGGTAGACCCAGGTCTAATCAGCCATGCCACTGATGAGCAAGGGCTCCAACACTTGAGTGCTGTCTTAATGATGATTTTTTTTTTTTTTTGATTGAGCTTTGGAATTTTTTTCCTTCAGAAGATAAATACTTGGGTTTTGAACATTAGTTTCAATAAAAAGCTCATATCCATGAATATATTTTTTCATTATTTTTCGTTTAAACATAATTCTTTATACTTTTATTTGTACTATAAGATCAAATAAGTGTGCCTTTTCAAATGAAAAGGCATGTTTTATGATGCTTCTTTAGCCAACCCTACTTAATAGGTTTGTAAATTCCAAATAACGTTTACTTATTTAAATTTAGTTTTGTTTCAGTTTGTCAGATATGTACACAAGGGAAAACTTCAGAAAGAAGACTGTTCTGATCTCTCTTTTTAACTTCGGCTTAAGTGAAACAAGGGAAACAAATGTTTAGTGTTTCTTTTTAAAGTTATCTTTTTCCCTTCTTCTTACTTGACAGGTCATTTTTATATTTATTCTGTAGGCCAATATCTTAGAAAGTAGAAGAGGAGAATGGTTGTCTTGTAGTGAGTCTCAATATTTGGACATGTGTACATTATTTCCTATTTTGATTTTATGCTAATAACCATTGCTATTTTCTCAAAGGCAAATGTTCTCTAGTTACCCAACTACCACTGTACTTCCCACACGTCGGGCACAGACTCCTCCAATATCGTCGTTACCAACCTCTCCTTCTGATGAAGTGGGAAGGAGGCAAAGTTTAACTTCTCCTGATTCACAGTCAGCAAGGCCAGCTAATCGTACAGGTGTGTGTGCTTTCATTTACTTTGACACCCAAACATCTTGGCATTCCAGATGTATGGACTTTATTATGTGGACATTATAGTTTGTCTTCACTGAAGGTAAAGCAGTGATTTTAATGAAGGAAAACTGCACCCATCAAATTGAGTGTCTTCTTCATTTAAAACTATATTAAATTGTGACTTAAAAGACAAATAGCATACTATATATGAGTCATATCAGACTTTTCTTCTTTCCTGATATAGACAATTTTTAGTGATATAAATTTCCCTCTACACATATTTTAGCTGCAACTTACACATTTTGAAATGCTGTGTCTTCATTTTCATTTAGTTTAAAGTACTTTCTAATTTACCTTTGAGATCTTTTTTGATGTCTGGGTTATTTGGAAGTGTGTTATTTAGTTTTCAGATATTTAGGGACTTTAGTTCTAGATATCTTGCTGACTTTAAAAATTCTACTTTTATTGTCATAAAAGAACATATCTTATGTGTGTTTTTTTTCTTTTTTGTGGTACTAGGGATTGAACCATCAGTATTTTGTGCATGCCAGGCAATTACTCTACCACTGAGGTACACCCACTCCCACCAAGCCTAAAGGACATATTTTCAGATCCTTTTAAACTTACTAAGACTTGTTTTGTAGCCTAGAGTATGATCTGTTTGAGCAAATATTCCATGTGTACTTGGGGAAAATGTGTATCGTGCTGTTGAGTGTAATGTTCTATAAATTATTTATTAGGTCAAGTGTTGTCCAAGTTTTCTACATCCTTACTGATTTTTTTGTATACTCCATCAATTATTGAAAAAATATCGACTATAATTGTGAATTTGTCTGTTTCCCCTTTTGTTTCTCAATTTTTATATTTTAAAGCTCTATCTTCAGGTCTATAAAACTTAGGATTCTTATGTCTTTTTTATGAATTAACCTTTCTATTATGAAATAACCCTCCTTATTCTTAGTAATATTCTTTGCCACAAAGTGTGCTTTCTCTCATATTAACATATCTACTCCTAATTTTTTGTTTCATGTTTGGTTTGGGGATTGGGGATTGAACCCAGGATTACTTACAACTGAGCCACATCCCTTTTTCTTAACTTTTTTACTTTGAGACAGGGTCTCACTAAGTTGCTTAGGGGTCTCACTAAATTGCTGAGGCTGACCTTGAACTTGTGTTCCTCCTTGATTAGCCTCCCTAATCACTGGAATTACAGGTGTGTACCTAGCCAATCCTGAGGCGTTTTGTTTTTATTTTTTAAAATAGTGTTAGAATAGTTTAACTTCTACATATATTTGTGCCAGTAATCAGGTCTTACTTATAAAATTGTCTGCTGTTCTCTATCTTTTAATTGGGGTGTTTAGACCATTTACATTTAATACAATATTGACATGATTGATTTTAAATCCACCATCTTTCTGTTTTGTCCCATTTGATCCTTATTCCCTTCTTTCTCCTTATCTAATTTCTTTCAATTATGTAAGTAGTTTTTTTCATTAATTAATTTTATCTCCTTTGTTTGCTAGTTAGTTTATTTTGTGTTTTTGGAAATTACTTTTAGATTTATAGTATACATTTTTAATTCTCACAGTACCTTCAAATGATATGCCACTTGATATAGAGTAAATAGAATTTTTACAACATAATGCTTTTATTTCTCCATTCTCAGCATTTATACTTTTAGTTTTATACATTTAACTTTTAAATATATTATAAGCCCCATTATAGATTGTAATTTGCTTTGAATAGTCTTTGTTGCTGTACTTTCTGATGCATTAATCTTTTTTCTGCAGTGTCTAATCTGCTGTTAATCTCTTACAGTGTATTTTTTTATTCTGATACTATTCATCTCTAGAAGTTTGATTTGAGTCTTTTTTACCTTTTATCTTTCATGTCTTTTTTAACATGCTCAGTCTTTTTTCTACCTTACTGAATACATGTATATAGGGAATGAAAGTTGATTCTCACAACCAACAATAAAAATTAAAGGAAAAAAAAAAAGAAAGTTGATTCTCATTATTAGCAATAGTCAAATTCTAGAAAGATTCTGTGAACACTGACTGAATCATTGCTTTTAAGGAAACACAGGATTAGTTTCCTGTTTTAAAACACCATATTTAATGTGTGCTATTGGTGCATTAACATTGAATTCATGGCCAACAACACTATAACTCAAGCATTAATGAAGATTATCTAATATGTTATTTTTTCCATAGGGCACATTGTACCTTTCTTGTGCTTAGAAACACTAGACAGTACTTCAGTACTGTGCTTAGGGGCTCCTTTATTAAGTGAAGTCACCAATGAAAAGTACAAAAATGCAAAAACGTGGTATTTAATAGACCATAAAAAGGACATTTGTTATTTTTTGCCCATCCACAAATGACCACAAAAGCAAATGAATTATTGGGGGTACAAATATATGTTATTGAGTAAGCACATTCACAAATAAGGAATCTGCAAATATTTGAGGATCAGTTGTATTTATTATACTTGTCTTTTTTTGGCTATAAGGAGGAGCTACTAGGGATTGAACCCAGATGTGCTGTATCACTGAGCTACATTGCCAGCCCTTTTTATTTTTTATTTTGATACAGAGTTTTCCTAAATTGTCCAGGCTGGCTTTGTACCTGTTATCCCTCTGTCTCAACTTCCCAAGTCTCTGGGATTATAGGAGCATACCCCCAAATCTAGTTTTAATATCTGTCTTAATGTCTTTCTGTCCTTATCAGCTTTCTCATTTCTGGGTCTGTTTCTATCAATTTCTTCCTCATTTTGAGTTGTATACTATAAACCTAAAAATTAAAAAAAAAAAGTTTCTTTGCATATTGGTCATTTTTTTAATTGAATAATAGACATTGCCAAATATTACATATGTCTTTAAATATACTTTAACTTTGTTAGTAATATTCTTTGCCACAAAATGTGCTTTCTCTCATATTAACATATCTACTCCTAATTTTTTTGTTGTTTGTTTTGAGATTGGGGATTGAACCCAGGAACACTTACCACTGAGCCACATCCCCTTTTCTTCCTTTTTACTTTGAGACAGGGTCTCACTAAGTTGCTTAGGGGTCTCACTAAGTTGCTGAGGCTGGCCTTGATTTGCGTTTCTTCTTGATTAGCCTCCCTAATCACTGGAATTATAGGTGCGTACCCAGCCAGTGGGTGTACCAGTGGATATCAAAGCCTTTGTTCTGGAATATAATTAGGTCACTTGGAAGCAGTTTGATCCTTTCAAGTCTTGCTTTTATGCTTTATTAAGTGGGACTGGGACAGACTTTAGCATGGGCTGACTTTTCCCTATTGCTAAGCCAGTATCTTTTTTAGTAGCCTACCCATTAATGGACTTTTACATTAAAAGGACTTTTTATACAGACTGTTCTCACCTTATATGAGCTCTAGATATTAAACTCCTGCTCCTTTTTGGTGGTTCTTTCCTCTACCTTGGTTAGTTTCTGTATCAGGTGAAGATTGAGGAAGAGAAGAGACTTTGAATATTTCTGGAGCTCTCTTTCCTATGCAGCTCTCCATCCCTTATCTCTCTCTCCTTACTGGTATTCTTCCCTGGAACTTCTTGCCCCTTTGGCCTCCCTGAATTATCAACTCTGTCTTCTCAACTCAGAGAAACCACTGATTTTCGTTCAGATTTTCCTTCCCTGTGCTGCAGTGTGAAAATACTCAAAAGGCTGTAGGCTGAGGCAGGTGTACTATTTGTCTTGTTTCCCTCCTCTCAGAAATCACTGTCCTACCTGCCTGTAGTCCAGTATCTGCTGATTATTAATATGTTTTGTCTGGATTTTTAATTGAAGGTTGGAGTCTCGTTTTCCATTACAACCAGAAGCAGAAGTCCATAGTTATATCAAGACCATTACCACTATAACAATAGTGATTATTTTATCTAATATAATATTAGATCACAAGCTATGTTGCCCAGGCTGGTCTTGTGATCCTCTTGCCTCCTGAGTTGCTGGGATTATAGATGTGCACCACATTATCTGGCCAATAGTGATATTTTTAAAGCAAAATTGACAGCCCTCATTTCTTCCTTTCTTTCCTCTTTTTTAACCTCCCTTTCTTTCTTCACTATTAGGGGGAATCAAGTTAGATAGTATTTATACCAGCAAGGTTTGGTAGGGAGGTGACATGGTGGTCAAAGTGGGGTGTCAAAGCCTAATCGGGGTAAGAAGTGCTCCTCATGTGTACAGGTGGCATGGCTTATAGTAGTGGAGTCTGAATGAAGTGAGAAATTATTTGGTATCAGAGCCAAGGAGGATGGGGAGGATGTCTACCAGCCAGTGAGATAATCTGGGAGCAATGATACTTTATTTGCAAAAAAGCACACTAGCACCTAGATCTTATCTTCTAAACACTATTGTCCACTAAAAGGAGGCCAGATCTTTTGGGGAGAAATGGTTTATTGTAAGGCTGAATGAATGTAAGATGAATCTGGAATAATTTGTACCAAAACTAATAAAATGCTCAGGGAATGCTAGGTACATACCTAAAGGATATAGAAATTGAGATTCTACGGGACTTCGACTGTCAAACTTGAGAAATTGGGGTATCAAAATAAATAATCATAATAAAGCTATATATAAGACTATACTTTTTTCTCCTATGGAGATAGGAGAAGCCTTGCCTTTGAGTGGAGGGCCAACTAATGAAACTAAAAGGAATGATGAAATTAGAAATCATCATCATTATAATAATTCAGCCATTAAATAAATATAAATGGATGCTATTGAGTAAAACTTTGATGAGGAGTAGAAAATTCACATTCTTATAATACCTCCTCAAATATACTTTTTAGTTTTAAAGGGAAAAAGGAAAAGAGTAACTTTGCTGTGGAGAAACCTGGCAGATCCCATCTAACTCAAGTAAGCAAAGTTAACATCACCAGAAGTGAGACAGATTGAAATTGTGTATCTTGGCTAGCATAATCCCAAGACTGAGGCAAAAGAATCTCAAGTTTGAGGCCAGTCTCAGCATCCAGTGAGACCCTGTTTCAAAATTAAAAAATAAAATGGACTAGGGATGTAGCTCAATGGTAAAGCACCCATGGGTTTATCCCCGGTATCAAAAAAGTTTAAAAAATAAAAAAGAAGAGGAAGAAAGAAATTGCATATCATGTGTATCATCTAATGGAATGCAATGAGAAAATACTAAAAATCATTAATCTGAATCTAATCATGAGGAAGCAACAATAATTTTAAATTGAGCTACATTATACAAAATCTTTTATCTTCAAAATATCAAATATCTAATCTTGAAATATCTAATCTTTGAAATGTCAAAATGATTGAAGGAGATAGAAGAGACTTGACAACGAAATAAAATGCAAAGATAATCTGATCCCAGATTAGATCCTTTGCTGTAAAGGACATTGCTGAGACACTTAATATGCTTATTCAGGAGAGTATTCTTATTTATAGGAGTTACATATTAACATATTTAGGGGAGGTAGAACATCAGGTCTGCTACTTACTCTGCATTGGTTCAGGATAAAAAATTCTTTGTACTATTCTTGCAAAATTTCCTGTAAGTTTGAAATTTTTTTAAAGAAATTTTCAGCAAGTTTATTTTATATTACTAGCAGATTTATCTGTTTGAAAACCTTTATGTTGCTATAATAAGCTTAGTCATAGCATATTTTACTAGAGTAAGATTTTATTAAGTTTAGACATTTCCAGGAAATTGTAGACTTACAGCTATTGTGAGAACTTACATTTAGGCCTTTACTTCTTTTCCTTTTGCTTTAGCCTTGTCAGATCCAAGCAGTAGACTTTCAACTTCTCCTCCTCCTCCAGCAATTGCTGTCCCATTGCTGGAAATGGGGTTCTCACTCCGACAGATTGCCAAAGCCATGGAAGCTACAGGTGGGATAAATTTTTATTTATTAGTATCTGTAGATATGAGAAGTCCTACCTTAGTGAAGGCAAAGTATTTTTAAAGAGGTCATAAATCTTGGTAAGATTTTTAACACCAGATCCATATAATTGTTACCATTTACAAGGGCATGAGACAAAACACTTCAAAACTGATAGCAACATAACTAATTACTTTGTCCAAATTAAGTAGCAGAATTTTTTCCCCCTATATAGGTGCTCGAGGAGAGGCCGATGCCCAGAATATTACTGTCCTTGCCATGTGGATGATAGAGCACCCTGGGCATGAGGATGAGGAAGAGCCCCAGCCAGGCAGCACAGCTGACTCTAGGCATGGAGCAGCAGTTTTAGGCAGTGGTGGAAAGTCAAATGATCCCTGTTATTTGCAGTCACCAGGAGACATACCATCAGCAGATGCTGCTGAAATGGAGGAAGGCTTTAGTGAAAGGTGAAATTCCAAATTCTTTTTTTAAATTTCTTTTTCTTATTTCTGTTCCATGTGTTAAAAATAGTTCCTCCAAAATAACCATTCATTTCACTTCATGAATTTTTCTAGTGATGAATAAAGTTGGTAAATGTAGTTATGTGAAAAGGTGGGCATTTATAAGCTTATGTTTCTGTGAGGAGTAAAAATGAGAAGTTTTGATCAGAATGGATGTTTTCATGAAAAGCAGGAAGTGCATAAGTTTTATGTAAAAGTTAGCTGGAAAAAGGAAACTGAAAATTAAAAGTTTATTTTAAAGTAAAATAAACACCCTGATAAAAACAGTTTTATCTCACAAGGGATATAATATAGAATGTTCATTTTAGTGATAGAGATTAATTAACGTATTTGATAGAATTGGACTGTCTCAGTATAGTTAAATTTAAATTTTCATTTTATCTTAATTTTCAGTATCTAGTATAATATGTCCCTTTTTAACATTGTAAAAAGAATTCTGAGATGATACCTGCCCTTAAATGACGTGTAACAAAATATTCTAAAATCCTCCTTAAAATCTTTTCTCCTGGGGCTGGGGTTGTGGCTCATTGGTAGAGTGCTCACCTAGCATGTGCAAGGATCTGGGTTTGATCCTCAGCACTGCATAAAAATAAACAAATTAATTAAACTATAACTAAAAAAAATATTTTTTAAAATATATCTTTTCTCCTGCAACACTTCTTATGATATTAGACCTTCTTCATTTTTCATCTCTATCATGGAGTTGTATAATTACCAAGGCTGTGTTTTATAACATGCAGACTTTTTCTAACAAGCTCAGTGAATATTTTCATAATTTATTTTGAAATATCTATTCATAATAATTTCAAATTATAAGTATTTAATTATTTAGGATTTACTGAAATATTTTATTCTATTCAAATATTTTATCTTCTTTTTCGTTTTGGTGTTGGGGAATGAACCCAGGGCTTCACTTATAATAAATAAGCACAATAACCACTGAGCCACATCCCCAGTCCTAATCTAATTTTAATTTGAATCTGAACTAAGCACCATTTCACTATTGGTGGAATTAAAAATCAGGTACACATTCTCTCAGGGCATATGATATTATTTATAATTTAGGAACTTTGCAAGGGACAAAAGACAGATTTCAAAGTTTTATCATAGGCTAAAGACATATCTCAGTGGTAGAGCAAGTGAATACTTAAGCTTCACAAAGCCCAGAGTTCAATCCCCAACATTTAAAAAAATTTTTTTTTCAAAAGCATATTTTATTCTCAAGACATTTAGAGAAAAATGTAGTGCCACAAGAAAGCTTACACCTTGCTTTCTTTTCATGGTATGTTGCTTTCAAACTTGCACTTGTAGCACTGATAATCTGGATCATACAGAGAATGCAGCTTCTGGAAGTGGACCACCAGCTAGAGGTCGCTCAGCAGTAACAAGAAGGCACAAGTTTGATTTAGCAGCTCGCACATTGCTAGCGAGAGCAGGTAATTATATTTCAACTTCTCTTGGTGAAAGACTTTATTTTAGAGTCATTGTAAGGGCAGCATTAAAGAAGATGTAACTAATAATACTAAGTATTCAGTCCACCCATATTAACAAAATAACTATTTGTATATAATTTTCTACATATTTGCATAATTTTACTTAATTGAAATGAGAGTATACATGTAAAGATTTATTTTTTAAGTTCCCTCTGATGTAGAAGGCTATATAGGCCACTTATAAGTTTTGAGAAATTTTTCAAATGATCCCTCAGAAGTGATGATGAATATTTGATATTTATTATCAGTGGTGAGATATTTATCATCAGTGGTAAGAAGAAACTAGAAAGGACACTGCCCAAAAAAGTGTAGGCATAGACTTTTTTTGATGTATTCTGTGGACGTTAGGTACTCACCAGTAGAGAAGGCCCTACCTAAGCAAAAATAAATTCCCTCAATTCATTAGTAAATTATTATAGGATTATGTTTTAAAGTATAAATTGGGGAATATGTTTTATAAACCAAAAACTGGGATATGTGATTTGTCAAAATAGTATTTGATCTTTGAAATATTAGAATTTAAGTAATGATTCAGTCATTTTTGGAAACAGTGAGAAAGAAACTCAGACTGTCCTGGAAAACGCAGGATATATATATATATATATATATATATCATGAATTGAAAGGGGAATGGCTTAGATAATGCCAAGTGAAGTTAGCCAATAACTTCCCCCAAAAAAACAAATGCTGAATATTTTCTTTGTTATAAGGAGGCTGATTCATAGTGGGATAGGGAGCAGGAGCATGGGAGGAATAGACAAAACTTTAGATAGGGCAGAGGGGTTGGAGAGGAAGGGAGGGGGTATGGGGTAATTAATGATGCTGGAATGTGAGGATCATTATTATCAAAGTACAGGTATGAAGACACAAATTGATGTGAATATACTATGTATACAACCAGAGATATGAAAAATTGTGCTGTATATGTGTAGTAAGAATTGTAATGCATTCCGCTATCATATATAAATAAAAAATTCAAAAAAATTTTAAAAAGCAAAAAATAAAAAAAACCCCGAAAGAATAATAACAGCTAACATTTATTGAATGTTTTTCTATACAAAAAAATAACATTATAAAGAATTTTTCATGGGTTATCTTGTTTAAACATTTAGCCCAGTGAGATAGGAGTGCTGTTATTGTCCCTATTTTATAGGAGATGATACACATGTGATAGGTTTGTTGTGTAGGATGAGTTTGGTACTCATCTTATGTGTGGCAGTTAAGAACTGGTAAATATTCAGAATTACTTTATTCATGCAAATAAAATACCGTTTCTGTTTTGTTCTGAGCGGGGTTA
Source organism: Callospermophilus lateralis (assembly GCF_048772815.1). Lineage (NCBI taxonomy): Eukaryota > Metazoa > Chordata > Mammalia > Rodentia > Sciuridae > Callospermophilus > Callospermophilus lateralis. Next base: position 107,658,456 of record NC_135307.1, on the reverse strand, counting down.
TACCGCTCTGTGCAGGCCCACAGGAATCAAAGTCGGAGAGAAGGAATATCTTTGCAGCAAGACCCAGGGGCATTGTATGACTTTAATTTAGATGAGGAATTGGAAATTGATCTTGATGATGAAGCAATGGAAGCTATGTTTGGACAAGACCTGACCAGTGACAATGATATTCTGGGAATGTGGATCCCAGAGGTACTGGATTGGCCTACCTGGGTGTGTGTGACTGCAGCGGGGGCTGCTCTGACTTATTTTCCTGCCCTCCTATTCATATATCTTACTAACAGCAGCCTTGTGTTGAGTTGAAGTCTCTAAAAAGCCTTACATCTCATCTTGATGTTTGGGGATTTAATGCTTGAAGTTGCTTTGATACCTACAAACCAATATGAAAATGTTTCTCTGTTGCTTTTTCTGCAATTTTACTGCTTCTTTCCCCAGACTAGATGAAGAGAGCCATATTGTGGCAATATTTGATGTAATGTCAAAGGTAGATAACAAAACAAGCATCAGTTCCCATAGATGCTGCTGGGTTAAGTAACATAACTGTTTCGTTCACATTGCTGTCGGAGTGCATGCTCTTCTCCTTCATAGGTTCCATTTAATCACTGTTAATATCTCATTCTGGGAACCATCCCCACCAAGATATTTTAAATACCTTCATCCAGGGACAGGGTACATGTGGGTTTGTATGTATAAATTGATTAGCATTACAATTTTATAGTAGAGAGACTAAAAAGTTCTTAGACATAAATCTTATAGGAAACTAACTGCCATATTAAGTCAGTAAAATAACTGCATCCTAATGACTTTTCTCAGAAATTTAGAAAATAGATTTAGCATTTTATAGCCAGATAAAAAGTAGTTATTTTCACTTGAGAGGGTTTTTTATTATTATTATTGCTTTGAGATAGGGCAGATTATCATGTTCTTAACTCTTTTCTCACTCTTCTCATATTGCAATTTACAAGAGTGAGGAAGAGCAAAGAAAACCTTCATATTGTGGGTCTCAATTCTGATTTTTAAAAATTAATTAATTAATTAATTTTATGGTACTGAGAATTGAACTCAGAGACCGTCTACCACTGAGCCACACCCAACCCTTTTTATTTTATTTTGAAATAGGATCAGTATTACTAAGTTCCTAAGGTAGCCTCGAATTTAGGGTCTTCTGCCTCAGCCTCCAAAGTTGCAGGCATGCCTCACTGCCTGGCTTGAATTCTTATTTAAAAGAAATTTTTATGAAGTATTAATGAAAATATTATGAATATTTTAAGATATGTAAACAAAGTAGTTAATATTGTAAACAATCTATTTACCTCTTAATTTTATGTTAACTTGACTATAATAATTTGGTATGAAATCATTTTATGCAGCATGTTTGTGAGTCTGAAGATAGGGAAGAAGTGGTGGTATGTGAACTGTGTGAATGCAGTGTCGTCAGCTTCAATCAGCACATGAAGAGAAACCACCCAGGCTGTGGGCGCAGTGCAAATCGTCAGGGCTATCGCAGTAATGGCTCTTATGTGGATGGCTGGTTCGGTGGTGAATGTGGGAGTGGAAATCCATACTACCTGCTATGTGGAAGCTGCAGGGAGAAGTATTTAGCTCTGAAGACTAAGTCCAAGACAACAAATTCTGAAAGGTACCTTGAAATTGTGTAGATATCTAGGCTCTATGAATATCATATACCTTAAGAGATAGGAACTGAAGACTTTCCATGTGAGGAATAATTTTTATCTTCCCAAAGTCCTGTGATTGCTGAATTGGTGGCAGAAAGTAGGGAATAATTTTAGGATCTCTGAGGTCCTGAAATAGAGGCATGACAGCAGGTCCTTTTAGGATCTCTGAGGCTTTGAAATAGAGGCATGACAGCAGGTTCTTTTAGGATCTCTGAGGTCTTGAAATAGAGGTATGACAGCAGGTCCTTCACTGGAGTTTATTAATCTTTGACTTATTGGCCAGTTTTAGTCAGGACACTTGCCTTAACCCTCAGAAGGCATACAGTCAGTTTTTTTCATTGATGTATTATACCATATTTCTGGCATCTTAATTAATATCTTTTTTTTTGGTGAAAAAATAGACTGCTCTGTTTAAATGAGTTGTCATGAAAATATTTTCTCTTTATATCCTTAATCTCTAGTAAGTAGAATTTTGGTCTTTATTGTCAACTATTAAATCTTAAAGGCTTTCTGGAAGTTTGATTGAAAGAGTTGGTTGTAGTTGATCAGAAATCTCCCCAGTTGTTTGGTAAAACAGTTACTGATTTATTAGCATGTGTTATACATACTTACTTATAGTTTTTATTAGATTACCCCATAATACAAAACACTTTTATATTTTGCTGCTTTATTAATGACCTATTAAAACATTCTAATGGCTTAATTTGCACAAATTTGGATACTAACTTTTATATAAAAACACAATGTTCTTCATGTTTGGTGCAGGTACAAGGGACAAGCTCCAGATCTAATTGGCAAGCAGGACAGTGTGTATGAAGGTAGTTGTTTGTTTTGAGAGCCTCTTTATTTTACATGTATTTTTATATATACTCTCTGCTTAACATTTGTTACTAAAATATACCATGATATGTGTTTGTATTTATGTACATATTAACTTGAATATTCTGTAGTAATAACCATAGTTTGAAAGTCAAAGGAAAAAGGACCTGAGCCCAAATATTAGCTTTACCACAAAATGTTAACTTCTGTTTTTCATATTTTTTCCAAAAAGTAGAAAAGATATGTAGTATATTTTAAATTTACATCCTAATTATGAAAGGTGAAAAATAAAAAATTGAGATGACCATCAATTTTTCTGGAGCACTCATTTACTTGAAATAACCTCTCCTTAATGTTTATGGACAGTGTTATGAACGTTTTGTTGGTCCCACAACACTTTTTTTATTGGTTGAAACCTCCATGACCAGTTGTGACATTTCCAATTGTTTATTTTATTTTCAACTATACTGGCTCTTTTTCCCTTCTCTTGTCTCACTCTGCTTCAAGAATGCAGTTTGGTGAGGTCACCAGGAGATGATGCCATAGTTTATGTTGTGGGTAGTGGAATTTGAATCTAGCTTTCTTATATTTATTTATTTTGTGTGCATATGGTTCTGGGAATTGAACCCACAGGCACTTTACCACTGAGCTACACCCCCAGCCCTTTTTATTTTTTATTTTGAGACAGTTTCTTGCTAAAGTTGCTAAGGTTGGTCTTGAACTTGTGATCCCCCTGCCTCAGCCTCCCAAGTCATTGGGAATACAGGCATGCCTAGCTAATCCAATTGTATTTTAGATATGTCTTATAATAATGATTGCCAGCAGAGCTAAATCATGGTTTATATTCACTTATCATATATTTATTTATTTGAATTCCAGAAGACTGGGACATGTTAGATGTTGATGAAGATGAAAAGCTGACAGGTGAAGAGGAATTTGAATTGCTTGCTGGACCACTGGGTTTAAATGACCGGCGCATTGTACCAGAACCAGTTCAGTTCCCTGACAGTGACCCACTAGGAGCATCAGTGGCAATGGTCACAGCTACCAACAGTATGGAAGAGACTCTTATGCAAATAGGTAAACTGAAATACTAATTTGCATTGATTTTTATTGTCTATTTTAATTTGTTTCTTAGATAAATAGAAAGTGGTTTAATGTTTTCTTACATGATCAAGTCTCTCTAGCCAGTTGTTTTAACATTTTAGAGGTATGATATAATATTAAGTTTTGATTTTTTGTGTGTGTTTATGAACTATTGAAGTGATAAAAGGAGGATTTGTAAAACATAACTAAGGATTTTTTAAACTTTGTTATAAGAGAATTCTTTAACTGACTAAAATTATTGGGCAACATTTTTGTTTTTATATTGGTGAAAATATGGAATTTTTGTTGTAGGGAATACAAAATAAGGACTTGAGACAGTACTGGTGACAGTCCTTTATGTGTACTCAAAGCATATTTTTAAAACTGTGTCTTTTTTACATCTATTAATATCAGTGGAAGTGGTTGTGGTGGTGGCGTTGTCTGTAATCCCAGTTACTTGAGTGACTGAGGCAGGAGGACTGCAAGTTTGAAGTCAGCGAGAGAAACTTAGTAAGAGCCTGTCTCAAAATTTAGAATATATAAAGGTCTGGAGATGTAGCTTAGTGGTGGAGTGCCCATGGGTTCAATCCCCAGTACTAATGGGCAGAGGGGGAGTAGATAGATAGATAGATAGATCAGTAAAAGTTACATGAGCAAAAAATGTTTTCAATAGAAACTTTAATACGTTGTTAACTTAGAAATATCTAAATTAGAACTTAAAAATATCCAAGTTTCTCTGAAGGAATTTTCTGTATAATGAAGTTCAAAATGAGCAAAATACATTGGTTTGCTGTATTTCTTTGCAGGCTAGCCTCTATATAAAATAGGAAAATTTTTCAGTAGTCCAGATACTTTTTTTTTTTTTTTACCTGCTGAGAACTAAACACAATCCTGTTTTTTCAGGTTGCCATGGCTCTGTAGAAAAGAGTTCCTCTGGGAGAATAACATTAGGAGAGCAGGCAGCAGCTCTTGCAAATCCTCATGACCGGGTGGTGGCTTTAAGGAGAGTGACAGCTGCTGCTCAAGTTCTTCTGGCTAGAACCATGGTCATGAGAGCACTGTCTCTTCTCTCAGTCAGGTGAGTTTTATTTTGTGTAAATGATGCTAAGTTGGCTTCTGGTATATATTAGATGGGAATCTGATGTTATTTGGGAGGGTAAGATAGAAAAAAAAATTGGGGGAGGGGTGTCTTCCTATGTTGCTTAGGCTATCTTTGAACTCGTGGATTGTTGAACTCGTGGATCCTCCTGCCTCAATCTCCTGAGTAGCTAGGGTTATAGGCATGAACCATGGTGCCTGGTTACTTAACTTTCTTTTCTGCTTCATTATTATTATTATTGGCAGAGGGTGGGAAGGATGGTGCATGCCTGTAATCCCAGTAGCTCTGTAGACAGGAGAATATGGGTTTAAAGCCAGCCTCAGCAATGGCGAAGTGCTAAACAACTTAGAGACCTGTCTCTTAGTAATACAAAATAGGTCTGGGGATATGGCTCAGTGGTCGAGTGCCCCTGAGTTCAATTCCCAGTAAACTCCCCTACCCACCCTACCCCCCCGCAAAAAAAAAAACAAGCCTATTGGTCCATTTCAAATAACAAAATTAAACGTATGCCATCTACTCAGTATAATGACATTATTTTCTATGTGAAAAAAGGTAAGTAAAACTTAGCTGGTAAAAGTTAAAGATTGAATGTTTCTGCAGAATCAGCCCAACTATAGCAAAATCTTGTGAATTTTGATATAGGGACTCTTGCTTAGTTCATATTTTGAAATATAATACAAAAAAGAAAAAGAACACCTGAAAAACACCCATTTAAGAAAAACTTAAGTGGAAGTATTTGGTGGCAAATCAATGAAGAAAAAATAAAACTTAGGACTGTGTGGTGTTAGCTCAAGAATAGACAAATAGGATAATGGAGAAGAATAGATTTCAGAAATAGACTCACACATGTATATAAACACTTGATTTGTTGGATTTTTGTCAGTGGTTAAAACTGCAGAGCAATGTTTAAAGAATAGTCCTTTCAGCAACTATGGCAGGGTCAGATGGGTTTATTCACATAAGGGTAAGAAAAATGAGTCTTGACCCCAAACTTACACTATATAAAATAAACCAAATCATTCCAAAGTTACTCTTAGATCTAAATGTATAAGACAATAAAGTTTCTATAAGTAATATAGAAGAATTTATTCTTGATCTTGGGGTTGAATTTCTAAAGTCATAGAAGGTGTCCACCATAAAGAAAAAGATTGGCCAGGTACAGTGGTACACACCTGTAATCCCAGTGGCTCAGGAAGCTGAAGTAGGAGGATCATGAGTTTAAAGCCAGCCTCAACAAAAGTGAGGCACTAAGCAACTCAGTAGAGACCCTGTCTCTAAATCAAATACAAAATAGGGCTGGGGATGTGACTCAGTGATTGAGTTCCCCTGGTAACCACCACCCTCCACACAAAAAAAAAGAAAAAGAAAAAGATTGATAAACTAGATTGCATTAAAACAGAAAACTTCTGTTTAGTAAAAATCATTAAGAAAGAAGATGTTAGCAATGCATATAACCAGCAATATATAGAAAATTCCCATAAATCAAAAGTAAAAAGAATTCAAAAGAAAAGTGGGCAAAATACATTTTAAGAAGTGTTTCATACAAGAGGATTTCCAAATGGTAAACATGAAAAGGTATTTAAGCCTCATTAGTCTTAAGAGAAATGAAAATTAAAAGCCAGTGACATCTTTCACACTCACCAGAATGACTAAAATTTAAGACTTGAGGAGGGTGGGTGAACATAAGGCTGTGAAACACCTTGAGAAAATAAATTGATACAACTACTTTGGAAAACTGTTTGCTAATATCAATTAAAGCTGAATGTGAACATACCCTATGACCCAGCACTTCTGGGTAGATGTATACAACAGAAATGCTTCTACATGTGCACCAAAAGACATATGTAAGAGTATTCGTGACATAACAGCCTCACAGTAGGAAACCACCTGATTATCATCTGTATGGACAAATGGATTATGGTAGTTTTTGTTTATATGTCAATAAAAATTAATAAACTGCATAATGTAATCACATGGCTGAATCTTACAAAATCTTGAGCCAGACACAGAAGAGCACATACTTTATTATTCTCTCTATATATATATGAGTTCAAAAAGCAGACAAAAGTAATTTATGGTTTTAGAAGTCAGTGTGGCCAGGGTTGGTGGCACACACTTGTAATCCCATGACTCTGGAGGCTGAGCTGGAAGATCACAATTTTGAGGCCAGTTTAGGCAATTTAGGGAAACATGTCTCAAAAATAAGAAGGACCAGAGGTGTGGCTTAGTGGTAAAGCACCCTAGAGCTCCCAGTATCAAAAAAAAAAAAAAAAGAAAAGTCAGAAATGTGGTAACTTTTGAGGGTTCTAGTGACTGACAAGATCCCAAAGCGGCTTTTGAGGTGCTGCTATTAATGTTTGTTGAGCTGGAGAGTAGTTACAGGGGATTACTCACACTGTGAAAATTCATGCGACATGAAAATTCCTACATGTTATTCTCTGGTAATTGGTGATACACCAGTATTTATTGAAACAAGAGAAAGTTTAGCTTGCATAGTATTTTTGACATTTACTAAGATGTATATAACTAGCAATAGCATAGCTTTCATTTTATTCTGTTTTTTGATGCTGTGGATGGTATGTGGGGCTCCAGATAGTCCCTTAAGAATCTATTTTCTTTATCCATTTGAAGTGTTTTCCTTTCCTGGCAGTGGTTCGAGTTGTAGTCTGGCTGCTGGTCTTGAGTCTCTGGGGCTAACAGATATCCGAACGCTGGTTCGATTAATGTGCTTGGCTGCAGCAGGAAGAGCTGGCCTCTCCACCAGCCCTTCAGCTACAGCAGGCACCTCAGAACGTTCACGAGGCAGTCACAGCAAGACCAATAAGCCCATTTCTTGCCTCGCCTATCTGAGCACAGCAGTGGGATGTCTGGCTTCAAACACTCCTAGTGCCGCAAAACTGCTGGTGCAGTTGTGTACACAGGTAAGTTTGCTTCAGTATTTATCCTACTGCATAGCTTATTTCCCTCTGATTCTTGGAGAAACATTTATTTGAAATATTTTTGTTCCAAAATTATATGTAAAAATTAAGCCTGTTTGTTCTAATTGCCTCTTCAGAACTTGATTTCTGCTGCAACAGGTGTAAATCTAACTACAGTCGATGATCCAATTCAGAGAAAATTTCTACCAAGCTTTCTCCGAGGAATTGCTGAAGAGAATAAGCTTGTAACCTCTCCAAACTTTGTTGTAACACAGGCCCTTGTGGCATTACTAGCAGACAAAGGGGCCAAACTGAGACCTAACTATGATAAGTCAGAAGGTGAAAAGAAAGGTAGGTTTTATACTACTTAAATAAAGTTTTCTAATCAACTCAATTCATGTTTTTTAAAAAATGTATTTTTGCATTGTTATATTGATATTATAATAAGTAAAATGTGAGCTTCTTAAGTTTAGAACATAAAAAAGTACATGGATACTTTTTCACTGTGTACGGAAGTATTAAAAATGCGCCAAATTAGTATATAGATTGTATTTTGACTCACCATATATAATAATCCTGGTAGATTTCTTTAATTAAAATTTAGATAAAGTCAGTGTTATAAAATAATTATAATTTTAAACACCACTATGTAATCAGTGGCTATCTTCTTTCTCTCTCTCTCTCTCTCTCTCTCTCTCTTTTTTTGCGGGGGGAGGGGTGGTGCTGGGGATCAAAACCAGAGCTTTGCACATGCTAGGCAAGTGCTGCATCACTTACTATGTCCACAGCCTGCATCCTGCCTTATTTCTTTTTTGTTTTTTTGAGAAAGGATCTCACTAAATCACCTGGGCTGGTCTCAAACTTGTAATCTTCCTGTCTCAGCCCTCTGAATAACTGGGATTATGGATGTGTGCCAATGCATCTGGCTTCTACCCTTCTCTTCATCAGGCTATTTGGCCAAAGAGATGGGCTTTTGGATACATCAGCTCAGTCCCTTGTATCCAAAAAGGTTTAAATCCTTTTTTCCCCCCATGTGATTGAACCCGGGAGAAATCAAACAGGAGAGAGCATGCTAAGCATGTGCTCTCCGACCAAGCTACAACACCAGTTCCCAAGTTCTCTGAGCAGCAAAAGCCAAACTGTTATTTCTAAGGGCCATGCTGTCTCTGCATGAGCATTAAAATTATTCCTACTGTATTTCTAGCCTACTGAGTTCTTAGAGCAAGGATTATTTATTGATGTATAATGAAATGTTTACTTGCAGTCAATTGAGACATTATAGAATTTAATATGAAGTAAATGCTTTATCTCTTATACGTATATCTTTGTGATATAATTGCTTGCAAAAGTGCTAATTCTTAAAAGAAATGGGTTAACCCATTTTTGTTTGTTCATCACCACCAGCTCTCACCTGGGCATCATTTCATTGTTTTGTTTAAGCAGGTTTAATTGCCCAATTGTATGCCTATCCTTCCTATGATCCTTCTGCTGTAGGCCCTCTGGAGCTGGCTAATGCCCTGGCAGCCTGCTGCCTCTCCTCCAGGCTGTCCTCACAGCATAGGCAATGGGCCGCTCAACAACTTGTACGCACTCTTGCTGCGCACGACCGTGACAACCAAACTGCTCCACAAACACTGGCTGATATGGGAGGAGATCTCAGGAAATGTTCCTTTATCAAGTTGGAGGCTCATCAGAACAGAGTATGTATTTTGAGTATAAAGTGTATTAATCACCTATGTAAAATAGCTCAGTTTAGATCTTAGTTTCTCATCTCTCTGTCTCTGTCCTTCTGCGCTCTCTCTCTCTCTCTCACACACACACATACACACACACACATACACACACACACCAAGATTTGCTTACTAGTTACCAACTCTACTTTCTTTGTCCATTGGATTGATATAACAGTATGCAAACAGGAGAAATCAGATGGGGGATGATGGGAAAAAAAAAACAAAGAATTAGCTTCACAAAAGATAAAGACTTATTTATGCAAAAGAAAAAGTAATTGACCTATTTTAATCTAACCTACTGGGCTCTGACCAATGATAAGTGCATTTGGAAAATGAAGACTGAACTGTGTTACTTAAGTAATTTTAAAACCACTTCTTAGTCTGTTGTTTATTTTATAGAACATTCATGTGTTAAAATATTTGTATTTTATTGCATTAAATATGTTTAGTCAAGCTTTTAATATATTTTAGATAAGTCAAGTGAGTTTGGAAAAGCTAAGTCTAGCAACAATCAAGTAAGTTCTGATTAAAGGATTTTATCATTCGAAAAATTCTATGAAAATTAAAAAGACGCTACCATGAAACTGTGAAAGTGTTTATGCTATAATTCAATATGCATGGTCTCATTTTTTTCTAAATGGCTTACAAATATATACTTACTTGAAGTATAGTTTTAAAGTACTATTCCCAATTTTTTCAGGTAATGACATGTGTTTGGTGTAATAAAAAAGGTCTCTTAGCTACAAGTGGCAATGATGGCACCATTCGAGTGTGGAATGTTACCAAGAAACAATATTCACTGCAACAGACCTGTGTATTCAACAGATTGTGAGTGTTTGCATCACTTGGATAACATTTAAGAGAATCCCAAACATGTCTCATCTTGGTTGTTAATGTAATCAAGTTGTCACTAAATTTTTTTAAACGTTTCTAATAGTATTATTAAATCTCCAATGTTTATTTTTACTTTCCAGGGTGGTAATTCAGAAAATATAATTATAAATTAACTATATTTGACTTACTCAGAGTCTACTGGCAAATAAATTTTCAATTATATAAAACAGGTTAATTTTTTATTAGTTTTCAAGGATTGATTGGGAATTAGCATAATTATGTTACTTATATCAAAATATAGCAGTTTTTATTATATTATAGCCAGTTGTAGGTATTTCTTTTCTGAGGACTTTCCTAGAGATTAGGTAAATAGAAATCAATGTATTTTGCATGATAATCATGCGTACAATGTTTATAAAATCTGCATATCTTTGCTAACAAATTATGTACTAATTAAATGAGAAATAGTATAAACATCATTTGGCTATTGTGCACTCTAGTCTTAATGAAATCTTTATTTTAAAGTTTGAGGTTTGGTTTTCTTTTGAATAATAAGGATTAGAATTTCATACAATCTGTTGTATTCTAGGGAAGGGGATGCCGAGGATAGCCTTGGGTCACCCAGTGATCCAAGCTTCTCTCCTGTTTCTTGGAGCATCAGTGGCAAATATCTAGCTGGGGCTTTGGAAAAGATGGTGAATATCTGGCAAGTTAATGGTAAGAGTCATACAAATAGTAATCAACTACTTTTTATGCCTTTTAACCTTCTGAGTCCAATTTTCTATACCTTGAAAATCATAAGCTGTTTAACAACTATCAAATCTATGTAAAATGTGATTTAAATTAGAGCAAAAAAACTCATTTCTGATTTTTTTTCTTGGAATTTCAACTAACCTAGTAGTTGTAAACTAAAAATTCTTTGAGTATATTACTAAGTAATATTTGAGGAAAAATAGTGTTCACTGAATTTTAAACTATGTAACCTTTTGGATCGCTTAAATATTTCTATTTATATTTGTTTCACAGATACAAATTCTTGTTGATTTTTATTACACTTCTCTGGAAAATAAAAAATAAAATGCCAGGCACAGTGTGTATATCTGTAATCCCAGTAATTCCAGAGACTAAGGCAAGAGGATTGCAAGTTCAAGGCTAGCCTCAACAACTTAGCAAGGCCCTAACTTAATAAGACCCTGACTCAAAATAAAATTAAAAAGGACTAGGGATGTAGTTCAATAGTAAATAGATATGGGGCTCAATCTGTCATCAAAAAAAAAAAAAAAAGAAAATGGAAAGGAAGAAAAGAAAAAAAAATATAATCATGGGCTTATTAGTATTTTTGTTCATTTTTACATATTTGAGGAATGGCTATTGTACTTCAGTTATTTGAGGAATAGCTAGCATTTACCCTAAATAAATTATTCATATTAATTTGGTCAATAATTATTAGGAAAGGTCTTAGGTATTTGGTATTTGCCACTAAATATTTCCCTTTTTCCCCTCCTATAACTGTGTAATTTTGTCTTATTAATAGTTACAGAAAACCTATTAATTTAATAAGAACATAAATGAAGGATCCTGTCTTCACAGACTTATTAGTAAGCTATTATGAAATTAGGAGCTGCATTGAATATATTAATAATTTAAGTAATTTTTTTGTTGTTCTTGTTATTTTTCTTAAATAATTAAATAACAAATAGTTAATAATTTCCCCCTCTATAGGAGGAAAAGGATTAGTAGATATTCAACCTCATTGGGTATCTGCCCTGGCTTGGCCAGAAGAGAGTCCAGCTACAGCCTGGTCAGGAGAGTCTCCAGAATTACTGTTGGTGGGAAGGATGGATGGATCTCTAGGACTGATTGAAGTTGTTGATGTGTCTACCATGCACCGTCGAGAACTGGAGCATTGCTATCGAAAGGATGGTAAATGCACTTGTGTCTAGTTGAAAAAGTTTGCCCCAAACCACATAGACTTGGTGTTTTGGCTCTTGCTTTCAAAAATGATAAGTGAATATTACTTTTGGGTTTTATTTTCTAAATTATCTACTTGGTATTTCACTTGAATTAGTTACTAAATTGAAATATATTTCTCTTCAAACTTCTCTGCCAAAATGAGATTTAATATTATTATAATGCATATTAGTCATTCATCCTGTAAGATTCCAAAGTCTCCCTTGAAAGTAGAATTGTCCAAGAGAAAAAAAGATAATAATCATTGGTAGAGATGAAATTGTTAACAATGAGTGAAATTGAGGAAATGGGAAAAGGTGGAAAATTTCTGGTTTGACAAGAGAAATTCAGAAGTCTGTTTCCATTTATTTTCTTACCATGTACTGTGAGTAGGTAGGCACCTTAGTAGTTTTAGTTAGTAACTTTGGGGGAGTGGTGTAATTTCAAAGCTCCAAGTGCTTGCTTACATGGTACTTCACTAACAGAGTAGAAGTTTTTCAGTAGCTCAGTGGTAGAGCACTGCCCATCATATGTGAAGCCCTGAGTTCAATCCTCAGTACTACAAAAGCAAACAATACAGAGTAGAAGAGGTTTTTTAAAAAATTTAATCTTTAAAAAATAGCTCATGGGGCTAAGGCTGTAGCTCAGTGGTAAAGTACTTGCCTCATAGGTGTGAGGCCCAGGGTTCGATCCTCAGCCCCACATAAAAATAAATAAATAAATAAATAAATAAAGGTATTGTGTCCATCTACAACTAAAAAAATATTTTTAAAAAGTACTTCAGTGGGCTAGTGATATAGATCAATTGGTAGAGTGTTTACCTTGCATACACAAGGCCCTGCGTTCAATTCCCAGCACCACAAGGGGGGAAAAAGTTTATAACATTCACAGGGTTCAAATATTTAGAAATTTTTAAAGGATATAGAGTGAAAAGTCTTTCTCCTATCCAGTCTGTTCCTACCCCCCAATTCTATTGTTATACTGTTTTTCCCCTTCTTTTTTAGCCTTTCAGTGTTATATAAGCTGTAAAAAGCAGATTGTTTTGATAGAATATGGAAACACATAGAGTAGGGAATATTAAATAAAGCAGAAGAAGGGACAGGTTATTTTCTATAACTTGAGTTATTTCACTTTTCAGTCATTAGTTCAGCAACTTAAAATAAACCAAGGTATTCAATTGTTGTCACTCTTTTGCAACAACAATCTGAAAAAGAATAAAAAATTAAAAATGAGGTACTTTGTCACTTAAAAATGAGTTTTAGAGTGGGTTACATGTAAGCCTTATAGTAGGCTTACTTTTTGTCTAATGCAGTAAAGAGCTATTTGGAAATTTACAGTGGTTGCAGTAGGATATACTTGTTTCAGAGTATCAGAAAATAAATAAGTCTCTCCTTTCTTTATCTTGTTATTATCATATTAGTATCTGTTACTTGCATTGCTTGGTTCAGTGAAGATAGACCATTTGCAGTGGGATATTTTGATGGAAAATTGCTACTGGGAACAAAGGAACCACTTGAGAAAGGAGGCATTGTTCTAATTGATGCACATAAGGTAAACAGGTCTTCACCAGAGTGTTTATTTTTCTTGCTTTTTATTTGGTACCAATTTCTTTAAAATGTTTACATCATGTACTTAAGATTTAATGTTCTATTGTTACACAAACTCTTCAGTCCATGTATGTTTATGGAAAAGTTTATGTTAAAAAAGAAAAAAATCAAGCCATGAAAAAAGTAAAACCAAAACAGTGATATGGGAATATGCTGGGAATACTCCCTTTTCAGTGTCTCTTATTGATGCCAGAAATTCCACTCATCAAGATGATTCCTTTATTGTAAACAGTTTGATAATTCAGATGTTTACAGGACACCTAGGCAGGTGACATAAATGCCTGAAATCTGGAGTTGGGAGTTATGGAAGGAGGGTTAAAAAACATCAGAACATGTTATCACAAAACACAAAACATGTCACACATTTTCATAAATGTTTGTCCATTTGGTGATGGGTGCTGCTTCTTTTTTAAAGTTTCTTCTTTTTCACTGTAATGAATATTAGTCAGTAAAAACGACTCTTGAAATGCTCATGCAAATGAAAAATAATGTATCTCTCGGGAGTCAGAATTTAATAATTCCTTCTGATTAACATTTATTGATGTTTGACTGTCACAAATATATATATAACAAAGATTATATTATAAGGTAAGTTTATTTAGTAATTGGAAATGACATGGCAGTGTGTGACAGGCGTAAAATGTTGATTTCAAAGTAATTGAGTTATAGAAATATATTATAAATTATTGAATTTAAACAATTTATTTGTGAAAGAAAAATCATTTTTTTCCCTTTTCTGATTTTTTCCCTCTCCCTATTGTTTCAAGGATACTCTTGTCAGTATGAAATGGGACCCGACAGGTCATATTCTTATGACATGTGCCAAAGAAGAAAATGTGAAACTCTGGGGACCTATTTCAGGATGCTGGCGCTGTCTACATTCGCTCTGTCATCCATCTATTGTGAATGGCATTGCTTGGTGCAACCTTCCAGGGAGAGGATCCAAGTTGCAGTTACTAATGGCTACGTATGTTATAAATTGTGCGCGTGTGCATGTGTGTCTTAATTTTTTTTTTTAATGTCGACTATTATTTGCACTAAATGTGGCTTCTCAGTAGTCTTAAACAGGTTTTTTTTTGCCAGTTACTGTTCATATAATTTGTAATACTGTTAAACACCTCAAAGAAATAAAGAATGCTTTTCCAATGTGAAACTTAGTATGTAATCTTCTATGTGATCAATTTTTTTTAAGTGGCTGTCAGAGTGGCTTGGTATGTGTTTGGTGTATTCCACAAGATATGACACAGACCAGTATGACTAGTTCAGAAGGATGGTGGGACCAGGAATCAAATTGCCAGGTAATGTTCTGGTGTTTTTGAAGACTTTCTCTGAAATCATAGATAGTATAGCTAATCAAAGTAATTCTCCCTCAGTAAGATACTTAGCACAATATCCCAAAGGGCAGAATCCCTTAAAGAATTATCAATAATTGTTATACTCTGTGTGCTCTCTGAATTAGTTTGATTTATTTGAGTCAGATACCATAATTGTTAAGATGAAATATTTAATGCATATTGAATAGTGACTGTTATGATGGTGATGAATAGAATCAATGCTCCTGTAATCAGTTGAATCTTAGGTACAGTGAAGTAGGAACACCATGGGTACATACTTTCCAGAGTATTATTCATAAAAATGAAAGTTACATAAAGCTGAAATTTAAAAAATTAAACCATTGGCTAAAAAAAATAGAAATCAGCATGTTCTTGTCTCTGGAGGATAATTGGTACTTGAAAACGTAGTCATTTCTGCCAATTTGAAGAGTAGAAAACTAGTTTAGAAATGGATCTGAAAAAGAGAAACTCAGCTTCAGCAAAGGAGCACCAGACTGATGTTTTATTATTTACTCAGTCAGACTAACTAATCATTATAAGAGAAGGTGTTCCCCTCTCCCCAGTCCCTAGTTTTACACTGAAATGTAAAATTTTCAAGAATGAATTATAACTCTTAAACCCATAAATTGCTTTTATTTTAATATATGGTTAAAAACAATGATTGCAGGATGGATATAGGAAATCAGCAGGAGCCAAGTGTATTTATCAGCTGCGGGGACACATCACTCCTGTTCGAACTGTTGCCTTTAGTTCTGATGGGTTGGCCCTGGTGTCTGGTGGACTTGGTGGGCTCATGAACATTTGGTCTTTAAGGGTAAGAGCATAAATTTATTTTTATTTTAAGACATATTTTTACATTGACTTAAATATGTGTGGTAAAAATTATTTGATGTAATAATATCTTGAATACCTAATAAACTCCTTTAAGAATACTCATCTCTTAGAAAAAATAATAACAATCCTCTGCCCTTTAATTTTTCTTACTGTTGATAAATATTCTTAAGGTCCTATAAAATTGGGTTGTCAGTAAGTAATTAGACGTTGTTGAATTTAGCTGAAGTATAGATATCAGAATATGTTTTTATAAATATAAAGTATAAATTTTAAATGTCAGTAATGCCTAAGGTTAAATAATGTGTACTGACAAATTTATCTCATTTTAGGATGGCTCTGTCTTGCAGACAGTTGTGATAGGCTCTGGAGCTATTCAAACCACAGTGTGGATTCCAGAAGTTGGGGTGGCTGCTTGCTCAAATAGATCAAAGGTAATGTTGCAGTTATATCAACTTATAGGATATAAGCCTATAAGCAGTTTTAGAAATCGTGGCTAAGCACCTTACTTCATGGATGACAAACATATCCAGAGAGATTGTTATATGCAGCTATTTCATGGTGGAATAATTAGAAACCAGGCCTTCTAATTTATTGTCTAGTACTCTTTTCTACTATTCTCTGGGCTTTGGTGAAAGGGCTTAATTGAGTAATTTCATTTCCATTGAAAGATATAAAATGGATTTTTTCTTTCTGTTGTGATTTTTGGCATAACACTAAGCTATCTCAAAAGAATTTTCTCTGGGGGGAAAAAACCATCGTGAGACATTTAATTCAAGCATGCAAAATATGTCGTGGCTTTTAAACTTAAGGCTCTAACGAAAACACTAGTCACCTTACTGTGAAGTAATTTAATGATGTGATATCTCCTACAGTAATTGTTTCTCATACTCTTAAAGATTAATGCCAATGTGCTGTTTGATTTACATTTTAGGTGATTAAATGATATTAAAAGAATCCATAAACCTGCATGAATAGTCAGTCCTATTAGAAGTAAAATATAAAAACAAACTAGTTCTAAGAATATTTTGTAATACCCTAGTCAGTAGTAGACTGTGTAAATAAACCATAGAGCCAGAGTAGAACAGTTCTGCTGCTTTGCAAATGTGTTCCTTAGTAGACAGAATTGTTTCCTCTAGAATCCCTGTGATTATATTATATTTAAAAATATACTATGTACCTTTACAAGTTCTATGAAACAGCAAATATTGGCATTGTTTCTTAAAGAGAATTAGCTATGCCAAGGTAGTTCACAAATTTTATGATTCTTATCCACTCAATTTTACAGACTGGTGTAGTGGTATACTCCTGTAATCCCAGTGACTCAGAGACTGAGGCAGGAAGATCCCAAGTTCAAGGTTAGCCTCAGCAACCTAATGAGACCCTGTCTCAAAATAAACAATAAGAAGGGCTGGGAATGTATCTCAGTGGTAGAGTGTCTCTGGGTTCCAACCACAGTACCAAAACAAATAAAAAGACTATTTTTTACTTGGACAAAATTTAAGATGTTTTGAAATACAGCCTTTTTGGAAATCAATGTCTAAAAAAGCAAAAGTGTTTAATGTAGTTATGGGAAAGAATTTCTGAGATTGAATGTTGATAGTATTATCTTATCTTTTACTTAAAACAAATTTATTATCTGCCATGATTTATTTTCAACCAGGATGTTTTAGTTGTGAATTGTACAGCAGAATGGGCCACTGCCAATCATGTTTTAGCAACCTGTAGAACGGCACTGAAACAACAGGGTATTCTGGGATTAAACATGGCTCCTTGCATGAGAGCATTTCTGGAGCGGTTACCCATGATGCTTCAGGAGCAGTATACTTATGAAAAGGTAATTCATTGCATTTACTCCTAGAGATCTGCAGGTGCTTAGTGTTTTAGAATTTAAATTATAGCTTTGAAATTATTCCTTACAGACATTAAGTCTGAGGAAAGTAAGTGTGGATATTTAGACAGAATCAAAGTCAATTGTGAATTGACTTAGAATTCCTGAGCCTATTCTTAACTTTATTTTTACTGAAATAAAATAAAAACAACTCCCAAATTTGTATCATTAATATCATTCTTTGCCAGATGATTTATATTTATATATATATATATATATATATATATATATATATATATATATATATGTCATAGGAGGACACAATGTCTTTATTTTACCTTAAAAAATATATCTATATAATCTATTTATTTATTTATTTTTTAGTCATAGGTGGACACAATGTCTTTATTTTATCTTATGTGGTGCTGAGGATCAAACCCAGTGCCTCACACATACTAGGCGTGTTCTCTACCTCTGAGCCACAACCCCAACCCATCAGATGATTTATTCACTACAAAGCTTCTTAAAGTATCTATGCCTATGAGTTTGATCTTCCCTTTTCTGGCCTATATATCTGGTTTTGTATGGCTCTACAACAAAGTTAGGGGGTAGGAATGGATATGGATGTACATCCTTGCCATGTACCAAGCAAATCTTTGTGGGAAGTTTAGTAGAACAGCTGAGCTGAGTAGCATCATTAAATACTAGAATGAAAAACTGTGGAATTTGGACCTATTGTCCAGGCAGATCCTCAAGTAGCCTGCATTTTAGCCCTCAGTAGTCACAGTGTGCTGCCCCTCAACAGGACTCTTTGTGTTTTTTGCCAAACTATATTAATATAATCAGTTGTTACCATACCTAGTTAATTTCACTGAAGTGTTTGCCCAAATTTTCTTTTCTAAACCCTCAGTCCCTTACAGAGTTACTGTGCCATGACTAGGGAATACCATAGAAGAGGATGGGATTTTCTTTGGTGACTATCAGGGTTTTCTTGGTAATGGTAGAAAATAGTAGGTTTCCATGATTTAGTTGTTATCCCCTCACCACACCTTCTTTTTCAATCAGGAAAAAAAAAATAATGAAAATATATTAAATGAATTGTGATCTCCTCAGTTGACTCCTGGAACAGAAAAGGAATATTGGTGGGAAAACCAATAAAGTTCTTTGGTTTAGTTAGTATTATACTACCAACGTTAGTTTCTTGGTTTTGCTAAGTTATGGTTATGTTAAGATGTTAACATTAGAGGAAGTTGAGTGAAGAGTTTATAGGAATTCTCTATGTTACTATATCTATATTTCTGTAAATTTAAAATCTTTTGAAAGTAAAAATCTTAAAATAGTAAACAAAGATGATGGGGCTGGGGTTGTGGCCCAGCGGTAGTGCATTCGCCTAGCTTGTGCGAGGCCCTGGGTTCACTCCTCAGCACCATATAATTATAAATAAAATAAAGGAAGGTATTATGTCCAACTGTAACTAAAAAATAAAATATCTTAAAAAATGATTACAGCTTTTAGAACATAGTAAGTTAATGTATACTATTTGGCACAAGCTCTTCAACATGGCATCCTTGCATTTTCTCTTAGCCTCATGTGGTTTGTGGTGACCAGCTTGTTCACAGCCCCTATATGCAATGTCTGGCTTCCCTTGCTGTGGGACTTCATCTGGATCAGCTATTGTGTAGCCCTCCAGTGCCACCACACCACCAGAACTGCCTCCTTGACCCTTCATCCTGGAATCCAAACGAGTGGGCCTGGTTAGAATGCTTCTCAACCACCATTAAAGCTGCTGAAGCCCTGACCAATGGAACACAATTTCCAGAATCTTTTACTGTTCCAGATCTAGAGCCTGTTCCAGAGGATGAACTTGTATTCCTAATGGTAAATGTTACACAAGCAGCTATTATTTGGAGCTGAGATTGTATCGGGGGTGTTTGGCATACAGAAGACCCTTAACAAGTTTTTACTAGCTTGGATAGTTAGATAAACTGAAAATATGTTTTCTTCAGATGGTCATTTTCAATCTGATATCAGGTCTCTGTGGTGACAGATGTTGATTATATGAGAGTTCTTGTACACCTACTGGCTCTCAGTGAAACAGTTCCATATTTTTCCATTTTTTTCCTATATGTGTTTGTTTATTGTAGCATTTTTTTCATGATCAACTTGTACAATTTGTACCACATATGGATTCTAATTTATTTAGTACTTCAGTCATGCTTTTAATCAGTGCCAAATAAGAATATGAAAGAGCATTCAAATTATCATTTCTTTTTGACTATATTTGAAAGTGTCTAGCTGTGGAAACTATGATGTAGGTAAAATACTTGTGTAGACAACCCCTTTATGAAGAATTATGCATACAAACATTTGAACATATAATATAAAACAGACAAATATGAATTGAGGAAAATTATCTAAATATAGATTATTTTAATCAAGAAGTGTCCTTTTGAACTCATTTGGCCCAAATCTGTCGTTTTGTAGATGCAAAAACTGAAATATAAAACGATGCAGAAACCTACCCACAGCTGCACATTCACAAAAGCAGTAAACCGTATACATACCCTTGCACCTGTGGATGCTCAGTAAACATATGGGTAGCTTTGAAACACCAAGGCTTTAGTGAAAGTGTTTATAATAAAGGCATTAAATAATAACAATAATAAAATCAAGTTTGAAATGATTATAAAGTTCTTCTTGCAGGTTATGGTTACATGTGTTTGTAGTCTTAGCTGTTCAGGAGGCTGGGGCAGGAGAATCTCTAGAGCCAGGAGTTTGAGGCTATCCTGTGTACATAGCAAGACCCCACTAAAAAATAAATAAACAAATAAACAAATAAAAAGGCAACAAAAACTCGCTCTTATTTTGTCATACTATTTCCATGATCTTTTTTGGAAAAATTTTGTTAGAAGACTTTATTAATAGGTAAGAACAGAAATTGTGACTAATAAGCACGATTTTGATACTGATGTCCTCCCTGTCTTACAGGATAACAGTAAGTGGATCAATGGCATGGATGAGCAAATTATGTCATGGGCAACTTCTAGACCTGAGGTCAGTAAAGATGAAGACAACTATATGGTGGTTCTCAAGTCAATTTTTTTATTATAAATGTGTGTGTTTTGTGTCCTGGTGTCTCCCTTGGAGGCTGGCACATGCTTGATACCCAGTACATGCTTGTTTGAACAAATGGATGAATCTAAGTTTTAGGTGATTGTGGTTTTCTAGGACTGGCACCTGGGAGGTAAATGTGATGTCTACCTGTGGGGTGCTGGTAGGCATGGACAGCTGGCAGAAGCAGGAAGAAATGTAATGGTACCTGCCGCAGCTCCCTCATTCTCACAGGCACAACAGGTAACTAATAGGGTAAAAAATGGAGAGAAAACTTGGGAATTGATAATTCCAATTCCTTTGCTGTCAGTAACTTATTGGGGGATAAAGCTTGTCCATTTCATAGTCTATTGTGAGGAATCATTAAATAAAGTTATGATGGGTAGCCTCCCAATAAAAGCTTGCTAAGGTTTTTTCAGACTTAAGACATTTTGTTAAAAATTTCTAAATTTCTCTTGCTTCCAAGTGTAATGAATTAACAGCATGATACAGTAGGCCTACATAGTATATATTTGTGGAAGTTTAAATACTCCTTCTTAGTGATTCTCTGCTTGAGTTCACAAACTCCCTAGGATATTTAGGCATACTTCATTGGTATCATTCCCCACTTCTAATAATCATGGTAACATATTTCCAAACCTTTCTGAGGTTATTGCTTTTTTGTTTGTTTGTTCTTTCCTACCTTAGCTATTCCAGAGTTCACTGCTCTTCCTTATATATGTCCCCTCTAGTTTCTTCTTCTTTCTAGTCCAATCTTTAATGTTTCCTCACCACCCTTCCCACTTCCTTCTTGTATCTGTGTTGTATTAATGGTATTGTTTAACTCTGCACAATTGGCTGAAATCCCTGTACATAACATGGTTTGAAACTATCTTAGATAGGCCTCATATGTCTCTTGGTTAAGTAAGCGGTTTTATAGTAATCAAGAGATATAAGAAAACCATAGTTAATAACCTATCCCCTGTAGTTAAAATGATAGAAGGACTGATATGAAGGTATCCTTGGGATACATGGAATCATTCAAATGTTTGCACATTAAAGTGAAATAATAAAAGGGTAATATTTTTAATTGTTTGCTTTTATACTAGGTTGTATGTGGTCAGAATTGTACATTTGTTATCCAGGCCAATGGTACAGTGTTGGCTTGTGGAGAAGGAAGTTATGGCAGATTAGGACAAGGAAATTCTGATGACCTTCATGTGCTGACAGTTATTTCAGCCTTACAAGGTAAAATTGTCCTTAATTTTGAAATGTTTAGAAATTATGACCTAATCATAAAAATATTTGCTTATCTTGGAACTCTTCTCACACCTTTGTTAGATAAAATCATAAGTTTTTCACTTATATTTGAATTTTCGTTTAGGTATATATACAGTCTTAATTTACATATTTTAAGATATATTATTTTGCAGGTTATTTATAATAGCAATGCTAGCATTCAGTGATATATTAAATAACTGTTTTTGAAACCTACTGATGATTGTAACCAAATTCTTTAAAATTATAAAAGTATAATTTGACAACTGTTAATAGCAGTAGCAATCAGGCTTGTGTTTCATTAAAATTAAAAGTCAATTTATATGAAAATGTGCAAATGGGCATCTCTAGAAGAGTTCTGTGAGACTCGGTGAAAGAAAATCTGTGGGAAAACCACTGAGGGAACTTCTGGCTTATTCTCTTAAGTGAACTCTTACTTATTCTGAAGCCTAAAAAGAAAGCATGGAGGGCTTTTTAAGTACAAACAAACAAGTAACACAGAACAGAAAGTTCTAAGTGTTTTTCTGGAGATCTGGGTGGAAAGAGTGTAACAGTGGAGATGGAAACATTGGCTGGTGGCCTGTCTATATTCCTTCTGGTCCCTGGCTTCGGGACCTTGCTCAAACTTACTATATCTCTTTGTGACTCCGTGTCTGCAATTGTTAAAGTGGTGATATTAGAATCTGCTTCCTAGGTTTTGTGTAAGAACAGGAAACGAGGGCCTGGAGTTGTGGCTCAGTGGTAGAGCCCTTGCCTATCAAGTGTGAGGCCCTAGGTTCGATTCTCAGCACTGCATATAAATAAAAATAAAGAGGAAAAAATTAGGAAATGAGAAAATTCATGTAAAGCATTTATAGAAGTGGCTAGAATATAGTCATTAGTGACTGTAACTGCTGTAGTCATCATCTTCCTGGTCATCATCATTGTTTTATGTGACTGCTTCCAATTTTGCCAGATTTTGGCTATAGCTTTGATTTAAAACAGGTTTAATTTTATTTCTGTAATACTATTTTAGTGTTTTTCAATCCTGGAGGTGTTCTGTAGTGGCTACAAATAAAAGAAAGAAGTTTTAATATCCAGTGACACCTGTTGGATTTCTGCTCTATTCCAGGTTTTGTGGTGACCCAGCTGGTGACTTCCTGTGGTTCTGATGGGCACTCCATGGCCCTGACAGAAAGTGGTGAAGTCTTTAGCTGGGGAGATGGTGACTATGGTAAACTTGGCCATGGGAACAGTGACAGGCAGCGGCGGCCAAGGCAGATTGAGGCCTTACAAGGAGAAGAAGTGGTACAGGTCAGAACATGGATAAATTTGCCTTTGAATATAAATGTACTAGTTGTTGAATAGCATTCTTAAATTTAGGTAACAGTAAATAATAGTAAAAATATGCAAGTATTATAAAAGATCCACTTTTTGATTGTAGAGATTAATTCTTGAGCTTGTCAGAAGTTTGAATGGGCTTTGGTGTAAGAATGGACTTCCTTTTTTCCTGAGCCAGCTGGTTGGTGCAGGATTGGGTGCTACAGATCCTTGAAAGAAACTCTAAGAACTTACTTAAGTTCTATCATTTTTGTTACACAAGCTGATTTCATATACATTTTCTTATCTGTTAGTGATCTAAAATAATATTGTAAAATTACAATATTATTATAGGAATTTTCAAAGAATTTCTCCATTCATTATCTCGTTTAGTGTAGATCAGTTAATCACAGCTAAAGAGTAGCAACAGTTACTCTAATGTTTGCAATTTAAATTGGTTTTTCTGAGGCTGGTGAGGGAGATCAGACTGGGAGGAGCGGGAGAGTCACCTGGGCAGATAGAATAGATTGATCTTGAAGATCCTAACTTGTCACTACATTAATAACCAAAAGTGTCTGATTTATTTTTTTTCTCAATATCCCCTCTCCTCAAAAACATTTTGTCCTCCTTGGTTCTGTCCTAGATGTCTTGTGGCTTTAAGCACTCAGCAGTGGTAACTTCAGATGGCAAACTGTTTACCTTTGGTAATGGTGACTATGGTCGTCTGGGTCTTGGCAACACCTCTAACAAAAAACTTCCTGAGAGAGTGACTGCACTGGAAGGATATCAAATTGGACAAGTAT
Organism: Callospermophilus lateralis; assembly: GCF_048772815.1. Lineage (NCBI taxonomy): Eukaryota > Metazoa > Chordata > Mammalia > Rodentia > Sciuridae > Callospermophilus > Callospermophilus lateralis. Next base: position 107,634,268 of record NC_135307.1, on the reverse strand, counting down.
GGAATAAGTCAATACAGTGTTTTAACTGAGAGGAATTTATCCCTTCTGTGTGTACTTAAGACATTCTCCTTTCAGGAGGGCTCAGGATCACTAGTTGTACTTCTGTACATTTTGGTTGGTCTAGTTGATACTTTTTCATAACTTTTCCAATGAATGAATATGAATTCATATTTTAGGACAAACAAATGTCCTTATTTCAGGATATGAATATTTTAAAACCTCCAGAGGGTGCTAATAAAACTTGCTATAAAACTTTTAAACAATACAGATGTTTGTGGCTCCTTTCTGGCACTGTTGAATTTGATGGCTGAATTGCACCATCACTGGTAGCTACTGCTTTCAAGCAATAGTTGATCTTGCTGTGCACATTCAGAGTATTACCAGCAACAGAATATTATAGGTTTGTCTTTTTTCCCCTATATCATTCCTTAGACACTTTCTGGTGTGAATGAATATTTTGATTTGTATGTATTTGTTCCTATCTTTCATACTTTTTGATTCTTAGTCACAGATATTTGAAGGATTTCACTTTGAAGAAGAAAGTTATTTGTGGACATTAGAAATTATTTCAATTAACCCATTTTAGTTAACATTTATCATAGGTGCTGAAGCCAATAAAAATCTTTGGAAATATAACCAAATTCTCCATTGAAGTTGAAAAAATGATCCCAGAGACAGAGTTATGGTGTTTTAGTCTTAAAATTTGCTTTTTTAATACCTCTTATTTCTCCAGGTGGCCTGTGGGCTAAACCACACTTTGGCAGTGTCAGCAGATGGCTCTATGGTGTGGGCTTTTGGAGATGGAGACTATGGAAAGCTAGGCTTAGGAAATTCCACTGCAAAATCTTCACCTCAGGTCAGTTAGTGACTTTAATCTAGGCTTTTGCGTAATGAAAACTAGTTTTCATCTATGTCAGTACCTCTTTTTAGTTGGAAATAATTTACCTTTAACATTTTGGGGTATTTCTTAATGAAGTTTAGAAGCTTCTGTTGATTATTCTTGAATGTCTACCATTCTAGATCTTGATTTTAAATAAGTCATTAATAGCTAATGGATGTGAAAATTCTGCAATAATAAACCTTTGTCTCTATAGACAGCCTAAACACTACAGGACTGTGTCCCATGTAGAGGAGAAATATTTAGAAACATCTCCAGGGTCTCTTTTGGAGGGAACCATGGACAGTCTTTATAATCCTCTGCTTACAGCTGCTATTAGCTTATCATTACCCCTGAATTAAACAGGTGTGCATTTCCTTTTAAAACACAGTATAAAGGAAATTTGAGTATATAAAGAAATACATTAGAAGCTGTTATTCATATCTTAGAATGTTCCGCTCTGCAGAAGACTTCCCTTGCAGTTCTTTTATGTAGATTTTCTTGACACATTTGTGAAGTATGCATACTCAGTTTACTTCAGCTTCACACTCAACATAATCTACAGTCTGTGACATCATGATAGCTAGACTAGTGAATGTTCACTAGGGATGTAGAGAAAAAGGATGCCTTTGCTAGAGGACATAGAAAGCAGCTGTTGTTACCTCTGACAGCTTAAAAAGTTTAACAGGGAGGAGCCCATGGCCTATGTGGTCTTGCATGGTTTTTAAAAGTTCATGGTGTTCCCTTTGTTCTCTGTTGCCCAGAGGAATGTTTCCATTTCACATGCGCCCTTGCATACTCTTTCCCCAAAATTTATTTAGTTCACAGAGCAGTAGGATAAAATATATTTTAGGAGTATGGATTTGGGTGAAACAGGGAGTTGATACTTAGTAATTTTATTAGAAGATAGTCTTTGACTTTGTACAAATTCAAGAGCCGCCCCCCTGCCCGCGCCTCCTCCCTCTGCTTTTTTGGGGCACCCAGGATTTAACTCAGGGTCTCACTGAATTGCTTAGCGCCTCACCTCTACTGAGGCTGGCTTTAAACTTGCAATTCTCCTGTCCCAGCCTCCCGAGCTGCTGAGATTACAGGGTGCGCCACTGCAACCAGCTCCCCTTCTTAAAATATGTGCATTACACTTATTTTGCAGAAAGTTGATGTACTCTGTGGAATTGGAATTAAAAAGGTTGCTTGTGGAACTCAGTTTTCCGTTGCTTTGACCAAGGATGGTCATGTGTATACCTTTGGTCAAGGTAAGGTGTTTTTCAGCTTATATTGCTTGTTTTGTGTATACACATATTATAGAGACATTTGTCTTCTCCTTGTATAGAAGGTGATCTGAATGTTGAATACACATTGTGACCCTCATTCACTCGCTACTTTCTGCTCCTGTTTAACTTTTTTTTAAGGACAGTCTATCCAAAGAGCTATTCTGACCACTTTTTTTCACTATATCCCTTTTCTACTGTAAAGCGATGAGCATAAGCCAAAATGATACTTTCGCTATTGGAATAAATATACACTTAAAAAATATCAGTTTCTTTCTTCCCCCTTCACAAGAAAATAAGGTAGGATCAAGTTCTAATGTCTAATCTTGCATTAAAGCTTCTCATGCCAGAGCTTTCACTCTTGCTAGAAGTGTCCCTTCCCAGATCTCTCCTTTCCTCTTTTCTAACACCTCTGCCATGCTGACACAAATAGTGCCTAGACCACCAGTGCTCTTCCTCGCTCCTCATCCCTTCCAGGGATTGGGGCTGCAGATCTTAGGTAGTGAAGAATTCATAGACACTCAGGCTTCAGATCCTGAGGAGATTCACAACTCAAGCATTCCAAGTGGGATTCCTTGGCAACTGGTTCACTTTCTTAAGTGAGATCGGTTGCTAAGTTGTTGTGACTGAGGGGTTTGGGAGGCAGCTGTGAGAGAGAGGAATAAGTACACCATGACTAAAGTTTTTGGTGTTGAGAGAACATTGATTCCACTGACTTGAGAAATAAATTGGTTTGTGGGAAAAGGGAGGTAAGGAGGTAAGTTTTAGTCATGTTGAATGGGGGCCCTCTGTCCTAGATACATGTATGCAAATGTCTAGCAGGCAATTAAATCTGGAACTCCAGAAAGATTAGTTATAGAGGTGTAGGTTGAGAACATAATTAAATAATGGTAGTTGTTAAAGCCTTATTAGTAGGATCTAAGAAATCCAAGGAGACAGTGTAGACTGGGGGAAAAATAGTAAAATTGTGAGGCATGTGAGCACAGAACGAGGACTCAGGAAAGTTGGATTTGAAAGGAGTAGTAAGAGAGGTAGCTGGTGAGCCAGGGTAGTGTGGACTCTCTGAGGGGCAGAAGAAACTCAGGCTATTATCAGAAGGTTATATGGAGTTCCCATAGGCTGGACTCTGAGAAGCAGCCTCTGTGTTGGGCCATGAGGATCCAACTCATGGCTTTGAGAGTACGGTTTCAGAGCACCATGGAGAGTGGAAGTTAGGCTGCCAGAGGCGGCCATGCCAAATGAGCCTAGAGGGCACTGAGCAGCAGAGATTGGCCACTTGTTAGAAATTAGGCAAAATGAAGAGAGAAGTTGGATGGAAATTTAAGAAAAAGACAGATTGAATGACATCTTTTTTAAAAAGGAAGAAACTTGAAGGCATTTTTTTAACTATGTGCCAGTCCATTCAAACATGAGGATACTAAAGAACCTCTTGGTTTGAAATAAGCTACTGATTTAGATTTAATTTTTTATTTTTATTAATAAGGGGTCTATAGAATTTTATAAAGAAATAGCTTCAAACGTTTTATTTGCTTAGAATCTGGTGTATTTTGTCAGAATAGCAGCTTTTGCCCTAATGAGTTATATGTCATTGCTGTTCCATCATAAGAAGTTAAATGACTGACTAGAAAATGGAAAAGGACTTTGATGTGTCATCCATAACACTTCCTCATTTTTTCAGATCGCTTGATAGGCTTGCCTGAGGGACGTGCCCGCAATCATAATCGGCCACAGCAAATCCCTGTCCTGGCTGGAGTAGTGATTGAAGATGTGGCAGTTGGAGCTGAACACACACTTGCTTTGGCATCAACTGGAGATGTATATGCCTGGGGGAGTAATTCAGAAGGGCAGGTAAATATCTTGCTTGCTGCTATCTCTATTCTAGAAATCTGACAACATTCTTCCTTTGGGAAAGGGATATGATAAGAAATTCAGAGTAATTACTACAATGCTCCAGGCACATCCCTTTGCCATGGGACTGATCATTTTGTGTCTAGTTATGCATCTCTCTTTCTCTCTCTTGATTGCAGCAAATGAAGTATTAGTTTTAAAAACAACAACAGGTTAGGTGTGGTGGCCAGCTTCAGCAACTTAGTGAGACCCTTTCTCAAAATAAAAAATATAAATGACTGGGAATGTAACTCAGTGGTAAAGAGCCCCTGGGTTCAATTTCTAGTATAGACAGACAGATAGATAGACAGACACACGTGTTAACAGCAGCCAGGTCTATAATTCTAATAAATCAGGAGACTGAAGCAGGAGGATCACAAGTTTGAGGACAGCTTGAGCAGCTTAGGGAGACCCCATCTCATAAATACAAAAGGACTGGGGGTATAACTCAGTGGTAGGGTATCTCTGGTTTCCATCTTCAGAACTGCAGAAAACAACAACAAATATCTGGCAGCATAGCAGAGTTAGTGGAGTGATTAATGGTATTAATTGAGCGCACACATGTATGTGTGTCTACACACACTGATAAGTGCCTGGCACATAATATGTAGCACTGTATAAATATTTGCTATCATCATCATTGCTACAGTAATACATGAGATTAAGTCCAGGTCCTGGGAACATCAGTTGATCCCAAAAAAGGAAAGAATGAAACAATAATAATTTTATGTTTTATAATGTGACAGTATATAAAGTATGGGAGGATGTCTTATCATCCTCATTATTCACGAGTGTAAACTGAATCTCTGAGAGATTGAGAAAAGACTCAAAGTTAATGTGTTCAGCTCCACTTCCTTCTATAGGTGGAGCAGAAAGAAACCTAGGTGGGAGATGTCTAAGATGCTTGCTACATCATTGGCTTTCAGCCCCACGTGCAGGACCACCTCTTCTCTCTCCATAGATCCTCTCTGGATTTCATTCCCCTTAGAACCAAGAACCTAAAGTTCAAGGTCTAGTATTGTTCATAGTAGCCTCCATTTGTCCCTTCTGGTCTCCTCATCTCTGCATTAGCAGGTGAGAAAGCTGCTCATCACTGATTACAAGTTGTCTTAATGAGGAGAGAGCTAATGTTGAAGACACCTTTGGGAATTCCCTGGCCAGGTCTCCATGTGATCCTCTATACTCATATTGAGTGCTTAGCTACTATAACACTGGTGCTCTCGTTAGGTCCTAAGAACAGATATCTGGAGATGCATGTATTTTGTATATGTTTATTGTTACACAGACATCAATGTGTTTTAAGTAAAAGCTATAGAAATTATTCTGCTACACATTCCCTTTCCAGAAATGGAATCCATGAATGTATTCAGTCCTTATGACTAATCTACAAGGTTTGGAATGGCCTAGTTGCAGCTTAGTTTTTAGGAAACATTCTGTGCTATGAGAAATGTTATGATAGAGAAAAATCAGAATTTATTTTATTAATGTTGGTGCTTGATGTGATGTTAGCAAATTTCATCATTTAGCAAATTTCATCATCTTAATTTCTTAATCTTCCTCTTTCTAATTGAATCTCTGTATATTTATTATTTACTCTCAGCTTGGCCTCGGCCATACCAACCACGTTCGAGAACCAACTCTGGTAACAGTTCTGCAAGGGAAAAACATTCGGCAGATCTCAGCTGGCCGTTGCCACAGTGCTGCATGGACAGCACCACCTGTCCCACCAAGAGCACCAGGTGAGGGACATAATGGCCATGCTTCTGCAGCTGCTCTTTTAGCAATACCCCCATTGCAGTGTTTATTTGCCAGTCCCAGGCTAAATCCAGCATCTGTCTGCCACCATTAAGCAAGCCTTCACCCTTACAACTAGAGCATTTTTTTGTGCTATCAGAACCATAAATACTTCACAGCTGGCCTTTCTCCTGCTGATTTCAGTATGAAGCTGTTCTTGTCTATAGCTCCAAAAGAAAACATCACTTAGGCAAACAAAAATTTCTGATTTTAGAGAGGCAACTGAGAATTTTTTTTTTTTTACATATAAAAACGTGACAAATAGCTTCCTAAGGCTCACCTTTAGAAATAAAGATTAAAAACCCAGTTAACCATTTGAAACATGATGTCTGGGCATTGGCCCAGCAAATCTAGTTGCTGCCATTTTACTCCATTGTGTAGCAGGACTGGTGGGCATGTTTTAAGTTTTTGTTTTGTTGTTTGTTTTATTTTATTATAAAATCCTTACAGATCTACAAAAAGTCTTTAAAATATAATGTGTATTTGTGTGCTTAACAACCAACTATGGGGGCTGAGGTTGTAGTTCAGTAGTAGAGTGCTTGCAGCATGTGTGAGGCACTGAGTTTGATTCTCAGCACTTCATGTAAATAAATAAATAAAAATAAAGGTCCGTTGACAATGAAAAAAAGAAAAAAACAGCCAACTGTGGTCACTTTTTGGTTAGATCCATTCTTTCATCCCACATAAATGAGTCTTTACCTTAATTGTACTTTATCTTTCTTACACATGTCTTCATATTTGGGTTGTTTCTTATTCAGGCCCCCAAGCTTTTTGTTTCTACTATCCTTTGGTGTCTATGGCACTAGAATTTCATAAGCAACTTTGTGCCTAAGAGCATAAAACTCTCTTCTCTTTTTGCTAATCTCTCTACCTCTTGGCCACAGGTCCTTGGGGAAGACTTCTCATAGAGATTGTTCTCTCTTAAATACCCTAAGATCAAGGTGGGGCTGACTACAAAGTAGATAAAAACAAGTAGGAGATGGTTTCTAGTTAACAGAATCCAGAGTGATCAGTGCTGCCTTGCACTGACCAGTCCTCAGAAACTTTCAGCTTCCAGAAGGATTTACTTCCATTTCAGGTCAGAGACTACAGTATAGCAGTTAATTTAGGTTTAGACTCAGGGACCACATTGCAAGGTCTAAGTTCTGGCTCCAGCACACATGATCTGAGTAACCTTGAGCCTATTTCTTATCTGTAATATAGCGCCTATTGCAAAGAGCCATTGGAGTAAATGAACCAATTCATGTAAAGATGAGAGAATAGTGCCAGGTACATAGAAAGTATTCAAGAAATGTTAGCCTTTATTAAGAGGAGTAATAATACCTCTGGGAATCAAGCTGTACAAATCTTCATGTACAGGAAACTCAAGTAAGTTGAGTATCTTGTTTTTAGTCCTTTATGTGCATTCATAAGCGGGTAGGTGAGGATGCAGTCCTATAATTTCCTTTGTGTAATGAAAAACCTTCATGAATCATGTAGCCTTTTATTCTGTGAAGGGCATTTTCTCTGAGATCCCTAGGGAGTGTGAGAGGTGGAGATGGCTGTGTCACCTTGCCCATTTCCATTTTCCAGTACTGCCTACCTGGTCCTCATCTACACCCTTCATTATTATGAAGATGACAATTATTGAACAAGAAAGGAAGAATTTGACTTCCTCCCGCCCTCCTCCTTTCCTGCCTTTAGAACTAAGTCCCATTATTCATTCGGAACCTAAATTTCAGAAGATCAGGTTTCCATAATAATAAGATTTTTAAAGTTTTAAAAACCAACATAAGTGGATCAAAAAAATTAAGGTGAATTAATGAATAGAGGAATAGATACATAGATACATAGCAAAATACTAACTATAGAATTTAGGTAGTGAAAATGGTTATCCATTGCATAATTATCTCAAGTTCTCTGTGCATTTGAAAATTTTCAAAATACTGAAAATAAAAGTAATGCATTTTCCTTTATGTGCTTGTTTGCTCTCCGGGCAGGTGTGTCAGTACCTCTGCAGTTGGGCCTTCCTGATGCAGTGCCCCCGCAATATGGGGCCCTGAGAGAGGTGAGCATCCACACTGTGCGGGCCAGGCTCCGGCTGCTTTACCACTTCTCGGACCTCATGTACTCATCCTGGAGGCTACTGAATCTCAGCCCTAACAACCAGGTAACATGCTAGATGGGAAAGCAATGCCCATGATGGGCTTGGCAGAACCTTTCTTTTGGCCTTTGGAAATTATGACATGGCTAATACTTCCTTTACTCTTTAATCCAAAAGAAGCAGAAAAGACAACAATTCTAGTCCCATTTTGTGGCTGGTTTATTAGGGATAGTCCAGATATTGGTGGTTGTGCTGCTAGACACAAAGTGGCTTTCCTCCTGTGTTTGGTTTGTCCACAACTTGAGGAAGTATGAATGACTAAGCATGTCATGTATTTTCTACAAAGTCAAGTGGATAACTTAAGTTCACAAAGCTCTTGGGCCATGGTCAAAGTTGTATCAAATGAAATCTGAGAAGTTTAGCAGACTTCTTTCTTTCCTTATGAATGAGCATTCTGGGTCCTGTGGAGGGAAAGTGGGGGAAATAGAGTAAATTTGGCTGATGTCTGTTCACTAATTTAGAAAGAAAGGAAAGAAAGCTGACTTTATTTAATATATAGGCATGTCTGCCAAAATGTGTATCAATTTGTAAAACTATTAGTCAGAAACCTTTGGGTGACCAGTGTTAGAGCATATATGAGAGGTTTGACAGATCACTGTTAAAAGTAATCAGCCAATCAGCAGAATACTGTATAGCACTAAATGGACTGTTTATATGTAGGTTGTATATAGGTAGAGAAATGTTAAGTGAGAAAAGCAACTGAAAATTATATGTAAACACGTATGGAACTGGGAAGAAATAGTGGCAGTAGGGTTATTTGGAAGGATTATGTATGATTTACACATTTATTTGTGTGCTTTTCTGTAGTTTCTAAGTTTTTTTAAAAATGCTAATCATAATATTTTATCAGAAAAAATGTTTGAAATGGCACTTACAGTTATAATACCCAGGTTTATGTTTTTAAACGGCATTTCAAAAAGAATTTATGTTCTAAAAGTGAGAAATAAGACATCATTTCTGATTACCTTATTTTTTGTTACAGAATAGCACATCTCATTATAATGCTGGAACTTGGGGCATTGTACAGGGACAGCTGCGGCCTTTGTTAGCTCCAAGAGTCTACACTCTTCCAATGGTGCGCTCCATAGGAAAAACTATGGTTCAAGGCAAAAACTATGGACCGCAAATTACCGTGAAGAGAATATCAACCAGGTTGGCATATGTGTGTGTAATTCACTAACCAGCTGGAATTTTTTTAGATAAATGTTACTACTAACTAATCTCTGTGAGGCTTAGTTTCCTCACTTATAAAGGATAGTAGTAATATGTTAGTTCCTGAGGGGGGTCACAATGGACACAGCACAGTTTTGGGCTGCTGTCAAGCATACGTATTCATAGACTGATGGGCAGATACCATCAGGGATCTTTGTGATGATCTGGGGAAGTTGGGGAGTCATATTTCATTCCCTTCTGCCTTTTTTTTTAAAAAGAGGACGGAAATGTAAGCCCATCTTCGTTCAAATAGCAAGACAAGTGGTTAAGCTGAATGCTTCAGACCTCCGTTTGCCCTCCCGAGCATGGAAGGTTAAGCTGGTCGGAGAAGGGGCTGATGATGCTGGAGGAGTGTTTGATGACACCATCACAGAGATGTGCCAGGTGTGTCCATGCAGTGTCCCTGCCAAGTTGCCACTCCATTAGTGGTTCTCTTACTGTTTCCAGTGATCACTCTGTCAAGCATGTTTTTATAAATGTAGCAAGAATGCATTTGTGAGCCTCATATAAAGTTATACTGTTAGTGCTGGACAGATATATTAAGCAAGGATTTGGGAAATGCTTCCTGAAGATACCTTACTGCAAAAAGTGTTAATGCTTCACCATCTACCAATGACTCACCATCTGTTATGCTATAATATTGGCAGAGGAAACAACAATGACTCATAAGTACCTTTGTATAACAAACAAATCTGGGACCACCCATGTGCTTTCTGATTTATTCTGGTGCTTTTAGAACAAAGTAGAATTGCCAGGCTCCAGGGGAGTTAGAAAAATAAGTGTTAAGTGTTTAAGCCAGTTCCCATTTTAGGAGCCACACTGGCAGCTTTTCTTCTAGATCAGCTTTGTCTAATATTGGGATTTTTCTGAAAAATCCTATGACTAGAATAAAACTTGGCTATCATTTATTGAGTCTATTTGAAATTTTAGCACACTGTGCTCACAGATACTAGATGGACTTTCTCATCCTGGTTCTTGAAACAGAGAGAGATTTTCCACATGGAAGATTTTCTAATCTTATTTAAAACGAAAACCAGAAAATTAAGTACAGAGATGGCATTATAAATTCCTCAAAATATTCTTTTTTTCAGGATGGTCTTGAATATAATTCATATTCTCTTGATGCGTTTGATGATTATTTCTTAACAAAATATTTTTCTTTCCTCTATAGGAACTTGAAACTGGGATAGTTGACCTTCTTATACCGTCTCCTAATGCCACCGCAGAAGTGGGTTATAATAGGGATAGGTAAGGCCGTCAGCAAGTATTTATTGAATGTCAAAAATAACAACAACAACGGCTCACATTTATTGAGAGCTTCCTATGTACCAGGCACTGTTCTAAGTGCTTCACATGTATTATCCCATTGAATCATTATAACCCTAAAGACTAGATACTTTCATTATCCCCTCATCAGATAAGGAGACAGACATTTCACCATGACTTGGTATTTAATTATGGGACCAACTCAATGGTAATACAGAGGAGAAAGGTAATTTAGAATTGATTATAAAACTTGACTTATTTTATGTTTCTGAAGGCTTACATGATTTCCCTTTATTGAATTTTTTGAAGTCATCAAAAAGCTTTATTATACTATCAAGTCACAGACTTGGTATTTTGCAATTGCAGTCTATCCTTATGAATGCAAAATTTTAAATTTTGAATCCTACTTCATTGACTTGTAAATAATAAATGAAATGATTATAGGAAGTAGGGCATTCTGGAGCAGGTAGGCCAAGGATCACAAGGCTATTTACTTTACCCTTTTATAGTTGTTCTAAAAATAACTAAAAATATGGTCCCCATGCTGTCTAAAACAGTAGCCTTTTTTCATGTGTTTCTGTTGAGTACTCAAAAGTGGTTAGACTTGCTAAAGAACTGAATCTTAAATTTCATTTAGTAATTTGTTATTTCTTTTTATTAGTGCATTAGAATTACACATAATAATGGAATTCATCATTACATATTTGTACCTGCACATAATAATATAATTTGGTCAGTTTCATTCCCCAGGACCTTCCCTTTCCCTTTCCTCCTCCTCTTCTTCTGTTCTCCTGATCTCCCTTCTATTTTTATGATATTTAGTGAATTTAAATAGTCACATGTAGTTAATGACTACTATATTCAACAACATAGATCTAATCTAATGTTGGAGCTGCTGTTTGAAATTTCTGTTGGAATTTTAAATTTTTCCTTCTCTTCTTTAGGTTCCTATTTAACCCTTCTGCTTGTCTCGATGAACACTTAATGCAGTTTAAGTTCTTGGGAATTTTAATGGGAGTTGCTATTCGTACAAAGAAACCTCTGGACCTCCACTTGGCCCCTCTGGTGTGGAAGCAGCTGTGCTGTGTCCCGCTCACCCTGGAGGACCTAGAGGAGGTGGATCTGCTCTATGTGCAGACCCTCAACAGCATTCTTCACATTGAAGACAGTGGCATTACTGAGGAAAGTTTTCATGAGGTGAATACTGGCCTGTCATGTTTCTGCTGGTGTTAACTTACTGTATACACAGACAAGTGTTTTCTGTGTAGAACCAGGTATAGTCCTCCTCTTGATGTCAGGCTGGCCCCATGGCTGCTCTTAGCAGCTCAACCCCAGCAGTCTCAATAGCTGCTAAGAGTAGAGTTGGCTCCAGCCCCCAGCTTCTACTCCTTCCATTCTAATGTATTTTTTGTCTATGAGAGTAGAGAACCAAGGGGACCAAGGTGGAGAGAGAGGCTTGGTTGATCAGGTCCAACACACCTGGTTTGGGGCAGAGAGATTTGACTTTATTTTAGCTATAGCCAGATGAGTCATCACATTCTTGCTGATTAAGTAGCCTGATCAGTCAGACCTATCTTGTTTGCTTTGTTTTTATCCTTAAAAAATCTTGACTATTACTGTTGTGCAATATATATCTGTGACACACTTTTTTTTTTTTTTTTTTTGGTACTGGGGATTGAACTAAGGGGCACTTGACCACTGAGCCACATCCCCAGCCCTATTTTGTATTTTATTTAGAGACAGGGTCTCACTGAGTTGCTTAGCACCTCACTTTTGCTGATGCTGGCTTTGAACTTGCAATCCTACTGCCTCAGCCTCCCGAGCTGCTGGTATTACAGGCATGTGCCACCACGCCTGGCATTTGTGACATACTTTTTGTTGACATATTTGCCAAGTAATAAAATTATTTTTATTTTTCTTTTTAGATGATTCCTCTTGATTCTTTTGTTGGCCAGAGTGCTGATGGCAAAATGGTTCCTATAATCCCTGGTGGAAATAGTATCCCACTCACATTTTCCAATAGGAAGGAGTATGTGGAGAGGGCCATTGAATATAGACTTCATGAGATGGACCGGCAGGTGAGCTGAAATCTTGCAGGAGGAGCATATGAATGCTTGGGTTTATCTTTGAATGAGAGCTGATGGGTTACTACCATATTGGGGCATATGTATTTACTGCTTTGATGTATTTGTACCTGTGTTTCAGACCATATTCAGAGAATTCTCAGGCCCAATATGTGGGTCTCCTGTCTCCTTGCTCAAGGCCTTCAATCAGCTCTGAATTGGTCATTGGTTGGAGTGAGGCCAAGCTTTTAAAACCCTGTCATTCAAACCTTGTCTTTTCACTCTTCCTCAGTTTAGTGTATCTACATATCCACTGCTTCCCACCCCAGCCCCCGTGCCCCCAATTCTGGCTGGGTCAGTCAACCCCTAAACACTAGTCTTACAATCCAATAGCATGCCTCTTTCCCTCTTCTCTGCAATCCTTTAAGCCCCAACTAGGAATTTATTTCCTCCAAGATTTGCTTTCCTCTGGGTCCCTAATCTGTAAGACTTTTTTCTGTACTTTGAAATCTCTTAAGATATACCACATACTTTTATGTGATGGTCTAAGAACTAAACCATAGAGTTTGGGTCTTATTTCTTTATTTTTTTATTTAAGACTTTGAATGAAGAATGTGTTTTCTATTTCATTTATCTTTTTTCTGTTCCTTTTATACATAAGTAAGCATTTAATAAATGATGGGAGTATGAAAGAGTAACCATAGAAATGAATACTGTGCCCAAGAATAGTTTTTTTTTGGTAATATAACCATTAATAACCATTTCAGTAATACTTATTTTCAGAATATATTGGGGTCTTCATGAGAACTGGACCCAAGCTCTGTGGCCGTCAAGGTTTAGTAATTTGAAGTATACATATTCCATACCCTTTAATCCTGGCTGCTGCTTTGACTTTGGCTTTGGGCCAAGTCCAGTCAGAAAAGTATCTCTCTTAGCTTACTGAAGGTGGAGTCTGTCAGTGATGCTAGTTACATAGCTAGGACTTAGGTTTTATCTTCGGTTTGTGAATGTTTTTAATCTTCAGAGAATAACTCACTAAAAATATATTGATTACCTCCACACCAGGAATGGTGCCAGACACCCTTTTTTTTGTGTGTGTAGTTTTTCCCATGGTTACTCTGTGAACTAAGAATTACTATTGATGTTTCACAAAAGAAAGGACAAATCAGAGAAGAGGTGGTGTGCCCATAGCAGAGCTGGGATCCCGAGCCAGGCTTCACTCTAGTTGTCTAGGTTCTTCCACTAGCCACTAGGGTCAGATTGATGTTCCACTTCCTTTCAGCCATGTTCTGCCATGCCCTGGCCTTTTCCTTCTCTTTTTCTCAGTAATAAGGCCTTTTCCTCTTCATCTCTTGGAACTGAATGTCTTCCCATAATTGTCCCCAGTTATCCCCCTGCCACCTCCAGGCAACCAGCCCCATCTCTTAGTATTATTTTTTCCAGTTTTTATTTTGTATGGTACCAGGCATGACTGCTTGGTTTGACATGCTTTGGCTTAGGATATTTCTTGTAGATGGCCACCACTGCCAATCCCTGTTCCTCAGTCCTGGGTACAACAACCCCAGTACCATTATAACCCTAGGGCCTTCCCCAACATGTGGTTCCTATTCACATTCTTAGAAGTTTTGTTGATTATTGGAGGTGATTTTCAGTTGGACAAGAGAGAAGAATATATGAAACAGACCTTGAACTGTAAAGAGTTGTGTTTAGAGTACACACTACTGTACAACCTTAGAGGAGACATTTTTCTAAGCAGATATTTGGGGCAGACCCTGGCAACTTCTTCCTTGGCCTTGCCTAGCCAGACCATGCTCAGCACTGTGCTGAGAGGACCAAAATCGTATGATTACGTAAACATTAGTATGAGCCACAAGGCTTCCTTGTAGTTTAAACCTTCATTAGAGTCATGTTGGTAACAGTATTGTCTCACTTTTCACATGACAAGATTAAAATGATAGAGTTAGCAAGTAGTAGATCTGGGATTTAGAATTCAAGGTTCCCAACTAAATTCTTTGTCTTTACCAACTTCCTATATTTATTTTATTCTTTGTGCTTTTCTTCTTAACAGTGAGCACAAATAATTTTTATAAGAAGGATATAACTATTTTTTTTCCTTTTGGTAGTGCAAGGGATTGAACCTGGGAACATTCTACCATTGAACTACATCCATACCCCTTTTCTTTTTTCTTTCTTTCTTGGTACCAGGGGTGCTTAACCACTGAGCCACATCCCAGCCCTCTTTTGTATTTTATTTAGAAACAAGGCCTTGCTGAGTTGTTTAGGATCACTGTGTTGCTGAGGCTGGCTTTTGAACTTGTGATCCTCCTGCCTCTGCCACCTGAGCTGCTGGGATTACAGGTGTGCCCCGCACCTTCATTTTGCTTTGAGATAGGGTTCTCACTAAGTTGCCAAGGCTGGCCTTGAGCTTATGATTCTCCTGCCTCAACCTGCTGAGTTACTGAGGGAATACAGGCATGTACCACCACACCTAGATAGGATATAAGTATTTTCAAAAGAACAATACAGCTGGGTGAAGTGGGGGACAACTATAATCCCAATGACTCAGGAGGCTGAGGTAAAAGGATGACAAGTTGGAGGCCAGTCTGGACAATGTAGCAAGACCATGTCTCAAAATAAAATGAAAAAAGACTTGGGATATAACTCAGTGATAGAGTGCTTGCCTAACATGCATGAGGCCCTGGGTTTGATCCCTAGTAGCACACACAAAAACACACGCACACACACACAAAAGTTTATATATATGTGTGTGTTTGTATGATGTATATATTACAAATTAGTGTACAGCTACATGAGTCTTCTAAGAGCTTCTTTCGTTGATGAAATTCAACGCCCACACATAGCACAGTTTAACACTATACAGCCATGTGTAACCAGGAATATGAGTAAGTGGCCATTGGGAGTATGCTGGGTTTTGTGGGGAGAAGGAGGCAGGTTCCTAAGAAGAAGTATAGAGTCCCAGAGCAGGGTAGGCTCTAACAAGGGTGGTCCTGTTCACAGGCCTCGGGGTCTAGGGAGCAGACGAACAGGCAGCAGTGCCCAGCCCAGTTGGGTCACCGTGGGCACGCATCTTCTTACACATACACATGTTAAAATGAACACCCTCTCCCGGGAGCAGGTGGCTGCAGTCCGAGAAGGGATGTCCTGGATTGTCCCTGTGCCACTGCTGTCCCTTCTCACAGCGAAGCAGCTGGAGCAGATGGTATGCGGGATGCCCGAGATCTCTGTTGAGGTCTTGAAGAAGGTGGTGCGGTACCGTGAGGTGGATGAGCAGCACCAGCTGGTGCAGTGGTTCTGGCACACGCTGGAGGAGTTCTCCAACGAGGAGAGGGTGCTCTTCATGCGGTTCGTGTCTGGACGCTCTCGACTTCCAGCCAACACTGCTGACATTTCTCAGAGGTTTCAAATCATGAAGGTTGATAGGGTAAGTGAGCTAGTCTTCTTTCCTTTGTAATGTCTGCCTGCATTTCTTGGTTTTTGCTTGCATGTTGGGAAAACCAACAGGCCTGCTGATTTAGGCTTTAATCTTTGTGATATCTAGATTTTTAAAATATCAAGCAGTAAAACTTGTTCAGTAACATCACTTAGCTTTTGTGGAAAAGTTCTAAATTGATATAGAAAGCATACTGCAAGCAACAACCTTCCTGAATCTTCCAGCATCTTTCCAAGTTAAATCTAAACTTGGCAGAAGGATTATCGTGTTGCCTCTGTGTCTTATTCTCTATGCTTTTTAATTGTGGAATTTGTATGCCTGGTGTGTGTATGCCACAGTAGGGACCCAAAGATACCAGGAACAGCACTAACATGCTCTGTACTTCCTGGTGTGATGTGCATTGTGGGGCAAGTGGTGCTGGTTCTCTGTGGCCTAATGAAGTGCTCCACCCACAGAGCCCCAACACAGCTGCACTTTGGATGGTGGCTTACTTAGCATAAAAGGGCTTTGAGTCTGAAGTGCATACTGCTGTCAGAATCATCTTTCTCAAGCATCCATTTGACCACACCACTCTCCTTTCAGACCTATCAGGGGCCTCTGCATTGACTAAAGAATATATGCCAGCAGTCTTAGTTGCCTTAAACACTTCCACAGTCTGGGGTCTTTTCCCCACCTTCTAGAGTCACCTCTTTACACTTACTGCATTCTGGCCATAAATGGGTTGCTTTCCTTTCTCCCTAGAAGACTATGCTGTTTTTAAACTTTTGTGGTTTTGTGTTGACTCCTTAGTAAGTTCTCCTTCACAGTGCTTTTCATGTATGCTTGGAAGCACTTATTTGTCCATTAAGTACAATGCCTGTGCTGTCTCCTCCAGGAAGCCTTCCCAGATGTTTTCATGTGTCCCTGCTCCATGCCTGAAGGCAGACCTAGTTAGAGCTCCTTCTCTTGGCTTTCCAAGCATTTGGTACACCCTGTGAGCCCAGCACATATTTTACTAAACTGGGAGTGGGTGTTCCCTCTGACTCCACCACACTCTTTCCAAGCCCTCCCTATGTAGGAATGGGCAGTCTCTGAGCAGGGCACATGGTATTTGATCAGAAGTGTTAAGGTAAGTGGGATCTCTTTACAGAAGGCCCTTCTTCCAGTTTCACCTTTCTGATGTTTTTCCAGCAACTGTTCATGGAAGTTGCTGTAGCCAAAGCTATGCCTCTCCTGTTGCTTTTTGAAGCTGCAGGCCTGTACTTTGCTCCTGGACTAGGCTCACCGGAGATGCCATATGCAGAAACAGTTTTGAAAAGAGCTTTTCCATAAATTTTCTGCTTGACTAGCCAGAAACTATAAGTTGTGAAACTGTCTCCTTGCTTCAGTGTGGTGGAGAGGAGGAAATGGTTCCCTTCTGTTTAACTCTGAAAACAACCCTTGCCTTATGTCTGTCTGTGCTGAGCTGTTCCTGCCACCCCAGGAGTTAATCCACCACTAATCCAAGGCCCATTTGTGGAAAGCAACAATAAGCTCTGGGGGTTGTCAGCCTCAGAAACTGACCGCTTTGGCTATTTCCTTTGTAGCTTTTAGATAATTTTTCCAGTATCACATTTAAGTAATCAGAGCCATCTGGTGGTGCTTCCCTTCCTTGCTGTTTTCAGTTTTTCTGCACTAGAGCTCTCTGTCATCACTGGCTCTGGTACATTTAGGCTCTGCCCCCACTTACCTCCCACTGCTTTGAAATGCAGCCCAACTGAGTGTGGGACTGAGAAGAGAGCTGATTTCAAAAGGAGGCGGGGCAAGAAAGAGAGGGCAGATTCTTTTTGTAAAACTTAATTTTTAAAAAATTTATTACAGTGTCACATCATTATCAACCTTAATAGATAGTTTGCAAAGTTATTGTTTGCCAGGAGGGACAGGGAACATACATACTTGTCTCTCCAGTAATAGCCATTTTCACCTTTGTGTAATTCTTCCTAGTCTTGGCCTCAGTTATACACATTTTTGAATGAGGTGTCTAGAATTTTTGTGTTCTCTGTTTTTTTAAAAAAAATCTCATAATCTGTTCCAAGCACTCTTCTGGTTTGCTGTTGTCATGAGTATCATTTTAAATGACTGCATCACCATCAGTTAAGTGCATGCACTGGGCTTTAACTGCTCCTCCCTCATCTGGGCTGAGTACTGGGATTGATGGCCAGTGAAGAATGTAGAATGCACCCTGGGAGTACAGGGAAAGAAGCAGGGGGCACTGGTGGTTCCCACAGCCAGTTACACCACACACTTGCTCCTTTCACTTCACATTTTGTGCTGAGGAATCCCTGCGGCTGGCTTCAGTTCTGCCCCCTCTCGGTGGACAGGAACGAATCTGGCTACACTCTTACTCCATGCCAGCCACTGTGCAAAGTATGTTTTCTCGAACAGTCCTGCCAGAGCTTATTGTTGCTTTCCACAAATGGGCCTTGGAGGAGGTGAGAAGAGGAAGGAAGTGTCTTCACCAAAAGCCTCCAGAGCTACAGGAAGGCAGAGCCTGTGCCTATTCTGCCTTGGCTTAGTCTCTGCCTTTCACTTGAAGTGTCCATGCAGTCATGCCTATGTGCCTTTGGGGTGGTGGTAATGGGCAGCCCCCCTCCTCCTCCTGACGTCCTGCTGCCCACAGTCATGGCTCTGGGTCTATCTCTCTGCAGCCTTACGACAGTCTGCCTACCTCACAGACGTGCTTCTTCCAGCTGAGGCTGCCCCCCTACTCCAGTCAGCTGGTCATGGCTGAGCGCCTGCGATATGCCATTAACAACTGCCGCTCGATCGACATGGACAACTACATGCTCTCAAGAAACGTGGACAACACCGAGGGCTCTGACACTGACTACTGAACGACCGTGGGTGCTGTCACCCCCTCCTTTTTCTCAATAATGCTCACTTCCAATTTGATGTTGATATACTTTTATGGTAACTAAATAGATGTTTTAGGATCATAAACCGACATTATAAACAGTGGCCACATTTAGTTACTCTAAATTTAACAAAGAAATTAGATGTTTTTATTTTTCTGTGATTGTACAAAAACAAAACAAAAGCGAAGTCCTCTCAGTCAGGTTTTTCCCTCCATATTTTTGGTCACTTTTGATAGGTTTGCATGGAACCATTTTGGTGCATTTTTAGTTGGGAATGATACCTTTTTGTAAACCCACCCAGTGAACATGAAATTGTACATTGTGTATAATTGTTCATTAGAAGGACAGTTTTACATGAATATTCACATATTTATTTTGTTTTAATTTGAATTGCCTGTGCAGGGTTCCTTATGCAGAGAAATAAAGCAGATTCAAAAATCAGAACTTGGACTTCTTTTGTTGCTTCTGGTGGAGCTGCAACCTATGAGTTGCCGGCAAGGTAGACATCAGCCTAGAAGGACTAGGAGCTTTAGTTTAGGTCACTCTCGCTTTTTGACTAATTCAGAAATATTTCTTCACATTTAGAGGGGGCTTCACCTGGAAATGACATTGCAGAAGATTGATATGATAGGAGCCAGGGTTCAGACACCCTCTTTGCATTTGTTCTTCTGTCATCCTGGGTCTCTCTCACTTGTTCCCTCACCCAGGGCACTTGTGTCAGCCACTGGTTCAGCCTCTTGGCACCACCCCTCCTCCTCTGAAGAGGCAGCACACATTGTATGCAGCTCCACCAGCCAACACTACATGGTGCTGGCCCTACCTGCGAAGAGCTGGAGAAGACAGAATGAGCAAGTGATGGCATTAAAGAACAGGATAGTTTAAAACAACTTGTCACTCTGCCAGGAGAGCAGCCAAGTGAGAGGCAGTACAAGACCGCTGTCACTGGAAGGCATACTGTGGATGAGTAAATGAATGTGGATTGAATGTGAGGAGGAGTACGCAGCTTTCACATCCTTGGGGAGTTGTTCAGGGGACTAGGGAAGAGCCACACTTCATACTTGGACCCAGCCCGTGTGATTCCTCTGTGATGTGTTTGTGCATTCAGGAATGACAGAATGAGTGTGTGTTCTGGGGTAAGAGCCATCTTGAGAGCAGCTGTGAGGCTCTATGAGGCTCTAGCTGCCAGAACATGAGCAGGAAGAGGCAAAGACTGGGCGACTTGTCTCCTCTACTGACGCAGGTCCGTGCCAGAAGCTGCTTCCAGTGGACTTCATGGCCAGGATCTTTGTCGACAGCGTACTCCAGTGAGGTGCCAGGCAAAGAGCCTTGTAGGCAGAGGTATTCCACAAGAAAGGTAGAAGGTGTTTGTTTGTTTTCCAAAGAAAAAGTAGAAGAAACATGTTTTTGCCAGCTAAGATAATCTGGTTAATGGCTTTTGCCCAGTGAGAAGACTTAACATGAGAATGATGACGTTTTTGTTTCACTGGAAAAAAAAAAAAAAAAAAAAGGCTTCAGTTGGAATTGGGTCTCAGAGGAGACCACAGCATCTGGGGAACCCCAGGGTGTTCTGGGTAGCGACAAGCCCTTAATTTTGTAAGTTGGGTTAATAGCAGGGTTGAAGGGCTCTGAGCTTGAAGCACTCTCTCTGGGGTGGGGGACATTGCCTAGTCTGCTGGGCCAGAGAGAGTTTCTCTAAGAGAGGCCTCTGCTGCTGAGGTCTTGAACAAAGCCAGGAGGGCTGCTTCCTAATGATAAGTGACTGCCCCTCTTGCTGAGTTGACTGAAGGTATGCAAAGCTAAAGGATATGGCTACAGATTCCAGGGTTATTTCAAGTGAAAATAGTGCTTCTACCTTTGTGAAACTTTGACCTTTGCTGCCACCAGTAGGTGGCCCTGATGAGTCCTGGTTCCTGGGTTAGGCCTAACAGACTGCTTCTGAGGAGGTTTGACCCCTGAGGGTTTTATAATATGCTGTTTCTCTGCTGGAAAGCAATTGTTATTCCTTCCTTCTGTTGACTATTGAGAACTTCAGGTGTGTTGAGGGGTGGGGGGGCCGGGGGAGTCCCTCCTCTGAGGATCCTGATAGCCCTCTGAGGGCCTCTTGTAGGTGTTTTTCGTAGTCCATGCCCTGTAGAGACTTGGATGGTTTATTGTTTGCTGACCTCACTGAGTGAACAAATACTTGCAGTTTGCTTATTTTTTGTTGTAGATGGACACAATACCTTTATTTTTTTTAATTTATTTTTAATGTGGTGCTGAGGATTGAACCCAGGGCCTCGCATGTGCTAGGCAAGCACTGTACCGCTGAGCCACAATTCCAGCCCGTTTGTTTTGGTTTTGACCCTTAAGTTTTCAAGAAAAGTTTGACCCCCTGCTTTTAGAATTTAAGATTTCCCCAGATACTTCTCAAGGTTTGGCTTTGTAATGGGCCTCCTAGCTTTGTGGCCTTTGCCAATGACAGCTACATCTGGTGAGCCTAGTTTTTAGCCCCCCCCCCTTTTTTCTGATTTTAGTCCTTTTTTAAATTATTTATTCCAATTAGTTAAACATGACAGTAGAATGCATTTTGAACATCATACATAAATGGAGTATAACTTCGTGTTCTTCTGTATATGATGTAGATGACACTGGTTGTGTAATCATGTACACACATAGGGTAATAATGCCCGATTAACCCCATGCCCCCTCCCATCCCTTCACTCCCCTTTGTCTAACCCAAAGTACTTCTCTATTCTTCCCTAGCCCCCACCCCTTTATTGTGAATTAACATCTGCAAATCAGAGAAAACATTCAGCCTCTGGTTCTTTGGGATTGGCTTATTTCACTTAGCATGATATGCTTTTGCTAAGAAGCTAAAAGTATGTGTTGGACATGAATCCTAAACCTGGAAGGGAGGTCTCTAATGGTCACATGATCTCTTTTACAGGATGGAAATCCAAGGCCAGGAGAGGGAAAGCACTCAATCAGGTGCAGCAGCCCACCAACAGCATACTGGGTTAGATCCTAGAAGGCTCAGTCAGCTCCCTCCCAACATTTAGCCTGTGCAGAAACAGGCACATACCTTGCACAAAAAACCTCCAAGCATCACCTCCCATTTCCTGGGGACTCTGGAACACCTGACCCAAGTGAATGTGGCCTGATCTTTCTGCTAGCCTGAGAGTCCTATGCACACCAGGCAGCATGATGTGTTTGACTGGGCAGCTTCCAACTAGGGAGCAGCATCCTACTCAAGTGCTGACGTGTCATTCTTAGCTTTCCCTGCATGTGACCTTGGCTACCTTGACCAAAACAGAGTGAAAAGATTTGACATTCCAGGAACTAGGGAAAGTCTTAGCCTTATTAATAAGAGTCTAGGAGGGCACACGTGGCCTACTTCTAGGTGGCTCTTGAATACCATCAGGCTCTCATCTGCCCAGCTTACCTTCCCTGGGCGGTGCCTTGTGCTTCTTGACTCTGCCTTTGCTGAGCTGAATCTGCTGACACCAATGTTCTCACAGAACCTGAGGGAGCTGGAGGCAGCCCTCAGGCTCAGGGCAAACGTTCTGTTCTCCATCCAGTACAGATGCTGGCCCACCCACATACAGACCTGTCTTGCTTCTTCCCAGTGCCTGAGCCTTGTGAGTCCTGCCAGCCACTCAACTTTTCTAGCCCTCATGGATGTGAGGACACCTGCTCTTGCCTTGCAGGCATAGTACATTGAGTCTCATAACTGTCACATAGAAGGTGGTGTTGATCCCATTTTACAGATGAAGAAGCAGGCTCAGAGAAATTATAACTTGGAGAAGCTGTGCACACAAAGCTGGGAGATGTACTCAAGAACACCCCTCACTCCCAGCTGCATATCTTCTCCCAACTAGAACTGAGTCCCTTGGCCTGGCCCAGTCCACAGCCAATACCAAATAAATGCTGCTTAGATGAATGAGTTGGCTGATTATTTAAGCATTCAATGCCTCCTGGGCAAACCTCTGAGAAGACCTTGGAAGTTGTGTTTCAGATTAAGCAGGGCATTCCTCCTGAAGGTGAACAGCTACTGTTGGAAGGCAGAGGGCAGAATTGTGACTCATCAGTGCCCACCTTCTGGGAGCACCTAAAATGGCCCTTGACTCAGGGACCCAAAGCCTCTTGGCCACGGTGGGAGCCAGTTTAGAGCCCTGAAACAATACTGGACACAGGTATCAGCACAGCTTTGGTTTTATGGTCACTATAGTTTGGGTACGTGGGGGTTAGCCTGGAAAGCCAACAGTCATTTACAGAAGTTTCCATAGGAAAAGGACTTTAGGGGGATGCAGGTTGCCCCATTCAAGCTCAACCTGCTGTGACCTCTGCTTTACAAACACAATCCTGATCCTTACAAAAATCCCACAAACAAGGTTTTCTAGCCACCCCTAATTAACATAAGGGAATTAGGAGAAGAGCTGACCTGCCTTTGGTGTCAGGGTTAGAAAGTGAGGGGGAATGGACTACAGATCTATATCCATTAGGCCTGAAGTCAGGATCCTGTTCCCAGACTAAACTACCAATTTAGGGCCAACAGGACCTGCTGGGAATTGGGGCTTATTAAGATGATAAAAGCAAAGCTCTGGAGTTAAAGTGACTGTTTTAGACATTCAACATCCTCTCCTACCCTTCCCCCCAAGCTCAAGCTTTCTTTCAACACTGTTCACCATAGTGGAAGGAGAATTAGGGCCTGCAAGGACCCTTTCAAGTCCAGAGCAATGCAAGATAAACTGGAAAGTCACCTGGAGAGAGCCTGGGTCCCACAGACTAACAGTGGCCTATCCCCCTCCACTGCAGCTGGCAGCAAGGTGGGTCTGGCTTTTCACACAAGATTAAAAGGGATTATGCCAGGAAAGGGCTTGGATGTTTACCTTGTTCTGGTGTAAGCACTTGCCCCAGCCAGGGGACCAGGAGGAGCAGAGAAGCCCTTCAGCAGTTGCCAGGTGGGGCAGGGCAGGAGAGGTAGATGCCTGCCTATGTATCTACCTACAGAAATTTCTGGGACTTACCTTTTTATTGTCTGTGCTTAGGCCCTAGCTCCTGCTGGGATAAACTGACCTTCAGTTTTTATTTCATCCTTACTACAATCTGTCCCTTCATAGCTCCCTCTCTGATCTCTCCTCCTCACTCTGCAACAGCTACACGGACCTTCTTGCTGTTTCCCTAACACACCAGCCATGCTCCTAGTCCGGGACCTTTGCACATGCAGTTCTCTTGGCCTGAAATATTTTCCAGATGGCTGACTTGGTTTCCTGGCTCACCTCATGTCTCAAGTATCACCTTCTCAATGAGGTTTATGTGGTCAACCCAAATCTAAGTGCCTTCCCCCACCTGTTTCTTGACCAGCAATCTCCAAATCTCCCCTACAGTTTCTAACTCCTCCAGTACTCACTACTTTTGTATAATTATCCAGAATGTAAGCTCCACCCAAAACAGAATTTGTCTCCTTTATCCTTGCTTTTTCCCATTTGGTCAACAAATTAAGGAAGCTGTTTTAGGGATCGGGATGTCAGAGAGGAGAAACACTTGGCTACAGACTCAGGCAAGGTCTTGGTTACAGCTGGCAGTGGGTGGAGCCAGAGTGTGAGCATTGCTCACCATTGCTGCTCCCCTGCCTCTTCACTTACCCAGTGTTCCCTGTACCTGGAACTGGTGGCAGAGAACCCTTAGTAAAGCCCTGAAATTACAACTGGAAGTCCAGGCATGTGCCCACGTGCAGCAAATCCGACAGATAAATAAACCCCTCATTTTTCACCACTTAACAATGGTTCCATTACTATCCTTTTTTTTTTTTTTTTCCTCTTGGTGGTGCTGGGAAATTGAACCCAGGGACTCCTGCATGCTAGACAAGCACTCAACCAACTGAGCTATATCACCAGGCCCTCTACTATCATCTTAGTCAGGGATACTGCTGCTGTTTTAAAATCGTTAACTTTTTTCCTCCCATTGACACTTTTCCCTTGTGCGAATGGTAAGAGTATCCGTTAACTCTGTTTACATATGAAAGAATGGGAACAGATTATCTGGAAAGGCTTCTCCAGTCCTCCTAGGACCACATCTGCCCCCAAGAAAGGCAAGCAGGCCAGGGTGGCGTGGGCCAAGCCGCGAACCAGAGCTGCAGGACTCGCTCTGCAGAAGCCCTCAGCGGCCGGAGCCCCCTGCCTGTAGGGGGCGCAGCCCGCGAGCTCCGGGTGCTCCGGCCCTGCCCGCCGCCGTTAAGGAGACCCACCACACGGTCCGAGTCTCGGAAGATAATGCAGGCGCCTCCCACCACTGCAGAAAAGGGAGGAATGGTGCTGGTATTGAGAACCACAAAGTGTTTTCCAGCCATGCAGTCGTTTAATCTCGCCTTCATCCTCTTTATAAAATCATGATGTGAGGTAGATGGGCATTATCTCCAATGTGCAGACGGGAAGAATGACGCCAAGAAGGCGCGGCGGCGGGCTCCAAGGCAGGACGATCTGACGCCAAGGTACTTTCTCCCAGGGCCACGGCCGGCCTAGCTAGGCAGCAGCTTGCGGAGAGCCGTGCCCGACGCTGGCGGGCGCGGGACTTGGTCGGGGATCATGGCCGCGCTGTGTTCGGCGCGCAGGACCAGACGCGGGCAGGCGGCGCGCAGGCGGCGCAGGCCCGCGGCGCTCACGTTGCGGCAGAAGTCCACGTGCAGCGTTTGCAGCGCGCCCCCGTGCGCCGCCACGGCTGCCAGCGTGCGGTTGGTCACGCGCGCGCAGTTTTCCAGGCGCAGCGCGCGCAGGCGCGGGCAACTGCGCAGCAGGCGGGCCAGGCAGTCGTCGGTGACGTGGCCGCAGCCTGACAGCGTGACGGACGCCAGGTTGGGGCACCTGCGGGAAGAGCGTTGTGACCCGGGGCCGAGACGGGGCGCGTCAAGCGGGCCGCAGTCCCGCCGTGACTCCTTCATTGCACCTGACCGCACGCTACACGGGCAGGGGACTCTGCCTTTTACCGAGTTTGAGGAAGTCGCCTGCAGTGAGCAGACAGGATTCCAACAGGGCTTTCTGGACAATTTCCCCAGCTTTTTCTGCCGCTGCACCCCCACTATACCTTAATGTTGAGGGTTCTTCGCTCTGAGTTTCAGGAGCCTCAGTAGGGAACCCGGCCCCCAGAGACCCAAGCCTTCTGTAAATCCAGGGCTTGTGGTTCTGGGCATGCGTCTTAGTTTTTCTCTGGTCTCAAAGCTTACCTCAGGCTCCATAAAACCTGTGGCAGGATTTAGGAGGGGTTTCCTTAGGGAATGGCTTAGTGACATGAAAGCCAAGCCCGGAACATGTGCCTCAGTTTTGGTTCCAGAGCCCAGTTTCAGCTCAGTTGGCTGGGGGCAATTATTTCATCATCCAGGTGTGTACAATTAGGGACACCCAGGGAGTTTTTGGCCCAGAAAGCTAGACATCCCTCTGCTCCAGCCTCACCAGCACCTGCAGGAGAAAAGATCTGGACCAAAGTTAGACTTGGCTTATTTTCAGTGTGTCTTTAACCTTATTACTCACTGGGCCTTAGTTTCCCTGTGTGTGACCGTGGGATGTTTACTCATGGGCTTGTGAGGATTAGATGGGCTTTGGGGTGTAAAAAGACTGCAGCAGGGCTTCCTATGTGCAGTTGTAACTCACTTTCCTGGAAACAAACAGGACCAGATTGCTTCCACTACAGGAGTCTGAGTCTGGAGTCTGTAGCCAGAGGGAGTTGAGTCTGGCCTGGTCCTTTTCCCCATCAGCCTCCCACTTTGTTCCTTCACTGCACCCAGCTGGCTTATGGCCACACAATTTTGCTGGGGAAAGAGAAGGAACTAAAATATACTGGGCCCAGCCACATTTCACACACTGAGCCCATACCTTCCTTAAATTCTTGTGCTTTCTTTAATTACATAAACAGAGCTGGGGAACTCAAGCCTTTTGGTCTGTGACACCAGAGCCTGTTGCTAAACCCATCCTATGGCCCAGGAGTTCTACTCTACACCTTGGGTTGGGGAATTCAGCCTCATCCTTTAAAGCAAGAACACAAAAATTCGGGCCTAATCCCACTCACCTCACCCTCCTATAACCCTCATTTCTGAACCTTGTTAAAACTCATCCAAACAACCTGGGCTGGTCTAGTCAGGGCCTCGCTCCAAGTCCATCTTCTGTCATCCTGCAGTTTTCAAAAAAAGAATTGCAGGGGAGGGGGATTCTTTCCTCCCATTCCTGTTCTGCTGCCAGCAAATAGCAGATATTAACCTTGGTGGCAACAAACCAGCCAAGCCTAGTTTTCCTTGAAGCCAGCCCAGCGTGTTATGCTCCTGGTGCTTTTTCTCAAAGGTAGAATAATCTGATGGGCTCTGTAAACTCCCTGGCTGCTAGTGGGGGAAGGGGAAGGCTAGCCTGGTGGCCCAGCCTGTGTTGGGGGTGCGGTTGAAAGCGTCAATACAGGATGTTTGGGGGACATACTTTTAAAATTACTCAATAATTAATATTGATTTGAAATTAAAATTTAATTGGGTAGTCCATAAAATCTGGCAACCCTAGATTGTGGGTAAATCATACCTCCTCTTGGAGGATTAGTTTGCTCCTTTGTAAAAGCAAGCCGAACTCCTGCCCTAGGGCCACTGTGAACATTAGTAAGTACCTCAAAGGAGACCATTATTTATTGTTACTTCCAGAGTCTGGTGTGGCTCAGCTAAATCTATCCTTCCTCAGCAGCATTTCTCAGACCATTGGGGCTCCTTTCTAGGGCCAAAATGGAGAGGTGTGCTGATAGCTGAATCTGGCAGCCTGTTCCCAGGGCCTGTCCTTGAAACTCCAGGCCTAGCTGGACCCACCCAGCACTTAATGGCTGCCAGAAAGGACAGCTGCCTAAGAGCAGGGACGGCTCAGCCCCAGTGCCTTTACAACAGAGGCAGTTCTTGAGACCCTAAGGCTGAGAGGAGTGTTAGCAGATAGGTCATCTACTCAGAGCTGCAGTGAGTTCAGGGACTGGGCATCTGCCTTGGGCCTAGTCTGAGGTGCCCCAAAGCAGGAGGCATCTTGATCTTATAATTTGCACTTCCCTGGTCCTCCCACCCCTCCCCCAGAGTCAGCACCAGCAAAACCAGAGCCAGGAACAAAGCTGCCTACCTGTCACACACCTGGAGGAGGAATTCACTGACCAGGCTCTCATGCCGGCTACAGATGCTCCTCTGGAAGGTGCTCTTAAGCCAGTCCTCAATGCTGCACACCTGCACCTGGCTGGAGTGCCAGCAGATGGACAGGCTGCGCAGCGCTGGGCCCAGAAGGAAGTTGTCCTTCTTAAGCTCAGTGAGGGAACGGAAGTTCAGCAGAGGCCAAAGAGCAGGGTCCTCAAACACATCATGGAGCTGGGAGCAGGTCCTGGCAAGGTTCTTCCTGCTGTCCTTGTCCAGGAAAGAGAAGAGATGCAGCAGGCACTCCCGGTTAAGCTGGGTTATGTGCATGGTGAACAGCACCCACAGAGTGTACCCAGCCAGGGCTGACCTGCCTCCTGCTGCTCCTCCCCAGCTCAGGGCTGGTGGACATATATGGTTGAGGAATGGTGTTTATTTTTGGCCAACAACTGGTCCTGAAGCTCTTGGTGGTGGGGGTGGGGGGAAGAAAAGCCAGGATCCAGACATACGTGCAGTAGTCTGTGGTTCGACTTATGTTCAGAGGGATTGAAAATCCTGGCAGAAAAGCAGCCTATTGAAGTTAGTTTACTTAAAAGGGATTTCTTTTCCTTTTAGCTGACAATGGTGTTTAGCAGAGTTCTTTTGGTTTTTCTTAAGGCATTTTCGTTGGAGGTGGCCGGCCACACCAGCTCTGTCTGGGCTTGCAGTCTACCCACTGGCAGGGAGTGTTTGTGTTAACTGGTTTTGTTAGGACATCAGTGTAGGTCTTTTGCTCCACCTTTACCACAAAAAGGCCTGCTGGATGTCATAGCTAAGAATGGTGGTGCTTTCCAAGCTGGGAGCAGAATCCACAGGCCATGCCTCTTTTCTGTTACTTTTGTTCAGTAGACTGATGGCTTCCAGGTAGGACTGAGCTGCCTGCAAATCCTACTGCCCTCCACTGGACAGGAGGATTTCCTTAACCTCCCAGATGGCTCTAATTTTACCAAGTTGTTTCATAAAAGATTTAACTGAAGTAATTTTATCTTTCCAAGGCTTTTACTTTCAGCTTTAGTTCATTTGGCCTTATATTTTTTACATATGTCCTTCTGTTTCTAGCTTGTACTTTCCAAAATATCAGGACAAAGGAGGTATCTCTTAATACAACACTGCATAAAACACTTTTATGTACTTTAATAGGTGTTTGCTGTGGAAGGCAGCCATTTCATCTGCTCTGAGTGTCCTTCCCTCTTAAAGAAACCCTTGAATCATCCCCTGCCCCCTCTCATGCTCCTGTGGTCAAGTAGCCTAGGGGTAATATCCATTAAGTTCTCCCTTCTTAAAGCACCTGAGGCCTCCAAGTGGACCTACTTCCTAATATGTCTTCATCCCTAGGCCTATGGCCCTGCCTTTGTTCCCCTGTTGTGAGTTCCTAGTTGTGTTGATGGGTTGGTTTGGGGGACACTGGTACAGTGCAGCTCTAGACGTCACCATCCTGCCTTCGCAGTACCAGAGGTAAGGACAGTTTTTCTCAGCTAGTCTAGGAAACTCTTTTCACTGAACTGGAATTGGAAGACTTGTTTCTGGACATGTGGTTGTGACACGGATAAGGTGGCCATGCTATACCTGCTTCTGGAATCGAGGCTGGCATGTGCCAAACAGAGGCAGCTAAGGAAAGGAGAGCACAGCTGTCCTGGTCAGCATCCCTACCCTGAGCAGTCTCAGCTACCCCAGCATGAGAAAGGGACTTGCAAGGGGGCTGCTCATATTTCATGTTCATCATTTGAGTTGTTCAGAATAACAACTGCAGCCCTTTGGGCTGTGTCTGATTATGCTGCTCCACTGCAGTCGGATACCTAGAAAACCTCCACTTCCCTCCCAGAATCCTCTCCAACCATCACTTCACACAGGCTGACCATTGGGAATAGGTGGTCTTTTCAGCTTATTAAAAAGAAGTGCCGTGTAATCCTGCCACCTGCTGGAGAAGAGCCCCTGATGGTTCATTATGGCTTCCCAGCTGCACTATTGCAGCCCTGATGCAACTGCGGAAGATAGACAGGGAGAACGTGTGGAACCTTGTCCCTTTGCTGCTGCCCCAAGTCAATGGCAAGAGGCAGCCCAGACCAGAAGGTGGGCTTCCCAAAGTGAGCATGCCTCCTGAGGATCTGACACACAAGCAGCTGATGGCTCTGCCCTTTTGGCCTTTGTCTCAGCTCTGCTGTTTGGCACAGCAGTGGCACCTGAACAGCACAGGTGCTGAAGGGAGGTGTGCCTTGTGGGGCATGGAAGCCAACAGTCTGAGCTGCAGGCCATTCTGCCCTCAGTTTTAGAAGACTGACAGGAACAGGCAAATAGGTGAAACAGAAAAGCAACAGGTGTGTAGACAGTTCCTGTGTCTTCTGTTTGCAGGAGGCAATGGACAGAGAAGGTGTGTAAGCTCCTGCCTTAAGCATAATTTATGGGCACCACTTCCTTTGCCTGTTTTACTTTATTTTTTTTAAAAGAGACTTTTATAATATTTATTTTTTAGTTTTTGGTGGACACAACATCTTTGTATGTGGTGCTGAGGATCGGACCCAGGCCGCACGCATGCCAAGTGAGCGCACTACCGCTTGAGCCACATCCCCAACCCTGCCTGTTTTACTTTAAAAGATGATCAGTAAGCTTTGCTTAGAGCTGAAAAACTGGTTCTTCAAGATAGCTTCTGGCACTGAGGGAGGGACAGAAGCTTCATTTCCATAAAGTCAGTAGTCACCAGAAAACTGCAGGATTTGAGGATTTCACTGAGCCAGGCGATTGGCCTTGGACCCCTGGCTATGGCCACTCCCTTGTGGCATCACCTACTCCATCCTGCCCACATACAGCAGCAGGTTCAAAGTACTGGGACTTCTGTAAGAACTACTACCTTTTGATAGTTAAGGCCCAGAGCTGGAGTCAACACATCATTTATTTGGCTCTACTGAAAGGGGTTCAGAAATAACAGTCAGGAGGAAAGAGAACAGATCTTTAATGATACTTTCCATAGAATAGTTGAGGCTGGTGAAGCAGAAAAGGGATGTGATTACAAACGTGAATGAACCAGTCACTTGCACAATTAAACAATCCTCTTCCCATAATACACACTAAGTTTTAATGGCAAACAGTAACGTCACAGCACAACCAGCATGTGGAGGCTGCCACGCTCACACCTGAGGAGGTTCTGCACCAGTGATGAGGTGCAGAGACCTGGACCAGAGACAATTCCACACACTCACTGCTCCTTCCTGGGCCAGGGGCATCATCCAATGGCCACACCTGGTCACAGGGGACCCACACCCTGACTGCGGGAAAAGGCCTTGCTATGAGCCTTTCCAGGCCCCAAGTGCAGAGGCTCCTTCGGCAACAGAGGGTCCATGAGAGAGTTTAGGGGATGGTGGAAGTCACAATGGGATAAATATGTCGAAAAAGATTTATGTACACTAAAACAGCACTGCCTGTCTGAAGACACCTTTCTCCAATGAAGGAGCGGTTTGGCTTAAGAAATAAATGTCCCACCCCAGAAACCATGCTGTTGAGTAGGTTCCACAGGTTGAGACACATATTTAACACTTAACCAGGCCCAGCACGCTTGACTGGTTTAATTCTATTATATCTGTCATCACTATACACTGAGTAGAATACAGTGGATAAGCAAAGGTTTCTCCACCATGGAGAGAGATTTGTGTTGCCACAAACTGTTTCTATTCCCACCTGTGTGGGAGGACTTCTGAGAATTTCCTGTTCCATGGAGCCACATGACATGAGGCCCTGCCTCAGCATAAGTTCTAAGCAAGAAGCCACATTCGGGTTAGAGACAACATGGCGCGGAAAAAGCCCTGAAGAGCAAAGAAAGATCCGTTAACCGCGGTGTGATAAGGCTACAGCTACAGGATGAAAATACAAATAGGCACATTTACATCATGGGCACTCAGATGGATCCAATTACTTTCCAAGAGTCTTCATGATAACACTCTAAATATTCTGCTTAAAATTGAGCAATAAAAATGCTACAAAAATCCAAAGAGGAGGTGTGTTCTTCACATAAACCAACAGTACTGCCTGTCTGAAGACCACTTTCTCCAACAAAGTAGTCCAGCCTG
This sequence comes from Callospermophilus lateralis, assembly GCF_048772815.1. Lineage (NCBI taxonomy): Eukaryota > Metazoa > Chordata > Mammalia > Rodentia > Sciuridae > Callospermophilus > Callospermophilus lateralis. The sequence goes on along the minus strand of NC_135307.1, from coordinate 107,602,231 downwards.
CCACTAAGTTCCACTTAGTATGAAAAGACATGTCTTCATCAGTATGGATTCTGCCAGTCTTTACTGTTCAGTCATCTCAGTGCCCATGCCAAGACTGGAGTCCTAAGTGTGATGTTAGATGATCTAGCTGTCTACCTTCTGAGCCAAAGAGCCTGACTCACAGCAGAACTAAGCAAGGTCAGAGGAGACTTACTTTTCAGTTACATGTGTTTTAATGTACTGATTGATAGATTAGCATAAATCAGTCAAACTCATTTCTGTAGACCAAATGTTATATTTGCATATAGTTCCACCTAATATAATTTAGTGCTGTAAATTATTTTAAATACTAATTGCCTGGTAGGACTCTGATTCTTAACTGTAAGACCTAACGTTTTATTCTTTTGAGTGAAAACTTAGGCCAGTGTTGTCCAAGAGAACTCTATCCATTGTGGAATATCCTAGACCTGCACAATCCTAGCCAGGTATGGGCGCTGAACACTTGAGATATGACTAGTATGAGTGAGGAACTGAGTTTTAAATTTAAATAACCACATATGGCCATCATATTAGATAACACAAGTTTAGACATAACTGCAGTTTGCTCCTTATCATGTTAAAACATTTATCCAGCAATGTGTTCTGCTCCGAGAGAATGTGGGATTTATCCAGCTAATTATTAAGAAGGAAAAGAAGCCACCTCTGCTCCTATAACTATAAACAACTGACCTAGGAGGAAAGCAATCAGACTTTCTTTTACATTCATACACTAGAAAAAGTTTTGACTATTTTTCCTTTAAATTAAAAAAAAAGAAAACAGGATTGCCAAAAAGTCTGCTTGCCTGGCTGAACATGAAATGTATTTTGTCCTTTGTTGAGAAAAGGAAGGAAAGAATGGCAGGGACAAGAAATGAACAAGAAAATGGCACGCAGTTCAATGCCTGCATGCCTGTGCTGGCAATCCTACTCTCCCCAAATAATTTACAAGTAATGCCATCATCACCTCAAAATTAAAGAGCTGTCTTAGAACCCTTGAGCAATCACAAATCCCTTCTTTAAATGAGACTCTGAGTTCAAATTTCAATTTGAGCTCCATCTAAATAGTGCCTGTACCTATTTTTATGGACAACAGTTTTGAAACAAACACTACTGAGTTCAAGAATACAAATTATACTTATTCAAAGTGAGAATATTTTTAACTTGCTCTGCTCTCAGGATAGGCCAAGAGAGTTAAAACCCAAAATAGCAATGACTCCAATTTCCTTCTGTAAAAGCAGACCCCACAATGACACCTGGAGTGTAAGTGATGCCCACCATCAATTCTGGATCATCTCTTCCTCAGATGGCCAAGCAAGACGCAAGTCTAAAGTAGACATGCAGTTGCTCCCAGTGCTACAACTAAAGGGGGATTTAGATGCTGATTCAAAAAGGCAAAGAGAAGCTATGATTTTCTCACCAGATAGCACCTGTACCATGCAACAGACTCACAGACGTTTTTAAACATTATGACATATTTGTTCTTATTTGGATTTTTCTGTATTCCTGACCTGTCTCCCCCCATGAAAACACAAAAACTCTAGAAACTGAAAAACCCAGAAAATAGAGTAATTTTTGAGTCTGCAGTACAGGTATAACTGGACCAAAAAATTTATTTAGTTATTGCTGATAATCAGCAGCCATGAGACACCACCAGCAGCAAATACCTGGTCTACTTAAGGATGCACTCTCAGTTATCTTTTACAGTCAAAAAGAATGATTACTGAGCATTCACTGTGAAATCTTATGGGCCACAAATTCTGCACACACATGATCCTTGATTAGGAGTCAACCTGATCCATCCCAGCTGTAAAAAGGCAGCAGGCAGTTATGTCACTCTTCACACTCAAGAGCGTGCCTTGCTTTCAGCATGTGAGAGTAACAAAAGCATTGATGTAAATGTGCTTGAAGTGAGAACTGAAAACATTAATATAAAAAAGGCAAACAGAACTAAGTTCTTGAAACTACATATAAAAATCGAATTATTACAACTAAAGCAGCAAATCAAAATGTCTGCTGAGGTTTTCTGGTAGAACAACAAAAAATTAGTTGGTGCCCATGTTCAATAAGTCACTACTAATGACAAAACTAAACCCAAAACAGGAAATTGAAAAGTGCATAATGAAATTAAATCTTAGATCAAGTATTTATGGAAAATTGGAAATGTTGCCCGGTATAGTTGATGAATAATGATTCAGAGGAGGTATTAAAGTTTATCTGATCCAGCTTTAGCCTGGCGCTCCACATAAAAAAGGATGTAGGCCTTTGCCTTCACAACGGTTTCTTCATCAGTCAGTGTTACAGTACTGTCATTGAAATGGAACCAGCGGCCTTCATGAGTTGCATATGCCGTGTAATGTCCAGAACCAACCCTGTAAAGAAAAGGCACAAGGTCAAAGAATATCAAAAGACTGCACAAATCACAAGCACCTGTGCAAACTTATAACAATTTGTTATACATAAAATAGATTTTAATAAGTACTATAATTAAAGAATAAATCTTAGAAACTTTTGGTTTAAGACAGCTGACTGAGCCCACCTGTTTACTTTCCTCCAAACCCAATGAAAAGATAAGGAATATACTGATACTGGAAAATAGAAAGGAATACCATCAATTGACCAGAGATTAAGGGTTTTCTAGAACACACAAAGCAGACAGCACTGGATTAATAGGGAAATTAACAGAGTTGTGAAACTTTTAACCTAACAAGTATAAATTAAAGCCTACAGAAACATGGAAAACAATGCTAGATTTCCTGTCAGGATCTTGGAAAAATCTTTGAGTTTAAGAACGAGTCTGCCTCAAAGGAAGCACAATCCCCTGATGCTGTGGTCATCAAGAGCTTTTCCCTGTCAGTATGACCCAACTGTCACACACAGCACCCCAGTGTCAGTCCTCCCCATCAGGAAAGAGGCCTGCTAGAAAAACCCTTACTACAAAAAACAAAACAAAAAAGTTACAGACTAATCTTCAATTTGGGTACAGATGAAACCCAAATTGATCACTTGGAAAAAAAACAGGCCATGGTGGTCTCTGGAAACAGAAACAGAAGATACAGCAGGAAAGTGACTATATACTTAATAGGGATTCCAGAAGAGAGAAAAGAGAATGAGATAGAACATATGAACATGTCTATGAGGTGAAGACTAAAAGTGTCCCTACTAGCTACCAAGCAGGAATGCATCTAATATTTTTTAAGTCCAAAGGTAGAGGATCCTACAACTTCTAGAGAAAAAGCTGGGATGCCTATTAAAAAGTGAGAATTAGATTTGTACAAGACTTATCATTTGCAACTCTGGATGGTGAAGTCAATGGAGTAATGCCTACAAAGCTGTGAGGGAAAAGGATTTTAAACATAGGTATTGATTTGCCCAAATATAGCAGTCCATGTTTAAAGATAAAATAACCATTCTCAAATGGACCAAAAACTAGAAGATATGTGCCCCTAGTATAAGCTTTCAAGGAAAAATTAAGAATGTAATTCAACAAAGTAAAAAACAAATCTTGAAAGTACATGACATGGGTAAATTACTTTAAATATCATCCCATTTTATCCTCATATAAATTTCAATTGGCAAAGAAAATAAATACCTTTGAGTAAAAATAACTCAGAATATTGTGGACAAAAGACTAGGTGCTCAATACTGGGCCCAAATGAACCATTTTCCATTTTGTTTTTATATTCCTTCTCTTAGTGCTTCACAACATCCTCTCAGGAATTCTTTCCACATCGAGATGGAAGGAAAGTTCTACTTCACCTACTTTAATGAGTCTGAATTCATTTTTAGGGAGTTCAAAGAGAATTATCAAGACTGGTGCAAAATTGCAGGTGTTCTTGCGCCTGCCACCAGTTGTTCCCACCCACAAGCAGAAGGTTGACATACTCACCCAGAACCATGGTGCACCACTACAGCAGCAAGGTCATACAGGCAGTTCTCTGGGCCACTGTTCTCAGGCTGTGGAACAAGGGAGAAGGCATTCTGAGAACTGGATTAGGAGCAGTGGCCAATGACATCATCAGTGTCTCCTGCCTCTCTGACCTTGACTCTCTGTTTGAAGACTTAAATGTATCATACAAGTACCTTTTTACCATGCTAAAAAGGTAATCACCTTACCTCTAGTAAGTAGCATTTCATGTCTAAGCCTCTCAGTGGAAATTCTACGTATGTATCAACTTTGTTTCTTAAATATGCTGTCCAATGAAATCTTTTCAAATGCAAGCATAGTACCTGGATGACAGAGATAAGAATGAACACTGTGAACCAACACCCAATTTATCTTCCAATAACTTCCAGTCTAATGTCGCTCAAATAATATTTTAGGTATCCTATCAGTATTTCTTCTGACCCTTGCTATTGCTTTCTTCCAGCATACCTATGAACTCTCAAAAGTTCAGCTTTTATTGAAACCCTGGAGACCAATACAGAACAGTTCACACAGTCTAAAATTATAAGAATTTTTTTGATTAGTCAAGCATTTTCCTCTTTGAAATAGCACCATAATTTGAAATTCAACACTTACCTTAGGCAGTTTTTGAATCCAGAACTTTTTTGTGGACTTTTGTTTCTTTTTGCATTTATGGCACATATATAACTCTGTCTCATCAAGTTCTTCTAAATCAGTAAAACTTCGAAGACAATCTAAAACCAAATTGATTTGGGCAGCATTAAAACAAGATGCCTTTTATAAAGACAATGCACACTCTAGGGGGAAAAAACTGAATTTGAAGCCAAATGACTCAGATTTAAAGCTCAGCTGAATCAGCTCTGTGACCTTAGAAAAAGTCAATCTTCCTCAGGTGCAAACTGGAAACAAAAATAATATCTACTTGAAAAGCTGTGTGAGGAAAAGAAATAACATGTGTAAAGCACCTGGCATCATGCCTAACAGCTGGAGAAATGAAAAATAATGTTGGATTTACTATAATTAATAAAATAATTAGTCTGAAAAGTCTAATAAAAACTCATTCCTGGTGAAATCAAAGTTTCAGTAGCAACTTCTCTCAATATGTGATCTTAGAGAGGTCTCAAAGCCCCAAGCTTATAAAAAATAAAGTAAAATTTAGTTCAAACATTTTCAAAGTAAACATAGATTGTCACAGAAGGCTAATCTCCAATCTCCAATGAAACTTTTATCCAGACTCTACTCTAAAGTCCCCTACATAAATCATAGCAATTTTTAAAAATTTTTTTAGTTGTACTTGGACACAATACATTTATCTTAATTGTTTATTTTTATGTGGTGCTGAGGATCGAACCCAGGGACTCATATGTGCTAGGTGAGTGCTCTACAGCTGAGCCACAACCCCAGCCCTACTTTTTTTTTCCTTTTAATTGTTTAATCTGGGGTTTGGTAAACTGTGGTTCTAAGCCAAATCCAGCCAGCCATCTGGTTTTGCAAATTATTTCTGTTGGTACACAGCTGCACCCATTTGCTTACAAATGGCCTTTTATACTACAATAGCAGAATTCAGCAGCTGGGCAGAGAGACCTTATGTGCTGCAAAGCCTAAAATAGTTATTCTCTGCTTTTTTACAGAAAGTCTGTCAACTCCTGCAACCAGTCATATTCAGAAGTCTATATAAAATGTATGTTGTTATTCCATAGAAAAAAATATTATTATACCGACAGCTCAGGGCAAGAGATCGATTTTCTCCAGTACTTGAGGATCCAGGGTCTGTGTGAACATCTGCTAGAGTTGTGCAGTGGGCAATGTCACTTTCCTCTCCCAGAAGTAGCCATATCTTCTGGAGTTAATAATTTCTTTGCCTATTCTTTTAGACCACAAATATGCATTTATGTATCATTAAACAATGTATTAGTTTGATAAGATGGTTAAACTGTGGAAGGAAAGACAAGACTGTCTCTGAACTCTGAGTTTCCAGGTCACAATCAGCCTCAGCATCCTGACAGAGTGTAAGAAAAAGCCTCTATGGGGAAGTTAGTGGGAGCAGGGTCTAATAGGGCTTAGATGTGGCCTGGTATTAGAGGGGCACTCACAGGATCAAGGGGACCATGCATTCTTGAATATGCCTTTGCCTCATGATTCCTAGTGCCTGGAAGATACATCCTACCTCTGCCTCCCCTCATCTCAATTCTTATTTCTTTCTAAACCTCCCCTTCTTTCCTCAGTTTACCCTCATATTCCATGAATATTGTTTCATCAAAAAGGATTCCTAGGAAAGGTACATTGTTTCAACATTACACTTCCTAAAGCAAGTCTCAAGACACCAACCCAAATTTGAATATATAGTGGTACCAGTCTCAGAGGCGTCCCAAGTTCCATGTCTCTAGCTGTAAAGATAACTGACTATTGTGAAGACTAGTTGGTTCTATGAATCCCTTTAGACTGTAAGTTGTGAAGCTGAAATCATGGGAGGTTTTATCAGCAAATATTTGTTGCATCATGTAAAAAGCTGTGTGGCCTTGGCAGGGATAGGAGATGCTCAAAGAAAAATATTGTCAAAAGAATGAAAAGACAGGATACAATGTCAATTCACAAAAATCATTGGCATTTTTGTATTTTAACAATGAACAAGCCAAAAAAGAAATTAAAACAATTCCATTTACAACAGCATTAAGAAGAATAATTTTTTTAATTTTTGGGGGGTTTCCAGGGATTGAATTTAGGGGTACTTGACTACTAAGTCACATCCCTGGCCCTATTTTGTATTCTTATTTAGAGACAGAGTCTCACTGAGGTTGCTTAGCACCTCTTTTTGCTGAGGCTGGCTTTGAACTACAATCCTCTTGCCTCAGCCTCCCAAACCACTGAGATTATAGACATGAACCACCAAGCCCAGCCAAGAAGAATAAAATTCTTAGGAACATGTTTAACCCAAGGCAATAAAAGACTTGTACCTGAAAAACTATAAAACATCACTAAGAGTAATTTAAAAACATAAATAAATGAAAAGACACTCTGTTCATGAGTTCAATTTCCTATTAATAGGAGGGGGTTACTAAAGAGTTAGTAGATGGCATTGTCAGTCTCCTTTGGTAATTAATTAGAATCTCCAAGAATCTGAAAACTCTTTTAAGTGCTGAGATTAAAGAATGTATAATCAGTACTTCCCAGTAACTCATTTGTAACCTTGAGACCAAAATTAAAATGCCTGGAAGCACTAGGCTTTTCTCTTGTTCCTTCTCCCTGCCACCACTGGGGAGCGCCTCAGCAAGTCACACTGGCAGTGCTCCAAGCGGAGGGTCCCAAATGCTTTACAAAAGCAGGACTGTAAAGCAGGTCTCCACACCCACACTCACCATCACCTTGCTTCCTTTCTAAAAACAGTACCTCTTGCTATCATCTGTCCTGTCCTCATCTCATCCCAGCAACTTACTTTCCAATATCTTTTCTCCCTGTCTTCTTGAGACACTTAAAATTTACAGAGTGACCACCCAGTAGTCTCTCAGCTGTTTTATGCAAAACACAGTGATGAAGACATGTGATAAAATGGAATAGACGATATAATCAGGCTAAGTCCTTTGGAGATACATAATGAGCAATATAAGCTGAGCCTGATTTTTCCAGCAGTTTAAAAATTGGTGGCCCTGAGGCTGGATTTGAAGCTCAGTGACAGAGCGCCTGCCTTGCACATGTGAGGCTCTGGGTTTGATCCTCAGAACCACATAATAAACAAATAAATAAAAAACAAAATAAAGATTTTTTTAAAAAACTGGTGGCCCTGGCTGTCAATCCATTTTGTCCATCATCCCAGATGTGTAACACATATAAAAGCTGTAGTATAGTATGTAATAAATGTAATATAATATATAAGTTCTAGATTATGATAAAACAATCTTTTTTAATGCACCAGTGTCAGTTCATTTAAATACTTGAAGTTTTGAAAACTTTAGACTTAATGGGTTAATGAAAATGGAGGAATACAGAGCAACAAAGCTTTCTCAAGATGTGAATGGGTGGCTATGTGTTCTGCTTCCACAGATGGGCATGGAGGTGAGGTTTACATTGATGGTTTTGCAAAAGTAAACTAGTACGTTTTAGGGTCACTCAGGCTTTCAAAATAGTACAATAGCAGTGGTCACATATGTAAATGTTAAGGATATGCTGTATCCAGGGAGTCTTCCTCTTAAATAGTGCTCATTTGTATATGTTTTAATGATAATGACTTTCCTTATTATTACAAAGCAACATGTCCATTCTAGAATTTGGAGGAAAATTAAAAAACAATACACAAAGAATATAAGCATCCATTATAAGCCCTACTTCCAGACATCAAGGTTAAGGGATTTTTAAAATCTGTTACTTAAAAGTTGTTTTATAAAGTCAGCAGTTGGAACTTTATAGAGTTTTGTTTTTTAACCCACAGAAACCATGACCAATAGGTATTAGGTTTCTAGGAGTGCTGTAGCAGCTTTTTGAAACCCACAATGGAGATGACTGCAGTAGTGAAGGTGAATCTCTTTTAATCAACTATGCAACATAATGTGACAGCCTCATTACCAAAACTCCCTCGGAGGCTCCCCTCCAGTACACCAGTCTCTGACCTTAAGCTGCTGCTGCTGTCATGATGAGTCCCACCCGGTGGGACTGCAGGAGCAAGTGTGGGGATCCTGAACCTGTTAAACCAGCAGGGAGAAGTGTGGGAACAGGGTTTCTTGAGGTGGGAAAAACTAAAACCCAACTAATGAACAATGAGGATAAGAATTTCTAGCATTATCACTATTTTCTCCTAAGGAATTCACCCCACCTTTACCCTCAGTTTTATTTTGCTCCAAGACTTGCTAGAGAAGTTAAAATCAGAATTGTTTCATAACCCTAACTACATATCAGGTGGAGTTGCAACTACATGCAGCAGATGGGAGGCAGTGTTGTACAGTCGTAAAGCTCACAGGTTCCAGAATAGGCCTGCCTGGATTTCCATCCTGGTATAAGCTCTGCCACCGGTTTACTACTGAAACACTTTTTTATTACTAAAAATTGGAAACAATTTAAATGTCCCCCAACAGGTACTAATTTAGTATATTTTACTATGTATTAAGAAAGATAAAGTTGATAATAGCTATGCCATAGAATGTGCCTACAAAATATCATTCACACTATGTATAGAAGTATTATGTACAGTGATTTCATTTATGTAAACTAAACATTTATATGGGCATTTAAATTAACAGCATGTTATCTCAGGGAAGTGGGATCCAAGAGGAAATGGAACTGTTACCTATTTTTTTTCATTTTTAAACATATTTATCACATAATATTTGAAGGAAGTAAAAGAAAATATATTAACTTACGCACACTTTCTAATTAAGCTTTGCTAAATTAAATTTACGTAGTACATAAAGGTGATCTAGTAACTTTAACAAACCAGTTTTACTTCTGCTTTCCATGGAGATGCTATTTGAACAGTTTATATTATGTGGAAGACTGCCAGTTGTTAAAATACACCCTGAGACCCTTGAGAATCTTAGGAGTTTTAAAACTGATGTACATGTTTCCTCTCATGAAGTGCAATAAAGCATAAGCCGCTTCCTCAGATTCTTAATTAAGAAACTAACACATATTATTTTGCTAAAAGAAAAAAAAATGTTGACAGCATGGTAGAAAAATGTGAACTGTACAAGAAGAGTAAAAATATGCCTTACATGTTAATTAGGAGTTTCTTATCTTAAAAAAATAAATATTCCTTTTAAATTTAAAAAAATAAATGCTTCAAGAAACATCTTTTGTATATACTATTGTCCACATCAGTGAAACTGCTACAACTAAGGAACTGCCTATTACAAGTGGTGATGTCCCTAACCATCCAAAAACAAGTGCACCAATTTATAGTCCACCACTTCACTAAAAGATAGTCTCTAGCTTTATCATTTTCACCCATTTGTGTTACTTAAATTTTCTTGAATAGGATTAACATTTTTTTTCTGATGTTATAATGACCATTTGCATTTTTTCTTATTTATATATTTTGCTTCAGCAACATCATGATCCTGTACAGATAGCTTTTGACAGACCAACCTTAGCAAATGAGCATTTCTAATCCTCTCTTAATAAGAGATTTATCTCTTGTTCTCTTAATCAGTAATGAATCTGAAATTTTATCAAAGCTTATTTGGACATTTTAATTGTCTTCTATGATACTGTTTTAGTATACTACTGGATACTGTTTGCTAACATTTAGGATTGTTTGATCTACAACATAAATAAAAATAAGGTATATATTTTTTTCCTTTTTAATGGAATCTTTATCAGGTTTTACAACTGGGGTTATTTTAGTCTTTGATAATATGCATACTTTCTGTTAATAACTTCAAATCCCAGGGTTCTCTCAAGTAAGTATAACAATTAAAGATTCAAAAGGCACACATGCAATTCTTGCAAAGTGGACTTGAAGTAGGTAGGTGACTTACAGTAATCAATTACACATCTCCACCTCCAGTTAACAAAAAAATATTTATCAATCAATTGAAGTTCACCATACTGACTGTCTAAGAAAAGAAGTGCTCTTATTGATAAAATAGTAACAAAGAGAATGGTAACAAAGAGAATGAGGAATTCCCAGATCCTATCACCTACCTGTTTAGACTGATAGTAAGCTCATTAGCAAAAAAGTCCAGTCTGATAATTGAAAGGAAAGCTTAGTTAAGAATACAGGGAACATGTTTCTGGCCAAACTATAATCTCCTCAGGATGGTCTGAGTGCCCTAAAGCTACTCATACTATCATGGGTCCACACTGAGAAAAACACTATCTGGGATGCAAGGCAAATGCCACCACCACTTTCCTTGTTTAAAGTACCAATCAACCTTATGGGGGAATCTTTAGGTTTTTCTATTTATAGGATCATATCTGCAAACAGGGATAATTTGACTTCTTTTTCTATTTGTATATCTTTCATTTCTTTCTCTTAATTACTCTAATAAATAAGAGCTAAATAAGAGCTGTGAAAGTGAACACCTGGTCTTGTTCCTGATTTCAGGAAATGCTTTCAGTTTTCCCCATTCAATATGATATTGGTTGTAGCTTTTTCATATGTAGACTTTCAATGTGTTGAGGTATGATCCTTCTATATTTATTTAGGGATTTTGTCATGAAGGGATGCCGAATTTTATCAAATGCTTTTTCTGTACTGATTGAGATGATCATGTGATTTTTAGCCTTCATTCTATTTATATGTATGTCTATTGATATGTTAAAACATCCTTGCATCTCTGCAACAAAACCAACTTGATACCAACTTGATCATGACTTTTTTTTTTAAAGGTGGACACAATATCTTTATTTTTATTTTTATGTGGTGCTGAGGATCGAACCCAGTGCCTCGCGCATGCTAGGCGAGCGCGCTACCACTTGAGCCACATCCCCAGCCCGTGTTATGTTTTTGTTGAGGATTTTCATCTGTATTCACTAGGGATATTAGTTTACAGTTTTTAGGTGGTTGTGTCCTCATCAGGTTTGGTACCAGGGTAATGCTCACCTTGTAGAATGAATCTGAAAGGCTTTCTTCCCTTTCAATTCTATGGAATAGTTTGAGATGCAATGGTGCTCATCTTTCGTTAAAAGGTTGTTAAAGTTCAGCAAAGACTATCCAGTCCTGGTTTTTCTTTGTTGGGAGCCTTTTTATTACCAATTCAATGTTCTTACTTGGTATTGGTCTAGTCAGGTTTATAATATCCTCTTGGTTCAATTTTGGTTAGGTCATATGTGTCCAGACATTTGTTTATTTATTCTAGATTTTCAAATTTGTTAGCATATAATTTTTCAAAATAATCCCTAAATGATCTTTTGAATTTCTGCAAAATTGGTTGGAATACCTCCTTTTTCGTCTCTCATTTGGGTTTCCTCTCTCCCTTTCTTTCTAATCCAGCTAAAGTTTTGCTGATTTTATTTTTTACACAAAATGGTACATGCCTGTAATCCCAGTGGCTCAGAAGGCTGAGGATCACAAGCTCAAAGCCAGCCTCAGCAACTTAATGAGGCCCTAAGCAACTCAGTGAAATCTTGTCTCTACATAAAATATAAAAGGGATGGGGATGTGGCTCAGTACCCCTGGGTTCAATCTCCAGTACCAAGAAAAAAAAAAAATCAACTTTGTTTCATTGACCCTTGTAGTATAGTCTCCTTTAGACTTTTATTTATTTCTAGTTCTGCTCTGATCTTTTTAAAAATAATTTTTTAGTTGTTGATGGATGTTTATTTTATTTATTTATATGTGGTGCAGAGAATCACACATGCTAGGCAAGTACTCTACCACTGAGCTACAACTCCAGCCCCTCTGCTCTCATTTTTCTTTCTTCCCTTCTAATTTTGGATATGGTTTTTGTCTTTTAAGAACACTGAAATACATCATTCGTTTTTGTCAAATCTATTTTTTTTTTAATGTAGGTACTCATTGCTATAAACTTCCCTCTTAGCACTGCTTTTGCTTTTTCCCATAGGTTTTGGTATGCTGTGTGTCCATTTTCATTTGCTTCAAGGAATTTAATTTTTTCCTTGACTTCCTCAATGACCCACTGTTCAAATTGTATTGTTCAATCTCCATGAATTTACATGACTTCTAAAGTTTGTCTTGCTATTGACTTGTAGTTTCATTCCAATGTGACCCAACAAAGATACAGGACATGATTTCAATTTTTTTGAATTTGATAAGATTCATTTTGAGGCCTACTATTTGGTCTATTTCAGAGAAAGTTCCCTGTGCTAGTGAAAAGAATGCATATCCTGCAACTGTTGGATGTAATGTTCTGTAAGTCTAAGTCCATTTTATCTATGGTGTAGTTTAACTGATGTTGATTTGTTGATTTTTTTGTCTGGATGCTCTATCCACTGGTGAGAGTAGGGTGATGAAATCCCCAATTATTATTGTATGACAGCCTATCTCTCCCTTTATATCTAATAGTATTTGTTTTATAAAATCATGTGCTTCATTATTAGATACATAGATTTTTAATCATTTTATCATCTTGATGATTTCTTGATCATTACATAGTAACCTTTTCTCTGTAAAGTCTATTTGCCAGATATAAGTATGGCTCCTCTTGCTTATTTTCAAATTCAATCTGCATTCACTTTTCTTCCTTTCACTTTCATTCTCTGTGTTCTTACTAGTGAGGTGAGTTTCTTATAGGTAGCATATTTCTGGGTCTTATTTTTTTAAATATTTTTTTTAGTTGTAGATGGATAAAATATATTTATTTATTTTTATGTGGTGCTGAGGAATGAACCCAGTGCCTCACACATGCAAGGCAAATGCTCTACCACTGAGCTACAATTCCAGCCCTGGGTCTTATTTTTTAATCCATTCAGCCAGTCTATGTCTTCTAGTTGGAGAATTAAGACCATCTACTTTTAGAGTTATTATAAAAGGTATGAACTTGTGCCTATAATTGTGTTGATTTTCTTCTAGTTGAATACTGAATATTTCTTTTAGTTTGAATATTATTTCTTTCCCTCTCATTCATCTCTGGGTTTGATGGCATACTATATTGATAACGTCTGATGTTTTTTTCTCATTTGTGTATCTTCTACTACGGCTTTTCACTTTCACATGCTGTCTTGGTGGTAGTTATCTTTTCACCTTTGGGTAAAGGACCCTTAGACATCTGTTGCAAGGCTGGTTTGGTGATCAAGAACTATTTATTTTTTGCTTATCTTGGAAGGTTACTATTTCTGCTTTGATTCTGAATAGCTTTGCTGGGTACAGTAATCATGATTGGCAGTTAATTCTATATGGACTTGAAATACATCATTCCATACCCACCTGGAATACAAGGTTTCTGCTAAGAAATCTGTTGTGAATCTAATCGAGTTGCCCTTAAGTGTGGCTTGGCCTTTTTTCTCTTGCACATTTTTAAATTCTTTGCCCTGTACTTTGACAGTCTGATTATATGTTGTGATAAGAATCTTTTTTGATCATGTTTATTTGGAGTTATAAAGGACTCTTGTGCTTGATTTACCATATCTTTCCCAATATTAGGTAAGTTTTGTGCTATTACTTTATTGAATATGTTTTCTATGTTTCTTAACTTTTATTTCTTCCCTTTTGGATATGTTAATAAGCTGGACATTTTATCTTCTAAAAGTGTCCCAAGGATCCTATGCATTTTCTTCTTTCTCATTTTTTCCTTTATTTCCTTTATTCTTTTGAAAGTGACATTTCAAAAGATGTTTTCAAGCTCTTGATATTTTTCCACCTGATCTAGTCTGATGAAACTTTCAACTGTATTTAAAGCAATTGCATTTATACTTATAAAGCTTTTCATTTCCAAAGTTTCTCTTTGCTGAATTTCTCATTCATATCCTATAATGTCTTCCTAATAATTTCATTGAACTTTTTGTGTTCTCTTGGATCTCACTGAGCTTTACAAAGATCACTTTTTGAATTCTTGATTAGGCATGTCTTCCTTTTTGACATATTTGGAATTTGTTACTAAGGGAGTTATCAACCTATTTAAGAAGCATGATATTGCCTTGTTTGTCCATATTTCTTGTGTTTCTATGTTTGAGTTGATACAACTGATGACATGAATATCTACCACTTTTATGGATGGCCTTCATAAGCCAAGGCCTCTAGAAGATGTATTGGGGTATCAATTTGTTATGTAAATTGTTATTTCCAGTTGGGACCCATACAGAGAAACTTTCTATGGGCTGCACCAGAATGGGGGGAATCTAGCAATCCAGGCAGATATGGTAAAAGTAGCAGTGTGTGGGATGCACCCTGGTCATTCCTACAATGGGAACGGTAGCCCCTACTGGATAATATGGGTTTCCTTAGGCACTGCTGATATTGGCTGTTACTTGAATGAGTCTTTAGTACTGGCTGCTCAAGTAGTGGTGAAGGGCTTTGAAGCACTTGTCCCCTTGATTAGATACCACTGTGGGTCCAGTTGCTTCAAAGGGATAGATGGAAGCAGGAATCACGACACGCTCTCTATTGCATTTACATCCAGTCTTGACAGTGGTGCATGATCACATGAAGTGTGGGGCAAGTGATACAGGGGACCCACATAAGTGCAAATGCACGAAAAGTGTTATTCCTCTCTGCTATTACTGTGGGTATGCCTGCCAAAAAGCAGGACCCCAGACTCCCCCTAGATATGCACACTTATGGACAGCTATAGTGTCTGCCAGGAAGTAAGTGGGTGAGAACCTCTCACTTACTCCCAGTGTCCCAAACTACCAGAGCACCACCTGCACTCACTCTAGGAACTAGGGAAGGTCCTTTCCCTGACCCACAGCCTTTGGACTGCTGCTGCAAAAAATCCTTAACTTACCCGTGCCTGTCTCATGGGTCTTGGGCCAGATTCCCTCTATGCCCCAACTCGATAAAAAGTCTGAAATCTGTAGAGTAGACCGACTTTGGAAAAAGAGCACTGTAGCTGGAATCCATGTTCAGAAGGGATCTATTGTCTGAATTTGGACTGTTCGGGTGGGTCTGGAAATCCCTGTATAGCCCTATCTCTGAGAACCTATAGATACCCCACTGCATTGGCTCTGTGGGTGGCTTCCTCACAAGTCAGACATGGTTTGGTGGAATGTCTGTGACACAAAACCCCTGAGAATACTGGAGTTGGGAACAAGTATTGAGATGCGCAAGAGTAAAGGTTGCTGTCTCATAAGAACCAGGGGAGAGGAAAACCTGCCTTCTAAGATCAGGATGGCCAGGAGGTATAGCTTCATGCAGGTGTCAGGATTGAGGGCAATTACCTGCTCAGTTCCTGCCACCCTTATTTCAGTGCTATTCATGGACCTGTTGGCCACTATGGCCCCAGCTGTAACCCTGCCTAAGAAGGTTCAGAGAGAAACTCTACCCATTAACACTACACTCCATTTCCCCCTTACACCTGATAATTCCTCAACTGTGAGGAGTTTTACCTGGCTTCTGCTGAGGCCCAATCCCACTCAGTCCTTGGGAGGTAGAACAAAAGAAATGAGGAATCTGAGCCCTGGCTGTTACTACACTTTCAGGGTACACAGTCTAAGAAGGTAGGGAGAGAAACATCCTGGCATTCTACTTTTACTCTCTCCTGAGAGACAGGAATGGGTGGGACTCAGGATTATGGCTATCACAGCTGCTGGCCTTGAAGCTGCAAGATGCTTAGGGAGCTGTCTTTGGTACTATGAGATGCACATAGACCTAAGGCTTCTGGCAGTGTCAGGGGCCTAGCTGTTGGCTCCTTAGGCAGAATGGTGTCTGATGGTAGCTAGTAGTGGCTATTGTACCAGCTTGGATTCTGAGGGTTGGACAAGGCCCAAAGTGAGTTACTTTTTTGGAGTAGAGCAATCCCTGTTAGATAAGCCAGTTCCCCAAATTGAATTTAAAGTCTATGAGGACCAAGAAATTCTCCTACAGTAAAAACTACTGGTCTGCTGCTGTTAATGGGGTTGCTAAAATTGTGGGGCTCTTCCCCCTGCAACCCTAGCCAATAGAGAGACAGGGCTAAAGTTGCAATTTGTTTTTTTCTCTAGGCTGCCTTTCTGACTCTCCATGATGTTTAAAGTTCCCATCATTTCTTTGCTGATTTCCAGAATTCTCCCCCAAAATTACTCTCCTCAAAATACAGGGGTATTTTTGTTGCCCTGGTTCTTCTCTATGGCAGAATTGCATATAAGAACCTCTATTCAGCCATCTTGGATCCTCTCTCCACAAATTTATGTCTTTTTCCTTGATTAAAAAGCTAATTGTCATCAATGAAAAAATTAGCACAAAATCTTCCAAAGTAAATTAAAAGCAGGCTTCCACCTTAGCCAACTGTTATATCATCAATTGATTTCTCAAATTATCATTCATATAAAAGAACAAATGACACAATTTAAAACTTTGCTGAGTATTCTTTTGGTGGTCACTAGTGGGATATCCATAAAATTCTATTTCATTCCATCAGAAATTTATTTTTCTATTAAATGGAATTTTGAAGGGTAGGAAAAAAAATTCCTGTTAAGTTACAACAAAGATTCATTAAAGATATGAACCAAGATCTTTAACCACATGAAACTTAAAAATCTATTCAGCTTTTTAAGAAAAAAATGAATTCTGGAACATTAAAATATCTTTTACCTCGTAATGAACAAACTGGTCCATTTTCTTGATTTTTAGAGCGCTTACTTCTGAACTGACTTGGAATATCCAATGAAAGGTCTTAAAATGAAATAGGAAAACACAAGATTTGTTAAAGGAATATAACTTCTCAAAAAATAATCTTGAAAACAGATGTATTTATAAAGATTTTTTTCCTTTGAAAAATAATACCATAAACATTAAAATTATTATTTTAATAAAACAGCATATATGCATGTCAAGTATGTCTTACCTAGAAATGGATCAAATTTCCTTGACTCTGTCCCACATATGAGGCAGTTGACCTCATTCTGGAGAATGCCTCCAAATATAGCCGTAACAACAGTTGATGCTCCATTTCTGAAGAAAACACCATATGGGAAACATCTCACTAAAAACCACTTCTTTGGAAGAATATGTATATAATTTATATTTACTTAAATTATGAACTAAAAACATCAAAGCTATATATACATATACTAAATAAAAGGTTTAAGCTACTGGTCTTCCTCTTCTAATCCTGCTACTTTCTCCACAAACAACTAACACATGATGTATTCGTATTAACAACAAATGTATATGTATGGCAAGATACCCCTTCCACCACCTGCCCTCACATATCCCTCAGAAAGGAGGAAACTGCTATATATTTGAATCTTTGCAACACTTCTCATAATGCACTGAATTCTTACAACTACTCAACTTTTAATGTTATCCTCAGTCTGAAGAAATTTAATGCAAATTTAGTAATTACTGCTAGATGTATAACTTAAATTGAAAGTGCTGAGTGTAACTGTTGAAAAACCTTTTTTAAAAGTTCACAAAAAATAAGACTAATTTTCTTGTAGAGATCAGAAATATATAAATTTAAGAACAATGAAAAATGTTACATAAGCCCTTTGTGCCTCTGCTATAGCGAATGTATACAGGATAACAGGAACAGCACCTACCCCAGAGGCCTTATGTGACAATGAAATGTGTTATAAATATACTTTAGAAGAGTGCTTTTAGCAAAAAGAAACCATTTGAAGTATTTGTCATTGTTTTAATAGCACAAAGTCAGATTACACCTGCTATTTGCTTCCCCTACCCCCTCCAAGTATATATCTTCATCATCGTGTACCTCTGATAGCTTCAGTGGGTCACAGCAGGGACATACCATGGGCTCAAAAGGGCACCAACGAGAGCAGGAATAGCAAGCACCTGTAGAGTAGTATTTTGTAGGCTCCTTTCTAAGAATCCTCACAATAGCTCTATAAGGTAGATACTGGTATCTTCATTTTTCAGACTAGGAAGCTGAGGTCAGGGGTAAAGTGGCTTGTCTCAATGTCTGGCCTGAGCATCTGCTCTTAACACTATATTCCTTCTCTTTATTTAACCAAGATAATATTAATAGATATTGAAATGACTTCAATTTTTGCTATCATCAATAGTACTACAATGAATGCCTTATGAACTTACTTGAGACAGAAAACACCTTTTGCTATTAACAATTTAAGGTGATTTCTATCACTTAAAATTCAATTGTACTTTCTGAGTCACTCCAATTAACCTTACTGCAATGATAAAGCAGACAAAAAAACCCAAGCAATTTTTCTATTTGAAAACTTTGATTCCTTTTCAAGGAAAGGCTTCCTTACTTGACTGGTAGAAGAAAAAGATTGATTTTATTATTTTAAAAAGAGTTCATAAGACACACTGGCTTTAGTAAATTAAAAAATGGAAGATACACCGAGAACCATAGACATTTCAGACTTATACCTGTGTCATAAATAAAGAATGTACCCCAAAACTACCTACTACAAATGATGGAGCTATAACTGACCCTTTTATACTGATGGTCACATTTAAGTTTACCTTTAATTAAAATGGAACTGGTTACTCCATTAAAAAGCAGTATATTTAAACTCAACATAGCTCGCTCTTCTTTTATAATCACTTCCTCTGAGAAATCAAGTTTTGGCTATCTGAAGTATATAGTGTACCATGACTTAAAAAAAGATTCATAAATTAATTTCAAAATTGCTGTTGCATTATATTAAAACTGTATTCCAAGAGAGCTTAAATACTGAGGCTCTTACAGTGCTGGGGTCCTTTCTATTACACTTAATGACTTTCTACATTAAAAAGAATATATCTGCCATTTTTTATCCCCTTTCAGTGGGAGTGGGTGTATTTATATTAGTAAACAGAGATATTGCATATGGGATATTTTTCTATTTTCAGCAAATAAACATAGATCCTGAAATGCCTCCTCCCATGTGCACTGAAGGAAATAAAAGGAACAGTGAATTTTTAATATTTGATTATATACATTTTTTCTTTCTATTCCTAACTCAAAAATGGAACTTGCAATTACTATTCGTTAAAAATGTCAAGAAAGGGTATAGACTAACACTGAAAATTCAGAACTAAAAGAACATCCTACATTATTATACAAGGGTGTCCTGGGCATCATATAAAATAATAATTTCACAGTCTACACATTTTAGAACCCAGTTCAATATCCACTGTGTATCAATATGCTATGATATAATACAAACAGAAATTTTCATTTAATATATACATCTTTAATTTGGTGCTAGCAAGAAAAACAATTTTCCTTTCCTTTCTATATGGGAGTCTAAATGGTGTCACAGCTACTAGAACCTGGAGGGACAAACCTTTTGAGAAATAATGGCAATTCACATCAGTTGCCTTTCTCTGATAATGCCAGATTAGCTGTGAGGCTGCTTTGTCATTAAAAAGATCAAGTCTTGCTGAGCACAGTAGTGCATGCCTATAATTCCAATGTCTTAGGAGGCTGAAGCACATGGATCACAAAGTTCAAATTCAGCCTCAGCAACTTAGTGAGACCCAAGCAATTTAGTGAGACCCTATCTCTAAATATAAAAAAGAGCTAGGGGATATGGCTCAGTGGGTAAATGCCCCTGGTTCAATCTCCAGTACCAAGAGGGGAAAAAAAAAAATCAAGTCTTACTAAACCAGGTTTATTTTATGTATTACTCTTCTTTTTCTTTGAGGAAGTCTTATAAATCCGTTTCCTATATAAATCAGTACTGACAA
Organism: Callospermophilus lateralis; assembly: GCF_048772815.1. NCBI lineage: Eukaryota > Metazoa > Chordata > Mammalia > Rodentia > Sciuridae > Callospermophilus > Callospermophilus lateralis. The sequence goes on along the minus strand of NC_135307.1, from coordinate 107,582,129 downwards.
TTTTTTTTAATTTGAATAAAATAAAACTATAATTGACCAAAATCCAGGCTTAAATAACTAAGTCACTCCTTCTTTAAGCAAAATAAATTCTCTGGTCTGAAAGCATATTTTGGCTACTAATATACAAGAAAGTGGTTTGTTTTTATTCATGTTGAGAGGCAAGTAAAAAATAGAGAACTTAAAAATTCCTCAGTTTCATTTAAGAAGACAGACTTTAGAAAAATTCACATTCTTTTAAGCTTTTGTGTTTGGTAAATATATAATTATTTTGTTATAAAAATTAAGTCTAAGACTAGGGTAGGGATTGTGGCTTAGTGGTGGATTATTTGCCTCACATGCATGAGGCACTGGGTTCAATTCTCAGCACCATGTATAAATAAATGAATAAAATCAAAGATCCATCAACAACTAAAAAATTTTTTTTAAATTAAGTCTACACATTATTCAACACATTTAGAGGAAATTTTTTAAAGATTAAATTATACTCATATTTTCTCTATTTTGTTTTTCAATAATCTATGCAAAAAACAATAGAACTATATTAAAATGCAAATACAAGACTCCTCAAATCTGGAAGCAAGACATGTTAATATGTTAGTCCATTTCACAAAGTTCAAGTCCATTTGGTGCACGAAAGTTTCAGCAAATGTCCAGCTTACCCCTCCATCTTCTATAATCTAACACATAGTTACACCATAGAAATGTCAGAGGTCCTCCGAAAAAAAAAGAAAAAGAAAAACCAAAAGAAAACTAAATCTTACATGCAGCATTTGTTACTTGCAGGCAGAGTAGAATTCTCCTGCAGAATTGCTGAGCGGGAAACTCCATTGAAACCACCCTGAAGTTCCAAGTGTAGGTGGTCCAAAAGGTATCGCATGAATTCATGGGCATCCTGCTGCTGATAGCCCCTTGAAGCAAACAGAAACAGTTATGTGGAAGGCTCTGCCTGCCCAGCCAAACACTGGGGGTGAAAGGGTGGGGCAGGCAAAGTGCCTGGAAGGACTGCAGCCATATGGTCACAAGAACACCAAGTCTTTATCACCCTTTACCCCACTAGCTCTACATAATACATAAAATTTCTCTTCCAAACAGAATTTGCTACTTAAAAATAAGCTTAAAAACCACTGAATATTAGAGCTAATTGAATTTGTAATGGTATCCTCAACTGCTTCTCTGCTTGAGAGAGAATACTGAGAGGCAAAAAAAAAAAAAAGGTCTCCTGGATAGTTGCTGAAGCGTCCTACTATCCCATATAGAGCCTTTCTAGAAAAGGCTCAAATGTTAAAATTTCACATCTTACTCTCATCAGAAAACTAGGCATAAATGACCACTTTAAGAAATAAAGAATTTAGAACTCCTTAGAATCAGAAAAATACTGATTTTTAAAAATTTGAACAAAATTAAACTATAATTGACCAGAATCTAGGCTGAGATAGCTGTCATTCCTTCTCTCTTTGAAAGAAAGGAAGAAAAACCTTACACAAAGAGTTAAAGATGTCTTTAACATTCTATAGTTGCATCTTAATCTCCAATCCAAAAAAGACAAAATACTTTTTTAAAATGCATTGACTCTTATACAATTGTGACATTCTTATATCTTACATATATGCATCCAGGATGTTACATGGAATTCTTACACTAATACAGATCAGTGGTAAGAAAACACTGAAAGGAGACAGAAAAGTGACACATTTGGAAGGTTTGGGGCTAGTCAGATTAAAAAAAAAAATCAAGCAATGATATATAAAATACTTTCATAAAACCATAATAGAAAGGACTTCTGTCTACATTTTGCCAGCATAGAAGTTTCCTTGTAATCAATCTAAATCTTCTGATGTGTGGGATTTGTTTGTTTGTTTTGTTTTCTGACACCACGGATTGAATCCAGGGACATATAACCACTGAGCCACATGTCTAACCCTTTTTTGAGACCGGGTCTTGCTAAATTGCTGAGGCTGGCTTTAAACTTGGAATCCTCTTGCCTCCAGCCTTTCAAGTCATTGGGATTATAGGCATGTGCCACTAAAAACATTTACAATCCCCCTTTTTTCCCTAAAGATCTTGATTGACTATATTTTTGCTTCTAGAATTTGGTTATACTTCATTACATAAAATAGAATGTGTTTCCTGTAATTCTATTTTTAAACATTTAAATATATAATTTCCTTGACTTATCTGAAAGCCTTAATAAATATTATCTAGTATGTTAAATTCAATAAACTTCAGTGATCTTGTCAATTATTTCCCAATCATACCATCAAGGCTTCTGAAACTTTCTCTGTAGTCAACTTAGATTTCTCTTGTTCTGTAATCATGCTAAAAGAAACACTCTTTACATTCAGGTGTATGTTTATGTTCTATATTCATATTTCAACCATGTCACTCAAACAACTGCTTGTAAACTAATGAGAAAAAGAATTTATGAAGAGCTAACTGTCTTTTTGACAAAAGAATTAAGACAGAAGGAAATAACAATGGCCCCAATTTTAACAAAAGTTCTGTATCTTCACTTGTTCATAAACTTAGATAAAATTATCCCCTGTTCCTAATGTCTACATAAAATCTGTAGTAAAGTTGTCATGAGCAATCATTATTAGAGAGCACACTACAAATATAGAAAGCCAAAAAGGTCTTGAAATATCATTCTGAATGGAGGGTTAAGAAAGAAGAACACTGATAAAGCACAAGGAATAAATAAGAACACGGGGGCAACTGTCTCTTCACAATAATTTTTGGCACAATGAAGACAAACCAAATTTAGCCAAATCTTAAGGACAAAGAAGTGTTCTGATAAAGAATAATCAAAGAGCTAGGTGTGGTGGTATACACCTGTAATCCCAGTGACTTGGGAGGCAGGAGAATCACAAGTTCAAAGCCAGCCTCAGCAACTTAGCAAGGCCTTAAGGACTAGCAAAACCATCTCAAAGTAAAAAAGGAGCTAGGGACGTGGCTCAGTGGGTAAGCACCCCTGGATTCGATCCCTGATACCATAAAAAAAAAAAAAGATAATAATTGAAGAAAAGGTTTCTTTGTACTGCTTAAGTATAAAAAGCAAGCATTCCAAATAATGCAACAGATATCACCAGATAAAGATATGCAATTACTTGTGTGATACAACATGCAAAACTGACATTCCTATGCATGACTGACTATTTTGAGTTTTGGCAGTGTCACTATATAATTTGGAAAATGGCAAAGACCAATAAGGAATAGGATATGCCTCTATAGACTCAAACGTTATCATTCTAGAACTCCCTCTAAATTACTTAGGACACATTAGAATTTTAGTTTCTATTCATATTTAAAATGTCATTAATATTTATACAAAAATTCTAAGTTACTGTTTTGGGAAAAATATCTGCAAAACCAAAATATGTTGATTTATTTCTATACAATATTTGATATCAATCATGGCTGAGTTGCCTAAAGACAAAAACTCCAGAAAATAAAAATGACAAAAGTGAATTTGTGTTTATACAAAATAATAATTTCTTAGCTATAAAAACTAATATTGTTTTTTTTAATATTTATTTTTTAGTTTTCGGTGGACAAAACATCTTTATTTGTATGTGGTGCTGAGGATCGAACCCAGCACCGCGCACATGCCAGGCCAGCGAGCTACCGCTTGAACCACATTCCCAGCCCAAGAAAAACTAATATTGTTTAAATAACATTTTTAAAGTCATTCTATTTATAAATATTTCAAAAGATTATTAAAATACCACATGCAAAGATCTATGTTGTTTATAAATAATTTTTATACTTTCTATAAAAACCAAGAAGAAAAGCTAATCAATAAGAATAATGTCTGTTACTTATTCTCCCATTACTTTTAAAAACATTGGTTGTAAAAAGAAATGATTAAAAAATAAATAAATAAAAGTTCTGTGTTAGGAAGTTAAGGCAAATAAATTAGGTTATACATGTAAAGTAGAAATAGCATAAGAGTGACATGAAAAGCAAGCAAATACTATCAGGACCTAATGTGAATTATTAAGAGACCTTCTTGAAGTATTAACATTAAGCTGAATCCTAAAGAAAGAAGATAGGGATAACAAGGTAAATACTATAGGCAGAAGCATATGACATACAAAGATATCAAAGCAACAAAACAAAATCATGGAAAGGAAAGCAAAGAATAACAAAGGCTAGCATAAAAGACTACCCAAATTACAAAAGAACATATCCTTTGACCCTGAATGTGTATGTATAAGACATTTCATTGTAACACTGTTTAGAATGGCAGAAGATTACAAAAAAAATCTATACAACCATTGGTAGGGGAGTATTACGTAAATTATGACACAAGCGTAAAATGGACCAAAGAAGCTATTTACTAATGTGAATCAAAGTAAAACAAAAAAGAATAACATGACGTCAGTTATGTTTAAAATCAACATAGACACACTTGTTAATATATGTACACAGATTATCAATGAAAAGATGCACAAAAATCTAGTAAATATGACTGTTTCCAGAAGACAGAATGAATGGCAAAGGAAGAGAGTAAATGAAAAAACATTCACTGCATATTCTTTAACCTTTTGAATTTTTAACCATGTATGTCTTACTTCCTTTTTTTTATTAGCTACACATGACAGCACAATGATCTTGACAGTTCATACATTTGAATCAAATGGGGTATAATTTCTCATTTTTCTGATTGTACAGGTTGCAAAATCACATTAGTCATACAGTCACCTATATGCATACAGCAATAATAATGTCTATTTTATTCTGCTGCCCTTCCTATCCCCCCTTCCCCTCCCCTCCCCTCCCATCACTTCTCTCTACCCAATCTAATGTGACACACTTTTTTTCTTTAAAGAAGTAAACTTCATAAGTTTTATGAAAAAGACAAGAATAGGAAGAGAGGGACATACTAGGAAGTCATTAGCGTGCTAAGTGGATATGTACAGTGGAAAAGGTCAGGAAAATTTTTCCTGCTGGCTTTTGGTTTGAGGGGGGGGAGAAAAATTAGCCTTGATTTCTTTATCCAAAGCTGCTGACTACATTTAAGAGCATTTTTACGCTGCATTTATTTAATAAATGAAAGTTGTTCCTCCTACATGAAGTTTATATTTCTCAATCATATTTCATTCCAGGGGATTAAGTTCCTTAGACATTGTTATGTGATAATCAGGAAAAATGGGCTTTCTAAACTTAAAAAAAAAGGCTTAGGGTTGTAAATAAATGTAATAAAAACATAATTCAAGACTCATTGTGCTTCCACATAGTCATGTTTTAAGAATCTCAAAGCACACTAATAGAAATAAGAGCTATTAGAAGAAAAGCCCACCTTCTTGCCTCATACCTGGGCACACACAAAAGCCTTAACCATGATATAATCTCAATATCTAGACCTAACAAAGAAAATTATTCTTTCATTACATGAAAAAGGAAAATGATCTCAATTACTACAGACCTAAAAGAAAGCCCAGCCAAGAAAATAATAGCCCCTAATTCTCAGCAATCATTAAGGAATTTTAAGAGTTCATGTATATCAGAAATCACTCCAGAAGCCAGGCGCAATGGCACATGCCTGTACTCTCAGTGACCTCAGAAGGCTGAGGCAAGAGGACTCCAAGTTCAAAGGCAGCCTCAGCAACTTAGTAAGACTGACTCAAAATAAAATAAAAATAAGGGGTGGGGTGTAGACCCACAGTAGAGTGTCCCTGGGTTTAATCCCCAATCACCCCAGAGAATCCATGCTGAATTCCTCAAGCTGGTTATCTGTTCTAAAAAATTCTTTCCCTATTGTTATGGTTTAGATATGTGGTATCCCCCGCAAAAGCTTATGTGTGAGACAATGCAAGAAAGTTTAGAAGTGAAATGATTGGGCTAACCCAATCAATGAATTAATCCCCTAACAGGGTGACTGGTGACTACACACCGAGTGTCCCTGGAGGAGGTGGGTCATTGGGGGAGGTATGCCTTTGGTACATATTTTGTGAGCTGAACTTAGTCACTCTTTGCTTCTTGAGCATGTCCTGAGATACTTTCCTCCACCACAATCTTCTGCCATCATGTTCTGCCTCACCTCAAGCCCCAAGGTCCCAGCTATCTAGGGACCAAGATCTCTAAAACCATGAGCCCTAAAATAAGCTTTTCCTCTTTTAATTATTCTTGTCAGGTTTTCGGATCACAGCAATTTGAAAAAGCTGACTAAAACACCTACCAGTAGGAATATCAGAATGTGAAAATTAAGCAGCTAAAAACTAAATCATGTTCACAATTGGGCCATAGAAACTAGAAAGGGCAGAGATGTGGGAAGATTTAGAGGGAAAGTAGAATTATGTTATATAGAAGTACAATAACTTTTCTAAACTTCCAAAGAATGAAGGGCCTTGCTTACCCTGGGGACCAAGAACAATATAAAATTAGTTAGTGGGTCTCATGCAAGACATGTGGACAAATTACTATTAATGTGTGTATTATTAACCAACTTCACAAACACCTAGATTCCAATTCTGTTCATGATATCTAGTGGATGTATAACACTGAGATGGGAGTAACACTTCCTACCTTGCTTCGAATTTTTTTGCTGCTTATCTTTTAATGAGGATCAGATATAAAATTTTCTGCTTGCCACATTATAAGCATTCAATAAGTGAAAATTAATAACAGAATACAAAGATTAAATCCCTATTCAAGAGTCCAACTAGGTGACTGTGTTAGAAATAACCCAACTAGTAGTATCTTAATAATCATTGCTACCTTTCCTAGTTAAGAGTAAGGGAATTCTAAAAATTCTTATAAAATTAGTCTCTCCTAAGAGGAAATTTAAATGGCATGATACATAAGTTCCTTTCAAATCAAGACCAGGATTAAAAGTAGTTATTCAGGTCAGATCCTCAAGACTATACTTTTCAGCAAGGCAACAAATTTCAGTCCTTTGAAGTTGTTAACTTAACATTTCTCTATACTGAAAAATTAATCTATTAGGCAATAAAGCAAGATATATTTCTATATCTTGTGTGCTGTTTTTAAGCAAAGGAAAAGAAGATATATACTAGGTACCAAAATCATGACTAATAAGAATCAAACTCATTCAGGAGTGGCAAAGGCTGTTGTCCAACACCTGCAGTGCACCACATCTACTATTTATTACCTGAATCCCTAAGGGCCGACTAACCCAGAAGATGTCAGCTATCTCTTCTGACAGCACATGTAGCCAGAGAGGAAGCCCCTATAACACAGTCCCTCTACCACTATGTCAGGATGGGCACTGTAACACTCTGCAGCATAACTCCTAATGGATATGAATAGTATTTTCAGAGCATCAGAACCCATATAAGAAGAGTGAATATAACACCATGGATTTCTACTTTTCTTTTGGATATTTTTAATTGGTTTAACAAGACAGTGTATGATGGCAATTACTCTAAGAGTTTCAAAGAACCAAGAAAATTTTGTCCAGTATTTTTCTTAGCATACATGTTATTTATAAGGGTTTTATTTTTATAACAAAATACCCTACCCTTTGTTAAAGATCTTTCTAATGTATATTATTTATAATTTAAATAAATAAGTTTGTTTAGTCAAATGTATTCAACTTCTGCTCTTCTTTTATTAAAAAAAGTATCATCTAGAATAGTTAAAATATCACTACTTTATCAGAAATTGTTTTAGAAGAGTGTAAAGACTAATTTTGTTCTAAAATATCCTTCTTTAATACTTACCTAAAATTTGGCATTATCTTCCAAACAACATAAAACAAAGATTCCGGGCTAAATGCAGTTTGGCTGCCTTGCCATAAAGCACAGAGTGTTTTTCTAAACTCTTCTACCAAAGACCTGGAAAAGAAGAAGGAACAATATCATTAGCATTACTAATAAGGGGCTACTATTTCAATATAAAGTTTAATTGTCTAAAATGCATAAGTGAAAAATAAAAGCTTTAAAAGGGCTTAGTCTTTTCTGAACTACATTTGACCACCAAATAAGAGCACCTCAAAAACCCATAGACATAGCAGTTAATTGCTGACAAAACTAGTTTTTAAGCACATCGTTAACTCTGAGAATACTAAAGTACTGCCAAATTTATACATTCTGAATTTTTTTAAATGCACAGAAACAATAAAGCAGTGGATAATTTATAGCCAAATCCTTTAAGAATGTCCATTTTAAAAACATAAAACAAGCATTAGCATCTCTTTCTCCATCTCCTGCATTCCTGCATTTTTTTTCTTTTCCCTCCTTCCTTCTTACTTTAATACTAGGGACTGAACCCATGGACACTTTAGCACTGAGCTACATCCCCAATTCTTTTTGTTTCTTATTTTGAGACAAGGCCTTTCTAAGTTGCTGAGACTGGCCTGATTCTCCTGCCTCAGCCTCCCAGGTCACTGGGATTACAAGCATGTGTCACTGCCCTGCATTTTTCCTTCTTGCTCATCACTAGGAGCTCTTCTTAGATGTTAACCTGTGAACATTTGCTCTCTTCTGCCTCAGAATTCATGTGGTCACAAAGTTTTTAATGCTCAAAACTGTACCCAGACTCTCAAATCCAAATTTAAAAGTCAAATTCTTCCATGGCCATTTTTATTCAGGTATCTCTGGTTTCCAATATGAATTTTCTACTGGAGGTCCTCTTGTTACTTCAAATTCAATGTGATTTAAATAGCTCAAGTACCTACTATTCTCTTTACTCTCCCTACTGTCACCCAGTATCCATTTTGTTCTACTCTCATAAGAATAGGACTATCGTTTTTGCTGAGTGTTCGAATTGCCAGAATAAAAAGAACTGTGAGTGTACACAACTTTAGGGAAATTTCCTTAAAGAGAAAGAGTAGTTCTTATTGATCCGTTTCCTCTTTCCTCAAGCTGGAATGAAGATGTAATGGCAGATAAGAGTCTCACCTTAATGGTTGCTCCAACAGAAACCAGAGGAACTTGATGACTTTGTGAAACAACCCTGGGCAAATAACCTCTGACTCTTACATGAGAAAATAAACCATGGATGTTTAAGTCACTGTTAATTTTTATTTTCCATGCATGTAGCTATAACTACATATTCAACTTCAACTTCTCTGTCAATATAACAACCACACCCTTGGATACTCGATTAATGCATATATCAGAGAACCTCGATACCTTCCTTCTCAACCCCTATAATCTAGGTCCCTGGGATACAAATTGTATATTTGACTTCCTAGGACCTGAACCTCTTCCTGCATTTGGGAAATTTGCCATTGTAAGCATCTTAGTGGGAGTCAGAGCCTGCCGCCTACCAGAAGCTGAAAAGTCCAGATTCTGGCTTTCTCAGCCTCCCTCACAGTCAGAACACATATGTGGCCTGAGTTCTCAACATCTGAAGCACAGTAAGTGACAAAAAGAATTAAGGACAGCACCAAACCCTCTCTGTCGGTGGTAGCAGCAAAGATCATCACCCAGGGACAGCAGTTAAGGGGCCTTTACCAGCACCCATCTCCATTAGGAACTGTGGCATCAGGCTGTGCAGGAAGGCAGCAGTGTCCTTACAGGTCAGTTCTATCCCCTCCTACCCAATTGAAGCCTGCTTGAATGCAAGAACTTTCCACCTCGTCCTTCATACTGCTATAAAATAAAACTCCCTTCCAACACCACTCATGTGACATTATTCCAATCCTGCTCTGATGCCTGGTTTTAAAGTTTCCCCATCCTGGGGATCTACCCATATTGCCCATTTTTCTAAAATGTTCTATCCTACTCTTCCTCAGACACTGAGGAAGGACACTGTCAGATTATAAAATGATGTTTCAAAATGAGTGGCAATGGGAGTGTGTGGATTTGGGATAGGCAGACAGGGAAAACATTAATTTACAAGTCACTGCTCTATTTCAGAAAAGACATGAAAAATCGTGATTATATAGCAGATCTTCTGAATCCTAAATAGGAAAAGGCTATAATGAATTTAAGTTTGGTCCCTAATATCTGTTTTTCCCCTCTTCATATCAATTAGAAATTGTATTGCCCTATAATTAATCTGTTGGCTACAAATTAATTTTATTAGCCAAGACAGGTTTACTGAACACTATCAGACAAGTCAAGTCACATAAACCAATGATATTCATGTTAGTCTACACCTAGAACTCTATCTAGATGTCAATTCTAGAATGCCCAAATTAGCAAAGACTCAACAAGTAGAATGCTAAATTTATCCTTCCTGTTATAGTAAACAGAAAGAAAAGAATTTCAACAATTATTAAGACTGCCAGCTAGATACTTAAAATACAATTTTCCCTACAGTTTTTTTTACGTGCCTATGAACTCAAATAATACAATAAAAATCACTAGTCAGAGTCATGTGTTTTGCAGCTCAAAGCCAGAAAGGACATATTCTGATAACTCACACATTGTTATCCCCTTGGCTCCTGGTGTGATATGTTCGCCTTCCTGCTGTTTTCCCATTCCTTAACTCCACAGCGGGCAGTTCTTTGAAATAACAGCAAAACTGCTCAATGTTACTATTTTAAAAGAAATAGAAGAAAATGATTATTTTTTTTAAAAAAAGAAAAGAACAGAATTTAATATAACTGTAAAGAAAGTTCTATGAAATCTAGCTATGGATTTTGAAAGTATAATCTTTCAATTAATTGTCACATTTTAAGTTGTATTAAATACGATCTCTTGTAGTGAATTGCTTTATTATAGTTCTTCATGCACTAAACAGTATGGATAACTTTGTAGAAATGAACAAAGAACTTAAAATCTCTCTTCAAAAATATCTCCAATTTTCCTTACATCTATTGATTGACACCATTACTCTCTTTTGGGTGCTTGTTTCTAGGTATTTGATAATTTCCTTAAATAAAAACAAATCATATTATTTATATAACATTATATAGAATCGTAAGAATGTACCTTTAAGGAAAGATCAAATATGGTTCTTCTTCTTATTAGCAATTTGATTTGGGAAGATAATTTACTATAGCATGTGATACATCTAACACTATACAATTCTCAAAATATTCTGCTGATGTCAGACTTGTTGGCTGTTTCATTTTTATTATTTCTCTTACATTTTGAAGATCTTCTAAATGTGTGATCTTATTACCATGCTGGAAACTTAACTAATGACTAAAATAAACTCTCTGAATAAGGGAACTGCAAACTGGTCCAAAGGCCAAATGTAGCACTTGGTCAGGGAGTTTTTACATTTTTACAGTAAGTTTTACATGAGGAGGAGGAGGAGGAGGAGGGAGAGGGGGAGGGGAGGAGGAAGGAGAGGGGAGGGGGAGGGGAGGAAGAGAAGAACATGAACTAAGGACTAAATTATTTATTATTTATTATTTTTATTTATTATTATTATTTATTATGCTGCCATTCACAGAAAAAGTGTGCTGATCCCTTCTGTAGTCTATTCAGGAAAAAATGAGAAATAAATAATAACAGCTAACAGCTATTTACTACCAAGTGCTGCTGTAAGACTTCTGACAATTATTTAATCTTCTCACTACCCTATGAGGTAGGAACAATTATTCCCAATGTTACTGATGAGAAAACTAAGGCAGTCAGTTGAGTAACTTCCCCAAGCCATATGACTAGAGTTAGAAGCACAGTCTTTGCTCTTAAAACTTTCACGCGAGATACTTAAGCTCTGACTACAATGTTACCTGAGTGACTGAAGGATGGCATTCATGAAACATGTGTTGCCCAAATTCCGAAGGCCTGTCGCACAAATGGTAGTGGTACTTCCCTATAAAATGGAAAAGAAGAGGCCATTAGTAATGCCAAGGGAAGGCTGACTGTTTCAAATATCAAAGTTAAGCAAAAGCCTCACCTTGAAACTCTAGTATCAGGATAGTCTGAAAGTAGTCCTTTTCTGTCCCAAGAATATGTCAAACATACGCTCAATTTAGTCTCTATGTGTATAAATATTTTTTGAAGGCTATTCTGATCCTGGGGTTGTTCTAAATGAGAACAATGTTGTCAATGGATCTTTATTTTATTTATTTATACGTGGTGCTGAGAATTTAACTCAGTGCCTCACACATGGTAGGCAAGCACTCTACCACTAAGCCACAACCCCAGCCCCTAAATGAGAGTATCTTATTGGAAGATTATAAGAAAATAAACATTAGTATGTAAAATGAAGTACACAATGCAAAAATAAACAGGAAAATAAAATTTAAGATTCATACCTATATAAGATTCTATTAAATATAATGGAATCTGAAAAAAATTATGTAAGCCCCGAGTATTTCTGTTCCCAAACTTATAACTTGAAGCCATGCATAAACGACCAATATATGTTTTCTTAGCAATGAACCTTAAAAAACAACTTCTCTTAAAAAGACTTGAGCCTTGCTTTTCTGATTAGTTTTACAAGGCACCATGATGTCTGAATACTATACTTAGGAGGTAGACCTATCAATTCAATTCAAAACATTTCTGCCCATTAATTAAAATGGCTACAAGAGCACTCTGGCTGTTTGTTTCAAAAAATAAAGACTATGGCCGAGCTGATGGCACACACCTGTAATCACAGCAGCAAGGGGGGCTGAGGCAGAATTCAAAGCCAGCCTCAACAAAAGTGAAGTGCTAAGCAACTCAGTGAGACCCTGTCTCTAAATAAAATACAATAGGATTAGGGATGTGGATCGGTGATTAAATGCCTTTGAGTTCAACCCCCAATACTCCCACCCCCCCCAACCCCTGGCAAAAAAATTGAGACTGTGGACAAGTCCAAACACAGCTACCATGACATCAAAGGGTAGTTATGGGGCAAAAACACTGGTTCATTTAAAAACAATTTAGTGATCTTTAAATTTTTGTTTTGGTACGGGGGATTGAACCTAGGGGTGCTTAATCATTGAGTCACATCCCCAGCCCTTTTTTAATATTTTATTTAGAGACACAGCCTCACTAAGTTGCTTAGGGACTGACTTTGAACTTAAAATCCTCCTGCCTCAGTCTCACAAGCTGCTGGGATTACCCTGTGTGCCACCACACCCAGTTTGACCTTTAAATTTAGCTCATCTATTAATTGCTTTGGCTTGTACAGCATTAAACAGATGATTACCAGAATGTTTTCTTTTTCTTTTTTCTTTCATTTTTTTAATGATACTGGGGATTGAACCCAGGGGCACTTTACCACTGAAATACATCCCCATTTTTTTATTTTGAGACAGGGTCTTACTAAATTGTGAAGGCTGGCTTCAGACTTGCAATCCTCCTGCCTCAGCCTACCCAGTCACTGGGATTACAGGTGTATGCTACTCAGCCCAGTTGCATATTCTTCTATGGTAAAATTATTTTAAAGACGTCCTAAGGAATAAAATTTGCAAAAGTTCAGACCCATAGAATTTGCACTAGTGATGTTTACCATAAGGAAGCAAGGATCTTTAAGATTCCATAGAAATGGAATAATAAGACCATAAGCAGGCATTAAGAGCAACCTGCTTTCAACAGCAGAGGAACACAGTAAGCACTGACAGATGGGGGACTCCCACTGGAGTCACATCAAGAATGATTAGTACAAGTAGCAAATATTTTATAAAATACTCCAAATCTAATTAATAAAAGTCCTCAACTAACAACATTAAATGTTAGAGTTATAACAGTGACTAGATCTCAACTACCTCTTGTATTTAAATAAGTTTTAATTACTTACATTTACTTTTAATAACTTGCTGTTTAGAGATGAGTTTTCCAAAAGTTTTCTTTTCCTATGCCTGTCAGCTGTGAAAGCTGAGCTATTAAAACACAAAAAAACAGTCAACAAGACATTAATATATACATGCTACACAACAGGCTAAAGAATAAACTCAAGATTCCCTCTGCATCTAGGGCATGAAGCCCTGCCTGACTGCTTAGTCATGCCATCAAGTGACCAGTCAGGCCCACGAGTATTTGAAATTAACTGAAGCGTTCAACTTCCCTGGAAATTCCCACTGCTCCTCCAAAGCTGAGGAAGGGCTGGATGCTGATCCCAGCAAAGCCAGCCAGCTAAATATAGTTTGTGAGACATGCCATCCCAATTTCCACTCTGTCTACCTAATCATTTGTGAAGCTTCAAAAACGAGAAGACCCATTCCTTACAATAAAAGGAAAAACCTGACATCAGTATTCTGAATTTAACAGTGAGTCTAAAATAATATGCCATTTCTTTCTTAATTTGGATAAAAGTATGTTTCACTCATATGCCTTGATAGATTATGAGTGTGGGAATGATAATTATGGGATTATAAGCATATATAAATTAATTTGATTCACCTATGCTGTAAAAAATTCTAATTAGATTAGAAATTCTTAAAATTATTTCTCATCAAAATTTTTCTGCTTAAATTTTATCAGAAAGTTGTTCTTCAAAATGTCACTTTAAAGTTATTGGCTATCAGGAGAACTAATCTGAAGGAAGTAAAAATTATAGTTTAAATACAGACTTTTAAGTCTGCCAATTCTCTTCTACCTTCTAAAAGTACCCAGCTAATCCAAAGTAAACATATAATTATTTTTCTTTCCAGAATTAAAGTTAACCTAAGTTTAAAATTCAGTTTCAAGGTGGCTTTTCAAATGCTCCATAGCCACATGTGGCAAGTGGCTACCATATTAGAAAGGGAAGATCACAGAATGCTTACATAATTGCAGAAAGTTCCACGGGCAATGAGGCCCCAGAAGATGTACAGGATAAACACAAATATAATCACAGTTTTTAGATTCCACCATAAATTAAAGCCTATGTTTGTAAAACATAAAGATAAATTTAGGTGATGTTTCTCAACATAGGAAAAGAACTGCAAAGTAGATTTCTCAGTGGGGCCAAGTAGAAGTATGCACAAGATGGCTGTGACATCTTTTACCTGATGAAGTAATAAATAGAAACAAAGTATTTTCTAATTGTATGAACACACATACAGTTATGGAAGGCCCTACTTTCCCTCTGACTTAATTCTGACTTACTTTGGACTGAGGAGGCAGTCTTGTCTTAGAGAAAACTAAGTAGCAGAGAAAATATTCTGGTAGCTACCCACTTTTACACCAAGCATGTAAGATCTTTACAATGACATTATCATCCCAAGAGTGACTAATTACTTCAGTAATCTCCTACTTCATAATTTATTGTGAGCAACTTTAGACAAAATTAAATATTTGGATTAGTAATCTGTACCTGTGTTTCTAATCCTACATAGGCTCAGGATGCTTAGTTTAGATTAAAGGGGTAAAAAAAAATCAATTTGAGAAAGAACAGAGCAAAAGATGACAAGCTGAAAGTATTTAAACCCAAAGTGATTGAATTATTTTAGAATCTTCCTTATAAGCTTTATGTTCTATTTAAGGCAATAAGACATGATTAAAGACTTTGGTCAACAAATACTATATAGTGTTGCACTGAAAGAAGTTAGGTTATTTCCCTTTCAGTATATATTCTGAAATATTCTACTGGATCTACATTTAAGTTTGTCAAGGGATCCCTGCTTTGGCATATTTTCACAATGTCTTCTATACACCAACTGCCAAAATAAATCAGATGGCACCTGATGATTTGGGTGATTTATACAGATTTCACTTGAGTCAGCAGTCATTCTAGGCTATGCTTCTACCCACTGTAGCTTCAAAGGCATTGCTATTTGGGCTTTATTTATCACTTCAATTTCGGGTCCAGCGAGCTTTATCTGAATAAGCATTCAGCTATAGTAAGAAAAGTCTATTCACATAAATTCTTCAATTTCTCTATGATCACAAAGCATGTACAGTTCTTTGTAATTTCAAATATGCATTACCCCTAACAAAAAACTATAAGATGAAACTAGAATCCTGTGCTATTGTACAGATGCAATGATACTTAAATCTAATTTCTCTTAATGCATAAATCTTAGTCTAATATCTCATAATACATTTGACAGATTTTCTAATACTAAAGGTAACTCTATAATGATCTAGTCTAAGATCTCATAATACATTTGACAGATTTTCTAATACTAAAGGTAACTCCACAATGATCTTATATTGTTTTCTGTCCTCTCTCCCAAACTCTCTTTGCAAATAAATTGAGTACCTCACAAATTGGTGGGCAATAACAACAACAATAACAACAAAATAGGTTCCTGGGCCCTTAGACATGGCTTATCTAAACAGTAAATGAAATGTGGGCAAAGTTTCAGATATCCAAACCCAAAACATAGTCTACCAATATTTTATGTACAATAAAAAACAAGAACTCACAAAAATTCCACTCAAAGTGCTAAAGGACCCCTTAACACCCTTCGCTTTTCTAAGACCTAATACTTACTTTTCCAAGTTCTGTAAGTGTTCTCTGACTTTCTGTACCAGTCCCAGCTTGGTGTCATTAACCACAAAATCATCACAGCGATAACTGCAAGGAAAATATTAATCAATGTGTATATAAAGAGCTTGAGGAAACCACAGTAATGAAATCACTAAAAGGTCTGGCTGTTGCCAAGATGATCACATGGCTCTGTAGGCAGATACTGTTGGAGGTAAGTTTAAAGAGGATCTGGAATACACAATGGAATGTTTTTAAGAGTCTTTTTAAAAAGCCACATAGGCAATGAACACTAGCTTCTTTTCACATTTTTATTTAAAAGCTCTTCAATTCCTCCTTTGGAAATGAAATGAGCTGTGGACATGTGTTACATTCTTTTTAGTGGTACATAATACATGGAAAAGGAAATAAAAGCACCCATTCATGTAGCCTTAAGCCTAAAGCTTTAAGGTAACACTTTCCAACACAAATTAATGGGAAATTTGGGGGAGGAGAGATACAAGTGAAAAGCAGGAAAAAGGTAATTTAACTTGCAGGGTTATATAGAAAAAGTAAAAGCTGGATATCTTATACATAATTAAAATAAATAGAATTCAGATGAGTTAGGAAGAAAGAATCTTTCATTTTGAGGCACTAGAAAACAAAAATATGAAACAAGCTACATCTTTCAGGAAATTGCTAAGTGCTCTGTAAAAAAAATGTTTGGGGTGTTTTTAAAAATCGACACAGTATTTTAGCAAGTCAATAAGCAAATAATATAAGGACTCACATACAATTAACTGCATTATCATTTTATTTTTTGCTGGAATAGGCCAATTTTAACAAAAACAATTTATAGGCTGGCAGTAAGATATTCTTTTAAATGTGCAGTTTTGTACAAAGGCACTTTTTTAACTACTAAAGAATAATGAAAATAACACTGCTATTCTGAGCAAACAAAACCTTGAAGGCATAACACTTAGTAAAAATAATGTTATCTCTAACCAAAACCAAGAAAACATCTCAAATATCTGAAACCAATCTATAAAAAATTTTAAAAATAAAAAAGAGAGAATAGGTGGAAAGTAATGATTCTAAAAATTTAGATACAAAACCATGGCTTGTGTCTTTCATTCAGAGAAGTGAAATTTTTAAGTGAATGCTTTTGAAAACTTAAACTGTTACCTTTGTCATTATTTAACGTGCACCCTCATTAACTGACCACGCATGCTGTCAGTCAGGATTTCTCTAACACATTCTCAAGTTCCCAGGGTCAATTTCCAACATTTCCACATATAGCAAAAGCAACCTTTTATATCCTGGACCATCTTTCTTTGATCAAAGTACCTCTGGAAGGGGAACAAATTTTTCACTGATTTTATGACAAGTACATAAAGGTATCAAATTAATGAAAAGGTTTAATTCATAAAGGTATCACATTAATGATAAGGTTTAATTCTTTGCTCCTCTGAGCATAAATGAGGGTAAGGACTACTTTATGAATCTGGGCTTAAGGTACTCCTTACTTCAATGAACCTTACGTATTTACTGCAGAATGAAACTGCATTGTTATTCTACTTTAATTCCTGTTTACATTTTCATTTTTTGTTTCCATAAATGTATGCATGTAGTTTAGATAAAACAATATTCAGTGTTCAAAACAAATCCACTCCAAATGCTAGTGTTCATCTGGGAAATGAAGTCTAAGTACAAAATCAGATAACTTTTCTGTATTAACAGGGTGCTATTATACATAAATGAAAAACAAACCCCTAACTCCTACAAAATAGTGGTTGCTTAGTTTAAAGAAACAAATTGTTTAAAATTATTTCATAAAAAAGTATTTTGGTGGGATGATAGGAATTCAGCCTAGAATATAAAATTACATTTGTTGAAGTAGCATTTTCACATACTAAAATATTAGAGCTATTTATGACCTGGCTCTGTTCTTAACTAATGAGACTCAAATGGGTCAAGCTACTTCATCTCTCTAGATGAACTGGTCATTTTTCATCACGTAAGTGAGTAGGCTGCTCTGGACTATAGAGTTGCCCTAATGCAGCTAGTGCCAACTGAGTAAAATAAATTGATTTTTAAAGATTTAAAAATTTTTACTTAATAACTGAAACAGCATTAACCTTTATGAAACATAACTGTATTTTATGACAGAACTATATTTTGCTTTCATTATTACTTTGTGCAAAATGTATGGCAGTGTACATCATGTGCATGAAACATTTCCAGCATTACACAAGAGCACAGCATGAATCTAGTTGTGTCAACAAAATGATTTGATGGTTTTTCTATGTAACAATGTAATATTATAATGTTATTTCAATATTTTATGCAGACTACATGAGTGTATAGTGACACCTATAAATCATAATTGGTAATTAAATTGAAATACTTGGTTTTTTTTCTAGCTCAAAAATTAAGAATGGAAGCTGGGCACAGTGGCATCCACCTGTAAGCCCAGATCTCAGGAGACTGAGGCATGAGGATCCAAGTTCAAGGCTATTCTGGGCAACTTAGTGAGAGCCTGTCTCAAAACAAAAAAACAGAAAAAACTAGGGACATAGCTAAGCAGTATAGCACCGCTGGATTTAATCCCCAGTACTGCAAAAAGGAAAAAAAAAATTTAAATTTTCAAATGAAGGCATACCACTAGGACAAAATCAAGTGGAGATGAAGTAGGGAAGGGGGGAGACATGTTGCAGACTTAACTAAAATGGCAGTTGCAATTTGCACTAAAAAAAAAAAAAATTAAAAAACTTTATAGGAAAAGTTTTAAGATAATAAAATAAGACATTATTAAGAGGAAATTGCAAATGCATTTTAATGTAATATAAAATTGCCTCTCAAAAAGTAATTGAGGAAATTAGTCACAATTAAATGAGAAAATAGATGTGTAACAAAAACATATATTAATGATTTCTAAAGGATTTGAACTTGTAACTTTGGTTAACTATAAAAAGGCTTGGAATCTTGCTAAAGAAAAAAACCATTTGTGGATAGATAAACCACTATTTCCATTTAAAAATTATGAGTAAAGATTACAAGGGATATTTCACAAGAAAATATTTTCAATTGAACCATCAAGCAACTGTCAGTGAATAAAAGACCTTTCTAGCAATATTAAAAATCAATCAAGTCAACACCTGAAAAATTGCAGGTACTTTTTAAAATTTTTTAACTTTTAAGTGACTTTTTTACAAGACAAGACACACTGCCAAGTTAATACTTCAGGTATGTTTTGTCAAAAATTACTTCAAAATTTACAAAGGAATGTCTTTGTCTATTTGCAATCTTAAAAAACAATTTGTCTCGTTTGTATTTTTTAACATTTTACATTTGTCACTTTCAGCTAAATATGAAAAGGTTTCTATCAAGATACTGTTCAATGAAAAATCCGGACTTATGGGAATTATTTATTTTCTTATTTTGTTTCACCATCTGACACGTATTACAAGTATCTATGCTCTGAGGCAGACAACATCACAGAGGCAGTGATTAAAGTTGTTTAGCATATATGGTCGAATGCTACAACTCATCACGTGTTTATGGAACTGTTAAGATGAACAGAAAAAAATGAATTTAATGCTAAAAGGCATGTTGCATATTTAACTAAAATGCTTGTGTTAAGGAAGAGTTGTACAAAGACTTAACTTCACTTTTTTTTTGGTAGTGGGCATTGAACCCAGGGACACCCAACCATTGAGTCACATCCATAGCCCTTTTTTATTTGTAGACAGGGTCTCACTAATTAGCTTGGGGCCTTGCTAAATTGCTGAGGCTGGCCTTGAACTTTCAATCTGCTAGTCTCAACCTTCTAAATCGCTGGGATTACAGGCATGTACCATGACACCTAGCAAGACTTACTATACTCAACTCTAATTCAAAATTTTCTTAAAACAAAAGAAATGCTTGCCAATAGTCAAGACTCAGAGTAAAACCAGGAAAAGATTTTTAGAAATCTGAATGCAATTTACTTTTTTTTTTTTTTTACTTATGTCACAATGCATATGAATGAGCTAAAGTTGAAGATCCAAGGAGAAAATAGCTTATTTGTGACCTAGCTTGTGACAGGTTTAAGAATTTGTGTTAAAATTGAAACTTTTCATAGTACAAACAATGATTTCACACATTTTTCAACATGAATAAATGTGCAGATTTTAATTATAATAGACTACATTACATAAACTGACTGTAAAACCTCTAAGAAAAATAATACCTTTTTGAATTTCATGTGATAATACATGGAATTATCACAAAAGTAAATGGATTTACTTGGGCAGATGTATTGTAACTAGTATGTTTTTGCTTCCAAATAAAACGAATTGTTCTTATGAGTCAGTTTCGTCAACAAAGATGCATATATTAGAGAAAAAATGTTTTGTGCTCCATTTATTATATTTATATTTTAATAATATTTGGAATACCATGAATCCACTTTTTAACTTCTTTTTTTACTTGTAGATGGACACAATACCTTTATTTATTTATTTGTGATGCTGAGGATTGAACCCAGTGCCTCATACATGCAAGACAAGTACTCCACCACTGAGCCACAACCCCAGGCACACCATGAATCCACTTTTTAACTGCAATTTTTATGAATCTAAATACTGATGAAATATTTCTGACAAAATACGTAGCTTCTCAATTGAAATGTGCTATAAACCTAAAACAACTTTGAATTTTGAAGATTTTATATGGAAGAATGAAAACTTTCTAATAATTTTTATACTGATTTCATGTTTACATGATAATATTTTTGATACAAAGTTAAATATAGTATATACTTAATTCTATGTTTTATTTTAACATGGCTACTAAAAAATTTAAACTGCAGATAAATTGCATTATTTCTGTTATACACACAAGTAAAATGAAAATCTAGGTTAAGAACTACCTGCTTTAAGATTCTATACTACTACCCAATATCATAAAGGGACACCCTAATGTAATTTCATTGAACTATAAGAACTAAATTTTATTTTGTCTAGATTTGTTTTCACAAGCTTAAAACACTTTAAAGTTTTTACAACTATCTTTGTTTCTCAAGAATTTTAAGCTGTATTTTAGTTACTAAGAGGGATACTTATTATAGGATGCAACTTCTCTGTTGTCTGAATTCACTATGCTATTCAAGTGATTGATTATTTATTATTTAAGAAAAACACCTGCTTCCATGGGTCAAAACTTCTAAGAATGTCTTTTATGAGGTGGAAAATCCATAAATATTAGTTTCCCTTTTTTGTGTTACCAAAAACTTCACAGCACACTCCCCCTCTCTACTTGCCACTTTCCTGTTTTGATTTCTTCTTCCTCCCAGGCCCAAAACAAAAAGAAAAAAGAAGTGGTAAAGGTGAGAAATAAGTGAAAATTTAAATGTTGCTTGGTTATTATTAAACTAAATTAATCTCATGTAAAATTAACCTATACATGAGATTTTTGCTTTCTAACTGGAAACTATCCCACTAATACTGGTGTTGAAAAGTCCCCAGGCTAACCCTAAGGCAGGAATAATGAAAATTCAAAGCTAGCCTCAACAACTTAGTAAGGCTCTATTAAAAAGATGCTGGGGATGTGGCTCAGTGGCCCTGGGTTCAATCCCTGGTACAAAAAAACAAACAAACAAACAAAAAAACCTAGCAGGCAAGCACTTGAGTAAATAAGTTCTAAAAATCGCTTCCTGGTTTTACTACATTTGCATTAAAGCTGTTTGGTCAGAATTATGCTCACCTCTAATACCTGAAAAAAAAATTTACTCACTCTTAATTTTCTCTTCAAGTTATGTTCAAAAAAAGTACGTAACTTGGGCTGAGGTTGTGGCTTGCCTCGCACATGTGTGGCACTGGGTTTGATCCTCAGCACCACATAAAAATAAATAAACAAAATAAAGATATTGTGTCCATGTATAACTAAAAAAAATTTTTTTAAAAAGTACATAATTTATAGGCTGTGTTTCAAAAGTTTGTGCACTGGTCCTAACTTAGTATAAATTTCTCATTTTAAAATAAGTTATAAAATATGGTTAAATACCCTAGGTGAAAATACATGTTTCACAAACTACAGTTGAAATGGTGTTACAAAAAGCTCTACTTTTTGTTTTTGTTTTAATACTAGGAATTGAACCCAGGGGTGCTCTACTACTGAGCTATATCACAGCTCTTTTATTTTGTGAGACAGGGTCTCATTAAGTTGCCAAGGCTGGCCTGGAACAGAATCTTCCTGCCTCAGTCTCCCAAGTAACCAGGATTACAGGTGATGCTCTGCTCTTCCTTGCTTCTTTTTTTTTTTTTTTTTTTCAACTTTTAAAATTATTTTCAATAGGAAAATAATACTTTTGGTTTGAAAGTCCTGGTTAGGCCATAGGTCATTTGTGAGCTTCATCTCCATTGCTAAGTATTTATTTTTGTATCTAAAGGACCCAAACTAAAGTACTTCTGTGATGCCTTATCAATTTTCATTTTTGATACATTTAATCTGAAATTCTGACATTTGCTATGGGCTCGAAATTATACTCAGCTCAGCATCAGAGAATTATTTTTTCCTTGTCTTCCTTGCTTCTTAATAACTGGCACTAAGTTGTGACAGGAGAAAGCCAGGTAGGATTCAGGTAACTTGATTAGTCTTTGCCAGGAGAAGACGCCTGAGGTTCAGCATCTCTTCATTTACATAGAACTTCACATGGGAAATAAGTCAGGGATTACCTATGTCATTCAACCAACTTTTAGGCTATTAAATTTGTACTTCATATCTAGTGACTTTAGGTTACTCTCTAAGTAAAGATGAGCTCTACTACTAATAGACTACTTGTCAGAAAGGGGGAAAGGTTAATTTCTACATTTAATTAAAAAAATTAAGAAAAATCAAGTAAACTGAACACTAAAAGGAAAAAATACAAGGAAGGAGTCAAGACTAAGAACAAGGATCAGATTAACTTGAAGGTGGCGGGCAGAATGGTTTTACAGTGCAGTTTAATATTAAGAGGCATACACTTAGTAAACTTATAAAAGCCTATTGTGAATGAAAGGGTTTGTAGATGAGACAGATCAGATTTAATTTTCTAGGCAGCCAATTAATGAAACAGACACACCTGAACAGTTGAAAATGGATGATAAAGATACAATTGATGTGTTCCAGCAGCAGACAGGAGGTGTCAACTAAAAATAGAACCTGCTACTTTACTCCAGAACTCTGTTACAGACCAAGACTACATTCTCGATTAGAAAACTGCATTTTTTTTCACTACATCCTGAATAGTACTGTACAGTTTTCTCTTTCCCCTTCCCCATTCCTTTATTGTACATAAAGTACCTGGTATTATGTGCACAAGCATATTGCATTTTTTTAAAACTAAATAGCCAATGATATGTTGTTTTTTTTAAGATTTTTTTTTAAGAGAGAGAGAGAGAGAGAGAGAGAGAATTTTATTTTAGTGTTTATTTTTTAGTCCTCGGCAGACACAACATCTTCGTTTGTATGTGGTGCTGAGGATGGAACCCGGCTGCATGCATGGCAGGCGAGCCCGCTAACCTTGAGCCACATCCCCAGCCCCCAATGGTATGTTTTGATTGACATCAAATGGAGATGGGATGGGGAAAAATACTGGTTCTGTGAAAATATCCCCTTTCTCCATTAGTGGCATGTTCATTCAGCTCTTTTCTTTATATTCCAGTAAGTTATGTTGCTCTGTTTTAACAAAAAACAAAACAAAACTAACCTGAATGACATAAAAAATCCTTGCATACCTTGTTCAACTGGAAAATTTAAATATTTTTCAAAGGACAATTTTATAACTTTTGTATATAGCTGTTACATGTAGGGCAACCTGTCCTTAAGTAGAGGTAAATTACTCTTAAAAAAAAAAAAAAAAAAAGATTCCCAGATAATTTTCCCTTCAAATCAAGCATCTTGTTGTTTAAATAAACTTCTTGTTAAAAAAAATGGCAAAAGATTTATCCAATCTGAAGGGGGCAGGGAAGGGACAAAAAAAAAAAGGCTGGCCCAGTGGTGCACACCTGTAATCCTAGCGGCTTAGGATGCTGTGGCAGAAGGATTGCAAGTTCAAAGCCAGCCTCAGCAAAAGCGAGGTGCTAAGCAACTCAGCAAGACCCTGTCTCTAAATAAAATATAAAATAGGGCTGGGGATGTGGCTCAGTGGTCAAGTGCCCCTGAATTCATTTCCCAGTACCCCCATCCCCCAAAAAAGAAAATTAATATTTAGAAATAATAAACAACATATTAGTGATGTCAGATTAGGTAATAAAGTATAAAAAGGGAAAGTAAAGAGAGAATTTAGTATGGTTCTTTGCTTCCAACACCTGTGAAAGCAACACTATCATCTATGGCTAAGTAAAGATTAGTCTCAAATCCAAATTCCTTGAGCCAAATATTTTCTTAAAATAGTTTTACATTTCTTTCAGTCAATAATTAATAAATGTATAATGTATAATATGATATTACATGCATGCTGCTGTTAAGAACAGAATGAATACAAATGATTTTACTATCATGTAGTCAACATATAACAAATGGCAGGTAAATTTTCATGTCAAATACAAGTTGTAATTATAATTAGGGAGGTAGAAAATGGATAAAATCACATCTTATTTCAAATACTGTTTGCTCTGATAAACAGCAAAAATGAAAGTTAATTTTTTCATTATGTTTCTTTATGCTTTGATTTGTTTTAATGTTATTAGTGAGTTCAGAGTAGGAAAGTGTTTCAATATGCCCTTGTTCACAGTGTTTACATTACTAGTATCTTGAAGATTTTATTTTACAAAAATCTTTAAAATGTCTATTTGGCCAATCTAAGTAAATTCATTTAACTAAGCATATACAAACTGCTAAATGCTTAAAATGAACACAGAGTGAGGATACCACATGAAAAACTGGTTCAGGAAACTGTGTAGTTCATTGCAAATAATCAAATTTATAGAACACTGGCAGCAAGTATATTAAATATTTGCCAAAGTTTTTATTCCCTCAAATAAAGGCCTTTAATAAAATGTGTTTTCTTCCCATACTGTCAGTGCAGTATTTTGGAGATCCATGCACGAAACATTTTTGGTCTCTGGCACATGGCAGGTTCTCAATGAATATTCAAATGTATGTGTGCCCGTGCATGCATGTGCGTGTATACATTTGCTTCATACTTTTAATACATTTATTTCTATATATAGTTGATATTTTTGTCATTCTGTTTAATATTTCTTTTTGTTTGGTCTTTTAGATTTTTGAACTGATGACTGCTAACAAAAATGAAGCTACTAGTTTTTGTATATTTCTCACCATTCAACTTTCCAGAATTATTTTTCTTTTAATATTTTTTCTTAATTGTAGGTGGACACAATAAGCTTTATTTTTATGTGGTGCTGAGGATCGATCACAGTGCCTCACACTTGCTAGGTGAGCACTTTACCACTGAACCACAACCCCAGCCCTCCAGAATTTCTTAATATATTAATTCTAGTTGCTGTTTTCTACTAGAGTCCCAAGAGGGTTTCTGGGAATTCAAGCATATAATTTGAAAACAGACATATTTTGTTTCCAATATTTATATGAATTACTTCAATTAATTTCTTATTATAATGGCTAGAACTGTCAAAACATTGTTTAATAAGTGACAATCATGTCTCTCATGATAGGAAGTATTTCTGATAAAATGGAAATGGCTTTAGCATTTTACAATTTAGTATATGATGTTTGCTTTCTGTTTTGGGGGGGAGCAGATGATAAAAGATAAATTTAATAGTTTCCTTTTATTTCAATGTTACTGAGTTAGTTTTTTTTTTTTTAAATGAGAACTGGCTCTTTATAAATGTATTTTTTGCTTCTAATGATGCAATAATCTAAGGTTTTCTTTGCTGTGTGGATAGAGTACTGGGGATTGCATCCAAGGGCACTTTACCACTGAGTTACATCCCCAGTTCTTATTAATTTTTTGAGACAAATTCTCACTTAGTTGCTAGGAACACTCTATCACTGAGCTACACCCCCAGCTCTTTTTTGTTGTTGTTGTACAGGGGACCGAAACCAGGTGTACTAATAACCACTGATACTTATCTCCAGGCCTTTCTATTTTTTCTTTTGAGACAGGGTCTTGCTAAATTGCTTGGGGCTTTATTACATTTCTAAGGGCTAGCCTCAAACTTGGAATCCTTCTGCCTCAGTCTTGAATCACTGGGTTTATACTCAGATGCTACCACGCCCAGATTATGGTTTTCTTAGTAATGAATATTGGTAGTCTTTAGGTGAAATTAACTCTACTTGGTAAGGATTTAGCTTCTTTTTGATATTGATATACCTTACTAGGTTAGATTTATATGTATGTATGTATGTATGATGGCAGTACTGGGAATTGAACCCTAGCAGCAATCTATCTCTGAATTAAATCCTCATCACTTTATTTTGAGACAGAGGCTCAGTAAGTTGCCAAAGCTGGCCTTGAACTTACCATCCTTCTGCCTCCTGACTCACTGGTATTGTAAACATGTACCACCACAACCAGTTAGATTTGCTTCTAAGTTATAGTTATTTACAATTATTTTAAATAGTGAAATTGGCATATTTCCTTGTTTTTGAGTTTCTATCAGATTTCTGGCTTAAGGTTTTCAGAGTTTCATAACATTAACATACTCAACCTTAAATTTTAAAATATTGAGCTAAACTATCCAATAACTAGTCACATATGACTATTTATATTAAGTAAAATGAAACAAAATATTCAGTTCTTCAGTCACATTTGACTGCTCAAAGAAAAAAACAAAGACAAAGAAAAGTTACTTTTTCTTTTGAGACAGGATCTTGCTAAATTGCTTCAAAACTGTAAAAAGAGTTCCATTTCTATTGTTAATGCTATTGAAGTAATCCAGTCATAAGATTACACATCACAGTCTTCATTAACTAAGAAAATATACCAAATCCAACCATTCTTCACTCATCTGAAACAAGAAGGCATCATCATACAAATAACCTGATTTTTTAAGCAACAGCAAAGAAACAGGTACATTAATCTCCTTCCCATAAAACTATGTTTATATAGTAAGTCATGTGTAACATTAATACTAAAAATAAAAAATTTTATGCAAAAAGTACCCCTAAAAAGGAATATTTTCCATTAAAGCAGCAGCTCTTACATTAAATTTAATTTTTTTTTTTTAGATTTTGATGTTTGGAGGCAAATTTGACCTATATCTCTATTATGAAAGATACTAGAGGGGGGAAAAAAAGCAAGCTGACATTCTAATGACTTCATATATTTCAAACTTTTAAATTTTTAAATCTAAAAGAATTCCTTTAAAAAGAAAGTACATGTTTACATTTTCTTCTATTGAATTCTGAAGTCTTGCCATCAAATAATTATAGAAAATTAAAAGAAATCCTGGAGAGAAAAAATTATGTCTTTTGTCATAAGTAGATAAATTTTTTCTATCCAACTTATTAATGAAGCCTTTTAATTTTAGACCACCTCTGCTAGAAAGTTTCTTTTTAAACTATATTTTTAAATAAACAAAACTCTCCCTGTTTCCTAACTGTTTACAACAGGTGTATCCAGCACCTGTGGTCCCAGTTGCCTAGGAGGCTTATGCATGAGCAGCTCTGGAGCCCAGAAGTTCCAGGCCAGCCTGGGCAACTTAGCAAGACCCAGTATCAAAATAAAAGAAGGGAGGGAGGAGGGGAGAAGGAAGAAAGGAAGAAAAGAATGGAGGGAGGGAAGCGAGGAAATTTGTTTCTAAACAGTTTACATGGAGAGTTAATAAAAGATATTTCTTTTTTTAAATCACAACTGCCTTAGAAAAAATGCAGTAATCAATTTAAACCTATAATAGCTTTATTTCTGTTAATATATATTAAAATTGCTATTATAAGTGTTCAAATTCTGAAAATACAAGCCTGTTTTCAGACATTCACATTTCATAATATTTCTGTTTGAAAGGATGTTTTAAAACATTATCTTCCAGGAAACAGAATTCTAGTTATTTATTTAGGTACTAGAAATTGAACTATAGTCCCTTTTATTGCTGAGGCTGTCTTTGAATTTGTGATCCTCTTGCCTCAGTCTCTGAGCCACTGGGATTACAGTAGTGGTCCCAGTTACCTAAGAGTAACCACATCCAGCCAGTAATTTACTTTTAATATTCCTTCCATAATTCTTCATTATTAGAAAATTTAACTATTGTTGATAAGGTTTCAAAGTTGACAAGACTGTGTCAGATGTCAAAAAATTATTTACTATTTTAAACCCATTAACTCCAAATTTCTACATATTTAAATCAAAACTTCTTATTTTAATCTTTGCTTCTTTTCAATCACAATAGTGTACATCATATGCAATTCTATTTGTATTGGTTAGGGAAGAAAGTGGGTGGAAGGGGAGGAAATATTACTTATTACACAATAATCTAAACACTAGCCCTTGTGTAAAACTCTTAGGAAGGTTTTCATTTTTACTTAAACCTTCATTTTCCTCTCAGTTTCATATTAATCTGGTTATCTCCTCAAGGAGTAGCTCCTTATTTCAGACCAGAATCACTCCTTTTGGTACTGCTTTCTCTCTTTTGAAGTCATAACTTATTTTATGTTGTCTGCTTGGTTACTTAATACAGTATGTGCTTCCTCTCTGGATGGCCCACTTAATCAGAACTGAGGTGAGGTTTTCTGGAAGGGTGTCCATCTTGGAAAGGAAATAAAGTAGCTCACCTAGGCCATGATTTAAGTCTTCTTCAAGAAAAATGTCCTGTGACTCTTCAGTTCTCCAAGATGATCAGAGGACACAATACTATAGATTTGGTATAACCTTCCCCATTTTGGGAAGATAATAAAACTCAATCTTTCAAACACATCAGACACTGAGTACTGGGGAAAATACAAAGATCCGAGATATGTTTTCTTCAGTCCCCAAAGACATTTACAAGTAACTAACATGCAATGGAAATTACAAATATCCCAAGAGATATAAGTTCAGGAGAGATTATATACAGCTGCAATTGAAGCTAGAAGGAGAGGGAAGAGTTCAATAGTAATTTCATTAAGATTGTGCAAAGAAAAGGCAGGGCAGGGACTCTTAGTAAAAGAAAATAAAGACAGAAAAACTAATAAACCTCAAGTATCTTACTTCTCTAAAGCACAGAGCATGATGCTTTTTAAAAACGAGTTTCAACACTAGCTAAAGTCAAAATACTTAATAATCAAATACATTAAACTTAATACATTAATATTTTTACTACTGAACTAATCACTCAGATGAGCCACAATAAAAATATACAAGGAGAATTCATAATCTGAAGTAAAATTATCTAAAATGTATTAGGAAATAACACATATACACTCCATACACACAGAAAGAGGAATTTTCTTTTTGTTGCTTCTTAATAACAGTTGAGGTATGAGGAACCTTAACTATAATTTCATCAGTTTACAACAATCTTTTCAGGCTGATAGTTAAATGATACAGGGTTTTTCCCTGGCATTTTGTTCTAATCCACAAATGAGGCGATAATATGACCAACCAGCTGCAGCTCCCTTCCTGCAATTCAGAAGCTCTGGGTATCCACACACTTGCAGCTCTGTATAACTTCACACAAAAGACTGGCAATTGGCCAAAAAGCCTCCACCATGGTCTACACCCCCCAAGGTTCAAGATTTTCCATTTAATTCCAATTCATCCATGAAACGACATATACTTTAGCAGACTGTATCAATGTAAAACAAATTAAATTCAATTTCAAGGTAAAAAAAAGTATTCCCCTAAAATATAAAAAGTAAATCCATTAAAACATATGGTCTATATTTTAAAGAGCCCTATGAATATTTAATTCCACTCCATTCAGATAATCACTATTTCCTCAGAATCTTACCAATAGAAAGAACACCCAATTGCAAACTTGATATATCAGACATTTTAATAGAGATTTCCAAAGTTGCCCATTAAGCATTTCGTGCATATTGCTAAATGAAGATCAAAATGAATGTTTTCAACATCTGGTACACACACAGGTTGATCTGACTTTAGACAATAATTTTGTGACAGATACTTCAACAATGATCCTAATTTCTGTTTTGTTTTGTTTTGTTTTTTGTTTTTTGGTACCAGGGATTGAAACCAGGGATGCTTAACCCTGAGCCAGATCCCCAGCCCTTTTTAATTATTTTACTTAAAGATAGGGTCTTGCCAAGTTGCTTTAGGACCTTGCTAAGTTTCTGCGGCTGGCTTTAAACTCTAGATCCTCCTGCCTCAGCTTCCCAAGCTGCTGAGATTTCAGGCATATACCACCATGCCTGGCTAATGACTGCTATTTTTAAAGCAGAAATATACTGAAACACATGGTTGTATAAATCAAGTAGCTCTGTAATTCTAGTTTTCTAAGGGATTGGGGAACTACCAGAAATACTTCAACAGCCTGAATAATATGCTTAAATTTAGTAGGAAAGAGTATGCTGCAGCAGCCAATAACAATAAACTGAGCATCAGTTGTATAAAGATCTGAGGAAGACTTTGATTTTAATTGAAATCTTTGTGTACCTTTAGATGCTCTCTCTTCTAGGTCTAGACACCTACATAAAGGATCACTGAACGGGAAGGTGTCTGAAAGGCTAAACCCTAAGAGATTTATTCAATAGCAAAAAAAATAGTAAGATTAAACCTTTTAAAGTTGAAAAGATCTGAAAACCACTGACTGTTTTCTTCCCTTTAATGGGCATTTTTCTCTAATGATAATCTACAGAAAATGCAGAAAAGGATTGGCACAAAACTTCAGTAGAAAATGTAAATTAAAAAAAGGTATCTGGATATAATGCTAAGTGAAGTAAGCCAATCCCAAAAACCCAAATGCTGAATGTTTTCTCTGATATAAGGATATTGATTCATATTGGAGTTGGGTGAGGGAGCATGGAAGGAATAGGGGAACTCTAGATAGGGCAAAGTGGAGGCGGGGGGGAAGGAAGGAGGTATGGGGGTAAGAAAGATGGTGGAATGAGATGGACATCATTATCCTAAGTACATGTATGAAGACACAAATGGTGTGATGCTACTTTGTGTACAATCAGCAATATGAAAAACTGTGCACTATATATGTAACATGAATTGTAATGCATTCTGCTGTCATATATAACAAATTGTAATTTTTAAAATGGTATCTGAACTTTATCCCTTTCTGTCCATTATTACCTTCATATAACATTCAAGAACTATACGGCAAGAAAATCTCTTTCTGAAGGCATCCTTTAACATCTTCATTGTTTTCCCCTCAAAATCAACAACTGTTAGAACTAAAGCTAAAATGATTAAAACAAGAACTATTCATCATATTTTGCTAGTCAAGGAAGGAAGGAAATACTTCACACCAAAATCAAAACTCCAAAAAATTATGTTTTCTGTGATTACCAAATGGATATGAATTGTTAAATCTCACTTGTAACCCAAACAACATGTTCTAAGTCACAAAAATAGACACTACTTTAATATCATTTACATGAAATAAAGATGTATATTATATTACAAAAGACACTGGGCCTCTAACCCCTATTTAAAAGTTGAAATACTTTTAAAAAATAGCCTGAAAGGATACATACCAAATTCTTGACATTTACCTCTCATAGAAGACAACCGCTCCAAGAGAAGGAAGATTGTCAAAACAATCTTTCAAACAATGAAAATAAAATTTTTAAGATTATATGACAAATTGTTAAGTGGACAGTAGAAATATGGGTTGTTATATTAGTCTTCAGTTTAAAACAACACAAAACAAATTATAATGAATAATAACAATGAAATCCTTTTCTTTCTCTGAAGCTTAATGAGATGGGCAAAGAGCAGAGGGATGGGAAAAAAGAGGAGGCCTAGAAGTTGAAAGAAACAATGCAAAGTGAAATCTGAATGAATTAAAAAGGGTACTCCTGATGGCTCCAATCCTCTATAAATCTAATAAGACTAAAAGGAGGTAATGGCAATAGCAACTGGCTTAGGGAGAGGGAAAGGTAAAGAAGATAAGAGCACACTTGCACACAGACAATATGAAACATCACTTCCAGAAAATATTAACTTACCAATATGTACTGTAGCTACTGCAATCCATACACACTGTATGCTGAGCTTTATCTTGCTTTTCTGACTTCTTATGGTTGGTTAAGGGTATTTGTGCATCTTCATAATGTTTTTTTGCATGGCCATTCACATACCTTATAAAAACCAAATGAAAGTTTATTTTAATATAAATATTGTTCTGAAAATTAAAGTACTAAGAAATAATAAACCAGGCATGGTATCACACACCTATAATCCCAGTGACTCAGGAGGCTGAGGCAGTAGGATCACAAGTTGCCTTGGCAACTTAGCAAGACTCTGTACCAAAATAAACATAAAAAGGGCTGGGGATGTAGATCATTGGTAGAGTATCCCTGGGTTCAATCCTTAGTACCACCCCCCGCCAAAAAAAAAACAAAAAACAGATAATAAAATTCAGTGTTAATTAAATTGAAACAAGAAAGAACTATAAAAGCATTCATTCAATTACTCAGTCATAAAGAAGAATGAAATTATGGCATCTGCAGGTAAATGGATAGAACTGGAGACTATCATGAAATAAGCCAATCCAAAAAATCCGAAAGCCCAATATTCTCTCTGATATGCAGATGCTAACACACAATGGAGTGGGAGGGATAAAAATTCATTGGATTAGACAAAGAAGAATGAAGGGAAGGAAGGAGGAACAGGAATATTAAAGACAATAAAATGAACTGGACATTACTTTCCTATGTTCCTATGAATATATGTTCCTACTTTTCTATGAATACATGACCAGTATAAGTACACATAGTGTACAACCACAAGAATAGAAAGTTATACTCCATGAATGTATAATATGTCAAAATCAACCCAGGGCCTCACAAATTGTAGGCAAGAATACCCACAACCCCTAAGGTCAGCTTATTTTTTTTTAAGAAGTTTATTTCGGCTCTTTAATTTTTTTTAACTTGTCTGCAGTCTACTTTTAATTGTTCACTAGACTAGGGCCAGGCAAGCAAAGGTATTACCCATGCAGATCAATGTCAGTATCACTGATATTATTATCACTTACAAA
This sequence comes from Callospermophilus lateralis, assembly GCF_048772815.1. NCBI lineage: Eukaryota > Metazoa > Chordata > Mammalia > Rodentia > Sciuridae > Callospermophilus > Callospermophilus lateralis. The sequence continues at coordinate 107,548,848 of NC_135307.1, read as the reverse complement.
TTTCTCTGCTGATGCTTTTTTTATAACTTTTTTCTTTTTCTAAATTTTTCAGATTGTTAGCTCCCAACTTGAGCAACTACCAAAGGTAAGTTCTGTAAAAAAAGTAATCAACCATTTTCCACAGGGTCATAGCTTAAATATGTCAGTCAAACATGGAAAAAGGATAATCCTCTTTTTTATGGACATGGCTTCAGATCTTTTGTTTGAATGCCTGAATAATCACCTATTCTTAGACAGAAACACATTTATTTGGAAACAATCCAAATAAAACACAAATCATCTTAAGTTTATAAAACTTATTTTTCTACATGGACAAAGATTATCAAAGGATGATTATATTCACACAAATTTTATAACATTTTTCAATACAGATATAATAAATCATTTTATTAAAGCACGCAAAATTAAATCAAGTATGGATTCATATGCACATGTATACATGTAAAGTCATCCACACCTTTACCTGAATACCACACAATACTACACTGCCACTACGAATACCTTATAACACAAAACTTGCTAGGTCCTAGAAAGCAGCCAATTTGTAGAAGCAAAGTCTACTTAAACAGTTAAAACAAATCTGGGTTAAATGGCACCAAAATAAACAAGCTTAGAGAGTTCAGACAACATTTTCACCATGAAGCACATTAATTGTACCCAAAGCAACACTTATCTTAGGGAAAGTAGGACAGTTATGGTAACTTCAAACCTACCTTCTATATCCCAGGAAAATGGAAACATTCAAGGCAATATTAATCTCAATTCAAAATTTAATTTTACTCTCCCCCGACTTTTTTTTTTTAAAGTGGGGATGGGGTACTGGGGATTGAAGTCAGGGACACTTGGCCACTGAGCCACATCTCCAGCCCTATTTTGTATTTTATTTAGAGAGACTCACTGAGTTGTTTAGCACATCCCTTTGGCTGAGGCTGGCTTGGAATTCAAGATCCTCTTGCCTCAGCCTCCAGATCTGCTGGGATTATAGGTGTGTGCCACAACACCCGGTTCTTTTTCCATTTTTTTGATACAACTTTAAATGTTTTAAATACAGTTAACTCTTGGGTATACACATGGGTTCCTACAAGTGAAGTATAATGAATTTTAAAGTAAAATAACTGTTAAAAGTATAAGCCCCAAAACTACATTTACTGGGTTCAAAAGAAACCTTTATCACATTCTGGGATATGAACTTAGGTGAGTTATTAATCTTTCTGTGCTTGTTTTCTTATTTATAAATAGAGGTAACAGTATAGTACTTGTGTTTAACAGGCTATCAGGTGATTATATTAGTCCATGGCTCAAAATGAATGAATATATTTTATTAGCATTTTCCTTTCTATGCTTAACTACTATTTCTTGAGAATTCAAACAACAGAATTGCTTAGAAAAGAGACACATTAAGCAAATATTTTGAGATAATACATCATTGCATAGGTCAAGAAACACTAATTAAAAAGGCAAACTATGCTATTAGGTTCAACGTCTAATCATGTTAATTTCTATTCTTATATTTATACTCCATATTATGAAAAATAATGGTACTATTTATGATGGGGAGTGCCTTTAGAATAAAAAAATTAATACTGAACAATAATAATAAATGACATTACCACTTTCAAGTCTTTGAAAACTCGTCATCTTTACATAGTGCACATGTGATCATTCGTTTAATTACAATACTACAGTCTCCAAATACACTAGATGTTCAAATGGTTCCTATAAATGTCAGTGATAAAGTTAGAAGTGTAACTATTGATGACATTAAGATCAACAATCTTAACTGGTAACTGGGTAATACCCAAATACGTTAGTCAAAAGTTAACAGTTTTGAATTAGATGCAGTGGCACATGTCTGTAATCCCAACAACTTGAGAGGCTGAGGAAGGATAGAAAATTTGAAGCCAACCTTGACAACTTAGTAAATTGTTTCAAAATAAAAAGGGCTGAGGATATAGTTCAGTGTTACAGTGCTTGCCTAGAATGCATAAGGCTAAGGGCTGAAATCTAGCATAGCAAAAAAAAAAAAAAAAAAAAAAAAAAAGTTAACAGTTTTATATAAACTAGCTAGCTTATATAAAAATAAATATTTCCCTCATGGAGTTTCGGATTTTAAATACTATAGAGATTTTGGCCTATAGCACAAGAGGGAAAGTTTCATCGTATGTGTCAGAGATTGCTAACTAAAATCACACACAAAAAAATAGGAGGTATTATGAAGACCAACAGAATATGTAGCTCAAATATGCTATCGATAAACTATGTTTCCTAGTTGAAAGAATATTCAACTTTAGACAAGTAGACTAAAATTACTAAAAAATCAGTACATTTAGCAATCAACACCTAGAATTACATGTTTTACCACCATTATTGTCTTTTATGAAAATTAGCTAGTCAGCTACATAAAATGGATATCTAAATTCAGGCTACTGTTAATATTCTACTTACTTAAACATATTTCTCTGAAGCTAAGTCAAATGTCTAAATTTAAGCTTGCTTATAATTAGAAACAGTCTACCTGCAGAGTCCAGACATTTTTCAATTTGTTTTTCCAAAAATCTACCTAGAGAATTATTTGTTGCTTGCTACTGAGAACATTAATTCTCCAATTTTTTCCTCAAAAATTTGTGAGGTCTTTTTACTGGCATATGATCTTTAAGATTTTTAGGTTTTATGAGATAAGAAGAAGACATAACTAGATAAATTTTATTGCATTATAATTCTCACCTTTCAAAATCTAGGAGAGGAATGTGTCTCTTTAAGTACAGAATTTAAATGCTTCTACTTTTCTTCTCTTTAAAAAAAAAAGTTATCTGTACAAAGTACTTTCAAGTTTCCTAAATCCTAAAGATTTTAAAACCACAACAGCCAAAATTAAGAGAAGCAGTTAACATTTCCAATGTACTCTTAAGTGTCTGCGGAAAGAACACTCAATTCCAGAACTTAATATGTGGGGTTAAAAAAAAAAGTGAAGTGAACAAAGATGCTCTTTTCATGCAACGAGGATCTAAAGATAACAATGGGGAAATATTCCAGATAAGCACAATACAGATTTCAGCCTGTGTGACTGGGTATGACTTCTTATCTTCTAATAATTTCAAAGTAGATTTTCTAAGCTAAAAGAGCAGTAGCAATAAACAAGCTATTGTAGCTAAAAGAACATAAAGGTTGGTATTTGAGTATATATTAGAACAAGTGTAAAAAAATTTAATATCATTTTGAAGCCAAAAACTGGGAAGAAATGTTCGGGATTAACTCTGGGGTGAGGTGGGGTAGGGGAAGTTAAGTCCATAGAAAGCAAAATGTCTTAATAGAACAATTAAACGTTTGGTACATCTTAGGAATAAACAACTCTACAGTGAGGTCATTTTCAAAGGGAATCCTTTTATCTTTAAGGTTGACATATAATAGATGAAACAAGATTGGCCATGTATTGATAACTATTGAAGTAAGTAAGGAGAACATGGAGTTCAATTATATTCTTTTGACAGAGTGAGACCCCATCTCAAAGGAAGGAAACAAGGGAGGGAAGGAAAAAAGAAAAAAAGTTCCCTTGTTTTGTTTTTCCAACCAAATATTACGAACAGATTATCTTGATAATCAAATTAACTCTTCTAAGTATCAATATGAAGCATTTTTCCATAGATTTTCCCAGTTAACACCAAAGAACAAAAAGATTCAATTGGAGAGGGAAAAGAACTATATGCTATGATTAACAAATCCAAGTCAATAAACTTTGACATAAAGCTTAAAGGCAAATATTAAAAAGCAAATAGGGTAGTGAAGTAACAAGTATGCCACCTACCTTCCACAGTGGACACTTGAACAAGTCAAACAGACCCAAGGGCTTTTGTTGGACCGGCACACTAATAAAAAAAAAATACAATATAGCAATTATATCATGTTATTTCTCAATTTCTCCCCTAATCTGTAACACATATCCTGTGATCAAGTTATAAATTCCGAGGCTGTTTAGGTGCAATGAGTCATAAAACCTTGCTTTATGAATGCAAATACAAACGGCTGCATTGAAAATAATATAAGTGCATGTCCACTACAGCTGCTTATTTTAATTGTTTATTTAATTCAAATAGCTTAACCACAAGTTAAACACATATACTTTTCTCCTTTATTACTTATTTCCTTTTACCACAGTCTCCAACAAGTTAATGATAGTCTATTTTAAGTCTAGTCTTCTAATCATACATCTTTGCCATGCAGGTCATTTACCACTATAAATAACAACTATTTCAGTATATTTAGTAAGAGTAACACCCTAAGGTTATAGTTATGAAGAGTAAGCCTAATTTTTAAAAAAGTAACTCTCAGTTGTGTAAAATACATGACAATGGCATATAATTCTTGCTAATATTATAATCAGGATGATATAATCAGATATAAGTAATATTATTTTAGGTATTACAGGAGTAGGACCGGCAAGGAGGAGTAAGAAAACATTTAAAATTCTGGTTAAATTTTTGTTTGTTTTTTACTCATTTGATTAAAAATATGTTCAGTACATGCTTTTCAAAAGAAGAGCAATATAAAATCACCTGGAAGCCAGGCATGGTGATGCACACCTGAAATCCCAGCAACTGGGGAGGCTGAGGCAGGAGGATCATAAATTTGAGGCCAGCCTTGGCAACTTAGCAAGACCCTGTCTCAAAATAAAGTAAAAGGGCTGGGGATGTGGCTCAGTGGTAGAGGACCTCTGTGTTCAATCCCAGTTACCCCTACACACACACACACACAAAATCATGTGGAAAGCTTTTTTAAAACACCTCTATTCCACTGAGGCAAAGATAACAACACTAGGATTGAAAAAGTACAAGGATGAAGATGTATCTCAGTTGTAGAGCACTTACTTAGCCTACATGAGATGCTGGTTCAATCCCCAGTACCACCAAATAAAAAGAAGCGCAAAGAACATGCATATTTTGAGAAAAGCAGCTTCTCAGATGATACCCTAATAAAACCCCTTGAGAAGCACTAGTCAGCCTCCTAGAGATATGGGCAGGATACCAACGGTACAACCACACACTCAGGATCACACCTGGCTCTTAGTAGGAACTTAATAAACATCTGTTAGAAATAAAGTTTAATTTTCTTAGTGTAGGAAACCATGCTTTTCCAAAAATCTGGTGCCTACTTTCATCTTTCTTGCATTATCACCCATCACAAGCCTTTTTCACAGTCAAGAAACTGTAAATAAGGCAAATCAAGAATAAAGTACCCTTTTAATGTATCCAGAAACATTTATTTTAACAAGTTCTTCCAAAGATATTTAATTATAATACCACTGTTTGACCTGCCCTTTACTGTAGTTTAGGTTCCAAATTCTGTGATAATACAGATTAATTTGTAGATTTTTATTTTGTAGAGAGAATTTCTAGACAGCAAACTCCCATCATTATGACCCTGTGATTATTAACCAACTTTGTATCTAGTCTAACCATTTGATTCCAATGCTCTTTCCTTAGTATCTATATATATAAGTTCCCAAATGCTCTGGGAACCAACTTTACCATTCTACTGGTTCCCTCATTAATAAGTCAAATAAATCTTTGATTATGTCCATTCTGTATTCCTATAAGAGGGGAGAAGGAAGGGGAAAAGCAGAATAAAGTGACATTCTGTCCAACAGACTCTCCCATCTGGCCAGAATAGGACTTGAACTGTTTTTGAAAATGAAAGCTTTGGAAGAGAAAATTCCCTTCAACCCTTTCCTTAATACATTCACACATTTACCTTAATTGACAAGGATGTCCTTGAAGACATTTGAGTGTTTTACTGAACTATGTCCAATTCTATTACACATGCATGTAAGCTGCATGACAGAAAGACCTAAAAGAATGCCTACCAAACTGTTAATAATTATTTAGGCAGGTACATGGGAAAACTATTGTAAGGGAAGACCATTGGCTTTGTATTTGCACATCTCTGTAGTGTTAGCCTCGCATGAAAAGAATATGACATTTTTATAGTTTGAAAAAAGTCCAATAAAAAAGTACATTAAAATGTTGGGTACCATGGTGCACACATGTAATCACAAGGACTCTGGAGGCTGAGGCATAAGGATCACAGTTCAAGACCAGCCTCAGCAACTGAGACCCTGTCTAAATAAGTTAAGTAAATGGGTGGGGAATGTGGCTTAGTGATTAAGTGCTATGGGTTCAATCCTTGGTACAAAAAATAAAAGTACATTAGAACAAAGCTTACTTGAATAGATATTCATGGTTTGAGGTATACTTTGGAGGACTGGGAAAACAATATTATGCTTTTTTGTTCTATCAAGTCTTTGTTTTAGCAAATATTAAGAAACATTGTAACTCAATCTGGAAAAAAAAAACTGTTGAAACTTGTGTGTTAGAGTGGAAAATTGGGTATTGAATTCAGGGGTGCCAGAGTTATATCCCCAGGCCTTTTTCATTTAGTTTCAAGACAGGGTCTTCCTAAAATGCCCAGGTTGATCTCAAACTTTCAACCTTCCTATCTCAGCCTTCCAAGTAACTGGGATTATAGGCATGTGTCACCTGGCCCAACTCTTGTCAAAATTTTATAGTATTCTGAAACAAAATAATTATATTACAGTAGTAGATTTAGGCCCAAGTTAAGCATTCAAAGAGTTTTTAAATTATGCAGGATGTTCCTCTTTTTTCCCTTTGATTTGGAGTGTTTCCTACCAAGTGTTCCTTTTCCCCTTTTTTATAGTTACAAACATACACACAGTACAGTTTTGTGATCTTATTTTTCCTCTATTGCTATATGAGTGCATTTTCTCACATTATTGCTTTTAAAACAGGGTATTATGTCTCTGGACTTAAAATAGCTCAAAAACTATTATTAATTCTTAAAACTTCTGAGTTACAAATTTTAAAATGATACACTAAGGTTTGGGGGGAAGAATTCAAATAATGCCTTAATGGTATGGGTTTTGAGATGATAAAAATGTTTTGGAACTAGACAGAGGTGGTAGTTGTGGAACAACTGTGGATGTACTAAATGCTACTGAATTTGTTCCCTTTTAAAAATGGTTGATTTTATATATGAATTGCACCTAAGTAGAAGATACCTACATATAATACTCTTAAGGCAAGGATGAAGAGAAAAAATAAAAGGAAATAAGGTTCTGAACTTCCAAAAAATTGGAAACAAGTGACTTTGCCTTTTTAATAAACCTAAAAATAAAAATACAAAAAACAAAAATCCCTTCACTGATTCAAGAAATCTGATATCTTCTATCATTTATTATAAGAAAGTTGATGTGTGATAGAGCAGTTAGTCTTGACTATTTAAACGACCATAATCCCCGAGAGTATAATATATTCACAGCAAAAAAAAAAAAAAAGACTAGAAAACTATAGAGAATAGGGATATTATAGGGGATTCTGAAGCCAATAAATAGCATTGCTTTGGGAAATATTTACTCTGTTTATACCCCTTACCCCAGTTTAAGAACTGTTAGTATACCCAAGACAATTATAAGATGAAGGATACTTGCTTTAAATTAAACTAATTCTCCATTATTGTTAAGAATGAAACAGGTGGATGGAGATATAGCTCATTAGTAGAGCGTCTGCTTGAGGCCCTGGGTTCAATCTTCAGTACTGGAAAAATTAAAATGAAGGAAAGAAAGATCATAGCATGAATGACAGAATACTACAGATCATCTTAAAATCATTTATTTTGGTCACCTTTAGGGAAAATGTCTTATTATTAAAAGGAGTTCCAATTTGTAGACAGATACGTTTCAAAAGTTTATCTGTAGTATGAATGCATTTCCCATAGAAACAGAATTAAAAGTTTCTAGGCTCTTCTATAAAATGCTACATGAAACTTAAATACTGGTACATGCACACATATGCATACACATGATAAAAACACACGTAATAAAATTATTTTTAAGCTCTGAATACAGTATCTATTCAGCAAAACGTAAAATAATTAAAGGGTTTTTTAAAAAAAATATTTTTAGTCTTCTATGCTGGTATTTGAGAGAAAGTGAGAAAGATGGAAACTCCTGGAAGTTCATAAAGAGATATCTGTAAATTAATAGGAGCTCTTTAATATACCTAATTATATCTCAAAGTGATGCCAAGGTAAAGAAACCATGCAATGTATTCTGCGAACAGTTACACTTGACCATAGCAAGGTCATTTGGCATTTCATAAATAAAGACTCATCTTTCATTCAGATTATAATTTTTTTCCAAACCAATATATCCTCTCCTTTAGTAAAGCTCTCCCATTTCCTTAGTGTCTCCTAACCCTAATTTCAATTTCATCTCTCAGCTTCTGTGTATCTTAGATCAATAACTGGCACTGTGAGGATTCCTTTCACTCTTCTCCTCTTCCTAGACAGCTCCAGAATCTTTCTCTCTCCCTGTTCCCATCTCCGCCTCCAGCTCTTCAAGTTGGGGAAAAAAAGACCTGTGTCTGGTAGGAATGAAGAACATCTTGATCCTCTCTAGAGCTTGGGCCATTTTCCAGAAGGCAGAAGCTATAACATAAGCTTGAAAAATGGGTACAAGAGTCCCACCTCTAAAACATGCCTCAAACTCATGTCTTCTTCCTAAAGTCCAAAGCTTTAATTTCCCTGGAAACCAGAGGCTCAGAGGTAGAGGAAAAACATTTAAGTGACCTACAGATCAAATTGGTTTTACTCTCTACTATTCATATGAAGGAAATAGCAATCTGAGGGACAAAGGGCAGAACTATGAAATTCTGGGCTTTAAGGGCTTATTCACACAAACATTTTCAAGTTCTGCTTGAAAGACAAAATGGCACCCACACTGAATATTGTATAATATTTTTTATACATAACCATTGATTTTCAATATCCTCTTAGTAGTCACTATATAAAACCTAATAACAAAGGACATATGATATTCAAAGACTATCAACAATTCTAATATTTTTGACAATTACTGTTTTCAAAAAAATTCATCACTGTCTACACACAAAGTAGTACAAGCATACAGTACTAATAGGTAAGTCATTTACAGTGCATACATTATTCAGAGTTGTTTTAACTAAGAGAAAAAGCTCTGCTCTTCTCAAGAATGAAGAAAAACGAGGATCAGATCTAGGATTCTAATCCTAGCTCTACCATTATTACCTATAAAAGTGCAAATATTCCTACTATTCTGAGTCTATGTCTTCATTGTAAAATGAAGAGTAGGCAATGACCTTGTCCCTTCTAATTACAAAATTATTCAAAGACATCGACTGGCAAAATTTAAAAAAATCAATCATTTCATCCTCCCTTATAAATAAAATCTTCTAATTCTACTTTCCACCCAATTTTCTTAAAGGGCTTATGTAGAGCTACAACTGCTAATGTAGTATAATTTTCTAAACCTGTGGTTTTCAGGTTTTTTCCCCTGCTTCCCATCATCTCTGAAGCCAATACATTCCCACTATATTGCTCTCCTCAGTATTAGCAACTCACTACACAGAAAGGTGGAAAGGAAGTATGTGGAATCACTGTTCAAAGCTGTTACAAACATGCTGACACAACAAGAAAACTCAGAACCCCAACCCTACATACAATTTTTAAAGCACAACATTTTCAAAATATTAGCAACCCATAAGAAAATATCCATAATATATTTCTTTTTTTTTATTGGTTGTTCAAAACATTACAAAGTTCATGACATATCATCTTTCATACATTTGATTTAAGTGGGTTATGAACTCCCATTTTTACCCCAAATACAAGTTGCAAAATCACATCGGTTACACATCCACATTTTTACATAATGCCATATTAGTGACTGCTGTATTCGGCTACCTTTCCTATCCCCTACTATCCCCCCTCCCCTTCCCTCCCATCTTCCCTCTCTATCCCATCTGCTGTTATTCAATTCCCTCCCTTGTTTTTTTTTCTTTTTCCCCTTTCCCCTCACAAACTCTTATATGTAATTTTGTGTAACAATGAGGGTCTCCTTCCATTTCCATACAGTTTCCCTTCTCTCCCTTTCCCTCTCACCACTCGTCTCTGTTTAATGTTAGTCTTTTCCTCATGCTCTTCCTCCCTGCTCTGTTCTTAGTTGCTCTCCTTATATCAAAGAAGACATTTGGCATTTGTTTTTTAAGGATTGGCTAGCTCCACTTAGCATAATCTGCTCTAATGCCATCCATTTCCCTGCAAATTCCATGATTTTGTCGTTTTTTAGTGCTGCATAATACTCCATTGTGTATAAATGCCACATTTTTTAATCCATTCATCTATTGAAGGGCATCTAGGTTGATTCCAGAGTCTAGCTATTGTGAATTGTGCTGCTAGGATCATTGATGTGGCAGTATCCCTATAGTATGCTCTTTTAAGGTCCTCAGGGAATAGTCCGAGAAGGGCGATAGCTGGGTCAAAGGGTGGTTCCATTCCCAGCTTTCCCAGGAATCTCCATACTGCTTTCCATATTGGCTGCACCAATTTGCAGTCCCACCAGCAATGTACAAGTGTACCCTTTTCCCCACATCCTCGCCAGCACTTATTGTTGTTTGACTTCCTAACCTCAAAAAAAAAAAAATAAAATACTTGGGAATCAACCTAACAAAAGAGGTGAAAGATTTATACAATGAAAACTACAGAACCCTAAAGAGAGACATAATATATCTCTTTTAAAAAAAAGTCAAAATTTGTGGGACTGGGGTTGTAACTCAGTGATACAGCACTTGCCTAGCATGAGTGAGGCACTGGGTTAGATTCTCAGCACCAAATACAAATATAAAAAAAAAAGATCCATCAACAACTAAAAAATATATATATATATTTTAAAAAGGCCATTTGTATGTAGCATATACTGTATAGCAAGACTATATATGAATATTATACTTCATTTGATATTCTACAATCCAAAGAGATATGAACTACTATTTGGCCTATCTTATAGATTAGGAAATTGAGGCACATAAAGTTATACAACTTGCTTTGTTAAGCAACAAAGCAAAAACTCAAACTTATACTGTTTTTGAAATCATAGACTATGGCAAAGCAGATAAAACCAGAAAACTGACACTTACATTTGGTTTGTTTTTCCTTTTCCTTTTATTTATTTTTAGAGACAGGTCTTACTATATTGTCCAGGCTGGTCTTGAACTCCTTAAGCTTAAGGGCCTCCTGTCTCAGCCTCCTAAGCAGCTGAGACTACAGGTTTGTGCCAGGGAATGCCACTATACCCAGCTTCACTTTTGTTGTAAAAAGAAATCATACTATACATTTCTATGTCTGTGCAGATATTATAGCTCTACGTAAATTTTAAAAGTCTAAAAGGGTATTATAGTAACTGTTAACAGTTATATAAAAGAAATGGTATGGTAAGTGGAGCCACAAAGACCTGTTTTCATTTTCAACTGTACTATTTGAAGTTTTTCAAACAGCATTACTTCTTTCACAATAAATGTTAAATTTAAAAAGCTTTAAAAATGAAAGAAATTGTGGATCCAAGATGGCGGGCCAACGGGAGGTTGTGTCGCTCCATGACCTGGGTCTCAAGTAGTGAGAATACTGCTTCTCTGTGAGCTATATTCCTGCTCCCATGCAGGAATCACGGCCACTGTGCCAGTGGAGGGCTCCAGGCCTCAGAGTCAGGTTGGGTCTCCCAACTACTCGCCCATGCAAGACTACAGGGTACCGGGAGCAGGACCATTGACATCAGCACTGGCGCAGAACTTTCAGCCACCTCCCCCACCCCCAGCAGAAATTATGGACACTGCTCCCACGCAGGCCACCTGACAGCTTACCATGTGCAGGAACTCTGGCTACCACTCCCGTGTAGAACCCCCATCTACAAATGTGGGGCTCCCCCGGTCCCCACTATCTAGGGACTCTGCAGCAGTGGAGATAGTCCCCTAAGCGTAGTGGCCTGCCTGCACCCGAGAACTTCACATAGGCTCTGAAGTCAGTCAACAGCCACACACTGCACTCCACTGAGCTGTCTCTGAACTCAACATCCAACATCATTGCCTGGCTCCCCACCATATCCAACACCCCATCACTGAAAGCAGGCGCCTCCATCTTGGACCACCTTTATCACCATCTTTAGTGGGGGCAACCCCTAGTTTGGAACTCTGGCTGGCCAGGTACCCAGTCTCTAACTCCTCCCTTTCCCAGCAGCCGCTACCCTGGCACAGCGACTCCCTGGTTATCTTCACCTTCCTGAGGGCGGATATACCAGCTAACAACAGAGGACACCACTATTGGATGAGAGGGGAAGCAGGAAAGATATTGATCTCCAACCCAAACAATCCTTGTTTCTTCCTTCAAGATTTTTTTTTTCTTCTCCCTCTCTATTCTCCTGCTCTCACATCCCCAACATATGTGAAACAAAATACTTTGCATGTATTAGGATTTTGAGGACTGGGACATCTGAATAGTATATTACAGTTGTATTGTATATTCTTTTGTTTGTATCTTTTATTTTTTCCCCCACCATTTCTAGTACTTGTCTATGGAAAATTACTTCTGCTACTAATCTGCCTCTTTAGATTTCTCTTTTATGCTTCATAAGATATAATAACTATATTCTCACCTCCTCAGCATATCATCCTATTCCTCACCCCCAGTTCTTTGTCCACCATCAGAAATTGTAAACCCTTTTATAAACCTACTGAGTAAATTGCAGATAATAAATGAATTTACCATTTCTGTACATTGTGACCAAATTGTAAATGTCTTAATAGCAAGCATTTGTTTTTAGGGTGTATACTGTTTATATTAGGATCTGTTAACATTGTCCTTCACCTCAAAGGAGAGGTATTAGAACCCTACAGGGGCACTATAATGCCTAGGATCCACAGTGCTAGAAGGGAAGACACACAAGCAATATGAAAAGACAAAGGAAAAAAGTGCCCCAAACAAATCAAGATACCCACATTATTAGAATCCATGGCCAGCAAAGCAGAAGAAATTACAGAGAAGGAGTTCAGGATGTACATAATTAAAATGTTCTGTGAATTAAAGGATGATATGAGAGAGCAAATACAGGCAGTAAAAGATCATTTTGACAAAAAGCTACATAAACAAATACAGAAAACAAAAGAGTATTTCAATAGGGAGATAGAGGTTCTAAAAAAAAAATCCTTGAAATGAAAGAAACAATAAACCAAATTAAAAGCATCACCAATTGAAAGCATCACCAACAGATTAGATCACTTGGAAGATAGAAACTCAGACAATGAAAACAAAATATATAATCTTGAAAAGAATGTGGACCACACAGCGAAAATGGTAAGAAACCATGAGCAGACATTCAAGAAATATGGAATAGCATAAAAAGACCAAATTTAAGAGTTATTAGGAGAGAGGAAGGCATAGAGTTCCAAACCAAAGGAATGAGCAATCTATTCAATGAAATAATATCAGATAATTTTCCAAACATGAAGAATGAAATGGAAAACCAAACTCAAAAGGCTTACAGTTTGCCAAATATACAAAATCACAACAGATCCACACCAAGACACATTATAATGAAAATTTCTAATATACAGAATAAGGCAAGAATATTAAAAGCCACAAGAGAGAGAAAAGAAATCAGATTGCATATAGGAGGAAACCAATTAGATTATATGTAGATTTTTCAACCTAGACGCTGAAAGATAGAAGATCCTGGAACAACTTTATAAAGCTCTGAAAGAAACAGATGCCAATGAAGAATCTTACATCCAGCAAAATTAAGCTTTAGATTTGATAATGAAATAAAAATCTTCCATGATAAACCAAAGTTAAAAGAATTTACAGCTCCAAAGCCAGCACTACAGAACATGCTCGGCAAAATATTCCATGAAAAGGAACTGAAAAACAATCATTATACAAAATACATGTATGAAGATGTGAGAGAAAAAAAAAAGAATACTGTTACCTTAGATTAGGTAGAAAGAAGTGATGGGAGGGGAGAGGGGGATAGGAAAGATAGTAGAATGAAACAGACATTATTATTACTGTGTGTATATATGTGACTGCATGATCAATATGATTCTGCAACCTGTACACTCAGAAAAATGAGAAATTATATCCCACCTGATTCAAATGTATGATTTATCATAGTCATTGTACTGTCATGTATAACTAATTAAAACAAATTTTAAAAATTAAAAAAAGAAAATCAGCAAAGTGAGGTATTACACTAAAGGAAAAACTAATCAAAGGAGAAACCAAGTCAAGCTAAATAACAAAAATGGCTGGGGATACAAATCACGTCTCAATAATAACCCTGAATGTTAATGGTCTAAACTCACCAACCAAAAGACACAGACTGGCAGATTGGATTAAAAAATAAAGACCTAACAATATGTTGTCTCCAAGAGACTCATCTCATAGGAAAAGACATCCACAGACTGAAGGTGAAAGGTTAGGAAAAATCGGTACCACTCACATGGACTGCAGAAGCAAGTAGGGGTTTTTCCATCCTCATATCAAAAAATCAGACTTCAAGCCAAAGTTAATCAAAAGGGATAAAAGAAGGATAATTCATACTGCTTAAGGAAACCATTCATCAACAAGATATAACAATAATAAATTTATATGCCCCAAACAATGGAGCATCTATATTCATCAAACTAACTCTTCTCAAGTTCAAGAGTCAAACAGACTACAACACAATAATTCTGGGTGACTTTAACACCTCTTTTACCACTGGATAGATGATCCAAATAAAAGCTGAAAAAAGGAACTATATAACTCAATAATACAATCAATAACTTAGACTTAACTGACTCATCCCTCAGTGAATGAATGCACTTTCTTAGCAGCATATGGATCCTTTGCTAAAATAGACCATATATTATGCCACAAGGCAACTCTTAGCAAATATAAAAAAGTAGAGATACTACCCTGCATTCTACCAGATCATAATGGAATGAAAATAGAAATCAATGATAAAATAAAAAATAAAAAAGCTACTCCAACACCTGGAGAATAAATAATATGCTACTGAATGAACAATGAGTGGCAAAAGACATCAAGGAGGAGATTAAAAAAATTCTTGGAGTTGAATGAAAACAGATTCAACATATCAAAATCTCTGGAACACTATGAAGGCAGTTCTAAGAGGAAAGTTCATTGCATGGAGTTCATTCCTTAAAAAAAAAAAAAAAAAAAAAAGTCAACAAATAAATGACTTAACATTACATCTCAAATCCCTAGAAAAAGAAGAACAAATCAACACCAAAAGCAGAAGACAGGAAATAATTAAATCAAAGCTGAAATCAATGAAATTAAAACAAAACAAACAATTGAAAAAAGCTGACAAAATAAAAAGTGGGTTCTTTGAAAAAATGAAGCCATGCCAATGAAGAGGAGAAAGAAAACTCAAATTACTGACATATATGATGAAAAAGGAAATATCACAACAGATACTACAGAAATACAGAAGATAATTAGAAATTGTTTTAAAAACTTGTACTCTAATAAAATAGAAAATATCGAAGGCACTGACAAATTTCTAGAGTCATATGATTTGCCCAAATCCAATCATGATGATATACATAATTTAAACAGATCAATTTCAAGCAATGAAATAGAAGATGCCATCAGAACCCTACCAACCAAGAAAAGCTCAGGACCAGATGGATACATAGCCGAGTTCTACAAAGACCTATAAATAACTAATACCAATACTCCTCAATTTATCTTAGGAAATAGAAAAAGAGGGAGCACTTCCAACCTCATTCTACAAGGCCAATATCACCCTGATTCCAAAACCAGGCAAAGATACATCAAAGAAAGAAAACTTCAGACCAATATCTCTAATGAACATAGATGCAAAAATGCTCAATAAATTTCTGGCAAATCGAATACGAAAACATATCAAAAAGATAAACCCACGATCAAGTGGGGTTCATCCCAGGGATACAAGATTGGTTAATCAATAAATGTAATTCATCACATCAATAGACGTAAAGAACCATACAATCATCTCAATAGATGCAGAAAAAGCATTTGACAAAATACATCACCCTTCATGTTCAAAATATTAGAAAAACTAGGGATAACATCACAACATCGTAAAAGCTATCTATGCTAAGCCCCAGGCCAACATCATTCTAAATGGAGAAAAATTGAAAGCATTCCCTCTAAAAACTGGAACAAGACAGGGATGCCCTCTATCACCACTTCTGTTTAACATAGTTCTTGAAACATTGGCCAGAGCAATTAGACAAAAGAAATTAAAGGGATACAGACAGGAAAAGAAGAACTCAAATTAGCACTATTTGCCGACAATATGATTCTAACCTAGAAGACCCAAAAAATTCTACCAGAAAACTTCTAGAACTAGTAAATGAATTCAGCAAAGTAGCAGGGTACAAAATCAACACCTATAAATCAAAGGCATTTCTGTGTATCAGTGACAAATCCTCTGAAAGGGATTTACATTTACAATAGCCTCAAAATAAAATAAAATAAAATACTTGGGAATCAACCTAATGAAAGAGGTGAAAGACCTCTACAATGAAAACTACAAAATGCTAAAGAAAGAAATTAAAGAAGACCTTAGAAGATGGAAAGATCTCCCTTGTTCTTGGTAGGCAGAATTAATATTGTCAAAATGACCATACTACCAAAAGCATTATACAGATTTAATGCAATTCCAATCAAAACCCCAATGACATTCTTAATAGAAACAGAAAAAGCAGTCATGAAATTCATCTGGAAAAATCAGACATCCAGATTAGCTAAAGCAATTCTTAGCAAGAAGGGTAAAGCAGGTGGTGTCACTATACCAGACCTTAAACTACACTACAGAGCAATAGTAACAAAAAACACATGGTATTGGCACCAAAATGGACTGGTAGACCAATGGTACAGAATAGAGGACACAGAGACTAACCCACATAATTATAGTTATCTTATATTAGACAAAGGCACCAAAAACATACATTGGAGAAAAGATAGCCTCTTCAACAAATGGTGCTGGAAATCTAGAAATCCATATACAACAAAATGAAATTAAACCCCCATCTCTCACCATGCACAAAACTCAACTCAAAGTGGATCAAGGACCTAGGAGTTAAACCAGAGACCTGAGTCTAATAGATGAAAAAGTAGGCCCAAACTGCCATTATATTGGATTAGGCCCCTACTTCAATCTTTAATGTTTATTTTTTAGTTGTAGTTGGACACAATATCTTTATTTATTTATTTTTATGTGGTGTTGGGGATAGAACCCACCCAGGGCCTCGCCTATGCTAGGCGAGTGCCCTACCACTGAGCCACAACCCCAGGCCCTACTTCCTTAATAAGACTCCTATAGTGCAAGAATTAAAATCAAGAATTAATAAATGGGATGGATTCAAACTAAAAAGCTTCTTCTCAGCAACAGAAACAATCAGTGAGATGAATAGAGAGCCTACAGCTTGCGAGCAAATTTTTACTGTGTACACAAAAGATACAGCACTAATCTGTAGGGTTTATAAAGAACTCAAAAAACTAAATACCATAAAAAAACAAATAACCCAATAAATGGGAATTAAAAACAGCATACTACAGGGACACAGACACATCAATGTTTATAGTAGCACAATTCACTATAGCTAAACTATGGAACCAACCTAGATACCCTTCAGTAGATGAATGGATAAAGAAAATGGAATATTACTCAGCAATCAAAGAGAATAATATCAAGGCATTTGCAGGTAAATGGATGGAGTTGGAGAATATAATGCTAAGTGAAATTAACCAATCCCCAAAAATCAAATGCTGAATATTTTTTTTGATATAAGGAGGGTGATTAATAGTGGGGTTCGGAGGGGGAGCATGGGAAGATTAGAGGAACTCTAGATGGGGCAAAGGGATGGGAGGGGAAGGGAAGGGGAATGGGGGCAGAAAAGAGAGTGGAGTGAGATGGACATCATTACCATAAGTACATGTATGAAGACATGAATGGTGTGAATATATTTTGTATACAACCAAAGATATGAAAAATTGTGCTATATATGTATAATATGAATTGCAATGCATTCTGCTGTCATATATAACAATTAGAATAAAAAATTTAAAAAGAAAACAAAAAAAATTAAAGAAACTGTAATTATAAATTTTTCTTAATAAAATGGACTTATTCTAAATTTTCAAGCACAAGTAATAAATTTAACTAAAAATCCAGTATCATAATTTTGGATTTGCAAAACATAATCAAAAATTTTTAAATTGTGTGGCTTTTGTTAAAACATACACACACAAACTCGATATGAGTTTCAATAGTAAAAGTGTTCCTGGAATTTGACGACAGGGTAAATATCATCATAAAAAATATACATACATACATATATGTGTGTGTGTATATATATATATTCCAGTACATAGGTAGAAATATATTCCTTTCTGACCCAATTTATCCTCTATTTCACATATATAAATATATATTTATATTTATATAACTATTAAGCATTTTTATAACTTTATTTTTTTATATTTTTATGTGGTGCTGAGGATCAAACCCAATGCCTCACATGTGCTAGGCAAGCACTCTACCACTGAGTCACAATCCCAGCCTGATATATTTTTATATTTAGGAGCAAGATATGTAATCTTCCATACACCATAAAGACTCTTAGAACTGCATGCTCAGAAACCTATGCTATGCTAAATATTCTGAAGTGTCTTTGAATGCCTTGAAATTATTGGGAAAAGAAACTGGTAAAGTCACAAAAAACAGGAACCAAGCCATAATATAGTCCAAAAAAGAAATGGAACCATACTAAGCAACTGTCAAAGGTGCCAAGGCAGTCTGAATGTAGCCAAAATCATTGATGTCTCCCATCCCCACAATGCTGTTCATTATGGGAATGGGTATTTTGGTTCCCAGGGAACAGGGCAACAGGAGAATTCTCATAAAAAGCAACAAGACGTGGGCTGGGGTTACTGCACAGTGGTAGAGCACTTGCCTAGCGTGTATAAGGCACTAGGTTTGATTCTCAGCACTGCATATAAATAAATAAAATAAAGACTCATTGACAACTTAAAAAAAAAAAAAAGGCAACAGGAGATACTCAGGGCCAAAGACGTGAGCCAAGGAAGAGCATGGAGCTAAGCAGAGGTACAAATACTGGGAGAGAAGACCAAGCACAAGGCACCAAATCCAAAATGTTCAGAAGTACCAGATAGAGACTCAAGGCCAAGATCATAGAACCCTGAGTTCAGAGCCTAGGCAGGGAGACATTTATGAAGCAAAGCTTGTCTCCATTGCCTTTCCATTTCCCCCCCACAAAAACCTTTTCCACTTTCTTCCTTCAAGCAGCTCTTTAACTTCCATTCCTTTCTTATTCTAGTCTGGCAATCCATCTCTCCTATAACATTAGATAAGTAAATTAATTGCTGGTAAAGTCACAGTTAAAGCATTTGTCTTAACAGTTCCCACCTTTCTGCTTAAATGCCTTGTGGTAGATTGAATATGGCCACAAATTCTTTCACACTTTCTTCTTCCCATAGAGAGGCAAGTTCTATGTCCTCATTTCCGGAATCTGGGCAGGCTCGGCAATTGAACATGGCAGAAGTGATTCCAATTTGCAAGTCCAGATCTTATAAAAGTCACAGCTTCCTCTTCTTACTGCTTGGAATGCTTGCTCTAGGGGAAGCCAGCCACACCATAAGAAATTATTATCCTGAGACCAACATACTGTGAAAAGCCCAAACCCCATCTGGAGAATATGACATCAGAGGGACCAGAGAAATAACTAACTCACACAGAGACATGCTGAATTAAGAAACCACTTTGGAAGATGTTCTAGCCCCAGAAACGTTGCCTGATAAAATCTCAGTCAAACTATTCTACAAAATTATAAGCAAAACAAATTTTTTTAAAACTACTAGGATGCAGGACAGTTTGTTACCCAGCAATAGACAACTGCCATAGAGGAGGGGTATTAATTATAAAACTTCTACCACATCTGCTAAACTCCTCGCTGGAATGTATGACAATTGTTTAGCAGAAGAATGGGAACTTTAAAAGGGTCTACCCAACAGGAATCTAAACTATCCAAAGACAAGTCTATCTCCTCTACAACAGAGACAGTGAGAGGTAAACAGCAGTTTAGCCTCAATTCAGCTGCCATAATCCTTTGGATTAAATATTTGTTTCACATCAATATTTAAAAAACAAATCCAAACATGCTGCTGCTACCATAAGACAAACTTAGTCTTTAGAATGAGCAGCACTCCTAATGTTGACTTACATTGTAAAAATAGTAACAAATAGCAAGTTCAAAACCTTCACAAATTCTAAAGCACCATTCTCATACAAATCACAAGTTCTGCATAAAGATCCTTAAAAAGTGCCATAGGCACTTTTCTGTTCATTAAACGCTACAAAGCCTTATACTTCCTTCCTTTTGCTTTTCTGGATTATGTTATTTAATAAGCATTGTGGAAAACCTCAGGTTGAGGACAACCTACTCCATCTCTATTTCTAATTCTATCTTTACCCTAGGAGTTCTGATATCCCAAGATTTCTTAGGAAGTACTCACAACTTTCTCTAGTTCCTATTAAGTTATTCCCCAGCTGGCCTGGCAGGGCAAAAGGGACAGTGACCAGAACTCTGCTCACATTATTTCAGTTGCAAAGGTCTTGATCTCCTTTCCTTGCCTCCAAACCCTGTCAAAAGAACCCCTTCCTTTTTAAAATTTGTTCTAATTAGTTATATATGACAGTAGAATGCATTTTAACACATCATACATAAATAGAGTATAATTTCTCATTTTTCTGGTTGTATATGGTATGCAGTTACACCAGTCGTGTAGTCATTTGTGCCCACAGGGTAATAATGTCCAATTCATTCTATTATCTTTCCTACCCCATACCCCTCCCCTCCCTTCATTCCCCTCTGTCTAATCCAAAGTACTTCTATTCTTCCTTAGTCGCCCCCCACCTATTGTGAAAGAGCATCCACATATTGGCTTTTGGTTCTTTGGGACTGGCTTATTTCATTTACATGATATTCTCTAGCTCCATCCATTTACTGGCAAATGTCATAATTTCATTCTTCTTTAAGGATGAGTATATTCCATTGTGTGTAGTGTGTGTGTGTGTGTGTGTGTGTGTGTGTGTGTATAACATTTTCTTTATCCATTCATCTGTTGAAGGGCACCTAGGTTGGTTCCATAGTTTAGAATTGTGAATTGAGCTGCTATAAACATTGATGTGTCTGTGTCACTGTAGTATGCTGACTTTAAGTTCTTAGGGTATAAACTGAGGAGAGGGACAGCTGGGTCAAAATTTTTTTATACAAAAATGTACCGAACCAAATGTGTTACTTTCATAGGAATTCACTGTTATTCTGTGGGCTCAAAATAAATGTTAGCAGTTATGTGATATAGTGAACCAAGTATGAACTTCAGAACCAATATAGCCTACCATTCTTTTATTTTAGAATCTTACTGTAACAGTTGGTTCCACAGTCTATTTTTCTTCATTATAAAAGGGGAAAATACCAACTCTATCTCACATGGCTATGGTAAGGATTTCAAGAGACAAACTTATGAAGTACACAGCATAGAGCCTAAGAAATAGAAAAGCACCCAGTGAGCTGGTCACAGTGGCACACACCTGTAATCTCGGCTACTCAGAAGGTTGAGGCAGGAGAATTCCAAATTGAGGCCAATCTCAGCAATTTAGGGAGACCCTTAGCAACCTAAGGAGACCCTGCCTCAAAATAAAAAAAAAAAAAAAATTAAAGGATAAAGGATGTCACTCAGTGGTAAAGTGCCTGTGGGTTCAATCACAGTATCAAAGAAAAAAAGAAAAAAGAAAAAAAAAAGTGAATGTCAGATATCAGTTCTCCTCCTAAAACATATGTAAAAGAATAAAATCACTGTCAGGATTGTACACACTGCAGTTAACAGATGTCCACACCACAATTAACAGTTTTCTTCAGCTTACATTCTTTAAAAGAATTTCAATTGACAATATTTTTTCCACAGAAAAATTCCAAATACTATAAGTCAAATTAAAGCCAGCAAAAATCCCTCAGAAACTCCTCCTATATCTGACCTAAGATGAAATCCAAAACATCAAATTAATGAAATCAAATGTTCAATTTTAATACTTATTTCAAAGCTTATGTAACTATTATAACCACCATATCAAATCATTAAATTTTAGAAATCCAATGTAAAATAAATCCTTCTAGAAACAAAATGCATTTTATATGCAAATTTTGAGAGATAATGTAAGTAGATTCAGACAACTTAGTAAGATGCTACTCAAATAAAACATTTACATATAGAAGCAACTCAAGAACCAAGCCATACTGAAATACACCAAAATCAGAGGTATTCAGAACAGATATTAAATCCTTGTTTGTCAATTTAAGCAACCAAAGTATACCTTGGGTATCTATTCTATTTGGTATATTATCAGTACACGGCAACAAATTGAATTGTCAAAATTCAGACTAAAAAAGATGTTAAGTTCTTAATGTAAACTATTTCATATTCTAATATCAAAAGCAATGAGGTTACAGGCCAAGTCATCTAATTGTAACTTGTAACTTTTTAAAATTTTGCTTAACATAATGGTCTCTAATTCAATCCATTTTCCTGCAAATGACAGTTTCATTTTTATTTATAGCTGGTAACTTCTAACTTTTATTCAAGCAAAGTGAACAGGAACTATTTCAAATTATCCCAAATTTAAGATATGGTTATCAGCTTATTTTTGTAGAACAGTAGGTTTTAACTTGTACCCTAAATAATTCTTATTTATCCACCTTATTATCTAGACCTCTTTAAGAATCAATGTCCTTAGAGCAATCAGAAGTTAATTTTGAGACTTTTCTACATCAGAGCATGCACAGAAAACAATAACACCTGTATGACACATGTACATAAACTGAAAAGGCTTCTCAGGGCCAGAAGTAATCTGTCTGGGGGCAAAGCCACCCTCACAGTAAGGGAATCATTTAACTCCATATATAAGTAATACCATCTGTGGTCCCTCTGGCAGGAAACTACATTAGCCAATCTTTGACATGGTTATCTAGCAATGCAGCTGGAAGAGGTCTGACTCCTATTCCAATGCCCACTTGTTAGAACAAAAGCATTATCTGGGAATATAAGATGTCATTCCTCTAAGGACCTGCAGTTCATAATCATCAATCCTCTGAGACCTATCAGTGAATGCTGAAATCCTTATTTCTATCCTATATAGAACTGTCTTGTCCTACTGCCATTCTATAATCCTAAGAAGGAGCCGTCAACAGTTTGCAAAAAGAAACCTATGTAAATTAAATTAAAAGTGAGAAGTTTCAGAAACAGCTAGGTCTGAGCACTGATATGTATGTATAAGGAACAGTCAACTGCTTAAATGAATGTTGACCCAAAGCATATTAGTTTATTAATTTACTAAAAATATTCCCAAGGTCAATTACAGTTTTTCAAGGTTTCCTAGACAGAAAAATAATTCCAACAAAATATTGCATTGAAATAAATAGCCTTGAATACATTGGTAAGGCCACAAAAAATAGGAAGATAGGAGTAGGCAGGCAAAGAACTGAATTATTATTATGAAAGCATTTACACATTACTGCTTGCACAATTAAAAAGTTAAATTTTTATTCACACTCAGTGATACATAATAACAATAATTATATACCTATTATTATAAAAACAAAATCTCAAAAGTGTCTAGAATAGCTGCTACAAATTACTTTAACAAGGAGGAAAACACTAACTTTAGATTGAATTAATCTAGCAAATATTACCTTACTAAAACAAAAGCAATCAAAGTTAACATCACCAAAAACAAGACAAACCAATATTATCACCTCTTGATATGATGCCCTAAGGAGACATATTTCTTACTTCTGTTGTATTCCTATCAAAGAATGCATAACCTGAATCTAAGAAAACCCAGAAAAACTCAAAGTGAGGGACATTCATTCTATAAACTATCTGACTTGGCTTTTTCAAAAATGCCAAGACATGAAAGACAAAGAAATGCTGAAGAACTATTTCAGAAGAAAGCTAAAGTACCACTATATCTTCAAATTAATTAGGGAAGAGGAATATAAACAGAAAATCGACATATAAATGATAAAGGAAATGAGGCAAAATCATTAACAACTGGCAAATCTAGGTAAAGAAGTTATGGAAGTTTTTAAAGCTATTTTTAGCTATATTTCTTTAAATGTGAAATCGTATCAAAATCAAGTTTTTTTAACTTTGAGATTAAAAATCCTGTATTCTTTATTTCCCATTAAAAATGTACTTTAAAAAAAAAAAAAAAGATACAGGGGCTGTGGATGTGGCTCAACCGGTAGCACGCTCGCCTGGCATGCGTGTGGCCCAGGTTCAATCCTCAGCACCACATACAAACAAAGATGTTGTGTCCACCGATAAATAAAAAATAAATATTTAAAAAAAAAAAAGATACAAGAAAGAGGTCAGGTTACCAATGTATAGAGTCAAAGAATCTTACAAACCTTGCACCATTAATGGACGATTAACTAGTCCAGCAAAAATATTACAACATATTAACTCCAGTAGTCCAAGTGACTTACAACTGTTTCTTTTATAGGCTTACATATCCAAAGTTTAGTTTGTGATTTTGCTTACCAAAGTTAAACCTCTTTGGACTTACCTCTCTGTTGACTGATAATATAAATAACATTGTATTTTGTTCTAATCATCAGAGAAGATAGACACAATAATTTATTTGTTCAAATAGATTAGTGCAAAACTTGGGTTTGGGTTATTTAACTCTCTGAGTAATTATCAAGATCCATTTCTAATAGGGCAAACTAGATTTAAAATGATATTTATTTTTAAAAGGACATCAAACATGATAGACCAACTTCTCACTATCTCCTACCTAAAAATCCCACTACAATGACAATAAAGGGATAAAACAGACACAAACACATAAGATAAAGAGAACATGTAAAGCCATCAAAGCAGACAAAAGATTTCAACAGTTTTTTGGAAGACAGGAAAAAAAATCAGAACAACAATGCAATCCATAGTGCAAAGGAAGATGCAGCTCACCTGCCAGCAGAGAAGGATGCAGATGAGAGAAGGCAACAAATAGCAAGGGTAAGAATGGGACTGAAAACAAGGAGTCCAAAGGTTGTAAGGACAACTGAGTCATGGAAAATCTTGCACTGCAAGATCCGGACATCAGAAGCTAACTGGACAGCCCTGAGGGAAGATAGAAAAAGTGAATAGTACTAGAAAAAAATTCTCCACAGACATCTGAGTGTCTTCTTGCAATGAAGGTGACTTTCTCTCCATCTCACAGGGAAGCCCACTGTAGATAAGCCCCACCCATTCACAGACCTGTGTAGTGCTTCACTCTTAAATGAAAAGAAAAAGACAAAATATATCTTTAAAATAAAACCTCCAGATGGGAAGAGCATGCTATCAAATTTGTAAGAAAAAATAAAAAAGGAACAATGCCTTTATTGCTCTAAGGAGAAACTGTTTTCTAATATTCTGTATTCAGCCAAGCAATCAAGTACAAAGGTAGAATAAAAATGTCAGACTTTCAAGGGGTCAAAAATTTACCTTGATGGTAAGGGACCTAAATAATGAAATAAACTGAGAAAGACAGGGGACCCAGAAAAGGGTAGGCCTAATACAACAGAAGAGTAAAGGGAATCACAGGATTAAAAGCTGTCCAGTAAACAGAACAAGGTGGTGCAGGCCTGTAATCCCAGCGGCTCAAGGGGCTGAGGTAAGAGGATCATGGGTTCAAAGCAAGCCTCAGCAAAAGTGAAGCACTATGCAACTCAGTGAGAGCCTGTCTCTAAATAAAATGCTAAACTGAGCTGGGGATTGGCTCAGTGGTTGAGTGCCCAAGTTCAACACCTAGTACAAACAAACAAACAAAAAAGTCCAGTAGGCCTAGAGATCAGTTATTTCAAATGGGAGCAGAGGACAGAGGGCTCTGGGAAGGAGGTCTTCAGGAAAAAAAAAAAAAAAAAGGATTACTTTTTTTTTTTTTAAGTCTAAGACTGTGGATACAGCTCAGGGGTAGAGTGTTTGCCTGTCATGTGCAAGACCCTGGGTTCCATCATTAGCACCACAAAAAAAAAAAAAAAAAAAGGAGGAGGTGATGGTGGCTAGGGGGAAAAATGTCTAAAATCTATTACAAATAAAAATTAGAATAGTGGGGCTGGGGATGTGGCTCAAGCGGTAACGCACTCGCCTGGCATGCTTGGGGCGCTGGGTTCAATCCTTGGCACCATATAAAAATAAAATAAAGATGCTGCGTCCACCAAAAACTTAAAAAAATAATAAATATTAAAAAATTCTCTCTCTTTAAAAAAAATTAGAATAGTAGTTCATCATTTGGGGCCAGGCATTTATTGAATTCCCTGTACTTCAAGGCTAATTTGCAGAACTAATGGCATGTGTCCTCCACTAGCAAATGTAATTTCAAAGCTGGCCAAAATTTGTCATCTATATGTTAACAGATCCAGATACCTACAGAGCCAGAAAAGAGAGGGCATCTGGTCCTGCTGACTTCCACATAGAGGCAAATTCTGATCCATAAGGCAGATCCTCCCACTGGATCAAGCATTTTACTCTATTTTTACATGGATTTTTAAAATCAGTTTTCAGCATCAAATGGAAACAACATATTCTCAAAAACTGTGATATGAGAAACAAATTTATTCCTCCTATCCAAACTCAAATTTGTTCAGTCCAACTTTGATGAAAAACACCTATTTTATGCTACATCCATTATATCAGTCTTCAGCTTAAATATTGAACTGTGGCCCTACCACCAAACAAAGTGAAAAAAAATAGTAAGAGGATGGATCAAAACTACTAAAGTCAAGCAGATTATTAAATCAGAGTCAAAATGGGCCACTTTTGCCTTTGGAAAATCAGACACAAATAACTAGAAAAAAAATTACCAGGAGTTGATATTGTTTTAAAAATAACTTCCCCTTTGATGCTGATTATATAGAGAATGAAAACAAAAGCCATGAATCACCTAAGTTCTGATCTAGTATTTCCATTTATTTAACATAGTAAGATGTATGCAATTCCATGCTTTTGCCAACAACCCGAGTAAGCAATTTCACAGTTAAACAGTAATGGCACTTCAACAGAAATTAATAAAAATCATAAATGTAAGCACCAAGCAACTATTATTTCAAAACAGCAGCAAGTACATGCAACAACAAAAAATTATATATATTTTAAGGAAGCACTCCCTCCCATAAGTAAATAAAATAATTATGAGGTTTAGGAACCTCTTAATATCAGACTTTTCTCAGAGAACAATAGGTTTAATATCTGCATTTTGTAATTCTCTTTATAATTTCTTTTGATTGTGTAATAAAGATTAGCATTAAAGCACAACGTAGAAAAAAATTCCACATTTGTAATTACTGATGGGCTAGGAAACTATTTTTTTTTGCATTATAATTCTTAATATACCTTCATACCACAATTTATCATGTCTCTGTATATAAGGTATGTTGATACCAAATTCACATATTCATACATGTATTTTGTATAATGATGAGGGTCTAGGAAACTATTCTTTTAAAATTTGGGACTATCTGTGAAGAAAAAGAATGGAAAAAATACAAACTGTATGTATGTGTGTATGTGTGTGTGTGTGTGTGTGTGTGTGTGTGTGTATATATATATTTACATTCTGCCTAAAAGAGTCAAATACCTAGTATTCCAGGAAATAGGCACCTGCAAATTCCAAAAGTTCTTTAATATTCAAAGGAAAAAATGTCTGAAAATACATATTTTGAAATGAGCTCTAATACAACCACACACAAACAAAGCACTCAAAATGAATAAAAAGAGACTAATGTGTTTAAGCACTCAGAATTAAATTTTCATGGTTTAATGTTGAGCTCTGGCAATTACTTCACACACACAAGATGAAGCTTTATCCTTTAGTTGTTGTAAAGCAATTTCTTAAAAATGCTAAACGATCTCACTACTAACATCAAAAAAACTCACATGGAAATGGGAATTCGTCTCAATTAAATTAAAGGACATTTTATTTAAAAAATTAAAATTTTCTAACAATAATACAAGCATTGACCCCATGGTCTCTAAGTTATATGGCATTTAAAAACAAATATTAGAACATTTTTCTAACATCAAAAAATAACATCCCAATACTGTGTAACAAATGTTCAAAACAAAGGAATGGAACAATAATGTATTATTTAAAAAAGAAAACCTGTGCTTGGTCAGCAAGGACAAAGATTTAAAGGAGCTAAAAGAGTAAGTGTGTTATCCTATAATCAGTTAAATTAAACCTGAAAGAATATGATAGTTAATTGTCAGCCTTCTCTTCCTGGTGATGAGATACAGTATAAGTAGTCCCTAAAATTAAAGGTCTTTAGGAGCAGTCACGGATAAACAGGCAAGCAGATTTCTACAAGGAAGGCTACCTTAAACCCAGCTAAAACAAAGAAAAAATAAGACAGAACACCTGCCTTGGAGAATGAAAAATGGAGAACAGTTCATTGAATCAATTTCTCAATTCTAAAGTAGAGTACAAAGTTTCCAGAAAAAAATCCAGTTGAATAATAATGTTTTAAAAGATATTTGGTGGGGGCTGGGGTTGTGGCTCAGTGGTAGAGTGTTCGCCTCACATGTTCAAGACCCTGGGTTCAATCCTTAGCATCACATAGAAATAAATAAGTGAAATAAAGGTATTGTGTCCAACTACAACTAAAAAATAAATATTTTTTTAAAAAGACATATGCTGGTTTATCTTAAAAACACTCAATTCCCTCCTTAAAGGATCTTATAAAATTAAATTAGATAGCACTAATTGTGAAATCCTTAATTGTGATACATATGCCTAACACAAACAAAAAGTAAACTTCACTTTTCAATGTCCATATTTTTTTTTTTTTTTTGTGTGTGTGTGTGTGTATACTAAGGATTGAACTCAGGGGTACTCAATCATTGTGCCACATCCCAGCCATATTTGTATTTTATTTAGAGACAGGGTCTCATTGAGTTGCTTAGCGCCTCACCATTGCTGAGGCTGTCTTTGAACTCATGATCCTCCTGTCTCAGCCTCCCATGCTGCTGGGATTATAGGCATGGGCCACTTCACCAAGCTTCCATGTTTAATTTCAACAGTAGTTTTCAAACTCTGAAATTGCCTTCGTACACTCAACTGGATTTTATGCATCTGCAAATAGCACACATGTATACTTTTCCGTATATCTTAAGAAGGAAATTTGTTTTAAGCTCTGCAACCTAAAAGCTATAATTAACTTTTACAGGAAATACAACTGGAAAATCTTTTAGAATATAACTAAAGAGAATCAACAAAGTATGTTGCCTAAAAGCAGATTCAAATAACCTCTGAGCTACCAGAGGCAAAAGCAAAATTTTATACCTTAAGAATTCTCTCCCTCCTCCACTCAACAGCAAACCACCTCCAAAAAGAATCTCCTTTACCAGAAATAAACTAAAAATGGGAGCAAGGGGAAGCTCAACTGAAACATATTTTAAATAACCAAAAGCTATCAGCCATGGCTTTGTTGAGGAGGCTGGTTTATTATGTTTGAACTAAAATAATGTGAATTTTGGCCTACATAAAATTAGATTTGAACTCAATTAAGCTGATGTTCAAAACAGTTTTCTTCCCATCTATTTGTTCTAATTTGTCAGTACTTGAATCAATAAATTGGGTTATGGGAGTCAAATACCAAATTTTAAAAAGAGTTATTTTCAAGATGCTTTAGAGTTATTTTCAATTTAAAATATATTTCAAGATATGGAATTTAAAAATGTATTTTCATGTCAAAAATATTCAGAGGAATTACTTCAAGTATGTTGCCCACCACTTTAAATCCTCTAAATTATCATTAAGTAGGCTGGGACTGTGGCTCAGCTACAGCACACTTGCCTGGCATGTGTGAGGCATGGGGTTCAATTCTCAGCACCGCATATAAATAAATGACTATCAACAACTAAAAAAAAATTTTAACATTAAATTACTTTAAATTATCATTAAGTTACTAAAAGACAAAGATCTTGCTTTTAAAAAGTCAGGTTAAAAGTTTAAATGGTATTTGAGTTTAAGCTTTGGGCTATCTTTAACACCCATGAGTATCTTGAGCATCTTAACCTTTGTCTCAGTTTCATAATCTATAAAACAGGAAAAACTACAAGGATGTGTAGTTAATTAAATTAGTCAGGATTAAATGCTAGCAAACTGCTTTGAAGTTACTTCATGTTGTTCTCAATTCTCCTCCTACTCACTAAAACTAACAGATGAGAAAACATCTGGAATTATTATAGATGATAACATCTGCAGACTCACACAACAGTTAAAAAGCTGATCCATTTACAAGGTTCTAAGCCAAAGTTCATTCAACAACCCCCCAAATTTTTAAGAAATGATTGCAATGAACAATTTTTAGGTGAATTTCCTTTTCAGCCTCAAAGATATCCATACTTACAGGGTACTACACAGAAATTTCACATCATCTTGAGAGGTCTTGGCACAAAACAATTCTAGGTAAAATAAACAAGTTGTTGCTGTCCTTAATGCTATTCTCAGCATTCTGAACTGCCAATCAAGGTAAGCTTCATCACAAGTATTCCTTCCAAAAAGTACCAGCCCCCACTGAGAATCTATCAAAGTACTTCCTTCTAAGCCATCTGTCCAGGAAAACTCTATTACAACACCTAGAATTCAGGTGTTTTTTTTCCCTGAGGCTATGAATAAACATAAAACACTAAAGTAGATTACACTGTATATTATTTTCCACTTCAAACACAGAGAAGCTAAATCTATTCCAATGCCTAGGCTGAATGCAAAACCTGTATGCAATAGGTTGAAAACTGCAGCTTAACCAAAGACTATTTTTTTCTTCAAAAAAGAAAAAAAAAAAAACATATAAAACATATTGAAAAAAAACAGCTAGGGCTGGGTTTGTGGCTCAGCTGTAGAGCACTGGCCCAGCACGTGCAAGGCGCGAGGTTCGACCCTCAGCATCACATAAAATTAAAAAAATAAAATATATCGTGTCCAACTATTACATACATACATACACACACACACACACACACACACACACACACACACGCATACATACATATATATGTAGAGAGAAAGCAGTTAAGGGGAAGTGTATATACATTATTCCTGATGGAAAAGGGACTCAATTAAATTTTAAAACAGGAATTTAAATTACTAAGCTACAAACTACACATTGGTTTGCTTACTGAGCTGTAAACACTACACAAGCATAAGTTTTTCTACTTTTAGTTGGAAGAATCCAAAACTAATCTTTTACATTCCAGTAGAGAAGAAAATTGCACAAATTTCAATGAGGAAAAAGTAGCATGTTACATATAAGAGCTTAATGCTAATGGTGTAAAAACTAAGAATGATGAAAAGAAATTATTCTGAGGATAAATGAATAACAGGAAAAGAAATCAGACTTTTAATTCTCCCCTCAACTCCATTCTTCCTTCTCCTGAAGGATGTTCTTTTTACAGTAAGTATACTACCTAGGAAATAATTTCTGATCAATGAACATATCACAACTTCTTCACAAAAGTAATATGTGCTCTTTTTCTGGCTGGAACCATGGAGGGTGCTGAAAAAAAAGAAAAAGAAGGCTCCTGTTGTGCCAGCAGAAATCCTTTAGAAGCAGCAAAAAGGGCTGGAGATGTGGCTCAAGCGGTAGCGCGCTCGCCTGTCATGCGTGCGGCCCGGGTTCGATCCTCAGCACCACATACAAACAAAGATGTTGTGTCTGCCGAAAACTAAAAATATAAAATACTAAAATTTAAAAAAAAAAAAAAAAAGCAGCAGCAAAAAATTTTCACAGAGCTGAATGTAAAGCACCTGAGAAAGAAGTTTGCCAAAAGATGCTTCAAAAGGCAAGAAGGAAGCTTATTTATGAAAAGCCAAGCATTACCACAAGAAATACAGGCAGATATACAGAACGGAGATTCAAATGACTAGGATGGCAAGAAAGCGGGCAACTTCCATGTACCTGCAGAATCCAAACTGGCATTTGTCATCGGGATCACAGGTATCAATCGTTTGAGTCCAAAAGTTTGTAAGGTGCTACAACTTCTTCACCTTTGTTGATCTTCATTGGCACCTTCGTTAAGCTCAACAAGGGTTCGATAAACATGCTGAGGATCATGGAACCATACGTTATGTGGGGGTACCCAAACCTGAAGTCAGTGAATGAGCTTATCTACAAGCGTGGACATGGCAAAAATCAGTAAGAAACGAAAAAAACACTTTGACTGCTCAATCTCTTGGTAAATACAGCATCATCTGCAAGGAGTATCTGATTCATAAGATCTACACTGTTGGAAAACAATTTAAATTTATTTTTTTTTTTTTAAAGAGAGAGTGAGAGAGGAGAGAGAGAGAGAGAGAGAGAGAGAGAGAGAGAGATAATTTTTTTTTTAATATTTATTTTTTAGTTATCGGCGGACACAACATCTTTGTTTGTACGTGGTGCTGAGGATCGAACCCGGGCCGCACGCATGCCAGGCGAGCGCGCTACCACTTGAGCCACATCCCCAGCCCTAAATTTATTGTAGTAACATTACCAATGGTCATTTGGTTACAAACCAGCCAAAATTTATTGGCTAAGACACTGAGAGCTCAGGCTGGTGAAAACATTCTGGGGGGAAGCTCACTTGCCATTTATTTTCAACATAAACAAGACTGTTGCAGCTATGATTTAAATGGGGGGGGGGGGAAGCTCACCCAGCTGGCACAGTGGCATACACCTGTAAAATAACTTTCTGTGGCCCTTCAAATTATCTTCTCCAAGAAGAGAAGGAAAAGCTATTTTGTAGAAGGTGGAGATGCTGGCAACAGGGAAGTCCAGATCACATCAGCAGGCTTATTACAAGGATGAATTAAGGTATCTACCATGGTATTTTTGTAATCTGGTCAGTTAACAAAACAGTACTTGCTTTCAATGTTTAAAAAAAAAAAAAAAAATGTTAAGCTCAATCCCTAGACTGCAGCCTCTTCAACAAATGGAGCACATTCTAAATGTGAGGTGTTTCTCAGCAATTTTAAGTTATTGAGAGACTACCGGAATAGGCTGAGGCTACTTAAAGGTTCTGAGGGACAGAATGGGAAAGGAATACCACCCAAAAGTCAAGAAAGACAACTCCATTTCACTTAGGCTTTTCAAATACTCCAATAAAGTTTTAATTTTTCAAGAGAGTATGTAAAAATTAAACACCAATCTTCAGTATTAATGTGGAAAAAGTGTCGCCAGTGCACTGATTTTAACTGCCTAATCCTCATTTACAACTAAAATGTCCTCCTGCCTATCCATAAACACAGAATGTCAAAAGAATACAAATTTACTGTAGTAACATTACCAATGGTCATTTGCTTACAAACCAGCCAAAATTCACTGGCTAAGACATTGAGAACTCAGGCTGGTGAAAGCATTCTTGGGGGAAGCTCATTCACCATTTATTTTCAACATAAACTTAAAAGACTGTTGTAGCTATGATCTAAGTGGAAAAAAAAAAGTTCACCCAGCTGGCATGGTGGCATACACCTGTAATACCAGCTATTCAGGAGGATGAGGTAGGAAGATCACAAATCTGTGGCCAGCCTTGGGAATTCAGTAAGACACTCTCTCAAAATAAAAAGCACTGGGGTTATAGGTAGGTAACAGAGAACCCCTGGGTTCAATCCCCAGTAACTCCCCGAGTCCCCCCGCCAAAAAAAAAGAAAGTAAGTTCATCCAAGTAGGCCAGGGGGATACGCCTGTAATCCTAAAAACTTGGAAGGTTGAGACAGGAGGATTGCAAGTTCCAGGACAGCCTGGGCAATTTAAGACCCTGTCTCAAAAAACAAAGAAAGGGCTGGGGGTGTACCTCAGTGGTAGAGCGTTCCTGGGTTTCAATCCCCAGTACCAAAGGTAGGGAGGGTCATCTGTTAAACATATGTTTGCAGAGTGTCCTATTAAGTGTAGGCACTTAATAACTAACACACCACAGAACATTACTTAAAAGCAGTAAATGTATTTGACCTAATGAACAAAATGATGGATCCTATCTAGGAAATTGAGTCCACTAGATAAACTGGAGTCTTCTTTAAATGTCAATTGTGACAGAATTATACAAAATAACCCATCACTCCATTAAGGTGAGTTCTTACCTTGATCACAAGTTGACCAGTTCATTACAAATTTATTACCACTGACAAACAACCAATAATCAGCATCTCATCCTACTGAATGGACCTTTTTAAAAAATTTTAGTTGCATATGAACCTAATAACTCTACTTTTTTTTTTTTATGTGGTGCTGAGGATCAAACCCAGGGCCTCACACATGCAAGGCAAGTGCTCTACCACTGAGCCACAATCTCGGCCCCTGAATAAATCTTAAAAAAAAAATATATATATATATATATGTATTTTTTTCCAATATCCACTCAAACTGCAAGACATTTACTTGATCTACACTTAAGTTTTCATGAGTAGAATAATAAGAAGACAAGTATGTACTGAAAACTTAAAGAGGCACCCTCAAATGTTCAGAGAATAAATCAAAGGAGATTGTTCATGCCTTTGTTATTAAAAAATATCTCCAGTTTA
Organism: Callospermophilus lateralis; assembly: GCF_048772815.1. Taxonomy (NCBI): domain Eukaryota; kingdom Metazoa; phylum Chordata; class Mammalia; order Rodentia; family Sciuridae; genus Callospermophilus; species Callospermophilus lateralis. The sequence continues at coordinate 107,514,305 of NC_135307.1, read as the reverse complement.
ACCTGCTATTTAACCTAAACCTCTGAAGTCCAAATGCTTGGTCTTTGGCTTTCCTTAGTTATTAAAAGTTGTGGTCAGGCCATTTTTTTAAAAAAGCAATTCATGTTTTTTCCCTGTCTTTTGCCACTGGCTAAACTCTTTTACCCACAAAAATAAGGAATGCCCAAGCTTCCAGCTTCTGAAAATAACATCTGGTATGTGCACCTAACAAAAAGCTTGAGAGAATGTCCAAGTTTTTTATTTAAAACTTTTTCATTTAAAACAGAATACCTTTAGCAATGATTAGACATAAATCTTTTTTACCTTATTAGGAAACTGCTAATTTCAACATTTACATTAAACCACAACATGGATTTATCTTCAGAAGTTAGCTTCCTGTCTCTCCCCCAACTATATTAGACTATAATTTTTTTTGTTTTGTTTTTGGCTAACAAGGAACTATTAGACCCCATAATATGTTTCCCAGCTAATATGTTTCAAAAATTTAAAGATTCTACAAAGGCATAAATGTTGCCAGCCTTAAGGATTTCTCTAATTTTTAAAGGTATTTTAATAAGCACAGGTATCATTAACTGTTAAAAACTTGTACACCAGTGGGTTCTCACATTTGGTCCTGAATTCCTAAGAGTTTCCAAGACTCTTTCAGGGGATCCAGAAGGTTAAAACTATTTGCATGAACAATAATAAGACATTACTCTTATTGTTTACTCTTGTTCTCTCAGGAGATGGAGTTTTCTAGAGGCTATATGAACTATAGTATCTGAGAAACAGAATGCAGAAACAGATATGAGAATCAATCAGCTCTTCTACTAAGCTAAACAAATGGAGTTGCAAAAATTTAAATTAATTTCATTCTTTACTAATTTTTGCTTTGAAAAACATTTTACATAAACTAATTTATATTAACAGGTACTGAATCTATTGTTACTTATAAGTAAATTAAAAAAACAAATTTTTGCTTTAATTTCTAATAAAGCAATATCAATAGGTATAAGCCACACATGGGCCTTTAGGGTCTTAAAATTTTTTAAGACCATTAAGTGGTCCTGAGAACAAAAAGTGTAAGAAGCACTGTCGTATACAATTATATAACACAACACATAGTGCCTTCCAGGGATAAGAAGCTCAAGTTAATTCTGAAATATAATTACTACTTACCACCCTAATCTTGTTGAGTTCTGTATCTCCTTGTAAAGCATAATTCAGCATAAAGCCAGTCTGTTCTGGGCTCCATTTAATGGGCTTTAGATATTTAATTACTCAGGGTCTTCTTTATAAAAATGTTCTAAGCTGCAATTCCACCTATTATCTGGACAGTGTAGAACAGTTTCTGGATGTTTTCACAAAAATTACTTTTTTTGTGATAAACAGCAACCTGTGAAGTAAATGCAAAATAATACTTCCTCTCTTTTAACAGATGACACAACAAAACTGATACTCAAAGGAATCAGAACTACTTGTCCAAGGATGTATTGCTAGCTAGTAGGGCCTATGATGTTGGTCTTTTGCAATTTGCTTGGCTATCTCGCTCGGGTATAATTGCAAGCTCCCAAAGAAAACAAGGCAAGGGCATTACTTTTATTGTCCCAGTGCCAAAACAGGGATTTTCCTCTCCTTAATAAGAATGTAATCAGACTCAATATCCAGTCAAGGCATTATTCAACACACTGACTACCCATTTGGTCCTCTACCAAAAAATAAATAAATAAAATTCAAGAGTGTTGGAGGAAAAAAAAAAAACAGAACACAACGCTCCAAGATGATCAGTTAGGGACTCCCAGATTTACCAATCATTTAATCATTGAAACAACAGGCAGGCAAGAACAAGATCAAGCTTAACACAATAACACTAGATTATATCAACAAATGAATGCCAACAGGCTAAAATGGGAAGCACAGATGGAAAGGGTTCAATTCACAATGTGGACAGAAGACAAAAACCCACACAAGGTTGAGAAACTAGCTTAATTGGTTTATAAATCCAAGCAAGTGACTAGAATCACCTTTGCAAGCAGTGTCGGAGGCAAATTTTCTTGCAAGATGCAAAGATGCCATTCTATCCCTTGGACAGAAATCACCCATCCTTTAGTTCTAAACATACTAGTTAATTCTTACCATCAGAATAAGTCTCTCTGTTTTGCTCCATTTTAACTTACCGAGTTCCTTGATCTCCTGCATCTCTATTCCACAATTAACTGGATTCCCTGATAGAGGCAAGACTGACTGACAACAGGATATTTGCCAGCATAATTCTTGTCTTTTTTTTTATATGATTGTGTCAGTGAAGCCATTTTTAAGTTTGATGTGATTTTACCTAGAAAAAGTCAAAAGTGTGCTAGCTGTCCACTTTGTATTGAGCATCAGTAATTGCTCCATTCCTTGGAAGGTATGTTTTCCTAGTATTTAATTTTTTTTTTCAAAAGAGATTTGGAAAAGAAAATAAAGTTCCAGAGCTATAGCTAATGTGCCACCAATCAATTTGAAAAGCAATGTGATACACCCTATTTTTTTGTGCCACACTCAACATTTACTGTTGAAGATATATGTATAGGTTAAGAGTTAATTTACCCAAGTTTCTGCATTCTCAGGAAAGAACTACAATACTACACTGTGAAGCCAATTAACTAGTTAATTTTTAAAGCCTACATGTAGAAAAAGACGAGTTTACAAACACAAGCAAAGCATCAAACGTCCGAGAGTTTCAAGAAACTGCAGTTATTTCTATTCCTTAACTTAAAGTATGTTTTTCTTTGTAGCTACATTTTCCCCCCAAGTACATAATCATCCTTTAATAAGCAATCTGCGAAGAAGGAGAAGAAACCTGCCAAAAGTGTTAAGCATTCTCTAACCTATCTTCTCAGTCCAACCCAAGAGAAGTGTCACACAGCTAAATCATACCATTGCTATTTCTATATTTCTTTAAACTCGAGATTTCTGAAGTGTACAATTCAAATGTTAGTGCTACAACCCTGGCTAACAGTGATCATCTTATAGCTAATAAACAAAGACTAGCGGCGGCACTAGGGCCCTACCAGGAAGTAATCAAAGCAGGGTGGCCGGTGCGATCCTAAGAAGTCGATAGAGCAGACAATGAGAGGGCACTAGGGGTTCCAAAGGGGCCCGCAGAGGGAGTTAGAAGCTTAAGCTACTCAAAAGCATTACATAAACCTAGTAACTGTTTTACAAGAACTCGAACTCTAGAATCCAAACGCAATTCCAGACAACCCAAAATTGTGTCTTGAAACAATCTTAGGCAAACTCGAGCCACCCCTCCAAAAGCAGCTGTTGACTCGAGCTTCAGCGCTCTAGAGCCTACAGCCTGTTTTCAAACTTCACCCTCCCAGGCTGATGAAAGATTCCGACCTCCGCCGCCCGAGCTTCTGAACGCCTCTCGAGGCTTCGGGTAGCCCGACCCTGTGGGGAAGGGAAATAAAGCCCGGCCGAGAGAGGCGGCTGCGAAGGGCCCCGCGCGCCCCACAGCCCAGACAAAGCTGCGTCAAGAGAGCGGCTTTTTTTTATCCTGTCGGGTCCACTGAGGAAACCAAGTCGGGCTCCGCCACACGTGCGGCAGCCCGGCGGGGGCCGGACACCGCCCCCACAACCACCGCCCCCACAACTGTCGACCCCGCAGTACCCGCGAGCACAGCCCCCGAGCGCCTCAGGGCGGGGCAAGGGGCGCGAACGCCGGCCAGGGTCCCCGCCCGCCGCGGCCCCGACACGCTCGAGGCCCCCGCGGACTCCCGCCCCTCGCTGGCCTTTCCTTCGCCGGCCGGACCGTCGGGCCGCGAGAAACAAAGGAGCCGCCGCTGCTCCCACCCGCGCCCGCTTCACCGCGTACCCCTCCCCAGCGCGTCGGGCCAGGCTCGCTCTCACTCGTCCCTAGGTCTGCGCACCGGCTGCCTGCGGCCCTTAGACGGCAGGCCCGGCAGAGCCGGGGCCTCGGGTGCGCGGCCGGCCGGCTCGGGGCCGCACTCACCGCTGCAGCACCAGGACGACGGGGAGCCGTTGGGGAACTTGGCTGAGTCCGGAGCGATGCAGACGCTGGAACTGAGGTGCGGGCACTCCATGGCCACGAGGACCGTGGCAGGGAGGACAGAGGCTCCGGGGCCGAACGAGGCGGGGGCGGAGGGACTCTGGAGGCTCCGTCTGGGGTCGCTCCTCGCCGGGCGCTAGGCAGACAGCGGCTGCGTCCCGAGCCCTTGCGTCAAAGAAAGCAAGGGCTTCCGGGCGCCGGGTTTTCCCGCCCGCCCTCTCTCCGCACTCCGCTCCGAAGAACGTGGAATTCCGAGATCCGGGTTCTGCCGCCACCTCTAGACCCGAGGCTTCCGCCTTCCCGGGCAGGCCCCGCCCCCAAGGCCGGCTCCGCCCCTGTGCACTCCCGCGGGTGGGGTCTCCGCGCGCGCTACCCGCATCTGATAGCTCAGGGTCCTGCAGCGCTTGGAAGTGACTTTCCCAATTCCGCTCCCCTGGGCGGCTGCGGCTTCCCTGACTCAGGGAAGGGGGCTACCGGGCCCTGGCAGACAAGTCCGGTCCGCTGCGTCTACCGGGTCCGGCGAAGAGACTGATATTGCATGGCGTGTTGGTCTGACTACAACGCGGCTTAGTGGTAGAAAAATCTGGCCACGCAACAGAGGGACAGAAAGAAATACAAACCACTCGGGCAGACGGGCACCGTAACCCTCCCATTTTACCTAGCAAGAAACAAGCCCGGGGAGATCAAGCCTGGCCCTGTGTTTGCGCCAGTGGGCTGCTTGGGTCCCAGAGCAATCTAATTCTGTCCTTTGAGACTGGTGTGGTTCTGAGCCGGTTCTGAGTTCTGCGCACACGGCCGTAGCTGGAAGATGAGTGGCTGGGCCCATTGGGGCACCCACGAACCTGGATTCAGACCTTGTCACCGTGATTAACTTTCAGCGTTACCACGAGCACGTCGTCCTGAACTTTACAAATCTCACCGCTGGAAATTTAAGTGAAACAAATTTAACCTGGTTTTCGAGGTCCCGCTACCAGGTGATAAAAAGGGAAGGGATCTAACATTGTTAGACACGCTGAACCGCTTCCCTGCCAGGCACTTTGCAATACAAAATACCTCATTTAAGCTTCGCTACACCCTACAACTGATGTTATGATTCTCTTCTTACCGCGGGGGACATCGAGTCTATTAATTTGCTAATCCGTTCCGAGATTAGGTCCTCTGCTATCTGGCCTATTTTAGAAAAGAGTTTATGGGAGGGCAAACCTCTAGGGGCTGCTTGGATTCGCCTTACACCTGAGCCGAGGAGCCTGCGACTTAACTAGGGACAGTCTTAAGGACACCAGGGCTGTTGCAAATATTGCCTCAGAAGTTTGGGCTCCTTGAAAACCCGTGAAAGGAGCCACAAGGCCAGAAGGCAAGCAAGGGGAGGGGGAAGACTGACGTAGCAATTCAATGGGCAGAGTGAGGGGGGGGAAAGGAAGGTCCGGAAATGATTAACTGGGCCGGGTAGTGGTTAGAGTGGGGCACCTCCCTGAAGTGCAATCTTGGAGCAGCCCAAGGTCACTCCCTTGGTCACTTCTCACTACTCCCTCAACCCCAGCAGTCCTCTGCTAATGGTGTCCACCTACCTGCAGCATCTTTGAGACCTTTCCCCCCCTTTGTTTCTTCAAAGTTCCTTTGCCCTTTTCCAAATTATATTATTGAAGTTATTGCAGTGAGGAGTTGTGGAAAGTGCATAGGAAGCCAGGTAAGCAAGTGTTCAAATCTTAATTCTGCCATTATTTGGTGGCCAACCTTAGCAAGTGTTTTTAGTCCTTACCCCTCCCCCAACCTTTTTCTTAATCTGTAAAACTGGAAAAATAATACGTATCTGAAAAAGAAATTAAATCACGAGATTTGCTACCATGTAGTAGGTATTAAATATAGTTTTGTTTAAACAGCAGTTGTGGGATGCTTCCCACAGGATAAACAATAAACAATAATATCTAACCTTTGCTCAAGCTCTTCCACCTATCTCCTCCTACCAGCCTATTTATCTTTCAGGCTTGGCTCAATCAATCTTCTGTTTCTCTCAGGACATGTTCCCCATTTGGTATCTATAGCCCCTCATTTGGCCATGGAACAGTCTGACTCATGCTGTCTTATACTGGTATGTAATGTTACTTTTTTCACCCTCTCAGAAACTGTTTCCTAATCCCCTAAACCTCAGTTTAAACATCACTTCCTCCAGGGAGGCCTTTTCTGACCCTGCTCCACCCCCAGGGTACCTCCCACGGTGTGATGCCCTTGACTGCCCCCACACTGCCTTTATAAAACATTCTTAGTGCATGTAATTATTTGTTTAATGTCTGTCTTCCCCTTGGAGGTCCATAAGGGTAGCAAACAAGTCTGTCTGGTTTCCTGCTTTATTTCTAACATAGTATGTAGAACATGGAAGGTGTCCGATAAATAAGGGTTCAATGAATGGAAGAGTGAGTGAGTGATGCTTTAGCAATATTTAGGAAGAAAGGAGTTTAGGAAGTGCATATATAGCTCAGGTATTTTCCACCTTGAGAGTAATCTGTACATTTCAATTCTGAGTTTGTGATTTTAAAAGGATCAGACATGTTAAAGCATCTTGTAAGGTATAAACTGCTAAAACAGATATATTAGTATTATATATTATAGTATTATTGTCATCTCTCCATAACCAGAATAAAAATTCCGTGGAATAGGGGCCCTATTTTAGCCATCCTTGATTTTGGTCGTCCCCTAAAGGGTAAACTCAGGCAGTCCAAAGAAGTCCCATGGAATCAGAGAAGGTTTCCTGGGGCTTTTGGTAGCCTGCCCTAAAACAGAGAACTTTCCTGTGTCTTTGAAAGTTTTCACAGTAAGAAAAATTTGAAAAGGGGGGGGAACCCCTCAGTGAGTAAATGTGTCAAACGGGGGAAGGCCATGGGGCACCCTGGGAAATCTGCCTTTTCATCCATGGATTCTGCAGCTGCATTTAATACAACGTTCGCTTTTTTGTTCTTGGCTAGCGTCCCTTTGGCACCCAAGAGCTCCGACTTACATACCAGCATGCCCAGATAGTGAGGAGGGAGCTTCCAGCTCCATTGCTTTGCACCACCCCATACCCTACCATACCCCCATACCCTACCATACCATACCCATACCCTCCATTGCTTTCCACCACCCCATACCCTACCCAGCCCCCTGGACATCTGCTGGGGCTACCAGCCCAAACACCTGCCAGAAGCAGTGGGCCTATTTTAAAAGTGCATTTTTTGCACAGGGGAGGAATGCGCAATTCCAACAGTACTATCAAATGATTCTCATATAAAGAATATGTATATACATTGGAGTGGGAAGAAGTGAAAGAAGGGGATGTTCCCAGATGCATAAGAACTGTGATCAGGAAAAAGCTCAAGGTTGCTGCAACCTTCCAAAAATTTAGACTTGTGACTTATGGTAGAATCTGTGGTCCTCAAGAATTACAAAGCTGACCAGGCCCTGTGAAAAAGTAGCTCTGACTATCCATTCAGGTAAGACTGATTAGAAACACCCAGAGAGCTGGCTTAAATATTTACTATAGAGATTTTTCTAAGAGCAAAGCCTCCTTGGAAAACCAAAGTTAGATCAAGTGGAGGCTTCAAAGCATTGAAAAGTGTTGGGGGTGGAGGAGCATTAGCTCAAAAACTCTTCTATCACCAGGTTTCATTTTCCTAGCAGCACTGATCTGATATTTTCTTGCTTGTTTACTTATTTATCTATTATCCATCTCCTCATGAGATTGGAGACCTTGCCAGTCTTGTTCGAAGCCTGATTGCCAACTACTGGAATACAGCTTGATATATGCCAGGCCCTCAGTAACTATTTGTTAAATGACTAAATAAAAGGGGAACAGGGGAAACAGCTCAGAATCCACATCCTCAAGGCTCTGGGTTCAATCCCCAGACAGTAAACCCACTCACCCATCCCCCAAAAAAGGGGTGATGATGGGCATGGGCTTCAGCAGATGCACCCTCACTTTTTTAACCCAAGAATATTGGCGGTGTCATTCTTCTCACTTCTTTCCATTCACCCCTTTCACGTGACCTCCCCTACATAGTCACCTGTCACCTCCCTATTGCTAAAGTTTTTGTGTGTTTTTTAAAAAATTGTTCTAGCAGTACCTAAAATCATTCTCCTATTATACATAATGTTCTTCCTCACCACTCTGTGCCCTCCTCATCTGGTCCCCTTCTACCTGGCCACCTCCTTTTCCTCCTTCATTAAACACAGTGCCTTCTCAGGGCAATCCTCCATCACTCACCCAAGCTGACTTCAAAGTCTTCCCTCACTACCACCCCCACCTTCTGTCCCTGCAGTTTGTCACAGAGTGCTGTTATTTTCTGGTCACATTTTGGTCTCACTTGAGAGGTGTTTTTATTTTCATCCATGTTCTTGGTATTGAGTAAGCAACAGCAGATATTAAAACCAATTATATTTGTTGATAGAGGTTTTCGTTTCTTCTTTAATCCCTGGACGATAAATAATACCACTTCCATTTTACTAAAATGGAGAGAACTAAAGCTTAAAGAGGGTTAAATAATTACATACACTTGTACAACTAGTAATTGTTCATTTATCAGAGAAGGCAAAGTTTTTATCCTTTCTGTACATGGTCATCTAAATGATTTTGCAGTATTATATGAAGTTACTGATGAGAAGGAGTCTTAGGAACCACAGGACACAGAAGAGCCTTCTGAGTAAATAATCATTACGTTTACTACCACTGTAATAATTATATCAACATCTTAATTTGTATTGCCTTTGCTTTCCTCTTTATATCTGAGAGCCTCTTTTGTGAAGATGAGGTTTTCCTGTTTAAAGACCTCTTTGCAGATAAAACACTGATGGAGTAAGCACCACAGAATGGCTCTAGTACCAAACAACCCCCAACAGGGAAGGAGTCACTGCTTTCCCTGGCCCCAGTCTTTCCATTTGCAAAATCTGAGGTTTGAACTTAATAATCACTCTTACATGAGTGAGCACCCACAATCTGTGATAGCTCATGGCCACCTATTGACACGAACAGAAGGAAGACCATCTCTCTGTGCTACAGCAGTGATCACTAACTATTCATCCCAAATCTGTTTTCTTTTCCTTTTGGTTTCACTAATAGTACTTTCTCAGCTTCCCTTGCAGTGAGGTGTTCCTGTCAATGGAATCTAAAGAAATCACAAGGTTCAGCCTTGAATAGCACTGGAAGAGCCACCCATGACTCAAATATTTCAATGTCCAGTTTGGTTTATCAGCGCATAGAGGAAAATATTAGGCTAGGCCCAGAAGGAAATATGGGTGTGCTAAGCTTCACTTATGCCCTTTCTCTGTTGGCTCTTCAATTCTTCGTTTATTTAATCAGCAGGTCTGTTTGCACTCTTATCATTTGCTAGTCACTGGTAAATGCTTAGAGCTATGTGGAGTTCTCCTCTACAGACATTCCTCTGCCACTATCAAAAGGAAAACCACTGTGGTTTTACTCATTTTCTCTTGATTGCTAATTGCCTGATTGGTATATCCACACCTCTTGAGTTTCCAAATGTTGTCTAGATTTGGGCCTTAAGCCTTTCAATGGTGTAAATGACATCCCATGTAAAGGGCCTGCTTGGTGCTTGGCATACAATAGACCTTCAATAAACATCTGTTTCCTTGAGACCTTAGCAGGTAGGAGAATTGATGTGGGAGGTTGGGGATGATGGCCTAATACCATTGGTTCTAGTATAGCTGGCACAGAAAGTTAGATTTTTGTCCTTTTAAAGGGATCTGAAGGGCTGGGGTTGTGGCTCCGTGGTATAGCACTCGTTTAGCATGCGTGAGGCACTGGGTTCAATCCCCAACACCACATAAAAACTAAATAAACAAAGCTATTGTATCCATCTCAAACTAAAAAAAATAAAAATTAAAAATTAAATAAAAAAATAAAGGGATCTGGACCAGGTCATTTGTTCTACTGATATCACTGATATGCTAAGCTTTGTGATATAAAAATGTGCAACACACAGCCTTATCCTCAAAGGGATGAAGAAAAAGGTACAAGACAGACACCAGCAAACAGGCAATTGCAACAGTGTGATAAGTGCTAGGAGGGGAAGTACAGGATGTTTCTTAGCCACAAACAAGGGACAGAAAACTAACCCAGACTGGTGAGTGGGTGTTGAGGTGGAGGAAGTGTCAAATAAGACTTCCTGGAGGAAGTGGCATATAGCTTGGGACCTGCTTGATACCCAGGTAAAGAGTGTGAAATCAGGGTAGAGAAGGGAGCATAGTATCTCAGGCAGAGGGAACAATTGCAAAAGCTCAGAGAAGATCTGAGACTGCTGATCTAGCTGGAGAGTTGGGTACAAGGGGACAGAAGGTTAAGAGATGAGGCTGGCAAATAGGCAGAAAAGACAGGATTTATAACAAAGAACTGCCAACACAGCGAAATTTGGGTCTTCAGGACACTGGCATCTCAGGGTTACACTTTGCCAAGTCCTAGGAGAAGGGATGAAGGGGCGAAGATACAGGAAGAAGAAAGGAACTAATAATTAGTAAGCATCTGTAAGGCATTCAGCTGCATTAGTCATCTGGGAAATGCAAATTAAAACCACAGTACAAACCTAGCCAGAAACAAACAAGCAGGGGTGAGAATGAAGATATGAATCCCCCCCACCACGCACACACACCCCATCTTGACCAGATCTCAGAACTGTTCTTGAGGAACTTACAGTCCACTGAGAGGAAGAGGCAAACAATTTTTTTTTTTTGTGGTGGGGGGGCGGTGCTGGGGGTTAAACACAGAAGGCAAGCACTCTACCTACTGAGCTACATCCCCAGCCTCCAAACACATTTTAAGATACAGAATTGTGATGGAGAAAGGAATGCTAGGCATAGAGAACCCCAACTCTGCTGCCTCCTGTTCTTTCTTAACCTTCATGTGACAATTTAGCTATCCAGAATATTTAGTTATCCAGAAAACAAATTTCACAAACATCTAGAACATGCATTTTCATAGTCTGAACTCTTCAGTGATGTTACTTTATGAACTGAAAAGAAGCAGGGCTTTGGGGCCAAGCAGGCTGTGGTCCCATCTCTACCACTGATCTGCTGTGTGACATTAGGCCAGCATCCTGGCCTCTCCTGAACATCTATGAAACTGGAATAATAAGAACTGCTTCCAAAACAGTGACATTCTTGCTCTGTTTCCTTTACCCAAATATTTATTGTTTGGAAAGAGAGAATGGGAATTCATGTGTTCTGACCAGAACAATTTTCTAAAGTTGGTAATGCCCATAATTATGCATTGGTATAATCACTCCAAAGGTTATAAGCATATTTTATAATTAAGCAATTAAGAAAGCTCTGCTATGGCTGTCATGGTTATAAATATTTTCTGGCAGCAGCAGCAACAGGGGAAAAAAAGTATTTTGACATTTTATACCATCCAAAGGACAATGGCAAAAAGGTAAGGAAAGGAACTTGGAACCCTTTTGGCCATTCTCAGTTCCCTATGGAGCACTGGGGTTTTCAGGCTGGAGATGGAGGCCAGAAGCTGCAAGGATTCATGGAAAATGGCACTTCCTGCGAACCCTGTGGGGAGAGTCCTTAGAGAACTGAGAGGGTCAGGAGTTTCACAGAGTATGAAACTAGCCCCAGAGAGGTGCTACATCACAAATACAGCATCACAGAGTCCTCCTGTTGGCTCCAGATACCATCATGCTCCTTGCCGGCTGGATGCTGTGCAAGGCCAAGGCAGACAAGACTTTTCTTCCGTGCACTTTGGTTGGCCTTTTCCTGTCTGCAGAATGTGCAAGTTGGCTCTACCCAGTGAAGAGGTGCTGCAGATGGGGAAAGCACAGAACGCAGCAGTCAGTACAGCAAGTTCCCTCCATAAATAACCTCCAGATTCAAGCCAGTGAGCCCTCTGAAGGCAGTGGTAGCCCCAGGATAGAGTGCCTGGCACATATGAGGCACTCAGGGAATTACATTACTCTGGTAAATAAATGTGTAAGCTGTGAAAAGCTTACTGTAAAGCTGGCCCTGGAAGAATATAACAAAAAACCTAAGAGCTGCTGGCTCTGCAGAGGGAGCCCGGGTGGGAAAACAGAAGGGAAGAGGGAAATGACTTTTCACTGCACACCCTTTTGTTCCTTTTGGGTTTTGTACCATTGGTTTTCAAAAAATAAATATTAAGCTGAGCTCAGTGGTACACTGCTGTAATCCTGGCTACTTGGGAGGCTGAGGCAGGAGGATCAGAAGTCCCAGGCCAGCCTGAGCCACTTAGCAAGACCCTGTATCAAAATAAAAAATAAAAAGGGATGGGTGGGGCTCTAGCTCAGTGGTAGAGCAACCTTGGGTCCAAAAAAAAATTTTTTTAAATTAGAACAAGATGAAAGCCTAATGTAATTCCCTATTCAGGGAAGTTTGTACTTGAGTGGGAGGAAGAGAGAGCAGGTCTTTAGAGTTAAACCAACTTGAGTTTGACTCCCAGCTAATTCTGCTACTTACTAGCCCTGTGTCTGAAAGCAAGTTACCTACCTTCTCTGAGCCTCATGCTACCTAACTACAAGGAGGATAATGATCATCCATTACATTATGATGAAGGTGAAATGTGATAACATAGTTATGCTTACAGACACCCACTGTGTGCCAGGCATTCTTCATAAGGTTTTCTGTCTGTGTATTGACTACCTCATCCTCAGGACAACCAAACAAGAGAGATACTGTTATTTTCCTTTTCTGTATTTGACATATGAAGAAACTAAACTCCAGAGATATAACAAGGAACGTGCTTAGGGTCTCATAGCCAGGCAGGCTCCCTAACTCTTCTTGAAATAGTAGCATCCTCTCTTTTTCATTAGGGAATTCTTTAAAATGCAAGCATTCTCAAGGTCCAAAGAAATATCTTTTCTAGTGGTGGGTTTTTAGATGTGGTGACAGGATAGTAAGAACAATGCTGGTTAGGGAGGGGCAGGGAGGGAGGGAGAGAGGGAGAGGGAGAGGGCAAGAGAGGGAGTGCTAGCAATGAAGTTAAATAAGAATTTTGCAATCAGAGAATGCAGTCGAATTGTAGCATACATGTAACTTTTCTGCTTTACCCTGTACTTTAACTATTTTTAGAATTCTGAATTATATATTGGAGAGGACACCAGGAATTCTTCAGGACTTAGGACTTCTGAAAACACTTAATAGGGTAGAGCAAACTTTTAGGTAGAGTTGCTTCACTAACGCCCCTCAAATGGGTCCTGAGTCACTTCTATGCACATCATTGATTCTACAGTTATCCATAGTAGGTCTTTAAGTGTTTGACATCCTGATGTTAACTTGTCTATAAAGACTTAACTGTTTTTTTCATAACCAAATTAATTTTTTAAAAATTCCAGTGAATTGAATGTTCCAGGCAATTGGTTCTCAATTTTATTGAATTTTGACTGTACATGGAAAAAGAAAAAATCATTTTCATTTCCCTAAAAAAGAGTTTCAAGGTTAGAAATGAGCCTGAGGGGCTGGGTTTGTGGCTCAGTGATGGAGAGCTTGCCTAGCATGTGTGAGGTACTGGGGTAGATCCTCAGCACCACATAAGAATAAGTAAATAAAATAAAGGTATGTGTCCATCTATGACTAAAAAAAAAAAAAAAAAAAAATTGAGCCCAAATTTGTAAAGGGTGAGAACATTTGTTTTCTTTCCCTGAGCTAAAAAGACTCTTCCTCATTGTGTCCCATTTTCCCTCCCCATACCCATCACCCATCACCCCTTCTACCTCAGAACTCTCAGTGTTTTCTGTAGACTTCCCATCAGGCCATACCCTCCTCAGACACCGTCACTGAGGCCCTGGGGCCTGTGTGCACTTAGGGAGCTCCCAGCACTAGGATCCACCCTCTTCTTGGTGCTGCCCCTAAGCTATGGCCAGAGAAGGGAGAAAGTACATCAAGTCCTCACTCCTGCCTCCTACTGCAGCTTTTCATACAAATTTGCCTATCTCTTTCTGCCTGTGCTCTACCGGAAGCTTTCAGCAGCTCCCCACTGCTCCCAGAAGAAAGCCAGGTCCTTCCCTACATCCCCACACTTGATCCTGACCAACCTGCTAGCCTGGCTTATCTCCACACTTATCTCCACACTGGTTGCTACAAGATCCTGACTCTCTTACTCTGGCTTCTGGCTCAAGCTGTTTCCTCTGCCATTTCCACTAAAACCCGGGAAATTCTCCCATCTACCAAGGCCCAGCACAAAGCCCATCTCCTAGAGAAATCCTTCCCTACACTCATCTCATTCATATTCTCTCTTTCCCTCCTTCCTCCTCTTCTCCCCTCCTTGCTTCTCTTCCCCTCCCCTCCCTCTCTCCCTTCTCCCCTTGCCCCTTCTCCTTTCTCTCCTCCTCCTCTCTCTCTCTCTCTTTGGATTATTTCCCAGTTTCATTCACATTCCCTTGAGGCTCTGCTTATACAGTCATGTGCAACATAATAATGTTTCAATCGGTGACAGGCCACAGATAAAACAGCAGTCCCATAAGATGATAATGGAGCTGAACAAATCCCATCGCCTAGTGCTACAGAGCTGTCATAAGATACAAGTGCAGGGTTGGGGCTGTGGCTCAGTGGCAGAGCGCTCGCCTAGCATGTGTGAGGCACTGGGTTGGATCCTCAGTCCCACATAAAAATAAACAAAGGCATTCTGTCCATTTACAACTACAAAAAAAATTTTTTTAAAAAAAGATCCAAGTATGGGCTAGGGATGTGGCTCAGTGGTAGAGTGCTTGCCTCGCACATGTGGGATACTAGGTTTGATCCTCAGCACCACATAAAAATAAACAAAGATATTTCCCAATCACTCTGATATCTCATTTAAAAAAAAAGATCAAGCGCAACTCAGTATTCTGATATACATTTATGCCAATCACATAAATGTATGAAACACAAAATTATGTACAATGCATATATTTGATGGTGACAACTGGTTGTGTTGCTGGCTTTTGTGTTTACTATATCATGCTTTTTACTGATATTTTAGAGTGATTTCTACTTTTAAAAAAATGTCTACTATAAAGCAGTGTGCTGTGTTTCGCTGGCAGCAGCCTCATACATCTTGTGTTTACCACATCTCTTGATTGCATCATTTTCTCTTCTGCTTGATTTAATCTCATGTTGTTTTGTTCATCCTAGGAGTTGTTTTGTTCACCCTAGAAGTTGTTTTGTTCATCCTAGGAGTTGTTTTGGTCCTAGGAGCAACAGACTATACCATAAATCTAGGTGTGTGGTAGGCTATACCATCCAGGTTTGTGTGAGTCCACTCTTGGATGTTCACACAGGAATGAACTCACCTGATAACTCATTATTTCTCAGAACATCCTCATCATCAAGTGACATACGACTATACCTTTGGGTACTTCTTTCAGTCTGCTTTGGAATAATCTTCGTGTTCACATCACCCCCAAGTTAGAAACTGTGTCCTGGAATATAAGAGCTATCCATTCCTTTTCCATGAGCATACATGCTATTGTGTTGGCCCCAGGGTTTTGCAACTAGAGTAAGTTCTCAGCAAAAGTTTGGCACTTGAATACAGCAACTTGATGGACAGAACTGAGTTTAAGTGCTCCTCTGCCTATTAATAACGATGTGACCTTGGACAAGTGAATTATCCTCTCTGAACCTCTTAGGTCAAAACTTACAAATAGAAGTTTATAATAACGCCTCCCCCATGGCATGTTGACAAATGAATGAAATGAGATAGCACGCAGAATGTGTAATGTAACACTTGCCAGTCATATAGTAGTTCCTTGGCAAACTTGTGTCTCCAACTTCATACTACATACTTTTGGAGTTTTTCCATCTTTTTCCCTAGACCCCCTGGAGTTGGTATCTGGGGATAAGGACGCCAGAATATTAACTTTGAAAGACAAAAATGGGCCTGAGGATATAGTTCTGTGATATAGCACTTGCCTACCATGCATAAGATCCTAGGTTTGATCCCTAGCACTGCAAAAGAAAAAGACAAAGATGACTTTCATGCAACCTAGTAGTAAAGATAGAAAAGATTCTAAAGAAAGTCGGTGAGAACCATACTGGCAACCCCAGGCCCTGGAGGAGGTGGGGGCTACTCCTTTCTCAACTAAAGAGGTCAGATCCTACCTAGGAAATCAGGCCCATTAGTCTCTGCAAGCTGAAGATTAGCACCTACTAGAGACCCTCACCAAAGCCATGGCCACACTGTACTGTAAGCCTGAGGCCCTGTGAGCTTGCTTGGAATATGGAGAAGAGGCATTTTCACTGGAACTTGGCCAATGGGTCTCTAGCAGTGGGGGTGAAGGGTACAGAGGCCAGGATTCTAGAGGTCAGGGAGCTCCTTCTCTCATCAAGATACACTCTGTGCCAAACAGCCTTCTGCCCATACCTTGGTTTCCAGGAGCAACCATTCTGGGAAGAGGCAGGGGAATGGAGTGTGGGGTGAAGAAGGCCGGCACATAGCTGGTATGCAGAATGATGTTCTTTTTGGAAGCTGTCATCTCTGGGCACTTATTAAATAGGCATTTGGATATTTTCAGTCTCCTGAGAAATTGGGTAGAGCACCAATTTTCCTCAGAGCTGGGCTCCCTAAAATAAGTTGATCTACTTACTTCTCCACACCATCCCCATCAGCCTGTCCTAAATCTAGGTCTCTGTGATAGGGCATTATTGTGGGATTGAAACTGAGGGAGGAGTGGCTGCCATGGGAAGATTTGAATGTCATGTAGCCACCTTTCCCCTGGAGATGGGATCCTGGACTAGGACTTTGGCAAGTGAGTGACTCATGGAGATGATCTAGCTCAATCTGCCCTTTTACAAATAAGAAAACTGATACCTAAAGAGTCCAAGCCAGGAGGAAAACCCAAGTCTGCTCATCCCCAGGCCAGGGTTTTTATCCTGTCTTTCTATGACAGTCCCATGAAGACATTTTCCCGTGCTATGATGTCACCATATGGATATATCTGAATTTAACTAGGAAATGTGAACCCTACTTGTCCTAATGTCAAATCGGAGCCTCACCTCACCTCCTGCCTGACCTGTAGCTTCTCATTCCTGTGGCTGGGGGAGGGGCAGGGCAGAAGGACTTGTGTAAGTGGTATCCAGACTCACACTTGGCTAGATCCTTTGGGTGGAGTTGGGGAAGGTTCAAGGTGTGAGGGCTCTGGGTTGATCGGCCTGTTTTTTGAGTTCTGGCCAGGTAGGCAGGCATTTCTTTCTTCCTCTCCTTCAGGATCTTTGTGCCTCTTTGTGTGCAATGAGCCACCCCTGTGAGGTAGCATCTGGCACCTGTCCAGAAAAAGGAGCAAACTGTGTGAAAAACTAAGGATAACTCACACAGGTTCCAAAAAATCAGAAGAAAGAAGGCTGGCACAGGTATAACCAACGAGAAGGCTAAAGGAGGGGATATAGAAAGGATTAGTGAAACTCACAAGGGGAGACTCCCTCACTGTCATGAGATCCCTAACTGAACACTTACTCTGTACCAAGTACAGTTCTAAGTACTAGAGAAATCAGACCAAGAATGGTGCAAAAACCTCAAAATACCAAAGTCCACAGATGGTCAAGGCCCATGTATAAAATAACATAGTATTTGCATATAATCTATGCACACACCTTCTTATGCACTTTAAATCATCTCTAGATTTTTTATAATACCTAATACAATATAAATTATGTAAATAATTATTATACTGTATTGTTTAGGAAATAATGATAAGAAGAAAGTCTGTACATGTTCAGTACTTTTTTTTTTTCCCCTGCCTGCAGCTCCCATCCTAAACTGGAGGCTAATGCTGAGCCTGGTCAAATTATGTACTCGTCCATGTGTCCCTATCTGCTTGTCTGACTGTATTTGAGACTGTAATAATTTTAAAAGATTCAGCATATTGGCCATTTGCCACCCCTGCACTGGGTGATTTTATTCATTCTCTTTCTCTTCCCCAATTTCTGTCTCTTCTCCTTTTTCCTTCTCTCCCTCCTTTCTTTTCTTGAGTCAGATTTATTGTATCATACTTTACACACAATAAAATCCACTCCCTTTCTTGTATGTTTCTGAGTTTGACAAACGCATACAGTCATATGGCTACCACAGTCAAGACACAGAACATTTCTATCACTCCAAAGAATCCCCACCGCACTTCCCTTTTGTAGTCTTGCCTTCCCTGCACCAGGCCTGGTAACCACATATGAGTGCTCTGTCCCTAGAGTTGTGCCTTTTCCAGGTTGTCCCATACACAATTAAGAAAAAAAAATTTTCCAAACATAATTGGTTGAATTTATGGATGTAGAGTCTATGAATATGGAAGGTTGACTTACTAGCAACAGCCAAGTTGGCCTCTAGCAGAATGGTAAGGGAGAGGAAGCAAGAGCTATATCAAAGGGATGGGGCTATACTGGCCTCAGAAGACCTCTGGATCCATAATCTAGAGACTCCATGAAGTTGCTGTCAGGACCTGGGACATTCTGGTAGCTCTGAGAACCTCCTGCTGCCAGACACACAGACTTCCCAGTGTGGGCAGCAGAGCTGTCACTGTGCTGTGCAGGCTTCACAAAGGGACTTTTTCACCCCAACAGAATGGCACTAACACCCCAAACTCCCATTTCTTTCCCTGGCTAGGGTCAACCTTCTAGATAGGAGAAAACTCACAAAAATGTTGCCCAAAATGTCTTCAATAAAGATTTATTTGGTCAGCACAAGAACTGCCTCAAGAGTCAGAGGAAGGAATATCCATTCACACAACAAATGTTTACTGAGAATCTACTAGGTAGCAAGCATAAAGGTCCTATGTACATGATATTTCTTCCTCCCCTTAGCCTTACATACATGTTATTAGACCACTAAAGAGATATGGGATCAGAAAAAAAAAAAGGGATCAGAAATGTTAAGTTACTGCCAGGTGTGGTGGCACACACCTGTAATCCCAGCAGCTTGGGAGGCTGAGGCAGGCGGATTGCATGTTCACAGCCAGCCTCAGCAACTAAGCCAGGTCTTAGGTAACTTAGCGAGACCCTGTCTCAAAATAAAAACTAAAAAGGGCTGGAGATGTGGCTCAGTGATTGAGCACCCTGGGTTCAATCCCTGGTATCAAAAAATAAAACAAAAAAAGAAATGTTAAGTTACTGACCTGGGGTCACACCTTTAAGTAAATAGTGGGAATGGGGAGGGTTGGGGCAGAGAGAGGGAGGAGGGCTCCAAACTCAGCTCCATCAGCCATGGGAAGCCTCTCTGCTCACACTGCACTTTGCAACACAGCAGAGGGTTCCAGACTTCCTGCCCACTGCCTTTGTAATCAGCAGTAGCTACTTTGGGTCTGAGTCTCCTTGTTTATAAAAATAAAGTGCTTGAGAAATATGTTTCCCAAGTGTCCTCCCAGCATTGGATTCTTTGTCACAGTGTTTCCTCCTCTTGTCTTTGTAAAGGCTCTGCTGGCCCAATTCTCCCTGGTGACCAGCACAGAGGAGCTCCACTGGGGACGCCAGTCTTGCCTGGCCTCGCCCCCTGGAGGACATCAGAGGTACTGCAGGAGCCCGGGGCTCTGGGGAGAGGCCCTGTAACTATCAGACCATGTCAACATAATCGCATGTTAAAGCCAACGTTAATTACCGCTTTCTCTTTTTTGAAAACATGGATCTAGAAAACATTCTCACAGCCCTTCCCACGCTCACCAGGGCATAGCTGCCGGAACACTTAATGACGGGGAGCATTTGTAGCCTGAAGACCTACTGGTTCTATGAGTCATATTTTAAAATTGGATTTTCTCATTTACTTCCTACACCTCAGTTTCTTTTAGGTCCTGTAAAATCATTTATTGATCTAATGTTGACTTTGCAGGGCTGCCGAACCATGATCACAAAACAGTGTGTTTCTCTCTTAAGTTAATTATTTTTGTTAAAATTACCAATTTTTGGTTAGGTGATACATCCACATGATACAACATCCAAAAGCCACTGAAGGGTTTTCAGTAATTATCAGATGGCCCAACAATTCCACTCCTGGGTAGTTACACAAAAGAATTGAAAAGAGGTGTTCAAATAAAAACAAGTATACGATGTTCAGAGCAGCACTATTCACAATAGCCAAAAGGTAGAAACAACCTAGATGTCATCATCTGATTACTAGATATACAATATTGGGTTCCTCCACACAAAGGAATATTATTCAGTCATGAAGAGGAGTAAAGTTCCAACACATTCTACTATATGAATGGACCTTGTAAACATTATACTAACTGAAAGAAGCCAGACATAAAAGGCTACATATTATATCATTCCTTTTATGTGAAATATCCAGAAGAGGCAAATCCAGAAAGAGAAAGCAGGTTAGTGGTTGCCAGGGCTAGGGGGTAAGAGGGACTAATAAGCATGGGCTCTCCTTTTAGGTGATGAAAAGATCCTAAAATTAGATAATGGTGGTGGTTGCCCCTGCAGGCTTCTGTTCTCCCAATTTTCCAGGTACAAAGTAGGCCCCAGTTGCTCATGGATTCACCCATGATCGTACTCTGGGTTCATGTCTAGAGCTCACCTAAGGACTCATTCATGGTGCCCTACTTAAAGCATGGCTTTCTGTAGGGCAGCAGACCTTGAACCAGGCAGCCTCCCTCCTCTTGAAGCCTACCATATCCAGGAGGGATTCTCTTGGAGTACCCCTCACTGGTTCTGTGTGCATGTGGGAGCACCCTCTCCATTCCTTGAGAGAGGAGGAAGAGGCCTCTTCTCCATGACCAACTCACTATCTCAATGACTCTCTGACTTCTGCTTATCACGTTAATGGGGCGGGGAGGGGCAGGGTCTAAGGAGCTTTACAGTGTCTCTTAGTAAGTCCTCCCTAGATAGGTCTAGCTCCTCTCTTTAAATGTGAGAGTATTTATCATCCACAGGCTTCAGATAAAATTCTGAGACAACTGATAAGCATCCATTCAGCACCCTGTGTTCCATGTACATATGTAAGTACATAAAACTGGGGATTGAGCTCTAGGCCTCACACTTGCTGGGCAAGCACTCTTTCCACTGAACTACACCTCCAGTCCTTTTTTAACTGCAATTTTTTATTCTTT
This sequence comes from Callospermophilus lateralis, assembly GCF_048772815.1. NCBI lineage: Eukaryota > Metazoa > Chordata > Mammalia > Rodentia > Sciuridae > Callospermophilus > Callospermophilus lateralis. Next base: position 107,493,275 of record NC_135307.1, on the reverse strand, counting down.
TTGAGACAGGGTCTTGCTAACTTGGCCAGGCTGGGCTTGAACTTGTGATCCTCCTGCTCGGCCTCCCTGTTTACTGGGATTACAGGCCTGCGCCACATCGTCTGGCAAAATGAGATTGTTTTGCAAAGGCAGTTTTCTGACAGGTTTCTCTTACCTAATATTCTATTGTGAGTATTTTCCCATGTTGTTAAATGTTCTTGAAAAAGATGGGATATTTGTTTGTTTGTTTTTGTGGTGTTGGGGATCAAATTCAGGGCCCCAGGAATCCCAGGAAGTCACTCTACCACTGAGCTATATCCCCAGCCCAAAATGTGTGTGTGTGTGTGTGTGTGTGTTTAATGGCTATTTAAGATTTCATTGTATTAATATGCTATAATCAATTTGATCATTTGTGGTTGGACATTTAAGTTATTTCCAATTTTTAGATGTCATTGTTGTTGATGTCTTTAATTATTAAACTATTAGGAATTTCTGATTGTTTTCTTAGGTTAATTTCCTAGAACTGGAAGAGGGTGTGAACTCTTGTAAGTCACTTAATACACTATAATGGTTTTGAAGGAAAGCAGCCGGTCAGGATAACTTCACCAGTCGAGCTTCAGAGTGTACACCTCCCTGCCTCCTCGCCAGTACTGAGTAGGTTATTTTTCATCTAAAATATTTTAAATGTTTGTCAATTTTATATGAAACATGATGTATCATTGTTTTAAAATTTTATGACTTCTTGGAGAAGCATTAAAATTTTCTGCATCATGTTACATGACTACAGAAAACTGCCCATCTACCCTGCATCTACCCAGGCTGGGATACTGAGTCCATCTGGTTGTTGAAGAATTTGTGCAAGACTTGGGTAAACAAAGTCTTACTGGTGTGACAGTTGCCTGCTTTGGGAGAGAGAATAATGGCCTCCGAGAGATTTTCACATCTTATTTTTTGAAACTGTGTATGTTAGGTTACAGGTGTTATGGTTTGGATCTTAAGTGGTCCCTAATTCAGCAGTGGTTAGGGGTGGACATGTTGGGAGGTGATTGGATCGTGAGGGCTCTGACTTCATAAATGGATTCATTTATTTATGGATTCATAGCTTAACAGGCTAATGGGAGAAATGAGACTTAGTTGGAAGAAGTAGATTATGGGGAATGTGTGCTCTGAGAGGGTATATCTTATCCCAGGCCCCTTCCTCTCACTCTCTGTTTCCTGGCCACAAGGTGAGATTTTTTCCACCTTGCACTTTCTGCCATAATGTTCTACCTCACCACAAGCCTAGAAACAACAGAGCTGAGTGACCAAGGACTGAAACCACTTATTTTCAATTTTTAAATCACATCCAATTTCCAATTTTTAAATTTCCAAATTTTTTAATTTGCCAAAACATTTTTCCCCTAATTTAATTTGATTTTACTAGGTATTTTGTCACAGTGTCAGAGAGCTGACTAACATTCGTGTCAAAGGGGAATTGGGATTGCAGGTAGAATTAAGTTCATTTATCAGATAACCTGAAAAATTGGGACATTATTTTGGATGTTCTGGGTGGAACTGATGTAATCACAAAGGTACTTAAAGGTGGAAGATGAAGCCCAGTGTAGTGGTACATGCCTATAATTCCAGCAACTCAGGAGACTGAGGCATGAAAATTGCAAGTTTGAAGCCAGCCTGGGCAACTTAGCAAGACCTGTCTCAAAAATAAAAAAATAGGTTAAGGATGAAACTTAGTGTAGAGTACCCCAAAGTTCAATCCCCAGTACTGGGGGAGGAGGAAATGGAAGGAGGCAGATGAATAGAGTTAGAGAATATGCAACCACAGAAGAATGGTCAGGGAGATGCCTCATGGCTGGCTTTGAGGATGGAAAGAGCCATGAGTCAAGCCATGCAGTCAGCCTCTAGAAGCCAGAAATGGCAAGGAAACTGTCTCCTAGAGCTTCCTGAAAGGAACGCAGCCCTGCCAACATCTTGGTTTTAGTCTGATAAGACCAGTGTTATACTTTGTGTGTGTGTGTGTGTGTGTGTGTGTGTGTGTGTGTGTTTACTGGGTATCAAATCCAGGGCCTTGTGCATGGTAGGCAAATGCTCTCCTCCTATGCTACATCCCCAGAACTCAGACTTTTGACCTATGAAACTGAAAGATAATAAATTTGTGTTGCTTCAAGTTTATGACAATTTTGTTACAGCAGCAACAGGAAACAAATACACATATAGAGCATGCCAAACCTGCCTCTGCAGAGTGCTGGAGTTCCCTGCTTTACAAGAAAATAAGTTTCCCATTGCTTTCCATGTTTGTATACTTGCCAGTATCAAGCTGTGTGAACCAGAGGGATAATTTGAGGCCAGTTGGCCCTTCCTGCAAAGAGGGATAAGGGGCCTTTGGAGGAGTGTAGATAGATCTGAGAACTTCTGCCCACATATCCAATGCCCACACACCAGCCTTTAGAAATGTTTTTGTTTTCATGCTGTTTTATGCTAGAGGAAGTGCACATTTCTGATTTACTTAATGGTGCCTGATTTTTTTACAGTCAAAGACAAAGGATTGCCATGGCTACTTTGAAGTAAGCCAGCAAAGTTATAGTGGAGGGAGTATATATGGAGGGTTACAGAGGGATGTAGTAGAATTCAGAAAAGTACGGAAAAGGGGAGCTGGTTTCTCTGCTTAACTTTGTCTCCATAACTCAATGTGAGTCTTGCCCAAGTGACATTCTCCCTAGAACTCAGCTTACTTATCTAGAGAAGAAGGGCTTAGATATAGACACTTGCAAATGGTCTTTGATTGTTTTATTGGTGTGTTGGTTGTTCTTTTCTTTTAGTTCTAAGCCCAACCTTTTATATTTTGCTTTTTGATAGGAGGGCTCTGGTTACCTTCAGTGAATGGGAGGTACTGATAGGGAATAGAAAGTAGGAGAAGGGAAGAGGGGAGAATAGATTTTCTTTCTGCTACCTATACCTTTCAAAATCCCATCAATTGCAGAGGACAGCCTAGGATTTGTTAGGCACTGAACACCAAGCCCCCCTGCACCTCCTCAGAGGCCAGGATACAAACACAAGGCTCCTAGGAACCACCTCTGCATACCTAGGTTCTTGTAACCCCACCTGTAGCACTTTGTTCTAGCACAAGGATGATAGCAACTCCCAGCAGCCACTACTCTGGGTTACCTCTGTGTTCTCTTTGTCCTCTCAGTCCTCCAACATCTATGTAACCACTTCTCTGCATTAATTTCGCTTGTTCATATTCCCATGTATGACTTCTACTTTTCTAGTTGGACCTTGGCTGATACAACAGGCTATTTTTTCTTCATGATTTGTAAAAACTCATTTTCTCTGAGTTCATTCCCTACTAGTCAATTATGATGTATGTTGCAGTGATTTTTTTTTATTAGTTTGCTTTTGGCCTTTGTTTATAATGTTTGTTCTTGTTCAGACAATCTTTAAGTTTTACATACTCAAATTTATCAATATTTGCCTTATGTTTTCTGGATTTCATTGCATATACAGACCTTCATCCCAAGATTAAAAAAATAGTCAGTTATATTTTCGTCCCATAATTTCATGGTTTTATGTTTGACATTCATCTGGAAGTTATTTTGGAGTAAGAAGTGAGGTGGCCATATAATTTAAATGGGTTTCCCAAATGAAAAATGGTATTTAGCCAGTTCTGTCAATATCAAGCACTGGATAGCTCTTCCTTCCTCTTTTGACATGAAATGCCAATTTATTAAATATTACATTCACATATATACTGGTTCTATTTCTGGATTTTTCCCCACTGGCTTATCTATTTTTCAGTCAAAAATATTTTAATAGGCTAAAGCTATCATTCAGTTTTATGGACTTGTCCACAAAAATATCTCTATGTTTGAAGCAAGTAAATTTTAGAAGTAAAAAAATACAGTAAAGGAAAGGTGGAATTTTTTTCTGTCTGAGAAATCAGATATTGATTCAGGAGGAAATATCAATACTGATTTCTTAAAGTTAAGGCTTCCCAAAAATTTTTCACTTTGATAAAAAAATTTTTAATGTCTGATTTCAAGGATAAGTCATATTCTGTTGAATTTTGCTTGAATTAAAACATCATTTTGAACTAACTTTGTTTTCAACCTCTTCTTTCTTTCTTTTTTAATGTTTTTGGGGGTACTGGGGATTGAACCCAGGGGCACTCCACCACTGATCTACATCCCTAACTACTTTTATGTTTTTATTTTGAGACAGGGTCTCGGTAAGTGTTTGAGTCTGGCCTTCAACTTGCAATCTTTCTGCCTCTGCCTCCTGAGTTTCTGGGCTTATAGGTCTATGCTGCTGTACCCACCTGGGTATTCCTTTTTTAATAGCATCCTGTTCTTGTTTCATGGATACATTATTTTCTGTTTTCTTTCTGGGAATTAACTATAGGATAATTCTTTGTTCTCTTCTCTCTGTGTCTCTGTTTTCTCTGAGTTCATTTGTTTTGGTTACTATCTTTGAGAGACTTTTGAGATTCTATCAATGAGAGACTTTTCTCAGTCACATTATTTTGGGTTATTTGTTTTTAATTAAAAGTGATATATCAAAAAACGATAGAAAGTGTGTGTGTGTGTGTGTGTGTGTGTGTGTGTGTAAGAGAGAGAGAAAGAGAAGAAGAAAGAGGGAGGAAGGGTGAGAGAAAGGGAAAAAGTGACTAAATGAATGAATGCAGGGAAGGCTATTGATTGAAAGATTTTAAAGTTGAATAACTAGGTAGAAATCCCACTGTTTATTTAGGTGACCTTCAAGCATTACTTTCTCTAGACTTTTCCTCTGGGCAAGTTTCTTTTAAGAAGACATATCTAGTCTCCCACATAGTGGGTTTATATCTGGTTACCTGCATCTTAGGAGTTAAGCTAGGAAAGGAAGCAGGAACTTGGGAATGGTGCTTGCACACAGGAATACTACAAAATGGGAAGATTGGCAGGGGTGTGTGTGTGTGTGTGTGTGTGTGTGTGTGTGTGTGTGTTGATATTAGATATTACAAAAATGCATTAAAATACTACCAAGCAGAAAATCTATGGCAGAGTCAGTAAGTTTTTTAAGTAAGAGCCTCTGGATACATGAGGTACCACTGTATTTATAACTACTACTATGGGTGTGTGTTTGAAGAACAGACACAGTATGTGCTCTTTGGTACATCCTTCTCTGCTCAGCCGTCTTTGGTTACTGTGTGCAACCACTTTATGTGCTGAAAGAGTGTACTGTATAGAACTCAACTGGAAGAAGTGATGGTGGGGTTTGGAGGTGGAGGATGGAGTCCTTTGGGAAACAATTCTATTTATAGGAATCCTGGTCTGTTTCTCTACAACCTAAAGGATTATGTGCTGATGAGGATAATTTCATGACCAATTTGTCTTCTATAAAGATCTTCATTGTTCCTTTCTCATTGAGGATCATAAGTATAGAAACATTTTGCCTTAGAATGTTTTTATTCTTTAAGAAGATTCTATTTTAAATATGAAATGTACTTGCTTTAGATCTGTGCTTCTGAATTTCCAAAGGAAGTTCTTTTTATAAATTAGCTGAATTCTCTGTGGGCTTGTGTTTATCAAGTCCTGTTTGCAGAGTATCTTGCAGTGGCATAAACATCACTTTAAAGCAGGAAGTTAGCTTTTAATCATTAGTCTAAAGTCAAGAGCTTCAGAAAATGAAAATGCTCCAGCTGGAAGAAAATTTGACATAAGTCACAACAGGAAGTTAGGTGACTCTGGCTTTGCCTCTCCACTTAGAGCTTTTGGGCATGTACATTCATTTGTGCCTCTTAAATGCCTACTTTGTGCATGGCCTCATGTAACACTCTCGTGTACGCCAATCAAATGACTCCTCAGTCAAAGTGCAAAGACTCTGTTAATATATAAACTTCCATGTGCAAAGAAAGGAAAGAGGCTTTATTTTCACAGCTATAAAACTGTGTGAATAAACCACCATTCATTTACTCACTCTGCTGGGGAGAGACCATACTTGGGTAGTTTCTATTTTTTTCTATTCCAAACAATGTTGCAACGAATAAACTTGCACACATGCAAGAATTTCACTAATACAGTGGTTCTAGAAGTGTGAACCAGAGGCCCAGGGTCCCCAGATCCCTTTCAGGTAGTCCATGAAGTTTCACCATTTTTCTCTCTCCTTCTGTCAAGTATATTCTGTGGTATTTTCCAGAGGCTGACTGACACACCCACAATGATCTGAAAAAGGGTATTAAAACACTCCTACCTCTTCTAATTATATGTGTGTTAAACTGGATTTTCCTTACCTACTTCAACCAAAACAATGTTCACAACATTTGAAAGCAAATAAGAGATTCCAGTTGTCTTCTCCTAAGCTAAGCATTAAAGAGATTTGAAAAATGTTCAAAGCCACTTATCTCCCTAAATTTAGAAATTGAATCATTTTTCAAAAAAATGAGTTTATTTTAAAATGGATTAATATACAAATGTTTAAAAAATTCCAGATTTAATTTCTAATATATTAAATATTGATAGATATAATAAATGAAATTTTAGGAGGCTATTGGTTTGGACTGAGCTCCTGTACTATGCCCAAGAAGAACCAAAGGAAAATGGAGTCACTCATGCTAAAATTTTATCACCAAGCCAAAACTAAGGTTCTGTGAAAGAAGTGCCAAATCCCCCAAACAGACCAATTTTAGGCAGCATTTTAAGTGCCAAATCCCCCAAACAGACCAATTTTAGGCAGCATTTTAAGTGCCAAATCCCCAAACAGACCAATTTTAGGCAGCAGTTTAAGGAAGTCCCCTCTGTTTTAACTTTCACCAGGAAAGTAACTTTGAATGGACCAATCCAATTTTTGTTTTTCTTTTCTGCTTTCTTCAGCCTTTTTCTGTATATAAAGCCAATCTTCTCTATTCAGCTCATCAGTGCAATGAAAATCAAAAGGAGATCAGTATAGCAGAAGGAAGGGAACAAGGGGAGGGAAGAGGGGAGGGAAAAGGGAAATACTGGAATGGTATTATTCTATTGTTATATTGTGTGCATGTATGAATATGTAACAATGAATCCCACCATTATGTACAACTATAATGTATGAATAAAAATATGGAAGAAAAGATAAAACCAATCAAAATAAATAAATGTTGGAGTGATGAATCAGATAAAAATCAATTAAGATCTTTAAATCAAATTTGTTGTAATTTTGACAACAAAATTTGACTAATATAGCCCATGTAAACATAAATTGTTTGGGATCTTTGATAATTTTTCAGAGTAGGAAAGAGTCCTGAAATGAAAATATTTGAGAAGCATGCCCTAGGGTACAGACCCAGGGGTGGAATTGCTAAGCTATGGGGTGGGTGCACGGTCAGCTTTAGGTGATAAAACCACTGATGGTTAAGTTCAGTTTGATATCATTTACATACAGCTACCTATAATACACAACTAAACTAAGTACTTGTCACTTAATTGTTGAAAGGAATTAAAGAGAATTGAACAGAATCAAAACCCAACTGTTTTATAGTCCTATAAAACAACCCGGCAGATAAGGGCCTTTGGCATCTTTAAACACGGCCCAGCCAAACCCTCAGTTTTCCCATGGTTGAGAGGAGGAGGGCACAGTGCCAGGGTCCATTCTGGTAGCTGGGGTGTTTCCCTTTCAACTTTTTGCCCTGTGGGTCCATGCTGGTTTCTCACTCACTGCATGTGGTAAACAACTGGCTTTGAGTCAAGTCAAGAGTGTGAGTCTCTGAGGAGAGCCTGCCCCACCCCCCACTCAGCCTGAGAATGAATGAGCATAAGTGGAGGAAGGGAAAAGAGGTGGGAGAGAGGGGAGCTCCCTCTATGGCTCCCCAGGAAGGAAAAAAAAAAACCTATACTAATGATGTGAAATGAGCTGTGTGACTTGTGACACATAAGTCAGGATCTTGTCTTTGCAGAAGAGGCCCCTGCTCTGAAAATAGCTGAGAACAGTCAAACCCAGAGAGGTGCCTCTGGGCATTCTAGGGGTACAGCCTGACCTTGCACCTGGGATAAGAAGGGAAAAGAAAGGGCAGGAAGAAAGGAGGAAAACCTAGCACTGTGTTAGATTATGTAGTTAGTTCTCATGACAAATCTGTAGCATCGATATTATTCCCATTTCACAGAAGGGTAAATTGAGGCCCAGAAGGTTTAGGCAGCATAATTCAAGGGACATGACCTTTGGAGTCAGTTCTAAGTTCTAATATCACAGATATCATCCCCTATTACAGACACTGTCCCCTAATGTCTGCATAACTGTGGGTAACCACGTGTCCTAATTGGATATATTAGTTTCCACCTTACAGGAATTAAATCCAGTCAAAGAAAATGAAGCATGGAACGCACAACTCTGACACACGGGAAGCGGATATTCACTGAACATGACTCCTCTTGCTCCTTGCCTAAAATTAAGCATCTGGGCAGGGTGACCAGGCCAAACCCCAAGTCTTCTGGTGATCATACAGCTCAACCTTGTCCTCCTAGGGATGAAGTGAGTAGGATTCTAGTGCCTCCTACTGTCATTCTGAGCCTGCTCAGGAATATACACCTGGAATCAATTCTCCAGCATCTAAGGAGACAACAAAGGGTCCCCCCTGCTCCTAGCAGGCCCACCCCTCTCACAGGCCTCACTCCCAACACAACCTCCCTCACTACACTCAGGGACGCCTCCCCATGCCCTCACTTTTAGGAAACCCACCTTTAGCATCCAAGAAGGGCCAGTTAGTTCCATCTCATGGCACTCACAAAGCCCTGATTCAGACCTCTGGCCCTGGACTGGTCACTATTAACAGACGGGGCTCAGTATTGTTCCATTTTCCTCTCAGGCAATATGTTCATGGCCTGCCCTGGGGCACCTTCCATTATACTGTCACATGCAAATGTATGTCCTGGACCCCCTGCTCGGCATCTCCAAGAGTTGGGTCTACTTCATCCAGGAATTCCCTCTTCACTCCTTGGGAAGGAAGGTCCCAGCTCTTTTTATCCCTCCCCTCCTCCACCAGATAGGCTTTGCCACTTGTGGACAGCTCAGCAGGGGACCAACTGGGTCAGGTGGGAAAGGAAGAGAAAATCATTTTGCCTCTACATTCCTTGTCTCCTTTGCAAATAACAAGGTGCTACTTTGAATGGATCTGATTCCTGGGTTAATTTTTCAATTGGTTAAAACTCTGGGAAGAGTAGTGTGATTTCCACTCATACTCAGTGGACTGGAAGCCTTTTGAAAACAGAAATTGTTTCTTATTCTCAGTAAATAGAAAAAGTATATAGTATTTAACATGTATAAACAAGGTAGTGACTGTGAGAAACCCACAGAGCAACCAGCTAAAAGGGAAACACCCCAACCTACCAGAAGGGGCTCTGTATTGTTCCCTTTTCCTCTCAGGCCCTGGAGAACTAAGGGTCTAGCTGGGCTGCCATTGAGGGGCTGATGCCTCTTATCTGCAAGGCTGCTTAGCACCTGCCCATTCAACCAGATTTGATTCAATTCAATTAGACTTAATTTCTTTCAACAACCAAGTTTTCAGAGGCTAGGCTGAGCAACTGTGTTCAAACTGCTAAAGCCCAGCTCCCCAGAAAACAACCTTGGAGTGACATGATTCCAGAAAGAGAGCCTAATGAATAGGTATTTTAACTAGGACAAGAGATGGGAGGAGACAGAACTGCAGCCAAGTTTTGTTATAATTGAGGGGTTGAGTTTCTGCCTCTCATGCCGAGACCTCAGAGCTTTACCAGGGAGAGGGAGAATTCACATCTCACCCCAAATAGGCCAGGCCACCTAGAGCTGCTCCTCCAAGGTGCTCAGACACAGGCTGAAACAGGAAAACTAAGGGGGAAAACCAAATCAAGGCAGGAAAAGAAAACAGTTAAAGCTGTTCCCTTGAGCCTTCTCTGTACTGAAAATTTCTAATTTTGATATTTTAGTTACTTTTTAAAACATACTCATCTATTTTCAGATCATAAGACAGTAGGGAAGAGAAAAAGGTATCAAGGAGTGCTGGTAAAAATAAAACGTTATGTAAATTGCAGGAGAAACTCTACATGTCAACTGGACCTTATAAAGAGAGAGACAACCAGATAAAGAGAAAAGCCGCAGCAGAATTGAAGAATGTTTACATTCTTGCAACCACAAATGTGAAGTGAGCTCAAAACCCAGTGGGAGTTTAACAAAATACTTAAGTTCAAAGTGAGGCCGCTCTGTGCATATTCCCCTCCTGGTTGCCCTGGCAATGAAACATCTGCCTTATAGTAATGAAATATTACTGAGAAAAACCCACAAGCAAAAGAGAGTTTCTGGACATATAAGCTTGTTATTCCTCCCACTGACATTGGTCATATGAGTGTAGGAATCAAATTAAGTAGCTGCCTCTGCCTGTGATCATCCCTGTGTCACTCCCTCACACCACTGCCTGGCAGGACACCCCAGGAACCCAGGACTAGGAATCCCCAGAGCTTAACCTCCTGGAGGCTGCCTGAGGGGTTTGGCATTGGGGTCTTGCACTCAGGAGGGGTTAGCGAGAGTAGGACTGGAGTCCACTTGTTAGCTAATTAATTCTTGAGAACGTCATGGAGATGTCAAAATGAATAAGATGAGATTCATGTTCTCCATGTGAGAAGAAAGTAGAGAGACATACATACAAGTAGTTATACTATAGGACTAAGATGCCCAGTGGGAGGCTCAGGCAGGAGGATCACAAGTTCAAAGCCAGCCTAAGCAACTTATTGAGATCCTGTCTCAAAATAGAACATAAAAAGAGCTGGGGATGGGCTGGAGTTGTGGCTCAGTAGGAGAGCACTCACCTATCACGTGCGGGGTGCTGGGTTTGATCCTCAGCACCACATAAAAATAAATAAATAAAGTAAAGATATTGTGTCCAACTACAACTAAAAAAAATATTAAAAAAAAAAAAAAAAAAAGCCTGGGGATGTGGCTCAGTGGTTAAGCGCCCCTGGGTTCAATCTGTCGTACCCTCTCCCATCAAAAAAGAAGAATGAATTGAGGAAACAAAGTACTGTGGGAAAAGAAATTCTTTTCCTCTTCATTATTCTTTTCTTATATAGGTCATTTTTTTTATAGAAAGAAACTTATAAAAATAATGAAAAGGAAAAATTTAAGTTTACTCCAAATCATACCAGATATAGAAAACCATCATTAACATTGGCATTTATGGTACAACTTTTCAGATTTACTTAATGAAAATATGTGCATGTGTTCAAAGCATATGTATACCCTTTCTGTGTATAGATGTATTTTTTCTGTAACAGAATTCTGCTATATATTGGATTTTATTTTTTGACATCTAACAATACACCATAAGCATTTTTTCAACTGACACAAATATTAGCATCAAGATATTTAATGTCTGCATTGTATCTGTTATTTAACCTAAAGTAATTTAGCCAATCAAGGATGAGAGATGGGAGGGTGGTGTCCTCACTTGACACGAGGGAATTCCACCGGCAACCCTCTGCGGTTTGCAGAGCCAGTGCTGTGTGGATCCTGTTTGGGAAATCTATAGGGCAGATGCTGGCTGGCTGGCAGCCGATGGCTGATCTGGGATTAGCCTCCACTGGGGGGTTGTCAGAGCCCAGAATGCATTTCTATGATTCTCACCTCAGAGGAACAAGTTGCTTGGTGATTACATCAACATAAAGGTTTCAGTTGTGTTACATAACGGGAGCTCAGACTTTTTCCTTGAATGCTAATGAGGACCCACTGGGAGGCTGAGGAGGAGAAGGATGCTGGCAGAGTGCTGATATAGGAGATGAATCTAATTGTGTGTAAGACCACTGAGGGAAGGGAGGAAAGAGATCAGGAGATCAGTGCACAGGCTCTAGTCAAAGTCTGAAGAGAAAGCTTCCCTGCTTTCACAGCAGCTAAAGGATCTGGGTTCAGGTTCAGTCTTACCACTGATGAACTTGAATCAGCCACTTCACTTTCCTGAGCTTTTAATGGCCCATCATTAACATGGGCATTAAAAAAAAAAAAAAAAAAAAAAAAAACCCAAGGGGGGATGAAAACACTATGGATCTTGATAGAGATGAAGTTGTATCTATAACATCGTGATTGTTTTAAATGCCACTGAATTTCATACTTTAGAATGGTTAATCCTATGTTGTGAATTTCACTTCAATTAAAAAACAAAACCACTCCAAGAGTGTCATGACGATTAAGGGACAACCCTGGTGGGCTGGTTCCCATTGCAACTCTCACATGGGCATATTTGAAACTAGCCTTATTCCCTTCCTTGTACTGGCCCCTCTAGGCCTGGATCCCTCCACAGACTTAGAGCCAACAACTTATTTGGACCCCCTGAATGTTTTCCACACTTGTAGTTGTATCAGTTATTAAATCTCAGTCACTGTGTGGTTCATAATGTCAATGTCCTCTCTCCTGACACTCCTGCTGCTCTTCCACGGAGTGGGCCTGTGCTTGGCCATAAGGGGTGCTTACAAGCAGGGTGTGAGACAAATGTTGTTGACAGCTGTGAGAAGCTGTGTTTCCTGGGGCTTCTCCTGCCTGTGTCATCACCATTTGGCCCCTGGCCATGGCCTCATCCTGGTGCTGATGCAGGGAGGGAAGGCCATGTGTCCCCATCTGTTTCTGTCAGGGGCCCACTAAAGAGGCAATTTCCATGCAGGTGCTGTACAAGGGTCCTCAGGCAGCAGTCAGCCTGAACCCCCCAATATGGAGGACTCCTGAGGGGCAGCCACATCTGTGTTAGGATTGGGGAGTGGAGGGAGTGAATTGGCTCTCATCCCTCCTTTCAGAGCTGCTCTTGGCGCTAGCTCAAACAAGTAACCACATAGGAAGCCTGAAGTCTCTCACCTTCTGTCCCCACCACTCAGCTAATGTCTATGCTTCCTTTTGTAGGTCCTTTTTCGTGTCCTCCCAGTTCTTAGTTCCCTAGCTGCTTAGAGGGAAAGCCATTGTGCTGAATTCCAATGTGGATTGGAACTTGCTTTCTCACTCACCACTAGTTAAGAGACATATTTAAATTTACTCCCCCTCTGGCTTTATGCTTGATTCTTGATCGATTCCAGACCAACATTTTCTTTCCCTGACTCAATGAGGACAGATGACATCTGTGGTTTACTGCTCCTCCCTCATTTGTCCCTGGTTTCTTATGTTCATTACATGACGGACTCTAGGAAAATAGTCATTGAGAAAAATAGATGGTGAAGAGAAGAGAGAGAGCAAAAAGAGATCATCTTCACCCTCAGGCTAGCTCTTGTCAGTGGAGAACACACCCCCAGCCCCTGAGACACTTACTTGCCAGCACTTCAGACATGCTGGCTCTTCTGGAGGGAGCTGTCATGGGAAGTCTAATGTGACAAAGTTGGTGCTCTGCATACAGGAGTGGAAAAGGCTGAGAGATGAGTCTCAAGCCCCCTGGCCTCCTCCCAGCTAAATCTGTGTCTGCACCAAAATCACATTGCAGGTCATGTCCTCTCTACCTGCAGGGACCTCCCCTGACTCTTTTCTGCATGAAGAGCAGGATCCTACCTGTGACTCCAGGAAGCTTTTCCCACCTCTCTGTGGACCTTATATATTGTGTACGGGGTCCAGGAGATGTCTTATGCAGAAGGGCAGAGTACTTATTTAGCACAGTACCCTTCCTCTCTGTCCTGCAATAATGTCCCTGTGAGGGTCACAGTATATTGCATGTAAATAAACTATAAAGTTAAAAATAACATTAAAAATAACACTTATCTGGCTGTGTTTCATTAGTTGCTTTCACCTGTACCTGAGCTATGAGTTCTTCAAAGACAAAGATGCTTTACTAAACATACAAACAAACAAAAAGTAGTATCAACATCTATCACACAATGCTGGACACAAAGTAGGCACTTGACAGACATGGAAGACAGGGGAGCTGCCTTTACACAGGCAAATCCTGAGTGGGAAGGTGACACCTGGCTCTTCAGAGCAGCTTTGCCTGAGTTGAAGCCCCTGCTATAGATTCCTAGGGTCTTGCTTGTCTTGGCCTACTCCTAATAACTCTTACTACCAACTCTACAGATCCCTGGAACCTCCCACTCTCAGCCAGCACTTGATCATGATCTCTTTCCTCAGTTTCTCCTGCCACCGGCCACCAGCTTTTCCAGCTGGACCTGTCATGGCTTCCCCAGCACTGACCACTATATGACTGCCTTGGGTTTTCTTATTAATGTTTGACCCAAAACTCAATAAATGGATGGATGGATATTAGATTTATGGAGAATATCAGCTCTGTGAACTGATGGGCCTGGGATAGGGGAAAGAACACAGGCAGACCTGCTTCTAATCCTGGCTCAGCCACTAACTAGCTGTATGACCATGACTAGTTACTGACCTTTGAATCTCAGTTCTCTCATCAGCTAAAACAACAACCATGGGTTACCGTGAAGAGTCAATAACATGACCCGTGTTAAACCTCTTGACCATGTGTCTGACACATGGCACATTCTCGAAAATTGTTTCTTTCCTTCCCTTCCTCTTTTCTGCAAAGATCTCTGCTGAATCTAAATTTCCAACAGCCTTTGAAACCCATGCTCCCTTATTAAATTATAACTTAGGAAGGTCACTGCGCTGTAAGAAAGTTTATCTTTTGAAGATGAATAAGGATCCCAGATGACAGGGACAACCATTGTGCCCCACATTACCCTGGAAAAGATTTCTCATTCCCAGTTCAAATTCCAATAGATAAGGAAAGGGCATCAAAGACCATCAAAGTTTACAAATCACACTTGACAAAATGAAGGGAAGTCCGGAGTGAGTGAAAACCTAGGGAGGCCTGGGAATGACCCTAGGGCTCCAAGGGACAATGGCCTTAGAATAATCTGCAAACAACTGGGAGCAAATGGCCCAGCCAGGCTCTACCTGGGCTCTCTGATGCAGACTCCCTCAAGAACAGAAGGGAGGCATGGAGGGCAGCATGTGCCCTGGCCTTCTTCAGAGAGATGAAATTAATTGATTTTGGAGATGCCAAACTGAGCAAAAAGAGCAGGAGAAGCAGTAGCATCACCTTGCCATTAACAGAGCTGTGGTTCTAAGTGAGGTCTCAGGACCGCCACCAGCAGCAGCAGCAGAAAATCTGGGTTGCTAGAAATGCAGATTAGCAGATACCACCTTAATTAATAAGACTTTATGAATAAGAAACTCTGGGACTGCTGAGCAAACTGTATTTTAATAAATCTACTGGGAATTTTGATGCATCCTAAAAACTGAGATCCACTGAGGTGGTGGATACTTTTGTACATTGTCCTAAAACTCCTTCCCCATTATGACATGGTGGGAGATGTCATGACACTGGAATGGACACAAACTTTATAGACAAGATTTGAATTCAAATGTTGTTTCTGCTCCTAAGTGGCAGTGGCACCTTGAATAAACTCATCAATCTCTTGGAAAACTGATATCCTTGAACATAAGAAATCTACCTCTTGGGGTTGTGTTTAGGTTTAGAAAGAATGGAAAGGAAGCATTTTTCAGAGCGGCAAACACACCACAGGTACTCATCTCATTATCATCCTCATCACCCCCATGACTATGAAGAAGTCAAGTGAGAATTGCAGGTGCATTTATGGAAAATCATCAGGCCTCTGAATGCTATTTGGTGCCATGGCTACATCCTCATTAAGCTAGGAAGAATGTGGGGATAACATTCCCTTTCCAAATTTGATAAGAAACCAATTCCCATCTACTTTGGATATCATAATTATAAGCATCATGTGTTCCCTCTCTTTCCCCTTTCCCTTTTCCTTTCACATAAGTCTCTTAAGCACACATTAGCCCAGGGTAAATATTTGTTGAGTGTCAAATGAATGGATTACCTCAATTTGCCTTAATATGCCCTGCTATTGTGCAATACAAAGAGCCAAAGAGGCCTTAAGCCTCCTGTGGTGAAATCACAGTAGCATGGCCATAGCACACACCCAAGGGCTGACAGGAAATCCTGGGAAATCAGGCACTGTGGGGACTGAAAGAGACCAAGTTGGCTAGGACAGGTGAAATAAAGGTGGTTTTCCAAATTTACATTGTAGTGGCTAGTAGTACCTCCATCCCTGGCATTTCCCTTCTGTCCTGTTTTCTAGATCAGTCTGGGGTTTGTCCTTGCTAATCAGCCGGTTGTCCTGTGTCCTCTGCAACACAGAGCAAACTGGAATCAGAACACCAAAACTGGCCTGCCATTTTGCCTCTGGGAGGTGTAATTGTAACTATTGCTCTTCTAGTCAAAGGGCATTAATAAGGGAGCATGCCGTTTCAAAGGCTCACAGAAATTTAGATTCAGCAGAGATCTTTCTGGCTCAAGGGCATTAATTCATTCAAGCCTTTAGCTGCTTCTTCTCCCTCCAGTTGCCAAAGTAGTCACCCTGTGGGCTTCCTGACTCCTATCTGACTTTTCTCCATTCATCTTCATCATCACATCACTGCCCATACCCTGCTTCACAGGGTCAAGTCCCACTGCCTTGGCAGAGCATTCAAGGTCCTTTGCTATTGGACTCAGCTTACATGTCCATCTTTATTGCTCATAGCCAGTGTTGCAGTCAAGGCTGCTCCTTGCCTGCTAGTAGGTTTCTTTTCATTCTTCCTGGCCACTGCCCTAAAGGCTTTTCCTTCTATTGACTGCCTGGAAGACTGTGACACTTCTTTTTAGAACCTGCCCAAATTCAGTGGGCTCACCACCACCTGGTAGCTTCCTGGAGTCTTCATGGAGCCTGAAATTAATTCCCCTTTTCTCCACCTACAATTTCCTAGTCTCCTTCCAGAATTGGATCTACTATCTCTTTTAAGCTTTCTAAAATATAATTTTTAACATAATTTCAGACTTAAACTTGTACTTGCAAAATAGTACAACAAATTCTAGTATATCTTTTACCCAGATTCTCTAAATTCTTTTGCCACATTTGCCTTAACCTTCTATTTTTCTATATCTAGAGATATAATCTTATTTTTTTCTGAATGGCTTGTGCAGATATTATTTCCCTCCACTCCTTCAGTATGTTTGTTTTCTAAAACCAAGGATATTTTCATATGTAATTACAGATAAGTATCAAAATTGGGAAGTTAACTTTGATACCAACTATTATCTAATCTATAGATCTTATCAAATTTCACAAACTGTCCCCAAAAAGTCCTTTATAGAGAAAGAAAGGCTTAGGTCATGCGTCATATTAAGTCATCATGTGCCTTTCATAGCCTTCAATATAAAACAGTTCTGTAGTCTTTTTGTTTTCCTGACAGTTGAAATTTCTGAAACATCTATGCTGATGTTTTATAGGAAACACCTCATTTTGTGTTTGATGTTTCCTTATGATGAGTTCATAATTTGGCAGGCGTATCCCAGGTTGTCTTGGTGTGTTATAGTATGAGATATAAGATGTCAATTTATTCTGCTTTTCTTGATGTTAACATTGGTCTCTAGGTGGGTTTGTTGATATGTCTGACTCCTCCCCTGACCCAAGAGGCCCTTCTCAACATCAACAAGGACATACTGAAATCTTGGTTCCTGAGTATTTAGGGACACAAGTAGGTAAAGAACAAACACCTGAACCCCTGCCATGTATCTGGTTTTGTGGTTGCTTCTCATTTGAGACTCACAGCAACCCTATAATTTAGAGGTTGCTATGCTCATTTTACAGGTGTGTTCAGTTAAGATGAGCAATTTGCCTAAAGGCACTTAACTGGTAAGTAGAAGAGCCAGATTCAAATCCAGGTCTGACTGCTACTTCTCATAACAACAATACCCTGGAGCCAATAGATCTAGTCAACAACATTTGACTGTTTAAAAAATAAAACACACAGAGAAAAAGTTAATACCAAGATCACCAAAAATTTTAACACCCTCCTCTATCAGTGAAGTTGCTTTTTATTCATTTATCCCTTCAATAAATATTTAGTACTATGTATCAGATAGTGTTATATATAGTATGGATATAATGGTGAACAAACAGCTTACTTGCTAGCAGGACTCTGCAAGTCCCAGAAAATCCAACTAGAGTGGGTTAAACGATTAGAAAGCTAGTGGGAATGCAACTGAAATGGTTGGTTAACTTAGCAGCCCACAGAAATCATGGCTAAGGTTGGATTCTCTGAGATTCTCTCAGCTTTCCTTTAGGGGCTGCAAGATGTTTGTAAGTTTTAAGCAAGACAATGTCAAAGGAAACAAAGGGAACATTCCCATCATTGTCCCTTTATGTGAGCAAAGAAAATCCTTCTAGTTGACTTCCCTTCTACCTCACAGAACTACATCCCCACTTGGCAAGAGGAAGGGACTGTCCTGCCTGGCATAGAAAATATGAATTTGCACCCCACCACCCACTCAGACCACCTCTAGACTCAAGATTCCCCAAAACATTTGGTCATCAGAAGAGCAGGACAATGGACAAAACTGCAACTTCTTCTTTTAAGAAGAAAAGAGGAGAAATGGCTGCTGAGTAGGTAACTGACAATATTGGTTAAATTTCCTATCTACTAATTTACCAAATATTGAGATTCTGTGGCTTCTTAGAAATTCTTGTTTAGGGCTGGGGATGTGGCTCAAGCGGTAGCGCGCTCGCCTGGCATGCGTGCGGCCCGGGTTCGATCCTCAGCACCACATACAAACGAAGATGTTGTGTCCGCCGAGAACTAAAAAAAAAATAAATATTAAAAAAAAAATTCTCTCTCTCTCTCTCCCTCTCTCTTTAAAAAAAAAAAAAGAAATTCTTGTTTAGACAAATATAAGTTTTCCTCATTGCTATTCCTTACATTCATTACATTAAGTTCTGCTTATTTTATTTACATTATTATTATTGTTACATTATTTAATGTTGCTCTATCATTTTATCTCTTGTCTCATTCTAAAATATGGTCTTCTTTCCATAAAATATGGTAGCCAAGTGAGGCTTTAAAAGTATTTAATAACTGGTACTAAGATGTAAACTCACCAGTGTCCCAGAGAGGGTTCTAGAGGCTGCTGGGCCAGGTATTTACCATTCACTTGCTAGATCAGGGAATGTCCTGGAGCAGCCCATTAGTAGAAGGGCAAGGAAGGTAGAGGAGGCCCAGGCCTTCCTGTGTATCAACAAGTATAGAAATACTTATTTTACTTATTTTTTTAAAAATAAAAGACATATGGTTTATTTGGTAACAAGAAGTATAAATGAATTCTTAACTCCACTTCTTCTTTCTGGTGCTAACCTGAAGTCTTAATAGTCAAAGAAGAGCAACACACAACAACTCCCTTGCAGACCTTGATTTTTGCCGAATTGCAAAGATGTCTGTACAACTTGCAGTGATTTTCCAAATGGATGTGCCAACTGTTGTGCTTTCCCCTATATCAATGGTTGCTTCATTCTCCTCCTCTTCTTGTCTTCAGGTTTCATGGAAGGACGCAGAAGTACTTTCTGGATGCTATGATCCCAGCCTGTGATCCAGACTCTAGTCAGTTGCATGCGATGGGGGGGGGGGGGGCAGTGTTCCAGGGTGGTGCAGAAATCTTCAAGTACGTGCATGGCTTCATCGCTGGTGTCCCTAGCGTTGGTCTGTTTTCTAAAAGTTGTTGCTGCTGCATGGACTCATTCAGCTCACGTAGGACTGCATACTTCTTTCATAACAAATCATTCAACATGCTGAGTCAGATCCTCTTTAACCAAAGGGCTCATGCTCTTTGGTGATCACAGATAAATGTATGATTGATGCAAGTCACTTCCAGGAACTCCTGACAAGCCCATCAATGACACTAACTATTGTCTGAGGTGGAGGACATTCAAGACCTTTTACCACATAGATAACATCAAGAATTCTGTAAGTTTCTTCAGTTTCCAAGAGGTTAATTTATGGCAGCTTCACTCCAGGGCTTAATTTAAGTCTTTTACCATGCTGAATCTCTGGAAGGGTAGAGTGAAGTCAATGTTGTAGAACTGACCCTCTGGGCCATGTAGGTGGGAAGCAACCTTTAACCACTGGTAATGTGACTCATTATTCCACTGAAATTGTCTTCTCTGTGGTTTCCAGGAGACTGTCATAGTCTGTGTAGAACTCACAGATGGTAAACTCAGGATCGTGGGTCAAAACAATTCCTTCATTCTGGAAGTGGTGTCCAATGTCATAAACCTGGTCAATGCCATCAGCACATTATGGTAAAGTTCTGGGGGCAATTATCTTACATAAGTTCTTGTCTTATTTTTTGTGATAAGAGAGGAAAAGCTTGGTCACAGCTCCCCCCTACACCAGGATGATGTTCATTTTATAAATTTTAATCTCTAGGAATCCCAGATCACCCAAGAAGCTTCTTACATCTGTGATGACCTTACCATTGATGATATACTTCTGCCTCACAAAATCAATCAGGATCAAGTCCAGGTGGAGGTAACATATGTAACCATGGAAAGAACAGTATGATCTCGTAGGGAATGATGCTCAGCTCACCATTTTTGATTTTCTCAGGATTCCTCTGAATTTTAATCATGTCTCCTGATGTAATATTGTTATGAATAAATTCTTCTTCTGATCAATAATTCCTGGAATTCACCATGACTTGCAACTTGACCTGTCTCCTCTGCAGGTCATAGAAGATAAACTTTCCCCCACAAGTTCTTTTGGCCTATGTCCTCCCTGCCACCTTTAAGGCAATGTCAGCCAGGTAGCCCCCAGGCTGCAGGTAACTGTACCCTTGGATGAAGTGAGTGAGCAAGATGTCTACATGGAACTGCGTGGGTCTCAGTCTTCCCTATTCAGCGGGTGGACAGCTTGACTGCAGATCTTGTAGCATTGATTCACACCCACACCACTCTCGGTGGTGGGGCTTGTGTCAGCAGCCTCACCAGGATTGCAGCCATCCCGGCTTAGCTATTTCTCAGTGAGCTTTTTCTGATTGGCCCCTTCTCATCCACTTTCCTCTCAGCTCTCAGGTGTGTCTTTTGTTTTTTCTTGCTCAGTTTCATTTTGCAGACATCTGCTTTCACTTCAGTCCTGGGCTACTGCTGTCTTCCTGGACAGGCTCACCCAAAAGACTGAAAGTATTCATCTTAACAACTAGTGTAACAGCACCCATATGATAGTTGGATAGTTGGTCATTGTCTGTATCTTCAGGCTGACCATTCCTAGTGTAGGTATAAGGACCACAGAACCATCTCTCCAGCTTCTGTTCTGTTGGGTAAGTGGGCTGCCTCTAGTTTTAACTGCAATATTAAGTTCAGTTCTAAGCATTTTTGTGTGCACCTTTGTTTCTTTTTTTTGGGGGGGGGTACTGGGAAATGAACTCAAGGACACTTGACCATACATCCCAGCCCTATTTTGTATTTTATTTAGAGACAGGGTCTCACTGAACTCATGATCCTGCCTCAACCTCCCAAGCCACTAGGATTACAGGCATGTGCCACCTTACCTGGCTTCATTTTTATATTTCATAAACTTATATTTCCTGTTTTTATGTGTTTCCTTGGAACATATCTCTAAAGTATTTTCTAAGGTCAAAGGTTATTGTCAATTTTACCATTTAACACGGTGATGTAAAAAGCATGTTATCATAGGTTCAGAAACATTCTTGTCCACATTTTCATAGACTACTGCTGCTGGAGAGCTAGGAGGCAGCATGGCCTAGTGGAGACAGGGTAGGCATTTAGGCATTGAGCAGGGAGAGCTGTGTTCAGGTCTGAGCAGTGTTACCTGGGTAAGAAGTAGGGGCTTGACAGTCACCCAGCCTCTGTGAAGTTTCTAGCTATAAAATGGGAGAGAGGCCATTGCTCATAACACCAGGCAAAGCAGGCATCAGTTACGTACATCTGTTCCTGACTTTGGCCTGAAGCCTTGGTCATCTTTGTTACACCCTCAGCTGGCCCATTTTTTCAGAAGGTGGACTGGGTAACAGGAGTTGAACAATGAACTATTAAATTGTGTTCTGGGCTGTGCACAGTGGCATATGCCTGTAATCCCAGTGATTTGGGAGGCTGAGACAGGAGGATCATAAGTTCAAGGCCAGCCTTAGCAATTTAGTAAGGCCCAACATAACTTAGCAATTTAGCAAGGCCCAGTCTCAAAATAAAAAATAAATGGCTGGGAATGTGGCTCAGTGGTAAAGTATCCCTGTGTTCAAATCCCCAGTACCCTTTGCCACTCCCCCAAAAGTCTTCTACACCTTAGGAGGTGTGCATACTGCCACCTTCTGGTGTGAAGAGTTAGTGTAGAGATGATCCAGGGATCAAGATACTTCTCATTGTGTCCCTGTGAGGATCTGCCCCAGGGTGATGCTGTAGGAGAAAGAGGGGGAGGTTCTCCCCACCTAGCCTGACAGCTCTATCTAGATGATGTCCTCCTTCTGCTAATGAAATTCTGGAGACAGAAAGATACTGAGTTTCCAAAGCCTACTTGTAAATGATGATGTATTTTTGGCTCTGAAGACTGTGGAGGTGTTGGCAAAGGATGTCTTTGCAAAACGAGGTGTCTTTATCAGTGTTTATTAAACCCTTCAGAGAGGTTGACTGTAGTGGTAAGTTAGTCCATAGATCTTTACAGCACCTAGCATGTGCCAGGTACATGCTTTGATACACATCATTGAATTAGGGAGGGTTCCTGCCTCTTATTGTCTAGAGGCGATGTTTGTTGATAAGATTGTCTATCTATTTATTTATTTACTTACTTATTTTTGTGATACTGGGATTGAACCCAGGGGCACTCTGCCATTGAGTCACACCCTCAGAACCCCCCACTACTTTTAAATTTTTGAGACAGAGTCTTACTAAGTTGTCCAGGCTGGTCTTGAACACATAATCTTCCTACCTTAGCCTCCCCAGTTGCTGGGATTACAGGCATGTGCCACCATGCCTGGTGAGATTAATTATTTTAAAATTGACATAGTTTCTTTTATTTATTTAATTGAAGACAAAAATTGTATCTAAACAGAACATTAAAAAATAGTTTAAAGCACAATATGTTGCCTCTCAAGTACTATAGCCATTTTTTTTTCTCAGTAGATTCCAGCCCTTGTACACTGGTACGAAGATTTTTACAGAGCTATAACCATAATACACATATTATCCTGAAGTTCATTATATTTTACTTGTAATAAACATCTCTCTATGTTGCTACTTAATCTTCATAATTATCCTTATAGCTATGTATGAGGCAAATGTATGACTGTATCAAAATCTTTGTAGTAATTCTCTTTAGTTTAGTTTTTTTCTATAATAGACACTGCTTATATTAACTTCTTTATGCACATCTTTATTGCACTACTTCTCAATAATCATAAATATGGTTCTTCCTATGTGTTGCTATATTGTTTCCCAAAAGAACTATTATGAATTTACAATGCCACCAAAATTATGTCAGTTAGTTTGATTGCAGCCCTGGGTGTCTTGAATATTGTTGCTGTAAAACATTTTTGAGAATTAATATTTTTAAATGGGGTCCTAGATTTGCTTTCATCTGTATTTCTTTGAATACCAGTAGGCAGGTTCCTTTTCACACGTGCAGTATTTATAATTGCTCCTGCATGAGAACTCTGTTTATATTGTGGTTAAAAATGTGAATGAGACCCTTGTTGTACGTCTTTTCTTAAGAGAGAGAAAAGCAATAGAAATTGCATTATTACAGCTCAGAGGGTCAGAATGGTACTTACTGTTTTATTCGTTGGGTTAACAATGCCTTCTGGAATCTTCCCAAGAAAGCCCCAATGTTCTAAGATCTAGAGTGCAAGTCTATTCTCCTTCCCAGAACTACTGAGAAAAGTGATTCTATAACACCCTTAGTGTGCTTGACTCAATAATGGAAATGACATGATTCCCCAGTATGTATGAGAGAGTTGGATAGCAGCCTAGGTTATAAAAATGCAAATTAAGATTATGTGATTGGAGAGTTAATTGGTTTCCTAGTGACTCTGAAGAATACAGAGTGTCCTTGAGCGTCTCAGTTGGAAGGGTCCTACCCACAAAAGGGAAATGACTTCCACTGAAGATCACACAGCAAACTAGAGGAGGGCTGGACCCTGCCTCCAGATTCCCCTGAATCTTTCATCTGTCCTGAAGGTAAACGTGAATGAATCTACTATTTCCCCTTTAAGGCTTCCTTTTCTCTGCAACCCTCCTACCCAATTCCCATACCCTGCCTCCTCCTAGCCTGGATGATACTAGAGCACCTCGGAAGACTTCCTGTGTTGAGAGTCTGTTTCCTTTTCCTAGGTTCAAAGTACTGTACCACAAAGTGTCTGTCCATTAGCTAAAATATTGTGTCAATGCACGAGTTTTTCTTTTGCAAGAAGACTGCAAGTGGGGCTGGGGATGTGGCTCAAGTGGTAGCGCGCTCGCCTGGCATGCGTGCAGCCCGGGTTCGATCCTCAGCACCACATACAAACAAAGATGTTGTGTCCGCCGAAAAATAAAAAATAAATAATAAAATTACCCCCCCCCCCTCTCTCTCTTAAAAAAAAAAAAAAGACTGCAAGTGTTAGAAACAGCCCATGAAGATGGAAGATCTTGACTCTCAGTAAGGCTTTTTGGTTCAATACCTCACTACTATTTTCAGGGATGATTAGATGAAAAAGGGAATTAACATTTGGTTAATTAGGTAGTGCCTACCTCATAGTATGGTAACAGGCACTACCTAATGGAATTTCTTAAAAACACATGAAGTGACAAATTTGGAAATAGATCCTAGAGTTTTAACTAATTGATCAGCTCCCATGGTTGTGATGTCATTATGTTATTGGTTTTGGAATAGCCAATCAACTTTGCAAACTATTCATATACATATTCCACTGAGGATACCTACACCCTCTGATGCTATTTGTAGGATTTTTGTGCCAGTTTTGCCACCCAGATGTTTCAATCTGGACAAATGTCAACAGCCTAGGGTCAAGTCTAGAAGGAAGCAGAAAGTCAGGTACAGTAGTGCATACCCATAATCTATTACTTGGAGGCTGAGGTAGGAAGAACACTTGAGCTCTTTTGAGATGTTTTGGTAACATAGTGACACTACGTCTCAGAAAATAAATTTTAAAAAATAAAGAAACCCATTTACATAGAATGCAGCAAAGCTAAGGAAAATAACATCTGGAAAAATTCCTTGGGGAAAAATAAATAGAAGAATCCTAAAAATTAAGACAAAGATCATAACTCAAGACAAGAGAAACAAGAGTCTTGGTGGGTTGGAGAATGTAAGGCCATAGGTCCTAGGGTGTTGACCAATTCCCAGGAAGGTTGGGGGACCCTGCAGGGTTTGGGGCACAGGGGTAGTACTTGTAGCAGAATCTCATTAGCTCTCTTGGTTTCTTTCTCTTTAAAATAGGCATACAAATAAGCTTCTCTGGTCATCTCTCAGTGGGGTTATGGGAACTGATTCAGTTAACTCATACGAACATGCTTTTATAAAATGTGAAATCCTATGCAAATGTCACAGAAGGACTATCAGTTAGTTACAGCAGTATAATCTAATTCATTATCCAGAATTTCAGCTACTCAACTTGTTCCTGGCTGTGTTTTATTGACAAGGCAGCATTTGATATCCATTGAGACTGCAAATTAAAGCCTGACTCAGAGTAAGCCCTTGGAATTCATGCCTCTCCTGACCCCTGACTTATTACCTTGACTTTTCTCTACCCTCAGAACAACTAGGATAGATTTCAGCTGCACAGCAAAAAACAAAACAAACAAAACAAAACAAATGAACAAACAAAATAAAACCCTTCTCTTGGCAGTCTGCCATCCTTTGAAAAACTTAGCTTTTAATCTTAAAAAAAAAAGTTTTGGGCTGAAAGTTCATTCATAAAGGATATATCTAAGGCTGGGGTTGTGGCTTAGTGGTAGAGCGCCTTGCCTAGCATGTGTGAGGCACTGGGTTTGATCCTCAACACCACATAAAAATAAATACAAAGATAAAGGTATTATGTCCATCTACAACTAAAAAATAAAATAAAATAAAACTAAAAACAAAAGAATATATGTAAAAGCTGGGTGAGGTGGAACAGGACCATAGTCCCAGATATTCAGGAGGCTGAGGTAGGAGGATGGCAAGTTTGAAGCCAGACCTAGCATCTTAGTGAGACCCTTAGTAACTTAATGAGACCCTGTCTCAAAATAAAACATAAAGGACTGGGGATGTGGGTCAGTGGTACAGCATACACCGCCCCCCCCACACACAAAGTAAGAAGTATAATTTAAAAATAATAATAAAAACACCACACAATAAATTTCAGAAAAAACATTATTAGTGCCTGCAAAGCCCCATATGTCTTTCCCTGATGCATTCCCTTTACTCTCCTATCTTCTACTTTGTATTAATCTTCATAATAAAATAATCCTTAATATTATTCTTAACATATATATATATATTATCCTTAACAACGTATTATTTAGCTTTTTCTGTCTCTGAACTTTTATAAAGGGGAGAATGTGGTAAGTATTCTTGTACAACTTAGGTGTTTTTTTTTTTTTTTTTTGGCATCTGCAATTTTCCTACATGGATGGATGCAGTTGTAGTTCATTCATTTTGAAGACATATAGTATTCCATTGTGGGAATGTGCTATAAATTATTTATCTATCGTATAGTGAATGGGCATTTCAGTTACTTCCAGCTTGAGACAGTTATAAATGATGTGTTTTTATGTCACCTGTTGTATTTATATAAAAGTTAATGTTTATCTAGAAGTGGAATTACTGGATCATAAGGTATGCAAGTCTTTAATTTTATCAGATAAGGCCAACCGGTCCAAATGGTTTAACAATCACCAATAGTATAGGAGAATTTCCATTGTTCTACTTTCCTGCACTTACTTGGCATTAGGCAATGCTTTATTTTTAAATTTCTGCCAACCTGGGAGGTCATGGACTTGTGTATCTCATTTTGGTTGTAGTTTGCACTTCCCTTTTATTAAGGAGGTTGGGCTTCTTTTCATGTTTGTGGTCCTTTTGTGTTTCTTCATCTCTGAAATGTCTGTTTGTCTCTTTCATTTAAACAATAGGCTAATCTTATTGATTGGCAGCTCTTTAAAGATTCTAGGCCCCAACTTTTTGCCAGTTTTATGCGTTATCTTCTTTCTGTCTCTGGATTGTCTTCTCACTCTATACAATGTTTTTGTTGAACAGAGTTCTTTAGTGAAATTGACTTCAACCTTTTCCTTTATCTTCTTCTTTCACTTTTGGTGTCATGTTTAAGACATGATTTATCTTTTTCTTTGCCTGAGATTCTAAAGATCATTTCCTGAATTCTCTTCCAAATATTACTAGAGCCTGCAAAGCCGCCCTTTGAGGAGACATAAACAAAATTTGAAAAATTCCAAAAGTCTTTCTTAGGACTGTTCTGTCTGTTCCTGAATCTTTCCACAAAACAGTTCTGGAAGTCCGAGGTTATTTCTATTCCAATGGGCCTCCTCTCCTCACAGAAAGCTTTGAGTTCTGCCAAATGCCAAGAGACAAACTATTCAAGCCCAGGCTCAGCAATCCCGGACTGCACGTCCGTGCTTGGCACGGCGCTGGACCCCCAGGGGGCGCCCTCGCACCACACGTGCAATTCCCCACAGAGGCTGCATCCAGGGCTCCCCTGTGCCCAGGGCTGCATAGGGCGACCTGGACTCCCTGCAGGAGGCAGAGGCAGCATGAGTGCAGCCAGGCCGGTGCCTCTGGCCCTCACTAGTCTCATCCTGCCACCGACCTGCTGAAGCTAGGGTCCCTCTTGTTTTTCTAGCCCTTTCAAATCTGCCCTCCCACCTCTTGCTCTGTGTCCATTCAAGGAATTCTCCTGATTCCTCCTTGTCTTTTGGGGAACCCTCCCTGACATTATTTTATAGGTCAGATGTTGCTAAGGTTTAAACCTACCCCAAACCACTGTGGCATACAGCTGATGTAACTACAAGGCTCCCCAAAGGATCAGAGCACCAGGGAATCAATCACAGATGGTATACAGATACACTAAGGAAGGGCAAGAGAGCTCTTTGCCTGTTTGGTGTTTGATTTTGCCTTTTCAATCACTTAACAGTTGGATTGTTTCCTCTTGCCTCCATTTTCTTTTAAGACTGAGTTAATATCATTGTCTTACAGTTTTGTAAAGATAAAATAGGGAAGGTTCACCGTGCCTGGAACATAACAGGGACCCACAAATGTTGGTTTTCCTGTATCTTAGCTTGAGCTCCCCAGAAAACAGAGCCTGAAGTCAAGCTTGAGATCCAATGCTTTTTTTGGTGGCATCATCTCAGGGAAGCAAGAGTGAAGGGAAAGGAGATGAGAGGAAGGGAGGAAGAGAGAGCAGATCCCAGGCTGTGCTGACCTTAGCAGGTTCCAAGGCCATAGGTATGGCATCCCTGGAGCAGAGGAGGGCACTTTACCTCCAGTGTCTTCCCACCACTTCTCTCATTAGTCAGGGTTTTCACTGTGGTGTGTTAGTTGCCTGCATTCTGAGCTGTTACCCCTGCTCCCTGGAGGCCCTCTGGACAAGTCAAGGCCTCTGTGGGAAGGGCTGGCTCAGGCCTAGGTGGCCTGAGTTGCTGTGATTCCTGCTGCATGCAGTGGGAGGGGGGAAGCTATGTCACCCCCTGGCCCTTGTCCTCAGGGGAGGTTGAGGCAAATGCAGTATTAGCAGATGGAGTGATAGTGCTAGGGCCCTATGACCTCAGAAACAGCTGGAGCTACTGCTAGGACTCCTTTGTTAGAGAAAGCAGGGTGGGGCCTGGGGACAGGGCAGCTAGGTGGGCTAAGTAGATCTCTGGCAGTATATAAACTGAATTTCATACACTTCTCCCTTTCCTTGTGTTTATATGAGCTCTGCTTCCCAGCACATATATCACTGGGCACATTCACATTCACTCAATATCAAAAGGGCACAGAAATGAATGAAGCATGCCTGAAGTTGATGATTTCATTCATGAAGCAAATATTGTATTTCAGAAGGATCGGGTGTTCTTAGGTCTTGTTCTGTGCTGGATGCTTTGGAAAGTTATGTTAATTAGGGCAAGTTAGTGAAGGGGTTAGGTTTTTTTTTGTTTGTTTGTTTGTTTTTTTGTAAAACACCAGATAGGATTTATGCTTTGTAGGCTACATGCAACTCTGTATTCCTCTTCTTTTCTTTACATACCTTTGAAAATGTAAAAAACAATTATCCTGCAAGTCATAAAAAGCAGGTTGGATGCCCATGGGTTAGACTATTTTGAACCAACAAGATCCCAGTTGAAGTGGCTTAACATGTAAAAGGTTTATTCTTGCTCACATCATTGTCCAGTGCAGGTCAGTGGCCCTCCAGAGCAGCTTTAATCTGTGTGGTAACTTAGGGATACAGGATGCCTTCATCTTCTCAGGTCACCATCTATGCCATCCTGATTTTTTTTTTTTTTTTGTACTGTAGATTGAACTCAGGGGCAGTTAACCACTGAGCCACATCCCCAGCCCCATTTTGTATTTTATTTAGAGACAGGATCTCACTGAGTTGCTTAGCACCTTAGCTGTGAACTCCCAATCTTCCTGCCTCAGCCTCCTGAGCCACTGGGATTACAGGCATGCACTACCACGCCCAGCTCCCAGCCCATTCTTTTTTTTTTTTTAATTCTTAGATTTATTTTCCAAAATGCAATTTATATGTTCTTATATGTAAAAAGCAACCTTAATTACAACATGAAATAACCATATTATTTGCTTTCTCCAGTCACAATACATAGAAATCTATTAAATGTAATGTTAGATGTATGCTTTCTCTCTATTATGTGATTGCTCCTCTATTTTAAAGGTACAGGCCTTAAGGACAAGATGGGCTCCTGGAGGCAAGTGTGTGGGGTGAACCCTATGGACTGACTTCAGTGCCTGCTGTGGGCACTGACCCTGATCTGAACCCTGCCACTCAGCAGTGCACCTGGGGAACATCTAGCATGCCAAGTCTTCATCTAGAGAGATGCCCCAGGTTGGCATTTTTGAAGTTCCTAATGGGGACTTAGAGCTCAGAATTGTGGCCACAGCAGAAGTTTTGGAAATGCTTCTCTGTTCTTCTCCATGTCTTGCATGTCTAGGAACTATCGCCAAATCCACTTCTCTTGATCCTCCTGAGAAAGCATAGTGGTCCAAGTTGAACTGGGGCAAATACTCGGTTCTCAAATTCAATAGATGCAGAGGTATGTTAAGTCTGTCTAATGTCTGTAAGAATTTAGTTTAATAATTATGTCAGAATATTTTTCTGCTCTCTTTAAAAAGTTTATATAGAATAAGGAGAAACTATTCTAAAGGGCAGGGAAGGTTTTTCCACATCAAGGATTTTTACATCTGTCTGCAGGTTTTGTTTGGGGACTTCATGGTGCCTAGAATTTGAGCCCTGGAATGAGCGGTCAGGGACAAAGCATGCACAGAAACCCTCTTAACTGCAAAGCTTGCCTAGGCTATTTACTCTCTACATATATCTAAACAACATAAGAAGACCATGGATCTATAACTGAAGTATTAAGCCCCTGCAGATAGAAACAATTCTTAACCAAAAGATTAAACATTTAAATTATTAGTCAACGATAAAACAACAACAAAAGAAACATAACAAAAATATAAAAAGGAAACAAATAATTCTCTCAGCCTTTCCTGTCTCTGTTCCTCACCAAAGGAACATTGAACTGGGTATAAAAATCCAAACAAAAGGGCTGGGGTTGTGGCTCAGCAGTAGAGCGCTTGCCACCAGATGCAAGGCCCTGGGTTTGATCCTCAGCACCACATAAAAATAAATAAATAGAATAAAGGTATTAAAAAAATCCAAACAACATTCTTTCTTTGCTTTTTAGTTGCAAGTGACTGGAAATGGTGGTTCCCACTCTTATTTTTTATTTTGAGACATGGTCTTGCTAAGTTACTTAGGGCCTCACTAATTTGCTGAGGCTGGCTTTGATCCTCCTGCCTCAGTCTCCGGAGTTGCTGGGATTACAGATGTATACTATCAATACTGGTTTACACAACTATTTAAAGGATTATATCATATCTGTTATTTTTCTTAGTTAGTATTCAAATAGCCTCACATTAACAGCAGAGGAGTTGAGCCAAAGTAGTTTCCTGTGTGTCTGGGAAGAGGAAATAGCATACAAAAACACAGGAATGTCTTTCCCCCAGATTAAAGAAAAGTCTTATAGGACCTAGTGTCAAGCTGGGACAAAGGATGGGCATGAATGAAACATCGAATAACAAAGAACAACTTCAAATTCTGTGTCAGAGTTCTGACAAAAGTCAAAACAAAAGACTATAGAAATTCACAGGACCAAGAGACCAGACTGAGCCCACATAGTTGGCTAAAGCTTTATGGAGAAGATAGAACTGAAATTTGATTTTGAAGCACTGGCAAGACTTAGCCAGAGGGAGAAAGATGGGAAATGTTTTTCAGGTAGGGGAAGTAGCATAAACAAATTGTCACAACTGGAGAAGGCCAGGGCGTCCAAAGTGTTTGCACTGGTGGAGTTCAGGCACTGATCCGTCCTAATGCCTGCTGGCCTGGCAGAAGATCTCAGTGGTTGGCTTTGGGAGAGGTTCTTGTGCAGGGACTGGGGTAGAGGTAGGGCTGTAAGGCAGGGTGGAGGAGACAGCTTCCTAGCATTTTACCCCATTCACTGCATGCTGAGGTGTCTCAGTGTTTTAACAACCAGAATGGCTTCATCAG
This sequence comes from Callospermophilus lateralis, assembly GCF_048772815.1. NCBI lineage: Eukaryota > Metazoa > Chordata > Mammalia > Rodentia > Sciuridae > Callospermophilus > Callospermophilus lateralis. Next base: position 107,461,756 of record NC_135307.1, on the reverse strand, counting down.
TGCATGTAAGCTAAACATCTGCCCTGCATCGGAGACTTATGGAAATAGAGGATGGAAAGACAAGTTGGAATTAAATTGGGAAGATCTCTGATTGCAAGGGTGTTTGGAATATCCAAAGCAGAGATTGACATTATTTATTTTCAGAGATAAAGCCTAGAGCACCCTATATAATAAATATCCAATAAAGAATGGTTAAATAGAAATAGTGCACCCATATGATGGAATTGTCTGTGATCATTAAGATCCAGTTTCTGAAGACTTTTAACAACATGGAATGATATGTACAAACTAGAAAGCTAGAGAAAATAGAACAAAAAACCTAGAGAAGAAAACTAGAGTATAATACCAATTTAGTAATAAAAAATATAAAAATATTAAGACTAAAATAACATCAAACATAATGGTTATTTAAAAATTAATTTAAATTGACAAAAATAATATATATTTGTCATGTATGTTTTAAAATATATATAATTAGTATTTATTTTTGGATAGTAGTATTACATTGATTTTTCCTTTCATCATTAAATTTTCCTATGTTTTGAATTTTTATATAATAAACCCATATGACTTATAATAATTACTCCTCAAAAGAAAGTTTAACATATGGCATGTGGCACACTGGTGGCTGTGACTACAGTTTTCTCTTTCCTCTGTAGGTAAATTCCATTCTCATTTCGGCAGTGCCCAAGAACTGAGTACCTACATGAGTCAGTCCACAGTGGCTGAGCACCATCTATCCCTGGGATATCAGGCTCAGTTTGCCACTGAGCAGACAACTGGAAAGCCCACCTTGTTTGTCATCCTGTATAGGTGAACTTGTAATTCTAGCAACTCAACTCACATAGTGAATACTGATCCAGAAAATTGCACAGCCACCCTGGGCTTGAGCCACTGACCTGTGGGGTATCAAGGATTGGTCACAGAACAGTGAGAACCCATACAGACATGGCAGCTCATTTCACAGACGGAAAACCAGAAAGAGGAAGGCACTTACCCAAGGTCACACAGTAAGTAACTATAAGTAGGGACTTGAACCTGGTCTTTGTCCTATGCTATGTCTTCATCTATCACAGTGTACCTTAGACAACTGACTTCCCTGGATTCTGTTCAAATCCCTCTTTTGCCTAGGTTCTATAAGTCAGTTGTGGTTTGGAATTAAATTCACAGAATCACTGCTATTTCTTGGCTCTTCAGTTTTGTGGCTCCCTAGGTCTTCTGACAAAGTTCTGTCCTTCTTTAAATCCAATATGTAATGAAAACATTGGCCAAAATATCCTCTGAAAATAATCTGGCAGTTCCTTAGAAAGTTAAATGTATACTCACTAATTCTATTCCTGGGAAAATACCCAAGAGAATTGGAAAATATATGTCCACACAAAAACATGAACTCAAATGTTCAACAGCTTTACCCATATCAGCAAAAGAGTGGAAACAATGAAAATGTCCATCAGCTGATGACTGGATAAACAAAATGTGCTATATCTGTACAATGGGATATTTTTTGTGAATAATCAAAAGGAATGAAGAACCAGTTCTTGCTACAACATGGATGACCATGGAAAACACCATGCTAAGTGAAATAAGCCCATTACCAGAGACCACATATCATATGATTCCATTTATATGAAATGCCCAGAGTAGGCAAATTCAGAGAGACAAAAGTAGATTAGTGGTTTTCAGAGACTTGGGGATAAGGAATGGGAGGTAATGGGTGTAGGGTTATTTTATTGGGGTAATGAACATGTTCTAGAATTAGATAGTGGTGATCATTGCATAATTGTGAATATACTAAAAAACACTGTGTACACTTTACAATGTTATGGTATGTTAATTTAAATTATATCTTTCAAAAAGATTGTCTCTGATTAGAACCCAAGAAAAATGAAATTGGAGGAAATCTGAAGTAAGAAAAGTGTTATAAGGTGAAGACCTATGATTCGACCAGACTTTTGGGCCTAAAAGAACATGTATAAGCAGGTCTTCTGGTACTCTCAAAACTGCCTTATGAAGTAGCTACTCAGGCCAGGCGTGGTGGTATATGCCTATATCCCACTGATTGGGGAGACTGAGGTAGGAGAATTGAGAGTTTGAGGCCAGCCTCAGCAATTTAGTGAGACCCTTAAGACTCTGTCCAAAAAAAAAAAAAAAAATGGAGTGGGGACTGATGTAGCTCAGGGGTGAAGCACCCCAGGGTTTAATCCCAAGTGCCCCCCCCCGCCCCCCCCCGCCCCAAGTAGCTACTCAGGTAGTAACTAGAATAACCACTCTTCTATTAACTAGAAACATGATCCTTAAATATCTTAAATTTTATCAATCCAATTTCTTCACTAACAAAGAAGGATAATACAGTCTTTCTTACAGGTAATGGTATGTATGCTACCAAGTGCTTAATATTTAATAGGCTTTGATTTCCTCTTTTCATCTTTTCCCTTATTTCTGGAGCCACTGTACAATATTGAGGTGCTCGCATTCCCTGGTCGGGTCTGGAAATTTTTCTAAGTGCATATTTCCCAAACTTTAGCATTGCATGGGAATTGTTTCTTTACCTTTTTCTCAAACTCTGCAGGGTTGGTAACTAGGACAAGCCTTCTCAAAATAAAATGTACATAGAATCACTCGAGGATCTTGTTGAAATACAAATTCTGATTCATAGTTCCTGGATGGAGCATTTCTAAAAATCTCCCAAGTTGCTATTTTTTCTGGTCCTTGAAAACTCTTGAATAGCATGGTTCTAAGTCACTGGAAATATTAAGCAAGAATGTTATGTAGAACCTTCCTCAAACAGCAAATTTTGACATCATTCTGTGATGGCAAAACCAGACCTGGTTGTGAAATGGGATTATAAAAATGTTCTGGTAAGAAACCAATGCCTGCAGAAGGAGTCGGTTCCCCCTCTTCTCTCTCAGCCTTTCTCCAGGAAGCCTAATTAACCAAGAGTCCCTACCTTTTGAATTGTAAATAGCTACTTTAGGAGTCTGACTACACCCTTTTGAAATGTAAAGATGCCTGTGAAAAGAGCCCTTCTTATCTGTTTCTGTAAGCCAGTTTTGGGTTAAGACCCTGCACAAGGCCTTCAGTTGTGTAGATTAGGATTTTTTTTTTTTAAGGGGAATAAAGCCCCAGTGATAGGATGAGCTAAGATAAGCCAAATCACCTATCAATGTTTTGAGAAACTGTGGGTCAGGGCTCAGAATCTGGAGTTTTGTTTTCCTCTGGCCCTGTTTGCATAAAACAAAATTTGGAATTCTCTCTGAGTGCAACCAGTCTGTTTCCTGTAACAATTCTAAGGTAGACAGTGATGAAATAAATCAATACAATTTTCCAAGTATTTGTAAAATGCTTTGCAAAGAAGATTCTGAAATACAGTCAAGTTGTTTTTTTTTTTTCCTAAAGTCCATTTAGGCCACAGAAATATCAGTAGCCTTCCGTGAAGATCTAGAGATGACATATGAGATTGTAACTAGAACTATAAAAATTAATAGGAACATATATATTTGTACAGAGTGTCAACATTTCCCAAGCATGGCTATTGCCTCTGGTGTCTCCTTTAATCTGCTTAGATCTAGGAAATAGGGAATTTAAGGGATGACGATCTTCATTTTTGTAGGTGACAAAATTGAGGCTTAGGTGTTACAAGATCCTGGGCACAGTGAAACACACTCCTGCCTGTACCTCGGTCATCCACCTGCCCCCCGCCCCCCCCCCCCCCCCCCGCGCTTATAATGATGCCAGAGAGGATTCTATGTAACTATAGATCTCCCCACTGTCCCTGGGTACCTAAAGAAGGAAGCTTTGGGGACAAGGAGGCAAGAGAAAATTCCTGGTAAAGGGCGCCCTCAGATATGTACAATCAAAGCTGGTAATATTTCCACTCTTCCTCTTGGCCCCACCCCAAATCCAGGATTTTAAAATGTCACAGTCTTTGCCTACACTAAAACAAGCATGTTTGGATTCCAAACAGCAATCTTACTATCTTCTTGGCCTTGTTTACAGGAAAGCAGGAGGGCTGAAGTTTGCCAGCCTTCAGCACATGGCCAGTGCCCTTTCATGGGGCATGTAGCTGCCCATTTGATTAAAAACTCTCAGGCCTTTGCAGGGACATCAGAAACAAACTCTTTTCAGAGTTGGAGTTTTTGTGTTCTAACTCAGTCAGGCAAGCATTCATGAGCCTAAAGGTATGATTTTCAGATTCAGAGCTCTCAACTTGAGCAGGTTTACATCCAGAAATCTGTGATGGGGCTGGAATTTTTAAAAGCTTCCCAAGCATTCTAATGTACAGCCAGGATTGCAGATTGCTGGACTGAGGTCAAGGATTTGACTAGATTCCACCTTCTTTTTTTTTAAAATATTTTTTTAGTTGTAGTTGGACACAATATCTTTATTTGTTTTTATGTAGTGCTGAGGATCAAACCCAGTGCCCCACATGTGCACGGCGGGCACTCTACCACTGAGCTCCAGCCCCAGCCCCTAGATTCCACCTTCTACCCAACCCCTACAGCCAGGTTCCTTCTACTCACTCTGTTCCATGTGTAAAGATTTATGCTCACCCTGAATTTAAAATGTCAAACGGATTCCCAGATGAAGCCATGCACATGAAATAAGGGCTGGAGAAGAGACTGGTTCATCTGTTGACTCTATCACTTGCCATCAGAGAGACAGAGAGTGGTTATGGCACAGACCTGCTAGGCTTGTATCCTGCTCCTGCTGCTAACTGACCCTGGACATATTGCTAAGCCTTCCTAAGCTTTGGTTTCCTGCTCTGTGAAATAGTGGTGCATACAGCTTGGGAAGAGGGTGTGCCTGCAGAACACTAAGCATGTCTTCTTCAGGTTTTCATCCCAGGCACTGGCTTGCCTTACCCTGTTCCCTGCAGAGGAATATAAGGAGGTAATGCATGTCCAGTGCTGAGCAGAGTGCCTAGCATGCATCAAGGTCTCAATAAATGTTAATGATTAGCAGGAGTTAGAACTAGTACTCATGTCTTAATTCTGCCAACCCCATTGTATTTTATTCTACTTGACCAAATTAAGTTCCACTCATTTCTATGTAATTCAAGTCAACGATGCAATTCCATCTCTCAACTCCACTCGAACCCCACCTGGTCCTGGCAGCATTCCTAACCCATCAAAACAACTGAATTTCATTCAGTTGAATTTCTTCTACATCTTTCTATTTAACAGATTTAACAACAAAATATAGGATGCCTGGTTAATTTTGAATTTTAGATAAAGGTTCAGCAATTATTTTAGTATAAATATGTACCATGCTGTTTTCAAATTTAAATTTGAAATATTTTAAATTAAAAACTCAAATTTTTAAAAAAGTCTTTATCTGGCAACCTTACCCTAACTTCACCAGCTCAGAAAGAGTTGGCTCTGTGTAAAAATTGTTCCTTCCTTTGTGCTTACTTGACACTTTGTATTTTCAATATTTAACTTGTTAATGGTTTAATGTTTACAAATAGTTTGCAGATTGTTTAATATCTGTATCAAAATTTAGGGATATAGAGGATATGGTGGCCCATCCCCATAATCTTAGCTACTTGGGAGGCTGAGGCCGGAGGATGGCAAGTAGGAGGTTGGCCTGGGCAACTTATGAGTCCCTCCAAATAAAAAATAAAAAGGGCTGGGATGCAGTTCAGGGGTAGAGTACTCCTGAGTTCAATTCCCAGTACCAGAGAGAGAAAAAAAGAGAGAAAGTAAGAGTTAGGGGTAGGTTTGATGCACACCTACCAGTTGTGTGTGCCTCTTTCTCCTTGTGAAATGACCAGGTGGTGTCTCAGCTTCAGAGAAGGTTACAGTTGGTCTAAGCCAGTTACAGGGAAAATCCCTTTGCTGCTCACTCATCTGGCACTAACTACTGAAATACAAGAGCTGGACTGTTGAGGGACTTCAAATAATGGTTTTCCTTGCTCTTTATTGAGGTATTTGCCCACTCTTTTGCTGCTGGACTGGGTTGTACCTGAGTGTGGTGTGAAAATGGGACTGTTATCCTGGGTAGAGACTGGAGAGCAGAAGGGAGGGAACCTGCGTCCTTGACAACATCAGAACCAAAAAGCCACTGCAGACCCTCTTCCTGCCACATTCTTGTTATGTTTTAATAAGACTTCTTATTGTTTAAGCTGTTTTGATGGTTTTCTATTCCTTGTAGCTGAAAGTAGTCTAGTTAATGTACCTCCTCTTACAGGTAAGATCACGCTGGCTTGCCCTGAGTTACACAGCTGGTAATCTACAGAGAAGGGTCTCAATGTCAGTCTGAGCCCAGGCTCAAGGTCATCCTTACTGTGCCTCATGCCCCCTTGCTAACCACCATCTTCCTTTGGGCCTCAAATTCCCACCGCTAAGCTTTCTCTTTGGATTAAGCTACTGCGATCCTTTATAAAAATGCACTATATATGTGTCTTATTTTTGAATGTATATATTATATAAAGATGTGTTATAAATGGACAGATTTTCTTTTTATCCTGAGAGGTAGAAACTGACCTATTTCTATTACATTAAAAGGCTAGAGTTGTGGATCAGTGGTAGAGCGCTTACTTAGCATGGGTGATGCGCTGGGTTCGATTTCCAGCACCACATAAAAAATACTAAATAAAGATACATATGAACTGTATTTTTTTAAAGGAAACCATATTAATCTGCTAACACAGCTCACTTTTAGAGCTAAAAGAGGCAATTTTCTCCTTTAAAAAATAAGTTTGGGCTGGGGTTGTGGCTCTGTGGTAGAGCGCTTGCCTAGTATGTGTGAGGCCCCAGGTTCAATCCTCACACCATATATGAACAAAATCAATGTATTGTGTCTAACTACAACTAAAAAATAAATATTTTTTTAAAAATAAGTTTGTTCCTAGAAGGTCAAAACAATTTTTTATTTTTTTTTGTACCTGGGATAGAACTCAGGGGTGTTTAACCACTGAGCCACATCCTAGTTCTTTTTGATTTTTTGTTCTTCATTTATTTTGAGAAAACTTCCCACTAAGTTGCACAGGGCCTTGCTAGATTGCTGAGGCTGGCTTTGAATTTGTGATCCTCCTGCCCAAGTTGCTAAATTGCTGGGATTAATTACAGGTCTGTGACCCCATGCGTGGCTTGAAATGTTTTTAAAGCACACATTTTGATATTAAGTAGGAACTAAACAACAGATAGGTATTTTTTTTTTTTTTTTAAGTCACCAGACATAGGGCTTAAAAGAGGTCTACATACTTTACATTTGCTTGCAGGCCTTTCCTCCTAATTTGTCCCTATTTTATCTCTCACATTAACTATAACTCTATCAAAACACAAATATTTATATTTATACTTTAATTTATATTTATAGTTATAAGTAGATGCAATCAATATCTTTATTTTATTTATTTATATGTGGTGCTGAAGATTGAAACTGGTGCCTCATATATGCTAGGTGAGTGCTCTACCACTGAGCCACAATCCCAGCATCAAAACACAAAGATTTTATCTTCTGTGAATTAAAGCACTTACTTGAAGAATCAATTTTTTTTCTAATAAAACCAGAGTGACATCAGGGATTGTAAATGTGATTAATGTAACTGAACTGTACACTTAAAATAGTTAAAATGGCAAAATTTATATTTTTATATATAGTCTACCACAATTTTAAAAATTAATAGTGTAATATGCAAAATCCTTGACTTACACACTTTTACATGTATAAATTATACTGTATATGACTTACATATCAAAAAATATGTTAAAGAAATATAACCAGCTATTGCATTTCTTAATGGAGTTTCCATTAAGAAAATGTTTTGAAAATGTTTTTTTTCCATTTCCATGTAAGTCTGAAAAGGTGATCTCATTGTTAAATAATCTCAGAGGCATTAGTAAAAGGGACTTATGTGTGTCACCCATTTACAAACGTTTATGATAGCTATCACAGCCTTTATAATTACTTTTGAGGGGCAACGTCTTATTTTGAGATACACGCACACACACACACACACACACACACACACACACACACCCTTTTTTCCCCCTAGTACTGGGGATTGAATCCAGGAGCTCTCAACCACTGAGACACATATACAGCCCTTTTTAATATTTTATTTAGAGACAGGGTCTCACTGAGGGCTTAGGCCTTGCTAAGTTGCTAAGGCTGGCTTTGAACTCACAGTCCTCCTGCCTCAGTCTCCAGAGCCACTGGAATTACAGCTGTGTAGTGCCGCATCCAGCTCTTATTCTGATATAATTTCAAGGTCAAAAAATTGTGGCAAGCAATTTACATATTTTAAACTTATACATAACAAGACACACAGAGAGGAAAAATTCAGAGTCTAAACATTGTGGCATCAGGATAAAGTGTATTGTGTAAAATACACAAAAGTGTGAAATAAGAAATATGACCACTTTAATATGGTGGCAGTTCAACACACAGCTGCTTTGTCAGAAAATAATAAAAGAGATGTTCTGTAGAATGCCTGGTTTCTTACAGATAAGAAATTTGTGAAGTACAGCGTTTTTACATGAGAAAGCCATTCAACATAGATGTGCACATACTTTAAACTAGAATACACTTAAAATATATGGACTTTATACTGTTTCAAAAATATTCAATGTAAACTTCCACAAATATGTGATTTTGCAGCAAAACACATTTTCTCATATCAAGTTACAGATGCTCTCTCCCCCTGCAGTACCTGTAGTCGACTCCCAGGACATGCTCTTTTCCAGCCCTTTTCTTCCCTTTTTAAAAAAAAAAAACATATTTATTTTTTTAGTTTTAAGTAGACACAATATCTTTATTTTGCATTTATGTGGTGCTGAGGATCGAACTCAGTGCCTCAAGCATGTTAGGCGAGCACTCTACCCCTGAGCCACAACCCCAGCCCCACTTCTTCCCTGTTTTTGCTCTTTTGGGCTTAGAGAAATGAAAACAAAATTGTTTTCTCCATGATGGGTGGCAAGTCCTCTTGTTTGCTGTATTTCTTTATCTCTCAGGTGGCAAAGAGCAAGGTCACCCTTGAAATACCAAATTGTCAGCAGATTCTGTGTGGATTGGGGGATGCCTATCATGCCCTTTATGCCCATCACATCCTTCTCTGACTTATGGGGTTGGACCAAGCTCATGCAGCATCCCTTGACACTGATTGGCCCACGTAGGATCAGACCCCATCTTCTATCCTTATCCCCTCTCTCAACCTCCTATTCACAGCACCACCTGGGATCATGCGCTCTCTCTTCAGGCACCACTGGGAATCATACAGTCTTGCTTCCTTCCAGGTCCCAATGATACCTTTCAAGAACTGGGACCAGAGAGGTTGGACTTGATCTCTTCCTTCTATCTCACTCAAATGCTCAATCCTCTATTCCACCTATCCCCATCTCTGGCCAGCAAGCGCTGTGGCTCTATGAAAGGTTGTCTTGGGGCAATTATCTTGGTACACTAAAATCTGTAGCCCCACACCACTGGATGAAATGACAAAGAATAGTCTCATTGTATATGAACTCTATTCCCCACAAAGTTAATCATCGAATCTATTCCGATGCATCTTGTAGAGATTGAGTATGAAGTGGCGGAATTCAGGTGGCAGAAATGCATTGCTGCTTCCGAGGAGATGATGCTGTCTGTGCCTTTCAGAAAGTCTTTACGAGTGTAGATGGCCCAGTAGCTGGAGGGCTCTAAAAATGATCTAAGTTTCCAGCTGTGGACTCTCCTAGACAATTCTGGAAAAGAGGAAATCTTCCATTATCATATGGTGCCATTAAAATACAAGGAGGCAGTGCTACACTGGGGACATTCATGAACAGGAAGAGGGCAAGTCCACCTCTGATTGGCAGGGGTGGGATGGGCCTTGAAGAAGGAAGGCATCTGTTAGTGAGAGGGGAGGGAGCTTCCAGTGAGAACAGAATGTTTGCAAAGATCCTGCATGAAAGGACAGGGCTGCTCAGGGAAGAGACAAGCCTGTAGAATGCCTGGGGCAGGGAGGGGGATTCTGGAAAGTGGGTTGCAGCCACTTGTGAGGGCTCTGAGTGCCCAGGTAAGAAGCAAGCAGCAACTTTTATTGACGTAATGAGGCACTTTAAGTAGGAGAGTAACATAAAAGGATGTGATTTATTTTAGCTTTTAAAATATATTTCCTCTTATGGAAAATATATTTTCCATAAGAGGAAATTCAGTGCACTATGTATTTTTCAAGTTTCTACTTCTAACATTTGTTTTTTTAAATTATAGGGTATACAACACCATTCCAGAATAAAAATTCCCATGGGATTTTTATATAACCAATAATTAAAAGTAGATACATTCAATGTGTAGCTATTTTAATATAGCAATATAGTATAAATATATTTTCATTTCTATTAAATTATAAGCCCTGCTAAATAATTGTGAAGTATGAGTAAATTGGCTAAGTTTATAGAAGAATATTGTCTAGGTCAAAATGTTACTATTTTTATTTGCTTTAAATTGTTTTATTTTTATAAAGTTTTATTTTTACATTATTTTAAATGTATGTTTAAATTGTTTTATTTGCTTTAAGTTATTTTATTTGTTTTCAATTGAGAAAATAACCTGTCTTTGAACAGTTTCACCTGGTACCTAGTGACATGCATCTGTGCTTACTGGGCATAGACTATTTTTCCCACTTCTGCAGTAACATGGACAAATACTTCAGTAACTTTTGTGATCTTAGAAACAACACCCAGTTTTCAGAATAAAGGTATTTTCTTTGGTTTTCACAGCTCACCTGGAATATTATTTGGTTTTATCTAAAACTACTTGTACTTCTTTCCCTTTTTCCTTTTTATTTTTATTTAGACATTTCAAAATATGGACAAAAGTTGCAAAGATAACACAACAAACATTCCAATAGATTCACCAGGTGTTATTATTACATTCCCTCTTGTGTGTATATACATATGCACATATACATATATTCACAAACATGTTTATAAATTTTTTCTGATCAACCATTTGAGAGTAAGTTCATATATCATAACTCTTCATCCCTAAATATTTTAGCATGTACATTTATGAACAAGGATATTCTTTTACACAACCACAATATAATGATAAACTCAGCAACTTTCATATTAATACATATTTTAACATAAAATTATTTTAATAATATTTTTTAATCAAGTTTTTTATTTTCAATCCAGTCTTGAATTCAAGAGGACACATTTCATTTACTTTTCACATCTTTTTCTGTGTGCTGGGGATTTAACTTGGGGCACTTCCAAGCATGTGCTGCACCACTGAGCGACACCCACAACCCCTGTTTTTCATGTCTCTTTAATTTCATTAGTCTGGAAATATTCCTTAGCCTTTCTTTGCTTTTCATGATATTGACAGTTTTAAAGTTTGTAATCCATTTGTTTTGTAGTATGTCACTTCCCCATTCTTACTTCCCAGTTTTTCAATGTGCTCTCTTCTTTGGAATTAGGAGTTAAAAATCTTTGAGCTCAAACTGGTTCCTCTACCAGTATGGCCATGAGGAAGGAAATAGTTCTAGGTGTCAGTTTTCTCATCTTTAAAATGAAGCAATGATTCTTAATATCATAAAATAATGTTTATGAAAGTGTTATGTGAACACTAATACCTCTATAAAAACTAGAGGCCATTATTACCATAAACTAAGCCCTCTGATGCATTAATAGCTTAATGAGATAATGCTCCCAAATTACCAAGGCAGCCTGACAAACTAGGAACTACTGCTAAGTCAGAGAGACCTAGTCTCCCACTAATAACTTGTGTGACGTTTACTCTCCCTGGATCTTAGTTTCTTCGTGTGTAAGATGGGACTCACTCTATCTACCCTGCAACTGTGTTATTTGTGACTGCTGAGCACAGGGCTTGCTGGATTGACCAGGGCTGAAGTGGGAGGAAGAAGGGGTGTTGAGCACTGACTGGGGTGAGAGGACCCAGGTGCAGTGATTCTCAACCTAGGCTACTCATTAGAATGAGGTAGGAACTTAAAAAAAAAAAAAAAAAAAAATCTCAACGCACAGCCTGCATCCCAGGCCAAGTTTATCAGAATCCCCTGGGGAGGGGGGCCGGTAAGACCCAGTATTAGTATATTTTAAAGCTCCCAGGGAGCTAACAAATCTAATCACTGCTGTCCCTTTTCTCTCTTTGGGATCATTACCCCCCCAAAAGTAACTAAAGGTGGCAATTCTGGGCCTGGGGCAAGGGGGTGAGAAGATACTTCAGGGTAGACTTCCAGATCCTTCAAACTTAAGCAGCTGTCCTTTGGGGCTGCCTGTTTCCTGAGTGTATTTAGGTCCAAGTTGTTAAGTGACATCATTTGAAAGCTAAAATGGCCAAATTATAGCATCACGTTGATACCCCCTCCCCTCACCATCCCCCTTACCAAGTACAAAGGATCTTATTTTTTAAAACTCTCCTTAATGATAGTTATATGCTGAAATGTTGTTGAAGCTGCCTGCTCAAAACATCAACAATATACTTAAATGTATAATAAGCACATTATGCATTTAACCTGGGGTTAGACAGAGACTTGTCATCCTGTGGATGTGCTGCACTGTCAGCGAGAGGCTTCCTGGTGACCACGTGGGCAACCTTCAGCATTCCTTCCACGTTGGGCTATTTCCTAGCCCACATTTGAATAATTTGGGGTTGGAAATTACAATGAATTGTGTCTAGATTATGTTCTTGCTAGCTCATTTTTGAGAGAGCAATAATTTAATGCCTCTGCCTCCAAAGATGGAATTTGCTTTGCTTTGTCAAAGGAATGATAGGAGCTGCAGGAATCTTGCCTCCTAGGATCGCTCTCTTCTTCCTTGAGCAGTTGCCTTTGCTTTCTGGAGAGCTGCTTTTTTTTCCCAAGTGAATACCTACTTCCCCCTGCAATGAGGTGTGGTAGGAGATCGTGGAATAAATAGTATAGGTGATTCTCAAACAGTCTAGGTGGCAGAACAATGGGAGGCATGGTGCTCTTTTGCTACTGTGGCTGCCTACTCTGTCCTAGGTGCTTTATGTGTATTGTTTCATCTAATCTGCCCTACACTCTGTATTGTCCCCACTTATTTCCAATAGTTAAACCAATACTCAGATGATGCAAGTTGTTCAAAGTGACACAGCAACTGGTAAGTATCAAGACCAAGACTGGAACTCAGGGCTGACTCAGTCCACTTTGAATTCTCAGGGGCACTGTCATAGGAGGCCTTTGAGCAGTTAGATGCCTTTGCCAGCTGCTAGAAGTTTTAATAAAGCCAGTTTTAACAAATTTATCTTAAAATCCAGTATTACTTATAGCACTCAGCTCTATGCTATCTTACAATCACAGCATTTAGAAGCTGGAAATGACAGTGGAGCTCATCTATTTTTGATGCTGTATTTAACTGGAGTTGAGACTCTTCAGATACTCACCGAGGATACATTGAGTGGTCAGAGTACAGTATTTTTTAAAGAGGGTTGTTGCAGGCTTCCTTTCTCTTTGCCTGTCACAAATCTACATCCCTCTCTGACACTTTGATTCTTTTTTTTTTTTTCTAATCTAATTCTAAAACCTTCCTTCAAGAGATGAACAGGGTTGTCAGGACCAGTGGCATCTGTGAGTGGGCATGGAGGACACAGGCGGTCACTCACTCTCAACCCTAGCTGGGGACCAGTTGCAGCCTGGTGAAATGCTGACTGCAGAGCATCTTTATCTCAGATATAAGAACATTCTGAGGCCAGGACTCCATGTGTAGGTAGAGGTATGGGATATTTGGAAAAGTCCCTCAAATGGAGGTCAGCCTGAGGCATCCCCAGCAGCAGGGAAATTTAAGAAGACATGTGTTCTGGTCCCATCACCCTGAGAACCAGCTGTGAGCTGCTACAGAGCTCCAACCCCGGCACAACCCTGGTCTACAGCTGGTGCTCAGTGAATTACCGTCATTGAAACTACCTCAGAGCCACATAAGGAATCCAGGCATGGGGTTTCAAGCATGGGGTTTCAAGTCTCCTTGTTTCAGACAAAGAACAGTATCAAACACCTAATCAGCAGATTCAGTTCTCAATGACGTTGAGCTGCTTTTCAAAAATCCAGCCTTCCCTTAAAGGAAGATTTCTTACCGTTGAAATGATCCAAAAAGGGCAATGTCCAGATATCAAAGGCATTTCTGCAAGAAGAGTTCCCCAAAGGCTTGGCAAGGTGATTCTCAGCCCTCTGCCTGTTAGAATCACCTGGTGAGATCTGAAAACGCCCCATGCTCTGGCCCCACCTGCCTGATTCACTCTATGTCTCTGGTGAGCAGGACCACACATCAGTATTTTAAAACTTCCCAGATGATTCCAATGTGCCAAGGTTTGCCATCCACTGTTGGAATAAGCAGAGTCTCCCAGGGTGACTACTTTGGAAAGGACAGTGATAGTTTGGAGAGTTAAGTTCCCACGTAATTGATGAAAACTATCCATTTAACCACCTGTTGTCATTCTCGTTTACCCCCACAGTGGGGCAAGCTGGGTTCATTTCATGGAGCTGATTTGATTCCTGTGCAGCTAGACCCTGCACCAGTTTTGGATGGTAATTCCTAGATGTCTCCAGCTTGTTACCCACTTTAAGGCAGAAAGGAGAAAAGAAACAGCAACAAGACACAGTCTTCCTGTCATTCTATTGGTTGGCCCAAGTGCAATTCTCTTTGCCTCTCTGTCTTTGCTACTGGAGAAATCCAGGTGTCTGCCTGTGATATTGAGTAATTTAATGTCTCTGGGCTTCAGCTGCCTCATCTGTAAAATGGGAATAATATTGACCCCAAGGCAATGAAGAAAGGAACCAATGAAATGATGTCAATGAAATGCCTGGCCCAGAGCTTGCCCATGGCTGATTCACTGATTTGCCAGGTCCTCCTACCATATAAATGACCCCAAAGAGTTTATTTTCAAAGAGGAATATATAGGAGTCAATTCTATTTTAACTTGCATAGGAAAGGTGAAAGTTTTCCACTTCTTCACTGTTAACTGCTCAGATGTGAATATTGAGATCACACTTAGCTGCTTGATATGATAGTTAATGTCTTTCCAGTAGTGTTGTTCCAACATTACCCTCACAGATGGGTCACATTTCAATACCATGACAGAAAGAAGAAGGTGTGAAGGTCCATTCAGTTTGAAGTCAGCTTTCTGTGTTCATGGAGTTTGTGTCCTTGGAACCAACCAACTGGGGACTGAAAATATTTGGAAAAAGAAATTGTCTGTATTAATCATATACAGCCTGTATTTTCCCTTGTCATTATTCCCTGAACAATATAGTATAACTATTTACATAGCATTTACATTGTATTAGACATTATAAGTAATCCAGAGATGATTTAATGTATATGGGAGGATTGTGTAAGTTATAAGCACACACTACACCATCTTATATGAGACTTGAGCAATTGTAGATTTGGGGGAGGTCCTAGAAACAATTCCCTGTGGATATGGAGGGATGACTATACCATCTTTCATGATCAAAAGAAACACTTGACATCTATGTACTTTCAGGTTCTAACTGCTTTCAACTTGGTCACAACAGTGCTGAGAGGAAGAACCCCCTCCACCACTTTAGTCCTAGTCAGATTCCTTAAGTTAATAGATGCTTTCAAAGTATTTCCTGTATTCACTGCAGTAAACTTGGGTAAAGGGGAGGTGCCTTATTCCCATTTTAGAGATAAAGAAAGTGTGCTCTGAAATTCCTCAACTACTGGTTCTGATACATCAGCTGTTTCTAAGACAGCACAACTGATTCCATTGAACACAGAGGAGCCACTCTTCCTGGAAGGCCTCCTGGGAGCCATGGGCATGCATTAGACCTGTGTGGTGCTATCCTGAAGTGTGCAGTTTAGTGGAACTTGACCAGGGGTGTCAGTGTTTGCTCCAATTTGTCCTTCTGCTTAGGGATATTGCTCTTTCCAATCTGACCTCAGTGGTGAGGCTTTTTTTTTTTTTTTTTGGTACCAGGGATTGATCTCAGGGGCACTTGACTGCTGAGCTGCATCCCCAGCCCTATTTTGTATTTTATTTAGAGACAGGGTCTCACTGAGTTGCTTAGTGCCTTGCTTTTGCTGAGACTGGCTTTGAACTCATGTTCCTCCTGTCTCAGCCTCCTGAGCTGCTGGGATTACAGGCGTGCACCACTGCACCTGGCCTCAGTGGTGAGTTTCTAATGTAATTTTGTACTGAGAACATGCTCTAGAAGCAGCAGTCACTTTTGTTTGTCAGCCAGATGCAGGGTTTCTCCAAGGCCACACCGCTGTCACAGTTTGGTCAGCTGGTGCCCTTGCAGGGCTGGTGATCAGAGCCCTACATATACCGTCTTTCACATCCCAGACATTTTGGTCTGTGGGACCAAGCCAGAGCCCAGTGGCTGGAGCCTGTCCTCACTTGCTGGGCCAGAGCTAACACAGGAGCCTCATTGACTGGTATTCCCTTAACCACAATTTGAATTATGGGTCCTTGGTCACAGGCCTGGTGACTTCTGTAAGTCAGGTGTTGGAGGTGGAAAAGTGGAGAGGAGGGAGGTCGGGAGCTATTTTCATCTTGTCACAAGGGCTTAAAACACCAGCTTCTCTTGTGCCTTATTTAGATGAAAAGTCTTGACCTAAAAAAAGTCAAAACTGTGACTCAGTTGTGTTCCCAAGTTGTTCAAACTGCTTTGGGCTCCTGTCTGGGGCTATTCTTAATGCTGTCTTTAGAAAGTGTGAAGCGGACTTCACTTTTGGGCAACTGAAAGAGCTTTTTTTTCCCCTCCCCTTTCCTTTTAGCCAGGATGAAAAAAGCACTTTTGTTTTGGGAGTCCAGCTAGCTGATTTTGTCCACTCTTATTTTTAAACCATAAGAGTAGGGGGTAGGCTTGCCCATTCGAAGAGAAGCATTTTTCCTAGCCTTCCAAAGAAGAGGTATGGAATTTGAGGCATATCAAGGTGAGCCCAGAGATCAGGTTCTACCTGGAAGAACCACACATGCCACCTATATCAGGTGCCACAGGGCAGAGGAGCCACGGGGAAGGGCTATGAATAGAGTAAACATGCTCATTTCAGACTCTTCATCACCAGGCTAGCCTGAGGGAAAACTAGAAAGCAGGGTGAGTTGGCCTCTGGTGTCCTATGCTGCCCTTTTGGCCTCGGTGTCCTGTGCTGCCCTCTGATCACTGCAGGCCCTGTACCCTGGGTTCCACTGTTAAATACTGACCATCCATGTCATCTATCCCAGATAGCTCCACATGCTTTAAAATGATCTCTTTATTTTGCCAAACTTATCTTTCTACATGATTGCTTTTTTCCTTTATTTTTTAATTGTAGGTGGACACAATACCTTTATTTTATTTTTATGTTGTGCTGAGGATTGAACCCAGTGCCCCACGCATGCCAGGTGAGCGCTCTACCTCCGAGCCACAACCTCAGCCCCCAATGATTGTTTTTTATTTGTATAAAACGCCCATCAGCTGGAGAAAAACATGTGTTTCTTGCTTGTCCCAGTGTCCAGACTACCTGAACTCAGCATCTAAGCAGGTTGCACAGAGAAGAAGTGGCCTGGGGTTAGGGCTGATGGGTGGGTTCTGGGGCCTTAGGTTTAAATTCCACCCATGACCTCAGATGGACATCTTAATTTTCTTACCTAAAAACAAGGGTAATTAGTACCCACCTTTTAGTGTTTTTATGATGATTGAATGTGAAGTTGATTTCTGTGAAACTTTTAGAACAGTGCTTGGCAGGAAGCAGGCGCTCAGTAATACCACTAGTGCTTTATCTTTGTAAACCATGCTCGGATGCATCATCTAATTTGCACTTGATTCTTACAACATCCTCTCAAAGACAGAAAAATCATACCATTTTACAAATTAGGAAAGTCAGACCCAAAGGGATTTAATGTCTCACCTGAGGATGAAGACCTGGTTTTCTGACTCCAAGACCAGCACCCTTTCTGTTTTTCTGTGCTTCATGGACAAAAGTACTTTTAATATTAAACAGCAAAGGGGCTGGGATTGTGGCTCAGCAGTAGAGCGCTCTCCTAGCACATGCTGAGGCACTGGGTTTGATCCTCAGCACCACATAAAAAATATAAATAAATAAAGCAAAGGTATTTGTGTCCTACTACAACTAAAAAAAATTAAACAGCAAAGGCCCATTACAGTCAAGTCACGGGTTAATATTGTCATAAATTCTTGTCAAGGACCAAGTAAAATCAAGCAGAAGATTAGATGTGGACTTGGGGATTGGGTCTCCCTGCCATGTTTGCAGTGCAGCAGGGTCAAGTATGGTAACCTGTCAACACAGATGACCTCAGAAGTCCCCAAGGGCATCAGTCAGTGCTTTTGGGGGCTGGTGGTTGGGAGGAGGGTAGGAAGAGAAGAAAAGAGATGGGGAGTTAGGGGACCTCTCCACCCACCTGCATTGAGAGAGTTTCTTCACTAGAGTTTGGCTGCTCATTTAAAAAAAAATAATAAATGTGGTTAAAGGCAGAATCCAGTATTCCAAACTGAAAATTAGTTCCAGAAATACAGGAGCAAATGCAGTCAGAACTCTGCCTGTCTGTGGAAACACTGATGGCAGAGCACTGATTCCTTCGTTCTATTCATTCCATTCCTTCCAACCACCCAACTGCCCATCCATGCAGCCATTCTTTCATCCAGAAAGTGTTAATTATGCTCTGATTCTCCGGACCACCCTCATGAGAGCTGCTTGTGGCTCCTCCAGTAGTCATAGCCACAGCCAAGAACAGTGGCCTTGGTGCTTCTGCTCAGGACAAACTGGCTATAAGCAGCAGCTTGGCCTTCTTGGTTCTCTTCTTTCCTCCCTTTTAACTTGGGCCAGTGTCCTCAGACATAACGAGGATGGTGATTTCTCAACGCATGGCTATTATTTTGTTTCCATATTCAGCCCATCTGAATGCCATATGTTTAATTTCAAGGCACTATTGCCCCATTTTTTCTCTGCTTCTCAGAAACAGGTCCTCCTAGAGCTGCTTATTGGTTCTTTCCTGCTCCATACAGCTGAGTATGTCGATGTCCCTTCATCTAGAGAGCCCAGAGAGCAGCCTCCGGTCACTGTGTGACTTAGCTGTCTGAGTCCTGAGGCCTCCAGAGCATGGAAACATCCAGTTTTTTTTCCCAGTGACAATGAGTTGGGGTTGGTGGGGAGAGGGAGGCTGGGCAGGAAGCACATGGTACCTGGAGACAGGAGACCTGGGTTCTTCCTGCTTCTTGTCTTGACTCTGCCAGTAACTAACTTGCTGTCAAACTGCAGACAAGCAGCTTTACTGTTCTCTCCCTCTATTTCCTGATCTGTATCTAAGGAGGGGCAGAAGACCATCTGAGAAAATGTGGATATCACACTTTAAAAGGTTGCAGTCCTATCTAAAAATTCTTGTTTATAGGCTAACAGATTGATTTAGGGACCAAAAGAGAATACTGGTGATTCAGAAGACTTGACTCCAACCACTTGCTTCATATTTTTATGTGACCATCAAATAAGATGAACCACCTCCACAATCTGGGACTGGATCCTGCCCAGGTAGTTCTAGAAAAGGTTGAGAGTTGGTCAAAAAGCAAGTTCACACAACTTACAAGGCACGTACTTAGAGATGATATTGTTGTTTGTGTCTATGCTTGTAAAAATGTGGCATGGTCTCAAAATCTTTGGCAACAGTTTCTAAAAAGCACCAGTGTGAGTATATTTATCTGTGTAGGTAGGTCTTTGTATGCTTCTGATCTGTCTGTGCATACATGTTTGTTTCTTCTTTTATCTATCTGTTTGCATTTATTTATTTAAAAAGATCTTTTTAGTTGTAGATGGACACAACACCTTTTATTTATTTATCTTTATGTGGTTCTGAGGATGGAACCCAGTGCTTCACGCGTGCTAGATGAGTGCTCTACCACTGAGCCACAATCCCAGCCCTTTGCATTTATTTTTAAATCACATTGTCTTTTTTATTCTTATTTCCCCTGGTGGTTCTTCTTTAATCTGGTTATAACTAAGAAACAAGGTTAAAACAACTCAAGCTTCATTTTCATATAAATGCCCTATTCTTGTTTTAAAACTGGATGGAATAATTTATAAGTGGTAAAACTATCAAGTAATAAAGCCTACTTTTTTTTTTACCAACATGATAGAGTTTTTACAATAAAGATTGTGAAACTACTTGTAGAAGATTCTCTTTCAGATTCTCAGTGAGAATAAAATCTTCCTTTGAGGGTAGATTTTTAGAAATAGCCTCAAATGAGCTGGATCTGCCTCTGAAGCTTTAACAGGTGTCCTTTTCCCAGTAACTTAGGCCAGTTTCCTGGCTCCACTCCTTTGTACCCTCCCAAAGTGGCCTGCTCTGTCAGGTAGACTGGGGAGGCACTGCCCTGAGACCAGGGCACCAGGAGCACTTGCTGGTGGACTTTGGTTTTCCAGGCCTGCTTTGGCCCTCCTCCAGTGCTACCCTAATCCCTGGGTGAGGAGTTCACAGGCTAAGTGACTTGTGCCTGTACCAGACCATTCTTAGAATACCAAAAAGTCTCAAATTCCCTGCTCAAGGGTCCCCGAATCCACTTTCAGGGCCCATGTGCCTCTCTTGCATCTCTCCAGTTGAGGGCAGACAGTGGTCCTGCTGTGCTTGTCCTTGTCCCACGACCACTGTTGGTGTGGGGGTGCACATGTAAGTTGATGGAGACTGGTGGTTGAGGTGCGATCCCCCAAACTCCCTCATGGTGTGAGATGGACCTGAGAGTGAAGATAAAACAGAAAAGTGGGAGGAACCAACTGATTAGGACTCTTACCTGCTGCCATATTTGGACTTTGGACTTTGAGGAATATGAAACTTGGTCTGAACCTGCCATTGCATCTTGTTCTGATGCTGTATTTGTCAAGGTAGGAGGATGGAACATATTTTATTTCATGTTACTTTAGACTGACTCATGACTTAAATATTGAGGTATATGGTCTGTGGCCTGCATTTGTTCTCTTTCCTTGCACATGGTAAGGTGGTCTTAGCTGGGGCAGGCCTGCTGCTCTGGCCTGGTATCTGCTCCTCAGCTCAGCCCTGCTGGAAGACCTCACTGTCCCTCATGTTTTCCTGTCATCAGACCCAGGGCCATACTCACTTACCACCCTTCTATCCTGGTTCCCAAGAGCTCTGGGAAAAGAATTCCAACAATTGGGACCCAAACCTGGTGAATCAGGCTGGGACTTAAGCTAGGCCATTGCCTATGTTTGTTTCAAGACTTGGGAGGACATGGGAGCAGAGGGCTAGCTTCTTCTGAGGCCAGCCATGTATTCTTCAGGTGGTATATGAGTGCTCTGGGCATGGCAGCATGCTGGCTGGAAGAGGGAGATGGTGGTTGGAGTTCTACTAAAACTGGGAGTTGGTTTGACAGACCAGGAGTGAGAAGAGCCCAAGCCAGGGTAAGACCATACATGAGACTGGCCAAGCCCATCCTGGAGTCAGTACAGAGGATGGACTGGGCTCTGGACCACAACATTCAAAAGCCTATCCTTCTTATCCTGCCTCCCAGAAGGTGTTTTTCCAAGCTCCTCTCTTGGAAGGAGTCTCATCCAGGGAGGAGGGAGAGTGTGTGGGCTGCTGAGGCTTGTGGGTAGCAGCAGAGTTCAGACAGTGCCTTCTGAGGAGTGGGCTTGCTACTGCAGGATTCCTTCTGCTTGGTGCCCTGTTCTCTCCTGGATCCACTGTGGGCCTTGGTGTGGGGAGTCTACTGGTAGCCTGAGTGAAGAGGAGACCCAAGTTCTAGAGCAAGGTACAGCAGCAGAGGACAAACATGAGCAGGGTCCTATTCATGTGCCAGCTCCTCCAACAGCTGCCCTGGCTGCCTGTCCCTTGCTAGAGTTCTTGCAACTTGTGGTTCTCCATTCACTCAGTCTACAGATGTGCACTGAGCCCCTGTGTGGCAGGCCCCTCTGTGTTGTCCTCTAAGTGTTGAGGACAGTCTTATGTTCTAGGGGCCCTGCAGACAGCAAGGACACAGATGCATATATAATCCACTTCAGGTAGGACATAGATGCAGGACTGGGGACAGACAGTGACCAAGGATGTTAGATGGGTGGAGGGTGGGGAGCGGTCAGAGAAGGCCTCTCTGAAGAGATAACATTTGAACAGAGGCTCCAAGGAAGAGAAGGAGTCATGTGGATATTGGGCAAAGGCCCTATGGGCATAGTGGAGTGAAATGAATGAGGGGACATGGCAGAACCAAGGATGGGAGGTAGCCTCTGCCCAGACCACAGAGGGCCTTATTGGCTGTGGTGAGGACTTTGTGGTGGGACATTGTTGGCTGCTTGGAAGCAGGGCAGTCATATGACATATGTAGTTATTGGAATTGCTGTGTCGAAAATAGCTTGAGGGCCACATTGGAAGCCTGGAGATGCATCAGGAGGCTACAGAAACCCAGGCCAGTGAGTCCAGCTGTGTGGACGCAGGTGTTCTCAGGCAGCTTTAAGGGAGTTCTTGGACTTCTAACATGCGCTAAGTGGTGTGTGTGTGTCTTTATTTTCATTAACCTCTAACTTGATTTTAGAGGGTATAGCTAAGTGCAGAGCAGTTGCCTACCATGCAGGAGGCCCTGGGTTCAATCCCTAGTGCTGGGGGTGGGGGAGATCCCTTTGATGATAAATGTAGACAACCAAACACATTCATGTGAGCAATGCCTGTGACTTTGGCACAACTAGGAATCAAGATTTTTTAATATCACATTACATATAGTCCCTGCCAGGATCTAGAAATGTTTATATCCATCACGACTTTGGAGTTATAGTAGTTATTAGATTTGCCACTAGATCTTTTATTTAATATAGTATTCATAAAGTACATTCATTAATATATCACAAATTTGTTCTTTAAAATATTTGGGGCACTATATTTCAATATGATTGGTTTCCTTAAAAATTCTCTGTGTTTTATTTTTGCACTTAAAAATATTATTCTGATAAAGGGCCCCATAAGTTCCTGGCAAAAAAAGTGCTGGGAATTACATAGAAATAATATATGTGGTGAACTTTGGAAAGCAGTATGGAAATTCCTCAAAAGACTAGGAACAGACCCACCATGTGACCCAGCTATCCCACTCCTTGGTATGAATCTAAAAGAACTAAAATCAGTCTAACACAAGAATGCATGTATACCAATGTTTATGGCAGTTCAATTCACAATGATGGAGTTATGGAACCAGCCCAAGTGTCCTCCAGTACAGGATTGGATAAAGAAAATGTATATATACAGAATGGAGTTTTACTCAACCATAAAGAGGAAAGAAAATATGTCATTTTCTGGAAAATGAATAGAACTTGAGAATATAATACTAAGTGAAATAAGCCAGACTCTGAAAGTCAAGGGTTGAATGTTCTCTCTTACATGTGGAAGCTAGAGAGAATGAAGGAATTTTTAAAAGTGAGGGGGTGTGGAGCTGATGAACATAGAAAGGAGAACAGTGGAGCTGAGAAAGGGGATCAAGGGCAGGGGATGGGAAAGGGGAAGAAGAGGGGAATGAAATCAACCAAACCATATTTTGTGCCTGTCTGATTATGTCACAATGAATTTCACTTTTACGTATAACTAACACACCAAATTAAAAAAAAAAAAAGAAAGAAAGAAAAGGGGGGTGAAAAAGAGTTTTTTTTTCTAGTTGTGTTTTGCAGCTAGACTAAGTGTGGAACAGGGGAGTAGAGAAGTCAGGGCTGCTGGATCTCTGCCTGAGCCAGTAGATGGAAAGTGATGTGTGGCAGATGAGGGGAGGCCAGGTTTAGGGGGCAGCAGTTGTAATATTCCACTTGGGGCATACTGGTTATTGTAGAATGGGGAATATTTCTGTGCTGGGAAGAAGTCATTTATGTAAGGGTCTTGGCATATAGTGTGCACTCAGTGGTAGCTGTAATTAATAACATCCCAGGTCACACAGAAAGTGACAGTAATGAGAACTGAGGCGAGTCTCAAGAACATGGGTCCTGGAGACAGTTGTATCATAGGAATCTAGAGCTCAGAAGAAGGACTGGGGTGGGAAATTTGCTCTTGGGAAGCATCAGTCCCCAGGCTGTACTTAAAGCCAGAGGACCAGGTATGCCCATTTTCTGGATAACTGAGGCTCAGAACAATGAAACAAGTTACTTGCTATGGGCTGAGCCATTTTTTTTTAAAAAAATACTTATTGTTTAGTTATAGGTGAACACAATGTCTTTATTTTACTTTATGTGGTGCTGAGGATCAAGCCCAGTGCCTCACGTATGCTAGGTGAGTGCTTTACCTCTGAGCCACAACCACAGCCCACTGAGCCAGTTCCTTAAGCCTGGTCTTTGGTTACTAGTGTTCCTACTCTGCTTCACCAGGCTGAAGATCACTAGCGTGGTGGGTAAGCCCCTCATATAAAGACCATTGCGAAGGGGAACTGTTTGAGAAGCAGCCCCACTTTATGACTGGCCCAGAAAGAAGAAGTACTTATACAATGTTTCCTTCTGTGTTGACAAGAGGGACAACTTTCTCCCAGTTCAGATCTCTGTGTGCCTGTGGCGCCCATGGGCATCTCACATTCAGTTCGGTGTGGAAACTGAACAGCTCCAGCCACAACGCACTCTAGGCAGAGGTTACTGCACAAGGTGGTAATTTACCTGCTCAGCCAGCAATGTTCTCATATATGATCGCTCATATTGATGCGAAACCTCAAACACTGTTTACCAGAAACACAAGGGTGGTTAGTAATTTTGTCCCAGACATGGATGGCAGGAGCAGTCGTGACCATCATGACTGACTGGGCCTCAGTTTCCTTATCTCTTAACCAAACAGTTTCACCAGGGGAGAGGAACATCCCTGAGGCTCTAAAATGAGGTTTTACTTTTCCCTGAACTTGCGTCATCTTGTGTGGTGGCCCAGCAATTCTGGGGAAGGTCATCAGCCAAGGAGTGGAAAGTTTTGGGCATCAGGGTTTCTGTTCCTGGC
The DNA here is from genome assembly GCF_048772815.1 of Callospermophilus lateralis. Classification (NCBI taxonomy): domain Eukaryota; kingdom Metazoa; phylum Chordata; class Mammalia; order Rodentia; family Sciuridae; genus Callospermophilus; species Callospermophilus lateralis. The sequence goes on along the minus strand of NC_135307.1, from coordinate 107,436,892 downwards.
TTGCTGGTCAGCTCCAAAGCAAATCTTTCCATATTTTGGGGCTTCCATCTGTTTAAAACCCTGAATAAGGGAAAACTTTTAGAAGTGGCTGGAGAGATGAATTTCATGATTGCAGCACACTCAAAATACAATACAAAAAGTCCCAACAATCCTTTACTTGAATCACCATAGAAAAAGCATTTCTCAAATATTTTGTGTTATGCAGACCTTGGGCATTTGCATTAACATAAAATGTGATGTAGTGGAAAGAACATGGGCTTTGGAGGCAAGAGACCTGGCCCCAATCTTGTGCTGCCACATTCTAGATATGACCCAGGTAAGTGACCCATGTAAGTTACACCAGGTGCCTACTCTGTGCCAGGTGCTTTACAGAAATGATCTCTTCCTAGTACGATAATCATTTCCCCTTTTATAAATGAACACTCTTGGGTGCAGGTCCCTAGCTAGCATGTGTTAGGTCTGGGATTCAAACCTAGGCTACTTAGATGATTTCACAATCCCTTTTCTACAAATTGTGCTTCCCCTCACCTCTTCTAGAAGTGGTAAACCCTAACCCTAACCTCTAACATTTTCTCTGAGGACAAAGTGCATGTGAAGTATCTGGGAAATAATAGGTGCTCAATACACACTAGTTTCTTCTTATTTGAGAGCTAAAGGAGATAATATAGGCTGAAAGCTCCAAAAAGATGATTTCCATTCTTTCACTCCTTTGCCTTTCTTCACATATTCTCACCAGCATTAGAGCCATTGAGAAATACCTGGCAGGAAATACCCCTAAACCCTTGCTCCCAGAGTCTACTCTGACTCCAGTAAGCTATACCCATTTAGCTTTCCTCCCCTCCCCTCTGCAGGATGAGCTCCACCCTCTGTGTGCAGTCTGCACAGGGGTTTCTGCTGATCTGAGGAGCTCTCCCTATCTGCTAAGCACTCCCCTTACATCAGCCACTGCAGCCAGTGCATGGCTTGCATTTTCTTGTTTCATCCTTGGCACAAACCCTTAAGGAAGACATACTGGCAGCAAGGACATACTGGCATCTTAGAGAGGGGAAGTCACTTTCCTAAGGTCATACAATTCACCAGTAGCAAAGTCAGGATTAGAAATCTATTCTGCCTTCCTCCAAAATTCTCTATGCCTCTTAGAACTGAAAATTTCCCATCTGCTCCCAGTTGTCTTCTTTACTCTCCTAACAACTTAGTAAAACAAATACAAGCCCAAAATAGATTATGTAAAAATGTAGATTCCTAGGCACTTGGAGGACCTGGGGCTTTAAGTAAACAGCCATGGTCAAAGGGAGAATTCTGTGTGTTACATGGCAAAGGCCACGCAGATAGTCACACCCTCTGACTTAGTAATTGTACCTCTGGATTTCTGCTAAGGCTATATTTAACATAAACAAAAACCTCCACAAGTATATTTATCACAAAGTTATTTCAATATCTAAAGTTTAAAAGCAACATAACGGTCCAAAATAAAGAAATGGCTGGTGAAGTACTATACATCAGCAAGATGGAGCATTATGTAGCCATGGAAATGATAACTATTTCAACTATAGACAAATGGAGAAACATTGATGGACATAGTATATATGAATGAGTATAAAAAAGCAAAGTATTAAATACAAGTGCAATATAATTGGAACTAAGCAAAGAATGTTGGCATGTGGGTTAAGTTCAGAAAGGAATTAGTGAAAATGGAAATAGTAGTGTTAGATCAATGAAACAGATGTTTTTATTTATTTTTTTTTAAAAAGCAGTGGCTGGAATTAAAACAAAAACAGTGCCTGATTGATTTTAAAAACTCAAAGAATAAGGAAAATGAGAAGTTGAAAGTATTTCAACTCTGGTTGTAGCTCCTACTGTTTCTCTTTCTTTCTCTCTGATCACATTTTCTTGTACCCCTTTCAAGCTAGTTTTAGTTAAAAGCAAAGCAAAATAATTAATTTTCTTCCTAATGGCCTGTACCCATTTCTTTCAGATCATTTGGACTCTTTTAATAATATTTTTCTTGTTCATTACCATTTTTATTTTGAAAAGTTTTAAGCATACAAAAAAATTCCAGAATATAATAAAATGGTCTGCTCATTTGTGTACTTTCTACTCAGTATAGAAAAATAGAACATTTAAAATACAGGAAAGGCCTCCTATGTATACCCCAAACTGTTCCCATTCCTCCCTCTTTATTGGTGGTTATTACTCTCCTAAATTTACTCTTCATCATGATTTTCTACTCTCTCTCTCTCTCTCTTTCTCTCTCAGATTTATTCTTGTTTTGCATGATTCATTTTTTTTCTATGATTTATACTATGCTCATCATATATATTCTTTTACAACTTGCTTGTTTTATTCAACATTGTTTGGGTGAGACTGATCCATATTGATGCCAATAGTTCATCCACTTTTACTGCTGTTCACCATTCCATTCTGTGCTCCCTCTTGGTGTCTCCCCCACATATATCTTCTTAGCACTCATCCTCTCCTCTCACAGGCCTGGCTCTACACTGCTCTTTGACAGGTGGAGATGCTCTGTTGTCACCTGGGGCAGGCCCAAAAGGCTGGGATTTAACAGTCCTCACCAAAGACTGGATGGGAGTTGGTGGATACATATTCAGCTCCCCTGCTCCCTGGAGAAGATAATTCTGAGGCATTGCTCTACACGCCTCCTCAGGTTTTCTAGTGGGATTAAGCTCCAGTTAGTTGCCCCCCTTGGTCATTTGCTTTATAATCTTCTCAGGCCAGGTTCTCTAGAAAGAGATAATCATGAAAAATACCCGCCTAGTTAAAAAACAGAAATAACAACAAAGAAAAATGATTATCAATAGATAAGAAGTCCTGGTTGGGTGGTGCACACTTGTAATCTGAGCTACTTGGGAGGCTAAAACAGGAGGATTCCAAGTTCAAAGCCAGCTTGGACAATTTAGTAAGATCCTGTCTCAAAATAAGAATAAAAAGGACTAGGGATTTAGTGCAGTGGTTTAGCACCTGCCTTGTATGTGCAAGGCGTTGGGTTCAATCTCTAGTACCACACATACACACGCGCACACACACACGCCCACACACTCATGCACACAAGATAGGAAAAAAGAAAGCACATAGCAAAATAACAGATTAAAAGCCAACCATATCACCCGGGCACAGTGGTGCATGCCTGTAATCCCAGTGGCTCAGGAGGCTGAGGCAAAAAGATCCAAATTCAAAGTCAGCCTCAGTAAAAGCAAGGTGCTAAGCAACTCATTGAGACCTTGTCTCCAAATAAAATACAAAATAGAACTGGGGATGTGGCTCAGTGGTCGAGTGCCCCTGAGTTCAATCCCTGGTACCCCAAAAAAGCCAACCATAATCAATAATCACAATAAGTGTAAATGAACTAAATTAAAGCAGATATTGCCATGTTGAATTTTAAAAAGTTCAATTATGTGTCATCTACAAGAAATCCATTTTAAACAAAAAACACGAATATGTTAGAAGTTAAGGGATGAGAAGATCTACAATGCTAATGCTGGTCAAAAGAAAACTGAAGCGGTTACATTAATACCAAGTAAAGCAGATTTTAGAGCAAAGAATATTACTATGGATAAAGAGGGTAATTTCATAATGACAAAGGCTCAACTCATCAAGATGACATAATAATTCTAATTATTTGTACACCTCACAACTTATTCAAAATACATGAAGTTGGGGCTGGGATTGTGGCTCAGCGGTAGAGCGCTTGCCTAGCACAGGTGGGACCTGGGTTTGATCCTCAGCACCACATAAAAATAAAGGCATTGTGTTGTGTCCATCTACACCTAAAAAATAAATATTTAAAAAAACCAAAATACATGAAATGAAAACTGATAGAAGTACAAGGAGTTATAGAAAAATCCACAATTATAGTTTGAGATTTTAAAATTCCTCTCTAAAGAACTAATAGAACAAAAATATAGATAATCAGGCCATGTAGATCCATTCATTTGGAACAGAAGGTACAGGAATGGGGCAAGTGACAATGAGTTAAGGCTCCTGCAGGGCAAGATAATAGACCAAAACATGGAAACAGAGAAGATGAACTCACAGCCTCTGGAGAATAAGGGAAAGGAAATGTTTGGCAAACACAAAGTTCTCCTATTAATAACCATAATTAGGTCAAAGATATCCAGTTTCCATGGTCTCAGTCATCCTTTTTATTTTTATATAAGCCATCTATACATTTTTGCCATAGAACTGATCAGGAGCAGAACCTTTGGATTTGAAGTCAAGCTGAGAGAACAGCCTGTGACTAAGAGGAGACTTGCTTTTGAGTCCAGTCCTAGAGGCATGTCTGAGTGACTCAAGCATAGAAGGTTGAAATATAAAGAAATGATATAATCCATCATAAATTAGGAGAATGACTAAGACCTTATCTGTCATTCACCTTCAAGGAAAATTACCATTGAGGCACATCCAGATCATCATCGTCTCTTCAGCACATTCTAGCAACAACAGACAACCGTTGCATGAAGTGTGGCCATCCTGTCAACTCAAACCATTTTGAATCAGGTTCCCCCCAAACGCAGGTTGGCTGGAATAAGAGTGGAGTGGGAGATCATGTTGAAGGGAGAGGGAACCAGTTAGAAAAGAGGCCCTTCTTTTAGAAGGGAGACAGAGATTCTTTAAATTTCTCCAATTTCTCCCCTTTCTGACTGTTATCCTCAATCCAGGAGCATAATCTGGTCCTGAAAAACCAATCATAGATGTGTGGACTTCTTTAGAAATGCTGAAACAAACCCTGATCAAAAGGGAATTTGGAGTCTTGAAGAAACATCAGCTTTGGAGTCTAGATGCACCTAGATTTAAATCCCAGCTCTACCACTGAGAAGTTGTATAATAGTAAGTCATTGAAATTCTCTAGATCTTGATTTTCCCTTTTGTAAAATGGGGATGATACTGATCTTGTACGTGTGGTTGAGAGGACTAAGCCAAATCTTATACATTAGAGTATAATATTTCCCAGGCTATAACCTTGGGTATTTGCCCCCTAATTCTAATTTTTTCCTGTAATGTAACTTTTTTTTTTCAGTATTGGAGATTGAGTTCAAGGCCTTTCATCACTGAAAGACACCCCCAGACCTTTTTATTTTTTTATTTTGAGACAGAGTCTCACTAAGTTGCTAAAGCCAGTCTTCAGCTTGTGATCCTCCAGCCTCAGCCTCCCAAGTAGCTTGAATTTCAGGTGTGCACCACCACACTAGGCCATAATTTAAACATTGAACTCCTATTTTGACTCCTGACTAGATTCAAATAACAACAACAACAACAACAACAACAAAATAGTCAATTCCAGGCAGATACAGGCATTTGAATGTGTTTCCTGGTCATTTCAGTTTTAAGTTGGCTCAAGTCAGTCCTTCCTTTGTACCCTCCCCGGAGAGTTCTCAGCCTATGATTGCCTAATTGTCATTTCCATAGGAAGACAGACTCCTGCTCTTTTTATTCCCTAAAATATAAACCATCTTGACTAGCCTTTGGTCCAGAATATGCTGGCAGCTTCTGGAACATCCACATTCCTCATCTGTTATCTGATCATCAGGCTGAGTCTATACAAGTCCTTCTGCACCCGTCTTGTCCTTCTTGGAGACTTAGGCCCTCCTGGGCTTTGCTGTGATTTGGTAATTGCTCTCCAAACATCCTTCTATAAAATCTTGGTCTTCAGAGAGGCACTGTGAACCTTAAAGAGGTGGAGCCTAGTGGGAGGTCCTTAGGTCCTTGGATGTGTGTCCTTGAAGGGGATTGTGAGACTTTAGTCTCTCCATCTCCCTCTGTTCCGGGCTTGGAATGGGCTGGCTTGCTCTGACACATACCCCTGCCATGATCAAAAGTCCCAGAGCAATGGTGCTGCCTGATTTGGATCGAACCTCTAGAAATGTGAGCAAAAATTATATTCTCTTCATTTCATAGTCATATCCATTATTTTGTTATGATGATGCAAAGGTGACTAATGTTGTACTATCTTCAAAACACTTTAAATTCACCTTTAAAAAAATTAATAAACCAGGTATGATGGTACGCATGTGTAATCCTAGCTACTCTGGAGGCAGAGACAAGAGGATTGTAAATTAGAGATCCCCCTTGGCAACTCTGTGAGACCCCTTCTCAAAGTAAAAAATAAAAAGAATGAGGGATATAGCTCATGATGTGCTGCATTCTGTAGGTCAGAAGATAAAAATCAAAGTACTGGCAGGGATAAGATTCCTTGGGAGCTTGTAGGGGAGGATCCTTTCTTGTCTCTCCCGGTTTTTAGTAGCCTCAGACGTTTGTTTGTGGCAGCCCCAGACATTTGTTTGTGTTTGTTACAAAACTTGCAGTGGGGAATGAGAAAAAGATGTTTTATGCTATAAAGTGCTTCACTAATGTAAGGGGGCTCTACTGGGTAATCTTGAGATCTGCTCAAGTCACTTCTTAAGAATAGTTTTAGTAAGATGTGATTTGTTTGCAGATGTAATTAAAAATGGGGTCAGACTGGAGGAGGATAGGCCCTCTGCATATAATAGGTAGAGACTGGGCTTTTCAAACTGGATTATTGCTCTTTTATCTTCTAGAGGCACTCAGCAGTGGGCCAACACTGTGCAAAAGCCACAGGAAAATAATGTGTCTTTCTCTAGAGCAGGGTTTGGCAAACTTTTTTTTTTGAGAGAGAGAGAGAGAGAGAAAATGAATCTTTTTTTTTTTTTTTTTTGTAGATGGACACAATATAATGCCTTTATTTTTATGTGGAGCTGAGAATCAAACCCGGGTCCTGCAATCCTAGGTGAGTGCTCTACCACTGAGCCACAATTCCAGCCCTTGGCAAATTTTTTATAAGGGGACAGAAGCTAAAAATCTTAGCCTTTGCAGGTATGATGGTTTCTGTAGCACCTATATGCACCATGGCCATGGCAGTGGGAAAGCAGCCACAACAATATCTAAGTGAATGAGCACAGCTGCATACCAATAAAACTTTATATTTGAAGCCAGGTGCTAAGCTGGATTTAGTCTGCTGGCTGGAGCTTGCTGACTCCTTGAGCTACAGCACAAATTTTACTAGGTTTATGGGAAATGTTATTTTTGGAACCCAAGTGTTTACAAGTTCTCTTAAGGATCAACCTTTTCTTTAACATTCAACCAGTACTGTTCTATAATTACATTTTGTGCAATATGTGCAGGCACATAAGCAAGGTGACAAGTGGGTGTTGAAAGCAGCCAAGTAACAGGTGTAGTACTGGGGGGAGGAGTGCCCAGAGAGGCCTTCTCTTTTGGTAGTTTGCGTGACAGCACCCTATGTACTGATGACAGCCTTGATATATGTTAGTCAGATTTTTGTCACTTTAACAAAATACCTGAGATAATCAACTTAAAAGGAGGAAAGGTTTATTTTGGCTCATGACCAGAGATTTCAGTCCATAGTCCCTTGGCTCTGTGGCTTTCAGAACTGTGGTAAGGTTTCATGGCAGGGAGCATGTGGTAGAGTGAAGCTGCTCTCCTCATGGTGGCTGGGAAGAGGAAGAAAGAAGGGACTGAGGTCCCAATAACTCCTTTAAAGGCACACCCCCAACCACCTAACTTCCTTCCTCTAGGTCCCACCTCCTAAATACTCCACCACTTCATGGTGGCGCCACTTTAGGAGACTGAGTGGGTCTTTGGGGGACATTCAAGATCCAAACTCTAGAACATGCACCACTCTCCCATCTCACCTAACTCTAAAAGCTTTGCTTCCTTCTCAGGCTTCTGGGTGCCAGGTTTCTATTTCCAGATGATGTGTAGCTTGTTCGCCAGGTGATGGTCTCTTCCTTCCTGTTGGTCACTGCTGGGCTTCTAGAAAATTCTTCCCCTTTTCCCATAAGGGTAGACTCAGCCCTCTCTGACTCCAGGGCACTTCTCAGACAAGGCCATCAGGGGTACAAGACCTGGCTGAGGCTTGAGGAAAACAAGCCTTTTGAGTTACAGCTCAAAAGCAGAAACTTTCACATCCGACACCAGCAATTTCTTGTCCCCATGTGTCCTGACGGAAGCTGTCTTTTAGGCGATTCATCAGTCACCATATCTGGCCAGAATTTGGCTCACTTCCCTGCTTCAGACTTCCCTTTCTAAGCAGAAGCTTCACACCTAATGACCCGAATGACTCTGCAACCCTAAGCTTTTCATCCAATGAGGATTTTAATGGTAGCAAATGCACAACTACTTAGACTTTGAAAAAAAAAAATGCAAAACTTGGAAGAATTTATCCATTTTTTCAGGGTAACTTTGAGCACCATAACCCCAGGCTCCTCAGTGCAAGGTCCTGGGCTCTGTCATTAGAGGTCCTTCATTAGAAACCTTTGAGAAGCCCTGAATCAAGTACTTTCCTCCTATTTAGCATGGATGCACAGACTTCTCAGAAAGCACACATCTAGCATCAAACACGATTGCCTGTGGCTAGTTTAAATGAGTTTCCCTTCTCTTTTTGAAACTCCGTCCTCATTTTCTCACTGACAGGTTTGGCTCACTGCTTTGAGGTGGCTAGGTTTAGAAAACTCTTAACTCCCTGCCATGTCTGCATGTTGGATCTCCTGAAAATGCCAGGGCTTATTTTCTCTTGGAAAGTCTGGACCTTAGAAGCCCAATATCTGATTTGTTCATTCGGGTCTTTGATATGGCACACCCAGAGCTCACCTTGCCCCTGCATGAAGCAGTCTTCATTCTGCCTTCCCCAGGGAGGGAGGCTGCATCCTCAGAGGAAGGGACTGACAGCAGGGACATCTGGCCTCAACCTCATTTGTCTCTCTCTCTCTCTCTCTGTCTCCGACCCCTGAACACAGAGACACTCTCTTGTTTCTGATTTGTCTGTTCCAAGTTGCTTTGATATTTTCCAATTGAATGTTGCCTTATTAATGTACAGTAAAAATGGAGGCATTCCAGTCTTAGGGTAACTTTTTTTTTTTCTTGAACAAAACATAGAACAGACAAGGTTTTAGTATCAGAGGAAATTTCTTTTCTTTTCTTTCTTTCTTTTTTTTTTTCTAAAGTGGGGAAGGCATTGGGCCCTCTGAATTTCACCTTGAGATCCTTTACTGACCTAAGTATGAACTCTGGGCCCAGGGTAACCAAAGCTTCTGCCATGAACTTCCCAGATGATATGGCATTGACAGGCAGGAATAAACATAGAGGCTGCATTGCCCTTAGATCAGGGCAATTGATGGCCTTGTCTTGTTTCCTCTGCTTTATAGGATCCTCTGCTCAGGTCTTCCTCTAGCTGGGCCCCTCCTCATGGAGTGAGAACAAGCAGCCTAGGAAGAGTCAAGGAGAGATCAAACTTTAGGACTCCGGGGCTCTTGAATTCTTGGCTTTCAGGGTTCCAAACTTCTTCCAGGGCTTTTTATGAATTCTTCCCTAAATTCATCCTCCCCAAGGTGGGCTGTGCATCTGATTTGCACACTTTCAAGAGGTAGCCAAAGACAGTCCTTTGATGGTGGGGACACATGAATGAAGCTTGGACAAGGTTGTCAGGCACACATGCATTCAAGGTTCTTTGTAATAAGAACCAGAAATAAGAACCAGGGGTATACAGGGAAGCATTAGGAGCTATGGGCCAGAGAGTGCCCATTTAAACTCTTGGCTGACCTCCTGCAAATGTCATGGGTGGGCCTGCCAAAGGAAAAACAGAAGGGAAGTATCCAGAGAAAATATAAGAATTGTGAAGTCAAGACGTTTGCTAGAGTTTCTGTTTTGGTGGGGAGACGTGTCTCCCAAACTATTGCATTGATAAAGTTTAGTTTCTATTTCATCTTAAAATTTAAATAAAATATTGGTGACTCCATAAACCAAAGTATCTGTTTTAAAAATGATGATAATAGGTCCTCATGTTATTGTGAGGATGAAAATGTGCAGTGTCTAGTGGAGGGAAGCACTTAATACATGTTGATGAGATTGTTCTTTTCTTATTTTCCTCCAGCTGGTCCCTAAGATAATGTTCAAAGCTTAGCTTTTGCCTCCACTTGTCCTGAACTGTCTAGTGTGATATAGTTAATAAAAAACAGATACTGAGATGTTTTTAAATGTCAAGTTAAAACAAGTTAATAATTGCTCTCCCACAATAAGAGAGCCAACTGTAGTCCAGGATCAAAAGCATTTCTTTTTTCCTATTTTGGAGCTGCCAAAATTCTCTTCAGGGTGCACATGAGGCAAATGTAAGGATGCACTGAGAATCTGAATGGCATCATTGTCACAGCCCATATCAGACCCTGACTGGGGTATCTATTCAGTTTGATGAGGACGTGATTTAATACAGTTTTGTCTGAAAAAAAAGGAAGGGCTGAGAAACCAAGAGGATGAGCCAGGCAATCTGCTTAAATATCAAAACATGTTATCTGTGGATAGTCCTCCAAAACCAGGGAGGCTGTAAGGGATGTGGCTAGTGCTAGAAGTCCCAGTCATCGTCCCTTACATGTGTATAGCTCTTTCTCTGCTGTTTGCAAAAGGTTGCCACAGACATGAGTTCACATTGTCCTGCTATGGAGACAGAGTGGTGCTTGTCCACACAGAGCACCCAGAGCCAAACTCCCCCCACATTTCCCCCATCTCCCATTTTGAGAGCATTTAGAGGGAATGACATTGGCTTTGTGGGTAGGGCAGAGCACTGTACTCTCAGGAAGCAGCTCATCAGTGGCCACTGGGATTCAGTGATACCACCTTCAGCAAGACCTCTAATGAGGGCGCAAGCCACAGATGCTTTCAGGAAAACAAAGTGTGGCCAAGCTCGTGCCTCAACCCCAAACCCCTGGGTGCAGCCCTTTCCATCAAGACCCCACTAATGGGGAGGCTGTTGTCCCTGTACTCTGTGGGCACAGGGTTGGCCTCTCCTCTGCCTGCCTTGGAGGAATGATTGTTCCTCACTCAGGTGGGCAGTAGGAGACTTGTGGTTTGAGCCACAGATGTCTGAAAGGGATCTCTGGTCTGCGGATCTGGTTGGACAGAACAGCCCTGAGTACATGGGTATATCTGAGAGCTTGGAGCCTGATGCTCAATGTTCTCGTTATGGGAAAGGAAAAAGTGCTGTTTGCCAGCTTTTGCTTCTTTAAATAAGCGGCACATGAGACTATGGCTAGGAAATGCTGGGGTGGGGGAGGATTCTTCAGAAGTCCCATCAGTTCTGTGGGGCAGGAAGCACTTCAGGCTAAGTAGAGCTCAGGAACTAAGACGAGGTGTTTTCTCAAAGGGCAGCATACCCTCTCCTCTGTGGTCTGTTTCAGACTATCTTGCTGTTTCCTGGTAGAGGAGAAAAGATACTGAGTACTCCTCTAATGTGCTCATAGTTTTTAATCCTCCTGGAAGACGGAACACATCCCCAAAGGATCCCAGGAAGAGTACAGAACCTGGGGTCTAATACCCAGAATCACTGGGCCCTGGGCTGGATCAGGTGGACAGAGTCCACATCAGTAGGATAGAACAGGGATTCCAGAAATGTGAAGCTGAAGAGGGAGGAGGTGGATCAAATGAGCAAGAGCCAGGCAGAGCAAAAGCCATAGGAATCAGCAGGTTCCAGGTGAAGAAGAAAGGGGGTTAAGGACTTATATTAGAAGTGACAGGGACATGTGGAGTTGGCTCTTCCTGACTGAGATCCCTTAGGTTCATCAGAGTTAAAAGAGACAGGGAACTTCAGTTGTTTATTCCTATGAGGACAATTGTACAAATTAAACTTAAAACCTCTATAGGACCCAGGAGTGGTGTCACATACCTGTAGGCCCAGTGACTTGGGAGGCTTAGACAGGAGGATTACAAGTTTGAGGCCAGCCTGGGCAAGTTAATGAGAACCTGTATCAAAATAAAAATTTATTTTGAGGCTACACTGGGGATATAGCTCAGTGGTAGAGTGCCCCTGGTTTCATTCTCTAATACCTACTTCCCCGCCACCCCCTAAAAAGGAAAAACCCATAGGGTTAAAAAAAACTTTGTCACATACTGGTGTCCATTTTTCCTTTCTAGTTGACCTCCACTGATTATCTTTTTGTATAACCTACATCTGTTTTCTTTAATACTCTACACTGTCCTAACTCTATGCCTGACTAGGCTGTTTGTTGCCAGTGTAAATGTTGCTCATTTGTTGTGAACAGGCAAATTACCTAAGAGGTATAACTAGGAAAGATATGGGAAAATAGTTATCAGGGAAATGTGAATTCAAATAACAAGGAGGCATCATGGAGTAGCTATGACATTATAGCAGGTTAGTAAAAATCCCAAACCAACTCACCAGTGCTGACATTGTTTTGACAAAACAGACACATCTATTGCTGGTGACATTGTAAATAGCTGGGATGGTTAATTTTATGTGTTAATTTGACTGGACCAAGGAATCCCTCAGAGAGCTGGTAAAACTATTTATGGTTGTGTCTGTGAGGTATTCCTGGAAGAGATGAGCATTTGAATCGGAAGACTGAATAAGGAAGATCCACCCTTACTATGGTAGGTGGGCATCATCCAATCTGTTGAGAACACAGCTAGGAAAAAAAAAAGGCAGAAGAAGGGTGAATTTGCTCTCTGCTTGAACTGGGACATCATGTCTTCCCTCAGACACTAGCACTCTTGGTTCTCTGGACTCTGGACTTAGATTGGAACTATACCATCAACTTTCCTGGGCCTCCAGCTTGCAGATGGCAGATTGTGGGACTTCTCCAGAACAGCCAACCTCTCATGATAAACCTCTTTCTGTATATCTTTACATTCTATTGATTCTCCATGGAGAACACTGCCAAACACTGCCTAACACATGGACCCAAACTTTTTTGGGAAACAATGGAATTTTATATATATATGCTGATGTTTGCTACCCTGTCTCACCTCAGTATATATATATATATATTCATATTTTTAAAGTTGTAGTTGGACACAATACCTTTATTTTATTTATTTTTATGTGGTGCTGAGGATTGAACCTAGGGCCTCAAACATGCTAGGCGAGCACTCTACCACTGAGCCACATCCCCAGCCCGAATAATATATATTTTAAAAAGTAGAAATACTCATGCCCTTTGACCCCCATCAACCCTACTTTGTAGAGCTGAGCTAAACAAAATGATACTAATGAAGAAAAGAGCTACATGTATAAAGATACCCTAACCCAGGAATTTTTAACTGTGAAAAGGCTGGAAATAGCTTATCTATCTATCTTACAATGGGAGATACTAAAGGCGATCACACTCACGACAGATGGGAATTATGATGATGAAAACAGCTGGGCAAAAGGACATGCTTATAACACAATACTTAGGAGAACACAAAACTTATCATGACTACACCATAAAATCACATAAATGTATGAATGTGTAAAAAAAACTCAGAGAAAGGAAAATTAGAACTTATCAGGCTCTTGCTGTTTTTAGAATGTTGCTGATGTAAAAAAAAAAAAAAAGTAGAAAAAAATGCTATCCTTCCTTTGCAACCCCTTATTCAACTTATCCCTACCTGTTCTGTAGTCCTCAGAACGTTATGCCTTGAGGATTATCTTTTTTTTTTTTTAAAGGTAGAGAGAGAAATGAGAGAGAGATGAGAGAGAGAAAATTTTTTTTTAATATTTATTTTTCAGTTTTAGGTGGACACAACATCTTTATTTTTATGTGGTGCTGAGGATCGAACCCAGTGCCAGGCGAGTATGTTACCGCTTGAGCTACATCCCCAGCCCAAGGGTTATCATTTGTGTACTAGTTCTGGCTCCATTTCAACCATAAACTCTTCAAGAGCAAGGACTGTTTTACTTGCTTTTGTCTCACCTCAGCATTTGTATATACTGGAACATAGTAAATGTTCAACAATTATTTGTTAACCAAATTAACCACTCCTAAGGATTATGTTAGGCTTAAAAATAAAACTCAACATGTTATTCTCTCTATCCTCTTATCTTCTGGCAAAGAGCGCTTAGATAAATAGATATCTAAATTATCTTTAAAGCCTTCCTGGGAAGGAAAATCTACATTAAGAAAGCTAGCAGAGTACAGTTGCAGTCCTGCAGATGACACTTGAAAATTGACTGAGACTTTTGCTTTGCTTCCTAATGCAATAAATGCTTAAAAGTTGAAGCCATGCTGATGTTTGCTACTAAGTCAGCTGAATCCTGGCGAGAAGGAAAACTATTCACCACTCCTATTGGCAGTCCCAAAGCTGCTGTGCTTAAGTCAGGGCCTGTGTTTTATGAGCTTTTAAATGTCAGAGTTGGTAAGGAGACAGGAAATGTGATAACACAGTATGAACTTAAACCTTCCAGGAAGGGTTCAGGAACTCAATACTGAACTTTAAGTACTGAGCCCTTATTGCATGCCAGATACCCTGTGCATCAACTTGTTCTCCCATTTTATAGATAAAAACTTGAAATTCAGAGAGGTCATGTGACTCACTCAAGGTCAAATAGCTAGTGAGGGCTAGGTTAGGACTCCAAAGCAGCCAGGCTCCTAAGTATCTCTGCCCAGAGTGCTTTGTGACTGTCCATAGGCCTGTTTGGGTTGTATGTCCAGGATCAAGGAGTCTCAGGTCCTTCCTTTTCCTTTTCCCTTTATTCTTACACAGACAGACAACACCTTTTTCTGCTGCCTGCAGCTTGGAGTGTATTCACTTGGCTTACATTTTGCCCTTGCTTTCAGCCTGGGTCCCTAACCCATGATTTTATTCTATGCTCTTTGAATCCACAGGGGTCATCAGTCATCTCAATAAAATTGCACTCTTTCATCAGTGACCTCCTGAGACCTGACTTCTAAAACATGTTTTCTTTAACTGAATACAGTCTCACCTATGGGGATTAAGGTTCAGGGATTGATATGGTTTGAATATGTCCTCCCCAAAATTCAAGTGATGCCAATGTAGTAATATTTACAAAAAAAAAAAAAAAAAAAAAAAAAAAAAAACCAGGACATTTAAGAGGTGATCAGGCCATCAGGTCTTCATCCTGAGAATGTGATTAGGTGCTCCTACCAAAGGGTTTGACCCTTTTGTCTTATGCCACTGAGGATACAGCTTTATTCCCCTCCAGAGAACACAGAATCCAAGTTGCCATCTTGGAAGCAGAGTCCGGTTCTCACCAGACACAGAGACTTTTGGCACCTTGATCTTGGACTTCCCAGCCTCCAGAACTGAGAGAAGTAAATTTTTTTCCTTTATAAGTTATCCAGTCTGTGGTATTCTGTTACAGCAGCATAAACAAACTAGTACAATAGCAGTTGTTTCAAATAGTTGCTTTCAAAATTATACTATTTTCTTGGAAGTGAAGCTCTTTTTCAAATTCCACTTTTAAAGTTTAATATTCTTTTACTCTAGATGTGTCCCCTTTCCCCTTATTATTTCATATATTTTGTCTGTGGCACAAAGCTGACATTCTTTTCCTCATAATAGCATCTAATTAACACCCCAGCTATCCTCAGGCAGTGGTGGAAACCTTTCCATCTGGTGTCCTGTTATAGCTGCCTCCACTTTTGCTCATCTATGTTCCTCTTAGCTTTATTTTGTGCCCTTCAAATCACCTTCCTAAAACACAAAATTCCACGTTGACCAAAAATTAGTTTAGAAAATAGATGATACTCTGTCTTCAACTCTAAAGTCCTGCCATCCCTCTTACCCAGAGCTGACACAGTTAAACATCAAGCAGTACCATATGCTTCCTGCTGGGGAGACCTGGGTTTCATCATTCCCTCTAAAAGGTAGGTTAGTTTCCCCAGCTTCTTTATTTTTCCATTAAAAAAGGGAACTTTATCTAGGTTCAAAGGGAATTCAGACTTCTGCATTTGGAAGGGGGCAATGGTTGAATGATAGATGCCTTTCTTTTTTTTAACCAATTGAGGGAAGTTGTGGAAATTGAGACTATCTTTTCTGAGTTTATTGTGCATTTTATGTATTTAAAAATATTAATTAAATATTTTAATGTATGTGTGGGTAGTTGAATATGACCAGAGATTTTAAGCCCCTCCCACTAAGAGGCAAAATCTATTTTTCTATACTTTGAATCTGTGTTAGCCTTGTGACTTTCTTTGAACAATATGTGCCTAAATTGACCCCCTGTGAGTTCAGGGACCCAGATCTTAAAAGAATCTATAGCTTCTGCCTTTGTTTATTGAAATTCTGTCCTGAATATGCTACACAGGAAGCCAGTTCGAGGCTGAGAGGCCACCTGGAGAACCAAGCTGCTCCAGCTGACACGCAGCACCAACTGCCAGCCATGAGTGAGACCATTTTAGATCTTCCAGCTCAGTTAAGCTCCAGCTGAAAGCAACCCGCACACATGAGCCCTGGTGAGACCAGCAGGACAAACACCCAGCCAGCGCACCCATATTGTGAGAAATAATAAATCATTTTGTTTTAAGCCATTGTCTTAGGGTTGGTTTGTTCTGCAGAATAGATAAGTGAAATAATGTGACATCCCCAAATCACTGTGTCTCCCTGTATGTGTAAGTCCATATATTTGCATTTAAAAGAAAAAGTAGTTTCTTGGAGCTTAAAGCAATTACTTTCTTTGAATGTTCCACATAGACAGGGTGCAGAATAGAAATGGACTTTTTAAGGAGATAAATAGGGCACAGTCTGGAAATTTGCAATAGGCATATTAGGCAAGTAAAATGCCCACATATCAAAAGCATCTGCTGCCTCTTTTAGTACCTAACCAGTGGGTGAAAAGTATGCATCTTAAATCACTTTTATTATGAAATATTTTCAGCATACACAAAGGATAGAAAATAAATATCAAGTGACAGCATACCACTGCCTAGATAATGAAAGAATATTATAGATATGATGGAAGTCCCTCCTCGAACACATTTCCTTCCTTCCCAAAGGGAACCTCTATCCCTAGATGGTATTCCCATGCATATCAATGTTTAATATATAGTTTTGCAGCTTTACAATTTTATGTGAAGTGAATCATCTGTATGTACCAACATTTTGCTTTTTTTTTTTCTCAGTATCAGATTTTTGAGGTTTATCCATGTTGGTGCAGGAGGAAAAACACTGGAATCTGCTCTTGGGAAAGTGAAATGCTCACCCTCTGGGAGTCAATCACAGGAATCAGGATCATCCAAGGGAACAATGGAATCGTTATGACCCATTTTACACTCACTCCAGAGCAGACACAAAGTCAGCTTCCCCCTATCTCTCTCTCCCCTCTCCTTCTCTCTCCCCCTTCCTTAAATGTGTGCACATGAGCTCATTATACTGTAATGCTGTCTTACATTACAAAGTAGAAGTCAGAGTCTATATTGTATAGCTCAGTATTGTCCAACTGAAATGTAATGTGAATCATATGTATAATTTTAAATGTCCTATTCTAAAAAGTTTAGTCATGTTCTAAAAAGTGAAAAGAAATAGATAAATGAACTTTTATATTTTTCATTTGACCCAATATGTCTAAAATATTATCCATATGTATTACACATTCAACATGTAATCAGTATAAAATTATTAATGAGATTGTTTATTTTTTCATTTAAAGTATTCAAAATCTGATATGTATCTTACTGTTATCATCCTCAAGTTAATTTGGATTAATCGCACGTCAAGAGCTCAGTAGTCACAGGTGACTGATAGGTACAATTTTAGCACAGAGGGCCTTAAAAATCTAACCTGAAAACACACACTGAGCAGTCCTTGGCATTCCAGACTTCACATTGGTAATTGAACATTGTAAGGAGTTCGACTCTTCTATGAGACTAGAAGGGTCTGTGCAGAGGTGTGTCCAGGCTGTTGGGATGGTTTAACTGAAGCAGCACCTGCTGGGTTGGCCAGTCTGGCAGAAGGCTCCAGCACCATCAGCCTTTACATAATCTAGGGATTGTCACTTAACCTCCTAAGCTCTGTGGGACTCAGTTTTTCTCTATATGAAAGTGAGGGTGAGCCCCTGTGGCGCTGACGATATTTCTGGTTCCATCTTCCACTGCCAATCTGACTTGGGGTTAAGGATAGTGGCTGGTGTTCCACCGAGGGATGAGCTGCTATTTGTCTTCCTAACATAGAGAACCAGAGAGCCTTTCATTAGAAACAGACTCCTACATGGTCCTAGGGAGCCTGAGTGTAAACCTTTGTTCTTTGAGGAGGACCTTGACTCTGCCCAAGGCCAGACTGGCACCATAGAAGTCCACAGGCAGAAAGAACCACAAACCAACTCCCCTGGGTGGCATGGTCTAGGCAGCGCTTTATTTAGATAATCCACATAGAGATGCCACAGTTTGGTCTGGACATATGATTATATGGTTTTCATGCCGTGTAGCCTTACAGGAAATCAAGAGTGCTGACAAAACCCTGGTTTACACCAAATTCACTGTGCCCTGACTCAGTTTCCCTTTTTATCAACAAGGTAGTATAATTAGAACTTATGATGTAGGTATAATGATTCTATTCTGGTTCCCAAGTCCCTTCTTAAATAAACACAAAACTCTAAGGAAAGCTTTCTTCCTAACACAACAGTCAGGAGGGGCCACTTGTCAGGGCATTCGGGTCCTAGGATCCTGGCAAATTGTCATTGGAAATAAACCTGAATTAACATGGTCCTATATCTCCTTGTATTATCCTTTTAAATAGATACAGCACCACCTAATGACCTCCTTTCCTGATAGGCATGGTGGTATGCATCTGCAGTCCAGCAAATCCAAGGCTGAGGCAGGAGGATCACTTGAGCCCAGGAATGTGGGGCCAGCCTGGGGAACATAGCAAGACCCTGTCTCTTAAAACAAACAAACACAATACAAAAGTTAGTTTCTTTCTGAGAGCTCTGGAATATTTTTGGTTTGATTCTTCAGCGTCATGAGATTTATTTTCAGGTGTTACTTTTAATTTCAAAAGCAATTTATAACTCAATTTAATTTTAAAAGTTTCATACACACATGCGCACGCGGACACACACACACACACACACACACACACACCCCTAGAACAAATTCATATACTACAAAAGGGTATTTAATAAAAAGTAAATGTCTACCTCATTCTAGCCAAACATCAACACGTTCCCAGTTTGCTGTGTATCATTTTAGAGCTATTCTATGCATAAAACATGTATTTTCAGACTTTTTTTTTTTTTTAAAAAAAAAGATGTGCTGTCTAATTTAAAAGCTACTTTAACTCAAGACAAGGTAAAAAGGTAGGGAACTGTGGATTAAAAAAGAAAAGGGCCTGGGGTATAATTGTTTTAAATGATGTGTTGATGTGTTGAGTTTAAAAATATTTTGATGCGTTCCAATGCATGGAAAACAAGATGCTGTGAATCATTGTCTTGAATAAACTGTCCAATATGATTATATAGTTTTGTGTTCACCATGGCAGGGTCACCTTAACAAGTTTACATAATAATTAACAGAAAACAGAAAGCTACCCAATAAACCGAAGAAAGTGGAGAGGGACAGGGAGGAGCAGAAAGCTGACAGCTTCAAGAACTGCCATTTAGAGAACAGGTGTTGAGAAGGAAGAGATGAGAAGAGGTAGGTGAGTCAAGCTCAAGGCTAGTGCTCTCCAACAGGATGCACACAACTGTATCTGCACCATCCAACATGGCAGCTGTGAGTGCTCCTGACTCTTGAGTAACTAATGTGACTGAGGGGTTGAATTTTCTTTTTTTTTTTAACTTATATAATTTTTTTTTGTGGTACTTGGATTAAACCCAGCAGCAAAAGAGGGCAAGCTATGATATGCAAATGCTTTTAAGTATTTTTTGTGGTACTTGGATTAAACCCAGGGCTTTTGTAGTACTTGGATTAAACATGCTAGGCAAATACTCTACCACTGAGCTATATCCCAAACCCTGAGAGATTGAATTTTTAATTTCATTTTGTTTTAATTAATTTAAATTTAATTGGTCATATGGGGTAGTGGTTGCCATTGTGGATAATGTCATTCTGGGCTTTGCTATATCTTTGGGAGGCATCAGTGAGCAAGGAGGATAATGAAAAGGGAGAGAAGGTGAATAAAGGGTAAGTCAAAGCAGAAGAGGAAAGAAGGAAGGGACAGAGTAAGTTGCAAGCTGAGAGGCATAGATGACAGGAATGATTGTCAGAAGTGGGCCTGCTTCACTGGCAGGGAGCATCCCTCCACCTCTGGCATTATTTTGAGATCTTCTGCACAGGAAGATCTGAGTAGGCTTCCTTCAGGAAGAGCACCCACCTGCTGACCCTGTAGGCCTGTAAAAGGGAGCTGTGGTTCCCAAACCCTAGGACTTGTCCTCCTCCTAACATGTACAACAAAATCATTTAGTCCCAGAAAATTCACAGTTTCATACACCACTAGGTGTCACCATTAACCAAAATGAGTTCTTATTTTTTATTGTTTTTTTAACCTGCAGAATTTGGTGAAAGTTTCTTCTCTGAGTCTGTATAGTTCATCTATTCAATTTATTTAGGTAATTTCTTTCACTTTGTCACATCAAAAGAAAGGAGATTTGTATTCTGAGAACCTCTCAACAAGGATTCTAATTTGGTTTTTCTTTCCAGTTAAAACTGTACTAAATACCACAAACATGTGCATGCATGCACTTATTCTTACTAAACATTTATCCTGTGCCAGGCAGGGGCCCCAGGTACCACTGAGTAAGTTACATGCTGCACAACTTCAGGAGGGCACTGTTCACAGAGACTTCAGTGTGAATAATGTTCACTGAAGCTTCAGTAAGACACAGCTGCTTTTTTTTTTTTTTATCTGCTCTGTTCTATCTCTTAGGAAATTTTGTTATTATAAAACTTTCTTTGTAACTAGAAATTTTTAGATGTACACACCACCAGTAGCTTCCCCATTCATAATTGTAAGGAAAACTTAAGTTTACTTCCTTTTCAGAAAAGAAATACCACCCCCCTACACTGAGCATATTTTATGAATAAAGCTATGTACTAAACCAGCTAGAAAAATCAAGTCATGATCTTTTCCCTTGAGAAATTCAAGATGAGGCTTGGTCATACCCAAGATCCAAAATAATATCCTTAAGGGGCTGGGGATGTGGCTCAAACGGTAGCGCGCTCGCCTGGCATGCGTGCGGCCCGGGTTCGATCCTCAGCACCACATACAAACAAAGATGTTGTGTCCGCCAGTAACTAAAAAATAAATAATAAACTTCTCTCTCTCTCTCTCTCTCTCTCTCTCCCTCTCTCTCTCTCTAAAAAAAAATAATATCCTTAAGTTTTACATATCTAAGCTTGACCTCTGAGGAAGAGTAGGAGGAGAGCAACTGAACATGAATTTAGGAACCATGAACTAGGGAGTCTATCCTGACTAGACTTTCTTGGGGATGTACCAGTTTGGTTTTGTTATGTAATAAACCATCCTGAAGCATAGTAACTTAAAATTACAAACATTTATTATTTTTCTTGATTCATTGAGTCATTTGGAGGGTTCTTCAGATGTGGGTTGGAGTGACAGGTCTCTGTCAGCAGCTGTTGATTGACCTCACCCATTTTCCTGGAGATTGATAAGGTGGTTGGCTGAAGAAGACTTAGCTGGGATGGTTTATCTCTGCACTTTGAGATCTCTCATGCTCTAGCAGACTAACCCAGGCTTCACATGGTGGCCTCAGGGTACAAAAAAGCAGCAAAAGAAGGCAAACTATGATATGCAAATGCTTTTAAATTTCTTCTTATGTCATACTTTCTCTTGTCCCATTGGTCAAAACAAGTTACATGGCCAACCCTGGAGTCAGTGTGAAAGGTATTATCCAAGAATGTGGAGACAGGGAGGGCCAAACAAATTGGGGGCCATTGCTGCCTGCAACAATCTGCTAAAGAAAATTAATTTCTTCTTATTTTAATTTTTTCAAAATGATAATAGTATTGTCCAAACCTACTGCTTAGGGATGCAAAAAGAATAAACAAAAGAAACTGCTATATATCATTTAAAGAAAATGAATAATATAAACATGATTAATTTTCCTTCAGTTTTCTCATTTACCTTTTTTCTATCTCCTACACAACACAGATAACCTATTCATGGGGTAAATAGCAATATCACTTAGTAGAAATATCTATCAAAATTAAAGGTAAGCATTTCAACAGAAATTTCCATTTATTTTCATTTGTAAATAGGTACATCTTATGGGCTGTGTGTAAAGATACCCACCTAAGGGTATAACTAGGAAAGTTATTCAGGAGTAGAGACCCCAAAATGTCCAACCACATGCTAACTTCTATAATTGCACCTATGTCTTAAGACTTTTTAACATTTTTTCTGCACAAGGGATTGAATGCAGGGGTACTTAACCACTTGGGCCACATCCTCAGTCCTTTTTTATTTTTTAAATTTTGAGACAGGGTCTCACTAAATTGCGTAGGATCTCACTAAGTTGTTGAGCCTGGCTTTGAACTCAGGAACCCCCTGTCTCAGCCTCTGGAGCTGCTAGGATTACAGATGTGCACCACTGCTCCCAGCTCCTATGTGTTAGAATTTGCAGATACATTTTGCCACACAGGGTCAAAGTTGTTGGTGTAGCACTTGAAATACTTAGTCAGACAAACAGAATGAATAGAAGACTTAAAGGACCTAATCAGATAAAGAGAGTGACTAAGAGATTACAGTGTGTGTTCTCATTCCTATTTGCATGTTACTAATTATAATTGAAGATAACACCACTTCTAGTGCCTCAGAAATGGGGCAGCTGGTGGTCTGAGGTCCCAGTGTAGTAACTGTGAGAAGCTTCTAGAAGGACAATGTTTGGGTCCCAGATATATGTGAATGTAACTGCAGACCACAGAGGGAAGAAGGCAAGTGTCACAGGTGGGAAAGCTTTAATCCGGGTCTCTTTTTCTCTCCCATATTACCATGTGCAGACTATAGGTCAGACCTATTCCACTGCAAGACAACAAAATCAGTAGTCTTGCACCAGCAGAAGATGGAGCTTGTGGGTACATTAGGGTAGGCATAATTTCTAAGTGGTATAGGAAGCAGATAACATGTGGACAGAACCTTATTCTTTCTAAAAACTGCTACTACTCAACATAGTACTGGAGGTCCTGGCCAAAGTGATAAGGCAAGAAAAAGAAGCAATAAGAATAAGGATTTGAAAGGAAGTAGTAAAGCTGTCAGTATTCACAGATGATCTGGTCATCTATATAGAATACTTTGCAGAATTAACAGGAAAAATTTAAGAACTGATTATTTATGTTCAGCAATGATGTCAGGAACCAGATCTGACAATCAGTAGTTTACTTCTTCAAGCAATATTCAACTGGAAAACATAATATAAAATCAGCTAATTTTTATAAGTACCTAAAAGTCTAAAACTACAAAGTACCTAAAAGTCAACTTCACAAAATTCAAAATAAAAATTTGGAGAAAAATGATACTATCAAAGGACAAAAGACATAAATAAGCAAAGATACATGCCAGGAGGGTGGACAACATCTCTTAACATGTAGATACCAATTCTTCCAAAATTAACCCAAAATCTAAAACAATTTCAAGATACAAAAATGTTTTGAGGGAATGAAGAAACATTCAAAATTTATATGGAAGAAAAAAACCAAGGGTCCACAATTAGTTGTCAGTCTTGAAAAAAAGAAAGCAAGGAGGAAGTGCCCAAGTACACTTTGATACAACATAATATAACACCATGGCACTGGGAAAGAAACGGATAAATGGAGCAAGGGTAATAAAGTACTCAGAAGTATACATGTGTGTGAGTTTATATGAGTGGGTGTGTATGCACCTAGTGTAAGAAAAACAAATCAATGGGAAAAGATGGGTTGCTAAGTAGACAATATAGGAAAAACTGGCTCACTACATGAGAAAAATGTTATGGGATCCCTACATAACCATAAACTAAGATGAACTTCAGATCAATTACAGATATAAATGTGAAAAGTGTCTCTACAAAAATACACATATATATGTATATACATATAATAAAAGTGTGTGTGTATGTGTATATATATATATACACACACACACATAATATTAAGGAATTATTGATTTTGTGTGCAGTGGTAATATTGTGATTATGTATAATAAGGATTATGTTTTAATAGGGAAGTGCAGTGGTCCTCAAAGTGTGGCCCCAGATCAGCAGCATCAGCATCAACTGAAAAAGGACTGGAAATGCACATAACCAGCCCCTCCAGATCTATTGAATCAGAAGCTCTGTAGTGGGCCCAGCCATTGGTGTTTTGTTTTGTTTTGTTTTGTTTTTTTAGTTGTAGATGGACACAACATCTTTATTTTTATGTGGTGCTAAGGATCAAACCCAATGCCTCACAGGTACCAGGCAAGCACTCTACCACTGAGCCACAACCCCAGCTCACCACTGGTGTTTGAATAAGCCCTTCAGAAGATTCTGGTGCATGCTAAAGTTTGAAAACTACCAAAATAGTGTGATGTCTTGAATCCAGGAAAGGGGTGCTCTGTTTACAGGGGTGTAGGTGAAGTGAGTTGATTGTTGCTGAAGCTACAGGTGAAACTTATGTGGAAGGTCAATATAGTGATGCTCTCTACTTTTATATATGTTTGGAAGTTTTCCATTACTTTCAGTGCAGTGCTCCTAACTGCCCTCTCACCTCTCTTACCATCTTTCTCCCCTCCATTCCAAACTTTTGCTCCTGGCTTCAAAAATGGCTGAAGTGATTATTTTCTCCTTATTTTCTTTGTCAGCCTCAAGTTTGACAAATCTCAGGAGCTCCTTTTGCTTGTGCCCTCTCTCCATGACCTCTGCTGAAGTTTGGAAGTGGCTCTTTTCTTACCAACTAGTTACCACTCCTCTACGCTCACCTTCCTTGACTTGCTGTCCACTGTGCTTGCAGAACCCGTTGTTGAAGACCTTTTCTTTGAAAATGTGCTATGTGATCTTCCTGGCACTATAGATGGATTCTTTCCTTTCATTTTTAAATTTAAAAAATGTGTAACTGTTTTAATTTGTAACATATTTGATGTTTTTAAAAACCCAAATAGTCAAGGGTGGTGGCAGATGCCTAGATTCCCAGGGGCTAAGGAGGCTGAGGTGAGAGGATTGTGAGTTCAAAGCCTACCTCAGCAACTGCAAGACCCTAAGCAACTCAGTGAGACCCTATCTCTAAATAAAACACAAAATAGGGCTGGGGATGTGCCTCAGTGGTTAAGTGCTCCTGAGTTCAATCCCTGGTATCCCTTCCCCCAAAGAAAAATCCCTAACAAATAACACAGAAATGGAACAAGTAAAAATATCACCTTGTTTTCTTATCTTTACCATTAAACTCCTGCTCTAGCTAATTCCTTGGAGAGGTATGGGTTTTTTCCCCACTCTGGTCTCTGCCTCTGCCTCTTCCCTACTACGGCACTTACAGTATGGAACTAGAAGACCATAGCTGAAGATTCTTCAGGCTGAAGGATAAAGAAAGGTAAAAGGAGAGGGGGAATGAAATAAGGAAGAAGAGAACAAATGCAGAGCCAGGAGTACATGGGATGAAGATGGTTGGAAGCTGTTGCAAGTGGATCAGGAATTAAATGTCCCTCATGGATGTCCAGTTCCCATGACTCCCAACCTTTTCTCTCAGTGAAATTCCCTAGATTCGCCATCATGGCTCTTGACTTCTTCTAGAAGCACTAGATCCAGAAGCTTCTTTAGAGAGCCCAGGGATGAAACACCATTCAATGTGTGAACTCAGAGTGAAGATGGACCGTGGCACCTCTGCTCCTGCTGTGGACTTGCACTCCTCCTGTCACCAGCAACGTGTGTACTCACTTCCTGTTGTTGTCCCCATCGAACCCACAGTCTACCCAGGTTATACTTATCTGGATACTTTGGCCTTTTCCTTCACTGCCCATCTAGGAGTTCTCTGACCCTGAGGAAGTCACTTGAGAAATTTGACTCCCTTTTTTAAATCACGTATCTTCCCAGACTTCATTACTTCTTGAAACTTGATTTACTCACTCAGATAAGCTATTTTTTTTTCTTTCTATTTTTGTAGTGCTGGGGATTGAACCAAGGGCCTTGTACATGTGAGGCAAGCACTCTACCAACTGAGCTACATCCCCAGCTAGAAACTTGATTTAAGATTTGTTGACTTCAAATTACTAAGACTTTGTAGAAATGTGGGAAAGTGTCTATAATTCAATGTCAGATTTTTTAGAAAGTAATATACCTAAGATAGTACCTTTATTCCAAAATAACCAGGTAAAAATTTTGTTACATAAACAATAAGAAGATTGGAATGTATAAGAATGAAGAGTTGTTATCAGATAGGATGGATCACTGGTATTTATTTATTTATTTTTACTTTAAACAAACAAAAACCCTTCTCCTTGAGTTCAGTACTTAGCCCAGGAAAGAAAAATCCCTTCACGTAACTTTGTTTCTAAAACTCCTTCAGCGGAGACACTTCCTTGTTCTAGTTCAACACTTCAAGTTTGTTTCCAGTCGGCCCACTGCCCAGCATCCGACTGCAGGTTAAAGGGTCACAAATTCATCATGTTGCTAATTCTCCTGCCCCAGGACCCATTCCCCTCCCCCTGTGTCTGAAAAATGGCAACAAATTACCAACTGAGCTACATCCACTGTTCTTCCTAACTCTCCTTTGTGCCTTCCCCCAGTTATTTCCCTCCTGTGGGCTGCTACTTATATAAGGTCTGTTATGATGGGCTTTCTCTCATTCACTGTTTCTAAATTCATTCTCATTTCTTTCCTATGAACTGGGCCTGTATCATTTTGTTTTTTTTCTCTCAGAGATGAAATGAGCCCAGGGAGCCTTCTTATCACAGACAGATCTGATGCCTCCTCTAACAACAGACAAACAACTCTAGTTACAAGCATTAGTAACTTTTTAAATTAGGGACTATGATGTCCTTCCTAAATATTGCAAAAGAATTTTACATGTTTTCACTGAGGTTAAGTAGTATAGTCCCCATCAAAAAGTGGAATGACTGAGGTAGTTCTCCTATTCCATTCTCCAGTGAAAACAGAATTTGTACAGAGTCCAAGTTTCTTGGGTTCTATTTTCTTTCTTTCTTTCTTTTTTAGTACCGGGATTGAACTCAGGGGTCCTCGACCACTGAGCCACATCCCCAGGCCTATTTTGTATTTTACTTAGAGTCAGGGTCTTGCTGAGTTGCTTAGCACCTTGCTTTTGCTGAGCCTGAATTTGAACCCGAGATTCTCCTGTCTCAGCCTTCTGAGCCTCCGGGAGTACAGGCATGTGCCACTGCACCTGGCTTTGGGTTTTATTTTCTGATTCTTGTAATGTTTGTTAAGAACTCTAACTATATCTTGCCATCATTTCTACCACCCAGAAAGTTCTGTATGGTAAAGAGAAATATATGATAGAATCAAATTTTGCATCTCAGTGTTAATAAACACAAGGAATCCAGTCATAATCGCTGCAAAGTGAGCCCCACACTCTTATTTCAAGTGGAATAGATATATTAAGAATTAGCTCCATACAGCCAGGCACAGTGGCACACATCTGTAATCCTAGCAGCTTGGGAGGCAGGAGGATAGCAAGTTCAAACCCAGCCTCAGCAACTTAGTGAGGCTCTAAGCAACTTAGTTAGACCTGATCTCAAATTAAAAGAAGAAGGAGAAGGAGAAGGAGAAAGAAAACAGATCTGGGGATGAGGCTCAGTGAACCCTGGGTTCGATTCCTAGTAACACCCCCCCCACACACACACACAAAGTAATTAGTTCTATAGTTAAGATTTTCTTTTCCTTAGTCATCTTTGTGGGCTTGCCATGCCACACCATGTTTCCTTGGGGACATGTCTTGAGTTCACTGACTGTTATTTTGGGTGAGAGAACTGTAAAGGCTTGGCTGCTCACCTGCTTGGCCAGCCACCAACCATAACTTAGTTCTTTCTCAGGACTTGAGAGGAAGATGGATCCCAGCCAGAAAATCAGTTCAACTTGATCTGTGTCTGAGGGGGAGTTTGCTGAGCTGGCCTTCACCTATCCATGCCACAAAGCCAGCAATTCGAACTGCACCAGGCTCTCAACCCACTGAACTCTGTCAGGAACTGCAGCCTAAATAAGATCCTACTCAGTGCACCAACTCCAGCTGGAAGAGCAGTGGAAGAAGCACACTGAATGTTCCTGGTACCCGATAGCCAGGAGAGACAAACACAAGCTGAAACACAAGCAACTGCGGGTTGCTTGCCAGTTTTCTTTGAAAGCACCTGAAATGAAAGGTCAGCTTCTAAATTGCTGCAATTGTAGAGAACTAGAGTGTCCAAGCAGGAGGAAATTGCCAACCTATTCCAAGAAGATGTGGCATCTCTGAGCTTAGGAATACCCCTCACCTCCAAATTTCAATGGATCAGACATTTCCTGTGGTACAGTGGTTTTGAGTCTTTTTGTTTAGAAGCCATCTTACCTCAGTAGGGGGGCTAGGTTCGTGATGACAAAAGCCAAAATTCTTTGAGAGGCCACTGGGTAGACTATTGGGGAACGCAATACCTAGAAATCTTTGCTCATTCTCTCCCTAGGATTTGTGGGAGTTGGTGGGGTTGCCCAAATCAGGGTTGGAACGATGGGGCAAAATAGCCTCCTTTCACCTAGTCCAGGCCCCTTCTATAGAGGGAACCACTCTTTACACAGTGCCTATTATTTGCCACTATGCTAGATTCTTCACATGCCTAGCTTATTATATTTAGTCCTCCCTGTGTACCTTTGAGGTATACTGACTCTATGGCCCTTATCTCTTTGACCAGGAGGAAAGTGAGCCTTGGACAGGAAGTAACTTGTCCTAGATCACACAGGGTAGTGAGTGGTGTAGTTGAATTTCAAAATCCACATTCATGTAATGTACCATTTGACCTACTCAGGGAAAAAGTCCGATTTTATTTTATTTTTTTCCAGTACAGGGGACTAAACCCAGAAGCATTCTACCACTGAGCCACATCCCTAGCCCTTTTTAAAATTTCAAGACAGGCTCTCGCTAAGCTGCCCAGGTTAGCCTCGAATTTGTGATCCTCCTGCCTTAGCCTCCCGACTCCTCAGGATTACAGATGTGTACCACCATGCCCAGCCAGATTTGATTTTATGTTGGCTCTTGGGAGCTTGCTGAAATGTGGTCTATGATTACACAGTAGTTTGAAAAACAGTGTTGAGAGGGATAGTGCTTCAGACTGAGACCAAGACCAGGATCTGGACCAAACCCCTGAGGTTGGGGGAGAGTGGATGCAGCTAGCAGATGGGAAAGGAGAGATGTCTGCAAGAAACCTTAAGTTATTACAGCTTAATGATGTCTCCTAAGTAGTATCAGCTAACCATGGTCTTCCAAATAACTTACCTGGAAAGAGGTAAAGTGTATTGCTTCAGGTTTGTTTCCCTTAAAAATGCTTTCTCTGGGGGCTGGGGATGTGGCTCAAGCGGTAGCGCGCTCGCCTGGCATGCGTGCGGCCTGGGTTTGATCCTCAGTACCACATACAAACAAAGATGTTGTGTCTGCCGAGAACTAAAAAATAAATATTAAAAATTATCTCTCTCTCTCTCTCCCTCTCTCACTCTCTCTTTAAAAAAATGCTTTCTCTGTATATAAAATTTCAAATTTGTATCACTTTTTATTAATCATGCTGAGAACTTTATGGAAATCTGATGGAGAGCCCTTATTCCATACTCAACAGAAATTTGAGCTGAAGGATTCAGTGGACAAACAACAGGGACCAGGGTAACCATGGCAACTATGTCATGGCTAGACTGAGAACTCATGTCTCTTGTTGGAATCCAGTTTTTATTTTCTTAGATTAGCAAACCCAGGAGGAGATCAAACCAATTTTATTTCATTTCAAGCCCACTCTTGGATGTGATATTTTAACTTACATTGAGTACTCTTATTTTTACCCCAAAGCACCTTCACATTTATGGCTCCAACCCCTGTGTGTGTTAACCATTCCTTTTTTTTTTTTTTTTCTCTTTGCAGTACTGGGAATTGAACCCAGGGGTGCTCTACCACTGAGCCATATCTCCAGCCCCTTTAATGTTTCAAGACAGTGTCTTGCTGTTGCTCGGGCTGGCCTGGAAATGATGACCCTTCTGCTTCAAACTTCCAAGTCACTGTGATTACAAGCCTGCACTATTGTGCCCAGCTGAGGTTAGACATTCTTATTCCAGCTTACAGATCAAAAAACAATGGTATGTACAGGACAAGAGGCTTACTAATATCGCAGAGTTTGGCCAGGAGTCTACATTCTTTCCTGTAGGTCATACAGTCTTGCAACTGATCCTGCCTGACACTGAGCAGGGTGGTAGGGTTCACATAGAGGTGATGATTCCATGCCATCACTATAAAGGTGTAGAGCAGATGCAAATAAAACTACATCGCTGACTTCAAAGATGGACCTTGGCACCCAGATCAGTGGGTCCATATAAGTTTTGGCCAAGAGGTTGCTTCAGCACTAGGCAAAGGGTACACTTGGCCTTTTTCTTCCTTCTTCCCTCCCTCTCCTTCCTGCTCCCTTTCTCCCTCTCTCTGATACCCTGGGTCAAAGCAGAAGTCATTAATATAACAAGGAGCTCAGTTTCCTCCTTTGCTGGAGAACTGTGTGGAATCAAGCTCTGAGTTCTCAAGTTCTTTGTATCATATTTTGGCAGATGCTCCAGGCATAGATCAGAGTATAGGATCCCTCAGTAACTCCAAGGGGCCTGGAGAAGACACAGTCTTGTCCCCTGCTGAGCATTATTTATTTGCCAGAATTGTCGCATTATGCCTATGTTCAACAAATAAATGATCACAGAATCTATAAAATTGGAGAATACACATCTCAGATGAATTCAGTAATAAAACATACCCATTTGAAATATTTTTGGGGGATGCTTGGGATTGGACCCAGGAGTGCTTTACCACTGGGCTACATCCCCATTCTTTTTTAACTTTTTATTTTGAGACAGAATTTCATTAAATCAGTGAAGCTGACCTTGAATTTAGGAACTTTGGCTGTTGCTGAGATTACAGCTGCTCATTACCATACTCGGCCATTTGAAGCATTTGTAGGATAGGTATGGAAAGAGCCTTTCTGAGCCTTGGAGACAGAATCATCTGGGCTAAGAATCCAGTCTCTGCCTTTCAAAAGCCCGTGAACCTGTGTTAGCAAAGGATTTAGCTTCTCCAAGTCTCAGATTCTTCATACATAGAATAGTAAACCTGACACTGTCTCCACAGGTTACTGTGAGAGTGAAGGGTCATGCATGACCAGGCAAACTATAGATGCCCAATAAATGTTAGTTTTCCTCCCAGAAGTCCTGCCTTGCCTTTTCTTTTCTCTTCCCTTTCTCTTTCTTTCTTAGCAGTCCTTCCTTCGCTTCATACAAAGGCACATTCCCAATTGAGTGACACTATTTGAAGAGTTCATTCTTAAGAAATGAAATTCCCTCTATCTTAAACTTTCTACTCAAAAGGCCAACAATTAGCTGATGAAAGGTGCAAATACCACCAACAGCACCATCTTTGGGAAAGAGGAGCCTGGCCTGGTTATGCATTTCAAAGGTTTTATAAAGTCATAGAATCTAATCTCACACTTGATGACGTCTTCTGTCACTGCCCCAGAACTGAATGGGGCCCTTTGGGTTACACATCAACCTTCCATTGCACTTACTAAAATTATAGTTATATAGTTATTCATGAGATTATTTGTTTTATGCCCAATGCAGTGCCTAGCACACAGAGGATGAATGAATGAATGGAGGAGCATAAGTGTTTCCACTTGCCTTATCTCCTTCCAGCCTTAGCTCAGTTCTGTCAGTGTCCACAGGCAGGGATTACCACCTGCTCTTTCCAGGTGAAGAAAGTGTGCCAGTCAGGGTCATACAGTGAGGAAGTGGTGGGCAAGGCACTTCAGCCCAGACCTCCTAACATCAAACCTGCATTCTTTCCTCGGTACTCCTCTGTGCTTTGACTCACCAGCCTCACCCTCCTGTCTATTCAAATGGCAATATTCTAGAGGGGCACTATGCCCTGGAGCCTGGGTGTGACACTTGATGGCCGTTTACTACATTTTGCGTACAGAAGGTCCACTTTCCATTATAACTCATCTCATCAGGTAATGGGCTATTTATTGGCTGATAATAGCCCTGCCTGCTGAGGGCAGAGCAAGTTCTTACAAGTTCATCTACACAAGTTTCCAGGAGCAGGGAAAGGATCCCCAGAGTCGGGAATTTAAGCTGATTAGGTGTGTGTTGTTTGCTGGAGGGACCCTTGACATTCAGCTTGAATACTTTTGAAGTTTGACCATTACACCAATTTCTGCTGGCTTCCTGCCTTCCCCTTCTGATTACCTAAGAATATCTTTTTTCCTCTCCTTTTAAAGCTCATTCAAAGCACTTGGGGCAATCAGGTCTCAGTTTATATTCTTGATTCTTTTTTACTTGCTATCTACTCTTTTGATTTAGATATGCAGTAAACTTTTCATTCCTTTTTCTCTCCATAAACCCTAGTGCACAATCTAGGGTTTACTGGCCTACTAAGTCTATCCCTTCCCCCTTTTTAACTCCCTCATCTTTGGTGATCCCTTAGAAGTGCACGTTCAAGGTTAAGTAGAACTTAACATTTAGCCAGATATAATGGAAAAATACTTGGCATGGGAATAACAGCAGGTGTGTGCATAGGCCAGTTTACCACCTTGAACTAATTGTGAAATGTGTGGCAAATGATTTCACCCCAACAGCTTCAGTCTCTGCATCTCTGAACCTGCAGTGGCTCCTCCCCAGGCTCCTGGGTTCTCTAATCCATCTCATCTTCTAAACTGACTGCCCTTGAGGACAAATCAGACACTGAACAAGAACCACAAGAAAATACTCCTTCGCCACTCCAGATCTTGCTCAAGGCTCTTTATCAGCAGAAAAGGTCATCCTTAAGCCTCCTGTGGTCTGGAAGTACTTGTGACAAGATTCTTACTGTAACAACTTCCTTAAAGAGACTGCAGAGCTCTTTATTACTCACACAATAGCTGAGCAGATAGGAACAGAACAGTAACACCCCTTGAAATGTGGGTGGCATCTACTTCCTGGTGGTTGTCAGGAGAGAAGATATTCGCTCCCACCAAAATCATGTGAAAAAGAGGCTTCATAGGACACTACAGCCAGCCTAAGAGTCTGCTTAAGCTGAGGGTCAGAACAGACTTGAGATTGGTAAGGTCTGGTCTGGCTAGAGAAGAGGGTGGTCAAGAGAAGAGGGTATAATAGGCCAGGTCACAAACCCAGGGGTTATGTATCAGGACTGTGGTGGCATCTTTATGCAGCCAATGTGTTCTGAGCAATGTGTGTAGGAAGTAGGGTTGGGGTCCCTGAGTGGGACGGAAACCAAGCCCAGCATCAGGAGCAGAGCAGAGATAATCAGAGGGCCCCCGGAAGCCAGAAACACAATGACCTCAGTAGTAGGATTTGCAAGTGGCAGTAACAGTAGCAGGAAGATTTAGGACGTATTGGGGACAGCAGGTTAATAAAACCTTTGACCTAATGGCTGGCTGCATATGGACTAAATATAAAGGGGATCTGACTAGAAATATGAATGCACAAATTGCAAAGCATACAGAAATGTGAGAAAAGTGAGCTTAGACACTAATCCGCACCAAGAAGCTCAACATCTAGACACACATGATGCAGTGTCTGTCACACAGTAGATGCTCAGGAAATAATGTAAGTCCTTTTCTTTCACTGCCACCCCAGAGATCAGCTTCTTAGTAAGGATGAATTGATGTCGTGAACTAGCATGGGCCTTGTCTGTCCACCTTTTATTAGGATAAATTCTAATTGTTGAATAAAGCTGTTCACATATATCCCATTAAACTATTTTCTGATTCCCAATTTCTTTACCTTTAAGTTTTGAAGTTAAGAACCTAGTCGGGATGTTCTGTGCACGTCACAAAATTTCTGAATTGAATGCAGCCCGTTAGCTATCTTGTACAGTCCAGAATCTGTGGCCAGTCCAAACAGGAGCATTGGAGCCCTGAAGACTTTGACTTAAATAACATTGTGCTTCAGTGGCTTCTAAATAGGAGCAGTGACAGATGATGGCCACGACCACTTGAGTGATCCCTAGATGCACCTCTTTGGATGGGGCTGAGATAGGTAGGCGGATCTCGCCACGCCTGCAGGCAGCCGCCACGGAGAACTCTCTCGCTCCCCCCAGGTCAGCAGTGGCTCTGAAGAGTGCTACGGAGGACAGCTGAAGTCAAGGCTGCAACTCACCTCCGACCTGCGGCCCCAGCCCTTCGGTAGGCTGGGCGTTCTTTTTCTCCCCGCACGATGACATCATGTGTTTGGGGTTGAGTCGCTCCATAAAAACGGCCGGGGGGAGCCAGGAGCCCGAAAAGCAGACGTGCTAGCCACGGCTCCCGGCTACGCGCGCGCGGTCCTGGTGCGCGCCCCGCTGGCTTCTTGCGCTGCGCCGTGCTGTCCGAAAGCAAGTGGCAGTCGCCAGCTGCCGACCGGGAGCCAGGAGCCACCGGCCAGGAGCAGAAGATGCCCCACCACAGCCTGCGTGCGGCGACTGTCCTCCTGCTGGTGATCTTGAATCAGCAGCCTTGCAGCCCAGCCCCGCTGAACGGTGAAGTTTATCTTTTTTCTCCCTCTCTCCCTCCCTTCCTTCCTTCCTTCTTTCCATTCCTTCTTTATCCTGGGCAGGATTTCCTGCGGGACTCTTAATGATAAAGTAAAATTATTGCTGGGGGAGCCGGGAAAGCAGTGTATCGAATAACACATTTTAAAGAATGGATGCCCGGTTTTCCTTTGCTGAGGTTGAATGGATCCAGAAGCACGTTGTCTTTCTAATGGTGCTTTTTTTGCCATTTGATCTCTGGAGATGTGGCTTGGGAACTCGCTAAGCAGGGAGGAGAGACCGAACCAGGATTTAAAGTATCGCGCCTCTAATCCACATGCAGACAGTAGAGAAGAGACTGGGCATCTGAGTGGTGTGAGTACCAGAAACTGTTTACTGCTGCTCTACTGCACAACTCTCAGACAGTAGTAGGGTTTTTGTTGTTGTTTGTTTGTTATCTCCAAGTCAAAGGGATAATGCATCCCATTGTTAAACATTGTTTTCTCTAGGAGGATTCTATTATCTTGAATGTACAGTATGTGCACACACACATGCACACATGTACACCTTATTTATGATTGTAATTAGGGTGCTTTACCTGGAAGTGCTGGAGGCTGAGGGTGCAGAATGGAATAGGAGGAGGTGGAGGTGGGTAGCAGGACCTGCAGTGTGGGCTCAAGTTAATGAATCACTTGGAATAAGAAAAGGATAGCACTAAGCTCTTATCCCTCTCTCCATCAGCTGGATGAGCACTTTTCTGGGGAGTCGATGGTGACTTTTGTGAAACAGTCCTGGGTAATCGATGAGAGCTCCTACCTTTGACAAAGTTTGTCCCAAATTGTGGAGTCACTTGTGGGTATGACAGTTCCTGGATCCAGGCTGGGTTGGAACATTTGTAGAAGAACCAAGAGGGATTATAATGGCTGAAAATCGATTCTCCCTGGCTAAGCAGTGGTGATGGGAAATTGGTCCTGCTCAGCAGCATCAAAGCTCTGAGCCTCCTTTCCTCTTGGAGGTCATTGTGCACATGGGGAAAGGCAAGGAGCTGGGTATGAGTAGCTGTGGGATTGCTCTAAAGTAACTTCTAATCTTCTGGCTGGCATGATCTGCTTAATATAATTTCCTTCATGTGGGAGAGACAGAATGAAGGAGAAAGGAGTTACATAAAAGTGGAAATTAATTTTTTTGTGGGATTGGGGAATTGAACCCAGGACCTTGTAAATGCTAGGTAAGCACTCTACCACTGAACTCTATCCTTGGTCCAGAAATTAATTTTTAAACTGCAAACTTTGGCATATATTTTCCTCTCAAGGAAGCTGTTCTGAGACTGAAGTTTGCTAGAATTCTTTTCAGTCTCAAGTTGATTCAAGAGAGAAAGGCCATTCATTGGCCACCTTTACTTTCTGAAAGCTCATTGCTTCCCTTATTTTGGGGAGCTGCTCCTTATTCTCTTCCTTTTCTCTACCTCTCCTTTTCTCTCTCTTTCTTTCCTCCCCTTCTCCTTGGCCCCTCCCTCCTCATTCTCCAAGTTGAGGTGGGGGAAGTTTACAGTAGAAATCCTGACCTCATCTCACACTGATTAGCCAGCCTACCTACCCCTAGACTCTGAGAACACAAGTTGTTTTTTTTCCCCCCTGTTATTTATTGCTTTGCTATGTTGGCTTTTTGACTGCCTCAGGAGACAAGGTCAAAGTGAAATTCACTGAGGTGTATAGAACATCAGCATTAACACAAGGTTGGGGTAAAGGGGCTAGCTGAGTAATAGGGTCAAAGTGTGGTCTGCTTTCTGTGGAGCATTGAAGCTTCCCTCAGTTGGCACTGAGGAATGTCCAAGAAAAACAGCTGGGGCCAGGGGAGGATGGGATCATGATCTCCAGGTTCTGGAGAAAACCTTGAAACTCTTGGTTGCTGATGCTAAGGGGCATCTCAGTGAATTCTGGAGAGTCTGCTCTGCCTGAACCTGTTCCGGAGAGCTGGGAAGTCTTTGGCTGCTGGACGACAGATAATGGTTACTCATGGAAGGTTCTAGTACCCAGGACAGAAAACAGGCAGGTCCATGCATCCCTGCCCAAATCTTCATTTTCTCATGGCATCCTCTCCAGGGCATCTCCCTGCCTAGCACCAGCAGGGTATGCAGGTTCTAACAGGCATTGGCTGAGCTGCCCAAGTCTCCTGGAAGAAACAGATGAACTTTTGAGGAGGAGAATGATTTTCCTCTGGAAAGGAACTATTCCCTCAGGAAGCCAGTGAAGCCTTGACTTAAAGTACCTTGTAGGGTCAGTTTAATATTGTTAAAATTCCTGCCCCTAAAGCTAGAGATGGGAAACCTTTACTGAGAAAGGTTTCTCAGTAAAGCAAACACTTCCACGAATGCGGGTGCACTTTCAGAATGGCTTCCTAAGGTTGGATTGGAGCTGCTGATGAGTCAGGGTGGACCCTGATCTCCACTGATGAACCCTACTGACTCTACTGACTCACCATTCTTACCTTCATTTTACAGTGAGGCTTCTTCCCTCCCTATGTCCCTCCTGACACTACCATTTGTACCTGAGACACTGAGTCCTCAGGGTCAAGCAGGGCTTGTTCAGAGAACAGAGGACAGGAATTGCTGCTGCGTTTCAACAAGTCCCCAGTCCTGTGTCAGAGGCTTTACAGTCCCTGATGTCCTCTTTAATGTCTGTCTTGGAGTTTACCAGAGTATTATGCTGGTGCCTCATCTGAGAATGAGAGCTACAGTACTGGGGGAAACCTCAGCTTAGCAAGCTTTGGGGAGGAATAGTGGAAGATGTATTAAATCTGGGAGTTGATTTTGGGGCAGGTGCAATGCAACCTCCTGGCCGGTGCAGGGTTGCTCAGAGGCAGCAGATATTTTCTGGGGACATCCAGGATTTCCCCTTGGAAAGAGGATGAATGCCCCTCTTACTTGGGTTTTTACCTCTTGGACCTCCATGTGCTCTGCCTGGCAAAGCACCAATCATCTGGCTACCTACCTCTGAAAACCATGATTGTATTTCAATGGTGGACCCTCAAACCAACAGTTAAGGAAAATTTTCCAAAAAAGAGGTCCAGTGTCCTCTCTGTGTTGGTTCCAAGATAATATTTCTCTCTTTTCAACATTTCAGTGAAACTGCCAGTAGTAAACTTGGGGGTTATATACAAGTTTGGTTTTCCCATGGAGGCAAAGAAATAGAATAGGACAAGAACAACAAAGTCCTCTTTTAACTATTAAAAATCACCATTGGTTCCAGCAGAAAATGCCCCTGTGATAAATAACCAGATTGCATGCCAGTTAAGTTTTACTAGAAACACAGAGAGAGAGGGGATGTGAGGTTCTTTCTTTTCCAGCGGTGCCCTCCCATCGCAGTTGACGATGCTTGGAGAGAGGGGCCTAGAAGTTGCACTTCCCCTCATTGGACGTGTCCCCTGAGACACATGGGGATGAATCTCAGCTTGGAGCTCAGTCTTCTTCCAGAGCTGAAGAGGAAGGTGGGCAGGTAGGGTGATAGGCGCATAGCTCTGCAATGACTTTTTGAAAATACATTTTTCATGTAGGAACGAAGGACCTGTGTGTCGTAAAGGGTGTGGAGTGGGAGGTGGTAGGTGACTCTCTTTATGTTCCTGGCAGAACCACTTCTCCACGTTCTTACTGCCTCTGGGGATACTAACTCAGAGAAGGATGGTAGCTTTCTTAGGGGAAATGTCTCCCATCTCTGATTAGTGCTCTGCTCTTTGTGTGCTGGTGTTTCCCCAGGGTATGTTGAGTTGGGGGAAAGCAAGATATAGAACAGAGCTTCCAGAAGGTTGATGTTTATGTGAGAGAAAGGGAGGGGGATATAAATACAGACATGTGTGTCAATCCTGTGTCCCATGGAAACAGGGAGCAAGGATTGGGGATGAGATTTTAATGAATGGAACCTCTAGCTGCTTTAGGTTTTTGAGCCATGTGAAAGTATTATCTACTTGGACAATTACATTTTGGATTTTCTAAGATATCTGGGAGGCATTTATTCAGGAACCCATGAGGGCTGGGGCTGTAGTTCAGTGGCAGAGCACTTGTCTATCTTGTATGAGACACTGGGTTGGATCCTTAGCACCACGTAGAAATAAACAAATAAAATCAAGGCATGCTGTCCATCTACAACTATTTAAAAAAAAATTGAAAAAGAACATATGAGCCCTGCATGAATTCCCCATCCTGAGCCCGCGAGTGAGTACAGTTGTTCTGAGAAGCTGTGGTTCTGACTTAAACTCAGAAGTCTTAAGTTTTGGGTATCCACCTCCTTTTCAATCTCACCCATTTCAAAACAAAATCTGTCATGTTTTCCCTAACTCCTTCAATTCAGTTGTACTTACTTGATTCCTTTTGTTCTTTGCAGGATCCAAGTGGACCTATGTTGGTAAGTAGAGATTTTTAAATATATATATTTTAAGGAGATGGTAGTATTTAATGCAAACCCAGAAACTTCATGCTTTTAGGGGATCAGAAAAGTTGTGCTGGTATTGTTGAGAGAAGGGATGAAGGCATCCCCAAGGAACGGTTCCACAAGAGGGTGGGTGACACACTGCATTTCCCAACACAGATAGGCTGCTCTGTGTACTTGAGCTGGGAGCCACAGGGTTAAGGTTTCCAGATTCCTGCAGGGATTTCTACCAAACCTTTGGGTACCTCCAGACTGCAAGGGCACTGGGCAAGAGAGAAACTTGCCTCCTCATAGGACATTTTTCCTACAATAAACAAAGAATAAAGGACTCCTTTCTGAAAGTTTGGCTCAGGCCCTAGAACTTGAGCTGTCAGTGTATCTGGAATTAACTTCCTGTTTCTATCTTCATAAGCAAGTGATGGATGAGGGGGTGATGGTTGGTCCTCAGTAGAGGAGAGATGCTGTCTTACATGGAGAGAGGAGCATCAGGTATGCCCCAGAGTTTCTGTGGTTCAATAAAATATAGTCACTCTGGCAGGCCTTCAAGATAGGCAGCTCCAGGTTGGCTTGACCATGTCATTGCATTGAATTGTCATTGCAGTGAATGTTGTCATTGCTGGAGTGGGAATGGGAAGCCAGGCACTTGTTCCTCTGGCAAGCACAAGAAACTTAATAATAATGTTTTGTTAGGGACAGTGTCATAGAAGATACACAAGATATATTGTTCTGGAGAGTGGAACTGACCACACTGGCCCAGGAGGCATTTGAAGCAGGCAGAGTTATGCTGCCAAAGTTAAAGCTATGAGATGCAATGGCTGTGGGGTGGTGACAGTCAGGGAAGTTGATTACAGCAGTGGACACATAGTCCAGGGAAAGCCCTAACCTTGATTTTCAAAGGTTAGCCTTGGGGTGTTCATTAGTCCAGGAGGTGTAGAAAAGTCACTGAACTGACCAACCAGCTACCTGGCTCTGGCACTATATAGCTCCATTATTGCTAATGTCCCTAATGTTTTGATGTGCAAAGCACATGGCTGAATGAGTATGTAATTAAGGGGTAGACTGTAGTCTGTAACTGGAAATTACTTATAGTTCACAGTTCAAAGCAGAATATAATAGGTAATAACAACTTAATAAATAAATAGTTCGGTTCTCTGATTGCTCAGAGGGCTGAATAGTTAAGGAAGGCTTCCTGGAGGAACTGGTCTTTTCCCAAGGCCTTGGAAGATGGGGAGGATTCAGTGAAGGTGGAGGAAGGTCTGTTGGTCGAGGTGATAAGGACATTGAATGTGCAAAGGGAAGACAGAGCAAGGTGGCACTTGAAGGAAGCACATGAAGAAAGAGGGTTTATTGGAGAATAATGGGCTCTAAGGTCAGAAAGATAGGTGGGGTCACATGGGGGGGGGCAGGCTTTTCCCACCTTGTTCTATACATGGAGGGGCAGGGCAGGTTGTATATCTGGTTTAGGATGAGTAACTCAGTGGGAGGGGAGAGGGGACAGATGACAGGGAATCGGAAAGTGGCCTTTGTAGGAGCCCTATTCTGTGTCTTCACAACCAGTCTGTAGTAATGGCAGGAACAGGGAAGGAAAGGGCTGGGTGAGAGACCTCACAAAGGAAGAATCAAATGAGTTGGGCTGAGGACCCCTCTGGAGGACTGTGTCTGTATGCTGATGGTGGGAATGTTTGTGACCTACACAAAAAAGGATGGGTCCTGAATTCTGGGCCTTAAACAGTATGATCTTCTGTGAGTCATGTGAGCCTTACCTTCCTCTCTGAATGAATCTGGTGCGGAGGGGAGTGGGCTTTGTCTGTCTAGATCAGTGTTCATCATCTGTGGCTTGGGGTTACCTACATCAGAATCACCTGGAATGCTGTCCAAAAATGCATATTTTGGAGCCTCAGTCAGGATGGGCCAGAGAGAGGGGGGTAGGGGACTGCAAAAACTGCAGTCCCCAAGCAATTCTTATCTTATGAATGCTTTGTTAGAGGACCGCTGACCACATGGTTCTCAAGATCTTTCTACCCCACCTCTTCTACTAGAAATCCAAATCAAGTCTTTGCAGGGCTCCCTGCCTCTCTGTTACAGTCCCCCAGGCAGAATGAGATGTTTATAGGGAACAGAGAGTCACTGGGTCTAGGAGTGGGAGGAAAAGATTTGCTGCCACCTGTGACACAGTGTTCTTCCATGAGGGCTTCTCTACGCAACCCTATCAACTGGTCCAGAGCATTTCTTTCTGACCACTGGCCCTGGCCAGACCTCTGCCCTTCTGCCTTGTACAATTAGAGCAGCTCTTTGTTGAGGAAGCAGAGGGCAGAGTCTGATGATGCCCGGACTTGCATGGGGAAGCTCAAAAGCAATCTGGTTTTCATTAGTGAAATGGGTGCATGTGGTGTGGTCAGCCCTCAGAGGGACAAGTGGAAGAGGAAGATGGAGGATGGTTCAGGGGGCAGACAGGTTGGGGCTGGCGGCTGGCCTGTGCTCCAAGTCATAGGTAAACAGAGGGCCCAGCATTGGTGCTGGAGGGCAGGGTTTCCAAGCAGCCAGGGCTGTGCTGAATGGGCAAGTCCAACCAAGTGCTACATGCTGGTTTTCCCGGGTACAGAACTCAGCTTCTGTGCAATGCACGTAGACAGTGCTGAGTCATCCTGC
The DNA here is from genome assembly GCF_048772815.1 of Callospermophilus lateralis. Taxonomy (NCBI): domain Eukaryota; kingdom Metazoa; phylum Chordata; class Mammalia; order Rodentia; family Sciuridae; genus Callospermophilus; species Callospermophilus lateralis. Next base: position 107,395,428 of record NC_135307.1, on the reverse strand, counting down.
CTCCGGGCTTCCTGCTGCCTGGTGCACATGGTGGGGCTTCTGGAGGTGTGCCGAGAGGGAATTCTACCCCCATCCCCTGCATGTAGATCACCAGGCTGACACAGAGATGGCACCCCAAAGAGAGGAGGAGCTTCTGACAATGAAGATAGGGCAACCCTGCCCAGAACTCCTCCTGGGTGACTGATACAGCATCTAAATATCTGCTGGGTTGAGATTTTCTCCATCATGAGAGAAAGAAAGACAAAAACCTGTGTTTCCCCAGTCAAGCCAGTGCCAAGTCAATCCTGCGGAGCCCTGTTGGCTTCTCCTATTCCAAACTGTGTCTGCAAGTCATGTTGTCACATGAACTGAGGACAAACTGCTAAAAGAACCTGTGCTCCCAAACAGAATAGTAGGTGCTTAGTAGAGGGTGGGGGTGACCAGAAGGTGACACGAGGAGATGCTGTTTATGTTCAGGTCCTTGACATGAGTGCTGTGTCAGGTTTGTGAAAATTCATCAAACTGTTGGCTTATGGTCCTTGCACTCATTTGTGTGTATATTAAATTCAATATAAGAGTTAAAAAGTTCCATCTAGCTGGGAGAATCATCCTTACCCTTATAGGGTTTTTGTTTGTTTGTTTTAGCCCTCCCCAAGGAGGGGGGAAATCCCAGAGTATTTGAAACAACAGGGTAACAAACAAACAAATAAGCCTACATTGGAGCTAATGACCCCAAACCAGCACATGAGCAGAGGATGAGCACTGCGCTTCACTCCTGATAGTAACCGACAGTGACAATGCTCTTTGGATGTGGGTTGGTTCAGAAAGAAACAAATATCACTATCTGATATAGATATAGAGCAGGTAAGAAAAGACAAATTTTAAAGGTGATGGGAGAGGAACATGGATGCTGAGGCCTCTCCTGGATAGAGAGTGAGTCCCACCTCTCTAAGTCACCACCCCAAAGGGCATCCATGAGACCAGCCACTCCATCCCATGCAGAGAACTCTGGGAACATGGGGGCTTTGCTGGGGCAAGGGGCTGGCAGCTGGCTGCAGTCGCTCACAGGGGCTCCTGCCCAGCTTCTCGGCTGTGATAGGACTGGCCTGGGCTCTAGCAGGACTCAGTGTGACCCAGGCAATGCCATGTACTCACACTGCTGTCCCAGATCCATTTCTTGACTCCTCTCCTAGACAATAGAGTCTCCGTTGCAAAGTCTCCTTTGGCAACCAGTATGGGCTTTGGCCTTGCAAGAAACTGAGGCAGTGCTGCGGCCCCCCTTCAAACTTCGATTCTTGCAATCATGTCAGAACGATTTTAGACATGTCACCAGAATAATGCATATGAGTTTATTAGAAGGGATTGGAAAGGGGAACGGGGGACACTCTGAAGGGAAAGAATGGATCCTCTCAGGAGAGAGATGACTTGTCCCTCCTGCCTTCCATTTTTATTGAAGGTTCCAGGGACATTTCCAGAGCTTTCTGCCCAGGCCCACTTCTTGACTTTTTTTCCTTTCCTTTTCTTTTTTTAAATACACAATAGCGGAATGCATTACAATTCTTATTAGACATATAGAGCACAATTTTTCATAACTTTGTATATAAAGACACTAATTCATGTCTTTATACATGTACTTTGGTTTTTTTGCATTAAAATTCTTATTACACATATATAGCATAATTTTTCATATCTCTGTTTGTATATAAAGTAGGTTGACACCCAATTCGTGACTTTATACATGTACTTTGGATAATGATGTCCATCACATTCCACCATCCTTGCTAATCCCCTGCCTCCTCCCTTTCCCTCCTTCCCCTCTTTTCTATCTAGAATTCATCTATTCCTCCCATGTTCCCTCTCCATACCCCACTATGAGTCAGCCTCCTTATATTAGAGAAAACATTTGGATTTTTGAGATTGGCTAACTTCACTTAGCTTTATCTTATCCAACGCCATCCATTTACCTGCAAATGCCATGATTTTATTCTCTTTTATTGCTAAGTAAAATTCCATTGTGTATATATGCCACATTTTTTTTTAATCCATTGACTTTTGATTGACAGCAGGATGAAATCAGACTTTCCAGTCCCCAATGGTCATGATACCCATAGTCCCTTTGGCCCATCCTGACTGGAACCTGTTCTTATAGATTTCATGGTTAAAGAGAATTATCTTTATCTTCTTGAGTTCAGGAATCTGGTTTGGGTAAGGTTCACAAAAAATGTCCTCCTTGAGGGTAACTTGGCGTTCTTGTTATCAGCATTTTGGGCCTGCATTTCTCCTGCAGATAACAGGTAGTTTGCTGAGGAATGTGACATATCCTGTCAACTTAAGCCAGGAAGGGCTGCAGGTAAATTGTTTTTTAAAAGAGAAAGCATGTGGGGGTCACACAGTGGGTCTTGTTTATAGAATTATTTCCTTAACATGTTCTCACTGCTCCCACCTGTCTGTTCCCTATCAAACTTAATGGGGGCAAGCCTCCTGCTCACCTCCCTCAGGTCCTGCAGCCCTCACCTCCACTCACCTTTTGTTCTCCATCCTGTGGAATAAGTTGCTCCCAGTGAACTTGCCCTGTGCCTCTGGACACCCTTTCTGACCCTTTCCCAAACACTAAAAACTAGATTAAACACATGAAGGAGGCTGGGAGGTAAACTCTGCCTCCTGTCCTTTGTAGGGATCAACGCACTCTGTGACTTCACCTTCGAATTGCAGTATAATGAGAAGGCCTTAGGGCCAAAGGGAAAACTGAAAATGGCAGTTAGGGAGCACAGGAGATTAAAGGATGGTTTAATTAAGGAGGGCTTTTCTCTTTCTCAAAGGTGAATATCAGCCAACTCAAAACACACCCGCAGCCTTCTCCCCTGCTCCCAGCTGCCATCCAGGAGATGAATGAGAGACCCATAGCACTCTTTGGAGACCTGGAAAGGGTCAGACTTGTGTTTCATACTAGGGAACTGAATCCTTATTTCTGTGTCTTGAGGATTTCCCTTGAGAGTTGTAATGTGACCTCCTATCATCTATTAAATATGGGCTATAGTTCCAGTTACTTCTAATTGAAGTTGTGATACCCAGGATCTCTTTGGATCTGGCCTACCCATTTGTAATTATTTCTCATCTTTCCTGAGTTGGGGTGTATGTGTGTTCTGGAGGATCTTGGCCTATAGCTGCTGAAATGCCTGCCTGTTAGTGTTCACAGTTAGCCTTGCCAGGTAAGGAAAAGAGATAGGAACTAGCACTTGTTCCTTAAGACATATGTGGTGACATGGGGGGGGGGCAGGCAGGAAACCAGGGAGAAGAAGTGGGAGGTGTAGAGACCCCCAAAGCAGTCAGACCACTATGGGACTATCTGCTAGGCTGGTCTGAGCTTTGATTTCACTGAGCTCAGTTCCTCAGCTACAATTGGGGTTGTAAATGATTCTTAAAGTGTGGTCCCTGGACTAGCAGCTTCAGTTTCACCTGGGTCTCCATGTGTGGCTGTTAAAATGCAAATTCTCAGCCCCATCCTAGGTCTACCTACTAATCAGAAACTTTGCGGGTGGCCCAGTCATCATTTTAGCAAGCCCTCTGGGTGATTCTGGTGTGCACTCAAGTCTGAGAACCACCCTAGGTCTGTGGCAAGGATCAAATCAGATCACCCACAGAAAGAGGCCAACACAATGCTAATCGCCACTTTCCTTGCCTTCACGGCACAGAGCTATGGTGTAGATGAAATTGGCTAGTTTGTGGGGAAAGGCCTCATAAACCCCAGAGGACCAATCACAGGAGAGTTCTATTAATGTTAAGAAAGGTTTGGCTTCCTCACACTTTTCTGAACTGTTGAGTTTTCACAGCCAGGAGAAACTTCTTTTATAATGCTGAACAAACAGGGCATTTCCTTTTAGAGAATGAAAGGAATTGAACAAAACACCAGGGCTCCAAGCTCTTGTCCCAAGAGTGTCTCAGGCCAGAACATTCTCTCTAACTTTGTCCTTCACACCATGGTGAAGTTGGACCTAATCTCTCTAGTGCCTTCCTGGTCCAGGTACCTGACTATATGACCATGTCCGCTTCAGCCATGTGACTAGCCTCCTAGAGGGCAGGCACCCCCTGTTTCCTGGTGTAGGCCACAGGGGCTGACTCTTGGGTTAAGGTTCAGGAATGGAGACTTGAGCCTGGGAAGAAAGCTTGGGCTGGCTATCAGGGCACTGAGCTGCTTAGACCTAGCCTCACACAAGGCCCTCAGCAGCCCAGCACAGGAAGAGAGAAGCCTCAAGTCTCCTGTGAACTCAGCCTAAAGAAAGCTTTAGAGCAAAGGGGCTAAATTCAGAGCAAGTGTGTGATGAAGGTGGCTTCAGGCAGGGACTAGGAAGTTTGGTTTCTAGGAGGAAGAGAAGGAATGAGATTGTTTTGGCAGGAGCCTATAGTCTCTGAGGGAGCCAGAACTTTCTTTACTTGTGGGTTACTGTGTTCTTTTACAGGGTAGCACCAGAGTCCAGGTACAGACAGTGCTGTGGACCCAGGAACAAAAGTTATGCTCTTCCAGGCCTATGCCATAGACCAAGAGAGAGGAAGCACCTGCCATGATCAAGGAGCCCATTTTATTAATTCTAAGATGCCTATTTGGGAGCATCTCTGAGATGGGATAGATCTTATAATCAATGACATCTAGAAGCAATGAAATTTGGTAGCTGTTCCACAAACACTGAGAAGCATGGTGCAGATGCTTACAAACACACAGGGGCTGAAATGATTAATTAAGTTATGAAAACAATGAAGGCAAAGATGTAAAAATATTGGCTGATATGTACCGTGTCCAGCAACATACAGGAACAGTGGGGATCATATTAGATTTTTTAAATTTTTATTTTTTAAGTTGTCCCTGGACCTTTTTGAAAACAATTTATTTATATGCAGTGCTGAAAATCAAACCCAGTGCCTCATACATGCCAGGCAAGCACTCTATCACTGAGCCACAACCCCAACCCTAGATTTTGAACTGTAGCTTTTCCTACCTCTTGGTCAATTCACAGTTCACGTTTGCTTTTTGGTAGTAATGGGTCAGTATTACAAATATTATAGCAAAGTAATTTAGGTGCTGTTCTTTTAGCTTACAAAACTATCCCTTTAAGGAGCAAGCTTTCCAATTATCTGACAAGTATTTGATTTATGCCAACCAGGAAGGAACAAATACTAGCTGCCACCTCCTTGTGTCTATAAAGGTTGACTCAGAACTGGTATTACGCTAAATAAAATGGTTCGTTTAGCTGGCCTTAACTTTTAAAATGATTTTGCAATCCTTAGCATGTGACTAGATCTGCTGCACGAACTCTGGGTGAAATTGAGGAGACCTGTCCAGCCCTCGTAAGGACACCTGCAGGTTCAGGGCAAGAGGTACATGCTGTCCCTCCTTCCAGGACATAAGGTCCAGGAAAACCTCAGGATGAGAGATTTACCTACTGCACGTATGGTGATGTTGGCAAAGGAGGCCAGGGACTTTCGCAGGGTGGTCCTTCCTTGGTCATTCATCTTCTAGGAAGTGTATGAGAAGTAGACAAAGGAGAAAAGGTATTCCTCAAGGTTGTGGAACAAAGACATTTTGTAAGGCAGTCAAAGTCAGTCATACGAATGACTAGTTCCCTTTTTGGCTTTCACAACCAGGAGCAAATTGGTAGCTTCAACTTCAGTAAATGACTATTTTTGTATTTTTTAAAAAATAGATTAATATATATGAAATAATTTAAAAGTTCTCATTTGTTATTAATCAAAAACATGTAAAATCAAGGTTTTTAGTTCACCTGAGATAATTGGTTCACATTCATTCCACAAATATTTATTGAGTGACTACTAAAAGCAAGTGTTGGGTTAAAGAAATAGGATGGTGTTAAGGAAATGATGAACAAGCCCCGGTCCCTTTCATTATGGGTCTGAGAGTCTGGAGAGACAGCAAGTGAGCAGGGCTTTACAATACAGAGGAGAGAGACCTCACTAGTGTTTTAGAGAAGGACTAGAGGAGTTTCTGGAGGAAGTGATTCCAAGCTGAGTTCTGAAGGACATGTCAGAGCTATCCAGGCAAAGTGCAGGGAATAGAAAGGCATTTGGGACAAATGGACAACTAGGGCAATGATCAGCCAGGAGGCTGGTACGTGCTGGGGATTCCCTCAATGAGGAAGGAAGGGGCTGGGGAAATGGGTGAGAGCTGGTGCATGAGGAGCTCCTGAGCCAGCCGGGGAGGCAATAGGGAACTGCTGGAACATTCTAAGTAGAAAACTGACATGATGGCAAAGCATTTTAGAAGGATTATCCTGGCTGCAGGGTGGAGAAGGGGTTGAGTGTGAACCATTGGAGGAAGGAAACCCAGAGGGACACAGGGGAAGGGGGATGGTGGTTCTGAACCAATGGGAAGGGCAATAGGTATCCTGATGTATTGGTATCATTTAGCCTGAAATGTAGACAGCTAACACCATCATTGGCTCGTGCAGCCTACTTGTGGGTGAGTGCCCATTTTCATCTGGGCTTCCCAAAGAATTCAAAGAGGCCTAGAAGGGCCCTGACTGGGGCTGGAGATGCCAATGTAGTCAGCCAAGTCCTGCCCCATTTAGAGATGAGGCCAGGAAAACTCAGAGTTGCAGTGGCCCAAACAGAACACAAAGGGCAGAGCTAGAGCTCCGTCTCCTGATGCCACCTGATGCACTTCCCCAGGCATGTGGCAATGTTTATTTTATGCCAGGCATTGTGTCCCCTACACAATACATCATGCCGCTGAGGAAATACAGGATTTTAAAAAAGTAAACTATGTAGATTTGTCAGAGACAAATTAACTTGCTTTTCTTCCCCTCATCAGGATAAAGGGCTTGGTGGTTAAAGAAAACACAATAGACTTAATACCTATTGACATAAACAAACATCTGATACAGCTCATTGTGACACACTCATGGGAAATATGGATCAAAAATCAGTGTAGCTGCTGGTGGAAAAAAAAACAAAACAAAACAGTGGAATCCAGGCATTGTTATTGTCTCTAGCATCCCATCTCAACTGGGAGAGATGGCAGGATTCCTCTTGGAACAATCCTGAATCATGCCCTTTATGGCGCATTAGCAATGGACAAACTGCAGGATGAAGGGTTGGCATGGGTGAGCACAGGTGGGGGACATGTGTAATTTTAGAAGGAAGGGTAAAGAGACATGCCAGGAATGTGGATCAAAGTGATAGGGGCTGGCCTGTAGGGCCAGGAGTAGTGATGTGGTGAGCAAATTCTGTACTGTGTGACTGAGTGAGGCCAGAGTGGGGCCGCAGAGGCTGACGGGAGAAAAGGGCTTGCATGCCCACCTCCCCATTCACATGGGATCTACATTAAGGTACAAGTGGCTTCTTGCTAGCCCCTCGGGCCCCTCAGATCTACATTCTTAGCTATGTCTCCCCCTCACACACTGGCACCCCATCTCTTTAACTCCAAGTGAGCCTCTCAGCTGTTTTCTGGGTTACATGTATGTGTTTAGGTCTTACTGCTTGGAGCTGTACTCAGCAAAAGACTCTTCTGAGCTTCCTGTTGGCAGGTCTCCGAGAGTCTCCCACCCTTAAACCTTTCACTGCAACTTGTCTGTCAGCAAGGTTAAGGTAGGGAAGACCCCCATGTCTAATTGTGAAGAGCTGACCAGTCAGAAATCTTGTTATGTCTTGGAAAGAGGAATTGAGAACTGCGTGAACTGAATACCATCCTCTCACATAACTGCCCCATGAAGCACAGCACTTATTGGGTCAATAACCAAGTGCTTAATGAATTTGTCAGATTATCGCTGGAGAATTTTCTCCCCTCAATAGCATGTTTTGTTTTGCTACATACACAGCAGTTTTAGGGATTCTGAGGGGCCCAAGAGGCTAGCAAGGAGCCACTTGTTCCCTAAGAAGAGTTATCCAGAAGGAGGGTGTAACTGCCCAGCATGTGAGGTGATCCCCTCCCCACAGGGGCTGCACCAGCCTAAGGGAGGTACTTGAGAAACATTTGTTGATGAAAGAGGAAAGAATGGTTTATTTCTCTATTAATTTTTGGCTCTGGACTCAGAGAAGGAACCAGGGAGAAGGTGACACTTGATCTCAGTTGGTAGGATTTCAGAGAAACCAGTCTGAAACGAAATGCCACATCACCATGCATATCTTATCAGAAGTAAGAGGAGACTCACAGGGAACCCTAGATTTATTTTTGGTGAAGTAAAAGGGACAATGTACTCTAAAAGGTTGGAAACCAGCCTCTAAAGAAAAAAGGAAAGAAAGAAAAGGGTGAATCAAGACAGTTCAGCTCAGAAAGGCCTGGGAACTGGCGTTATGAGAGTCTGCTTTACCTACACATTATTCTTATACTTTGACATTGATTCTGCGCAGCTGCCCTAGGTGATGACGGTTGTTGCCTCTACTTTGTAAGTGAAGTTCTGAGAACCAAAGAAATGTGCCCAAGGTCACATAGCTAGCAGGTGGTAGAGCTGTGAGTGGCAGCTTGGCTGTATGATTCCAAGGCCCTTGACCTTCCTATTTCCCTTCACATCTTTCTGGAAAAGACACTTAGAATTAGCCTGGATGAAGGTCTTCAGTATGAAAAGAATCACCAAGAAGCTAGTTTTTTCAAAACCCCAGAGTAGCTTTAAAAAACAGTGATAGGGCTACAGGTTAATTATCAAAATGGACTTTTTTTCCTTTCTCCGTCAGGGACTTGTGTATGTCAGGCAAGCACTTTACCACTTACCACTGAGCTATATCTCCAGCCCTTGTAAATTTTTATTTTGAAACTGGGTCTCACTAAACCGCCCTGGTTAGCCTTGAACTTGTGATCCTCCTGCCTTAGCCTCCCAAGTAGCTGGGATTACAGGCGTGTGCACTGTGCCTGGCATGTGGAAGCTCTTAATTGAGGCTTTGGTTGACATCAGGTTAATGTTCACAGGCCAGTCCACATTCACTGTAGTTCAAACTCCAACCTGAGAACTGCAGAAAGTTTATTTCTTTGATCAGATCCCCTCTTTTCCTTATTTGCAGACTCCCCAGGGACTGTTTATGGAATGTTTTTATAAAATCACAAATCCCTCCATTGCCGCTTCTTCTTCCAGCTCTAGACACTCACCCAGGTCTTATCTGTTGGTGCCTCTCACCACTTCATAACTCCTACCACTGTCCAGGCTGTGGACACTCCAAAGTGTGTTGAAAGTTGCTACAGTGGAGACTGAGAACTCTCATGAGCAGTATGACTTTGGGCATGACATTCAATCTCTTTTTGGCTCAGTTACATCATCTATTAAATAAGTGCATAGTACCTATATCATAGGGTTATTATGCATAAAAATAACTATAATAACTGTGGTCCATGGGCCAAGTCCAGCCTACCACTGTTCTTGTAAATAAAATTGCATTGGCCCACAGCTACACTCATTTGTTTACATCTTCTCTGTGGCTGCTTTTGTGCCACAATAGCTAGAATTAAACAGGGACAGAGACTAGATAGCTTGCAAAGACTCAAATGCTTACATTCTGGTCTTTAAAAAATTTTTAGTTGTTGATGGTGCTTTATTTTTATTTATTCATTTATATATGGTGCTGAGAATCGAACCCAGTGCCTCAGGCATGCTAGGCAAGCACTCTACTGCTGAGCTACAATCCCAGCCCACATTCTGGCCTTTTACAGGAAAAGTTAGCCAACCCTGATAAAGAAATATGCCCAGCATACACTAAGTGCTCACTAAATGGCAGCTTTAAAGAAAAAATATCCCAAATTCACTAGGCCTCGGAATTTAACAAAATTTGATTGATACAAGGCAACTACAACCTCAAAATGCAAACCAGATATATCTGTAATCAGTTCTTCCCCAGGGTGATGATCATATCCTGCCTCCTCAGATGGCATGAGATGGTGCCATCCTGTTTTAGGCATCAGCCTTATTATTGTGGACTATATTTGTTCTCTGTTCCTATAGTCAGAGTCCCACTCTTCTTTTCTGCCAAAGTTGATTGACTGTAAGAATATCCAATTCCTTCAAGAAAACCTCCTTGGAAAGTGATGTCTGGTCCCTTCTTCCACATGAGCCAGGTGGGGCAACCACAATATAATAAAATAAGCCTGGAATTTCTGAGCTGCTACACCATGGACATTTGAGGATGTTTCTTGGTTGTGGGGGCTTTCCTGTGCATCATAGGATGTTTTGCAGTATCCCTGGCCTCTACCCACTGTATGCTAACAGCATCTCCCAGTTGCAGTAGCCAAAACTGTCTCCAGATATTGCCAAATGAGCCCTAAGGGGCAAAATTGCCCCCAGTTGAAAACCATTTGACTTAGTTAAAATAATATCACAGGGGAGGCAACAACAATCTGGTCTAGCATAGTCAAAATTCATATTTTAAAAAAGTATTCTTTGTGAGGGCACAGACCTGATAAAGACATACCCAATTTTATCACTGGATCACTAAACAGGATGCTGGGCATCTGGGCCTGCAGTGCCAAGATTTGAAAATCCACAATTGGAGCTACATGTCCCCAGAAATTCTGGGTAGCTGCCTGCCTTGAATCCATTTAACTAAAAAGGGGTTTTGAAGCGCTCCCTACCACCACACAGAGAGGGTCCCTCACCAAGATGTAGAATGTGCTTATGAGCCCCCGGCCCTGCCCTTGCCCATGCCAGCTTCCCAGCTTCATCATTTTCCCATCCAACTCCACCTCAGATGACTAGAAGAAACTGTTGGTGGGTTTAAAATGATAGCTGATTCACTTTTCTTTCTGCCTGTTCTCAGTGATTCTCTTTTGTGGGCTGGACATGGGGGTTCAGAGTCAAAGCCTTGCCTTCAGCAGGCTGACAGCTGAGGGGGAAGCAGACACATACACAGGTATTTTGATGGTGCAGATTAAGTGCTATGATAATGTTCACTGGTGCTGTGGAACACAGAGGGGATGGATGACTTCAATTTGGGGGTAAAAGTGTCTGTCAGCAAAGTCCTACCTGAAGAGCTAATTCTTTTAAGACAGAGGAGTTGGTAGGGCAAGGAGAATGTATGTTTATGTGTGGGAGTGGTATGTTATAGGGATGAGGATGCCAGCAATAGAGGCCTTAAGAAGCAGGTGAGAAAGAACACAGAGCACAGGGAGAGGCCCAGGAGGGCAGCAGTCTAGTATTTGCAGGCTGGTGTCGGGATGGTTTTCCATGGATCTTTCCTGTTTCTTCAGTACATCCATGAGCAGAGGTGCTGACTGCTTTTGTTCCAGACTCTTTTCAAAGATTTCTTTTTCATAGCAAACAACCTTGAAAGATAGAGATAAGATCTCTCTCCAAGGCAGAGAGCTGATTTGGTTATTGCCTGCATGATAAAGATGGTGTCTCCCTGGAGGACCGATGTTGGATGGGTTTGCTAGACTTCCCCTTTAAAAAACTGAGGTTTCCTAAGCTTCCAGTTCCTCTGCCATCATGTTGAGTGGTTGGAATATACAGGCATCACCTGGCCCTCATTATATCATTTTGGGGAACTGGGCCTTGGGAAACTGGCAAATCTTACTCTTGTGAATATTTAACTCTCTTTTGTCTCTGACCCAGGAGTCCCATGTCATCTTCCAGTGTCCATGGAACTGTGGCAGACTCACTCATTAGGTTGCAAGTAGGATAAAATCTTTGACCATCTACAGTTTTTGACAGATGGTAGTGGGGAAAATCCTGCAGAAGTGGGTAGGGTCGTGAGGGTCTTGTGACCTGCACAATAGAGCTTGGGAATTATCCTGAAAGCTTGAGGAGCTTCTCAAGAACTGTCAGTAAAGTAATGCCAGGATCAGGTGTGCATTGGTGTGGAGAGTGGAGGACTGGAGGGGAGCCTGAAGCCATGGGCTAAGGAGGGGCACAGACAGACAGCTGTGGGATTGAACAGGGGCTGTGCCTGTGGGGAGAAAGGGTGGCCACATTTAAAGCAAAAATTCACATTGTCCTTGAGAGCATGTTTCTCTGATACAGGACTCAAATCCAGATAACCTATTGCATTTATCTGTGGTGTTTCTTTTGACCTTTAATGCCCTTGACATTGCAAAGGATGTAGACTTTGTAGCAGATAGTGCTTAGATCTTGTAGAAGGTCCCTCAGTTTTGGGTTTCTTAGGAAAAGCAGGTGGAATGCATTGACATGAATACCACAGAAGTAATAAGAAATATATCTTTCATGATGGAGGCACACAATTGTCCCACAATGGCACACAGTTGTCCCATTATTGGCCATAGCCTTGTTTATACCGTTAAAATGTCTGCTGGGTTCTACCATCAAATGTTACCATTTTCCACTTTATAAATAATAGATTATCTGTGATAAGATCTTTTGAGACTGAGTATAGAAATTTGAATATTGATTATATATTATAATATTATTGATTATATAGTATAATATTATTAAATTTCCTGACTGATAATTATATTGTAGTTATATAAGAAAATGTCCTTTTTCTCAGGAGATGTATGTTAAAGTATTTAAGTATGACAGGGCATCTTATTTGTAGCTCTCTCAAATCATTTAGAAATAACAAAAACAGAGACAGGGGGAGGGGCGACAGGTGTACCTGCAAATATGGCAAAGTGTTATGTTAATTGGTAATCTTAGATGAAGAGTGCATGGAAATTCATTGTGCTATTCTGATAAATTTTCCATACATTTACATTTTTTCAAAATAAAAAAGTTTTAAAAAGACAACCTAAAAGGATAAATTTGTTAGGTCTCAGGACCTGGAAGTGGGGGATGAAAAAGAAAATAGTGGACTATGATTCCCAGGTCTTTTCGGTGGTGCCTGGTCTCACCAGCTGAGATAGAGCACTTGGAAGGAAGTGGAGGAAGTTTTCAAGGGAAGGTGGGGGAGGAAAATGGTGAGTTAAGTTATTTTTAAAAGATTATTTTAATTTATTTAAAAGATATTTAAAAGATTATTTATGTTTCCCTATCTGATTCCTCTATCAGCCATGTCTGATTTCAGGATTACCCCAATGGAGAGTCCAGAAGGCAAGAAAGAGGTCCTCAGCAGGGCTAGAGACGGTATTGGAGGTATAGGAGGGAATATTATCATCCCCAGGGAGTGAATGTGTGAGAAGATGGAAGGGCCAAGGATAAAACTCTGGGACAAAACCACTGCCCCAACATTAAAAGACAGGTAGCCCCAGAAATGAGAAGAAAGAAGAAGGAGAAATGGGAGAACAACTCAGACAAAGCAGTGTCCCCAAAGGAGAGGAGAGGTTTTGTTCAGAAATTAAAATATGCCACTTAAAAAAATAAACAGAAAGATCAGAAGAGTAGAGGAAGGGGATCAGGGGAGGGGGGGAGGGGAGGGAAAGGGGAGGTCCTGGGGAAATTAAATGGAGCAAATTATGTTATATGCATTTATGAAGATGCCACAACGAACCCTACTACTATGTATAAGTATAATGCATTAATAAAATTTTTTTTTAAAAGAAGAGGAAACAATAGGCTTGGAGGTAGATAGGGTACTAGGTCAAGGCTGCAAGGGAAATGGGGTAGAAGAGTCAATTTGGATTCAGTGGGAAGTGGTCATGGTGTAGGGTGAGATCTGAGTCGGAGGTGGTGCAGAAGTGAGCACGGGCAGTTCTTGTAAGATGCGTGGTGCAAACAGGGAGAAACCAGACCAGGAGTGAAAGGGGAGGCACTTGCTTAAGTAGACAGGTATTGAAAGTCCACAAGGAATAGTTCAAGGCCACATTCAATTTACATATCCAGACTGTTCCCTGGGTCTAAATGCCTCTTACATTTGACAAAATGAGTGCTGAGAAGGTGGATGGGGAGAGGCAGCGAGGGAGGGAGAGGAGAGCAGTTAGTGGGGTGTCAGTACCCAGACAGCTGTACCCATGATGAGAAGCACCTGTGACATTTTCAAATCTCTCTGTGCATATGTACAGAATAAATACACTTACATTAGAGAGAAATGAAACAGGAAACTTTGTATAGAAAGAAACTTGAAAGACATATCAACCAGTCATCAAACATGAACCTTATTTAGATATTGATTCAAGCAAACTGTTAAAATATACTTGTGAGACAATCAGGGAAATTTGAACACTGGCTATCAGATGACATTGAGGAATTAACTTTTTTTAGATATGAAAATAATCTTATGGTTTTTAAAGACCTTTCATCTTTAGTGATATGTAAGCATCAGTAGATTTTCTTCTAAATAATCTGGGGGAGGGGAAATAGATGGAGTAGGGACATACCTGAAACTAGACTAGTCATGAAAAGATGGGCACATGGGACCATTGTACTACACCCTGGACTTTTGTACATGCTTTGAAATTTTCTGATTAAACTTAAAAAAAAAAGCTTCTCTTTAGTTATTGATGGACCTTTATTTTATTTATTTATATGCTGTGCTGAGAATCAAACCCAGTGCCTCACACAAGCTAGGCAAGTGCTTTGCCATTGAGCTACAACCCCAACCCTCTGTGATTAGATTTTAAAACAAAATACAAGGTATGTTAAGAAAATGACCAAGTTGGAATGCATTTTTTGAAACACACCACCTTTTTTAGTTCCATTGTTATACTCTCACTGCAGACATCTTAGAATGTGAGAACGGGAGACTGCTTGTCTTCCATTAGCTGGTCCTTGTCTCTGAGTCCCCACAGGTGATTGATTGGGTTTTTCACTATATGGATTTCATTCCCAGGCAGCCTGAGGGTTCTGGTATGCAGCATTCAGCACATATTTATTGTCACCTTTAATACCTCTCTTGACTCTGTCTTCTCAGAGCTGCACTTCATTGATGGGTTCCTCATTTTCCTATAGTCAGCATTCCTTCTCTTGTCTTTTTTTGCCATCTGCATAGAATTATGCTCAGGTCCCTCTACTAAAAACAAAGCAAAACTTTCCCCATAACCACCCCCCCCACACCCCCCTCTTCCTTTTACGGCTAAATTTTAAAATGAGCTTAGGAAAACTTCCAAGTGGATTCCTTAAGTGTTTACTAAGTACACCATGTATTTAGATATGGGGAGAGAAGGTGACAAAAAGCTCTTCAAAATGTGTAGACAGAGCTTAGTCTGGAACAGGCTTATGTGCTGGTCTGGAGATAGTAGTCACAGGCGAATCAGACTAATGATGAGTCACTGTGTGACTATATGAACCATGTGTAGGTCAAGAGGTTCAGCCAGGGAGGAGAGGGCCCTGGAGGCCCTTCAGCAGGACTTGAGCCGGACTGTAAAAAATGGACGAGCTTTGGAAATGTGCAGAGGAAGGAAGGCATTTCATGCAGATTTTAAACATAAGAATCTTGGGGAAGGTTGATGGTCATAGCCTATCCTGAGTGAGGTCGGCAACACCAGCTGGGGAGGGGTGTAAGAGTCCTTGAAAACATTGACAGTTTGGGGCATTTTGAGGTCATGAAAAACAACTGGGGTGTTCTGCTTTGTCCTGTTGGGAGAAAGGCAGGACATGCTGGGGAGAAAGGAAGTGTGTGGGTGGGTGATGCCACCAAAGCAGGACTATTGCAAGACTAATCTGGTTGTAACAGGAGAGAGCCTGGTGGTGTCACAATAAAGGTTGAGGCTGGGTCCCTTGCAGGAAGCAGCATGATGTGGCAAGGGTGATTGAAACCTGGGGCTCCATGACCAACTGAGGGCAAATCAGCCTGGCTGCAAGCGTTTGAGCATTGTAGGAGTGGGGTCCAGGACTCTGCTGAAGCATTGCACCATCAAACTGTAATCTGAGCTCTAACACAGTGACTGCTTGCAGTTTGTGGACCTTATTGAATCCTGAATTTTGCAAACCAACTATTAAATAGTTATAACATTTGAAAAAATCCAAATGCTAACTAAATTTGATAACATTAAGGTATTAACTTTTTAAAGGTGATAATGGTATTCTAGTTTTGTTTAAACTCCTTGTGTTTTAGAAATATATAATGAGGATTGGGGATATAGCTCAGTGGCAGAGGGCATGCCTCACATGGCCAAGGTCCTGGACTTAAACCCCTGTACCACCAAAATGAAAACAAAAAAACATAATGAAATATGTGCAGGTGAAATCTATCTGAATTTGTTTCAGAGTTATCCAGGGAGATGAAGTAGGACAGGTTGTGAATTCTGCACTTTCAAAGCTGGGAGATGCAAACTCATTTCATCCTCTCTCTACTATTGTATATATTTGAAAACTACTCTGTGTGTGTGTGTGTGTGTGTGTGTGTGTGTGTGTGTTACTCAAGGTTGAACCCAGGGTGCTCCACCACTGAGCTATATTCCCCAGCCCTTTTTCACTTTTTTAAAGTTCTGGATCTGGATAATGCAGGTCGCATGGCCTGGGATTTATAATCCCCACTCAGAAGTCACAAGAGGAATTTTGAGTTGTGCCACGCTAATCTCTTGATACATTTCAAAACAGAAATTCTGTCCACTTATTTTTGCCTAGAGCAGGAAAACCCTTGAACTGGAAAGAAATAATCTCTTGATTTTATTTGGGTAAACAAACTGTGAGATACACATGATCTCCTTTATCATGATCATGGGATGAATCCAACCAACTGAAGAGGTGAAATCAAAACCCAAAGCAAAATCAAGTGTTTACAGTAGCTGGAAATAAATGCTGCCTTTAGAAGAGTCACTCCCAGCAGAGTGGCAGCAGAGCACTTGGCAAGAGTGTGAAAGCTGAGACTCAGTTGAAGAATTGCAGCCTGCAGTGTCAGCAGCCAGCAAGGTCAGGGATACTGTAACCACATGTCACAATGGGCCCAACAGAGACTAGTGGGAATCAGGGGTCCAGCACAATCACCCTGGATGTTGGTTGTCCTGGCGCCCACCCTGTGGCAACTCTATTGCTCATGCAAGCCACAAAGACAAGAGATTCGGGCTGGGGTTGTGGCTCAGTGGTAGAGTACTTGCCTAGCACATGTGAGGCACTGGGTTTGATCCTCAGAACCACATAAAAAGTAAAAAATAAAGTTATATTTTAAAAAAATACAAGAGTTTTATCTAACAGTGTCCCTAGCTGTTCAAGAAGAGGACAGAAGCCATTGCCAGGAGCTGGATGGGGGTCCTCCCAGGCTACAGGGCAGAAACCAGATTTCATTTTAGGGGTGGTCCCAACTACAGTCCATCCTCACACAGGTCAACTGGAAAGTTTGGAGGGTACACTGTGAACCTGAGCAAGTGATCCTCTCTTCTAAGGAGAGTGTGGGAGAGGGAGGACACACGTATTTAGATCTTCTTCAGAAGTATTGTGCAGGACAAAGAAGCTGCGACTCAAGCAAGGTGACTCTGTTTCTAAGCCAAAGTCTGACTTTGAATGAATCATTTTATCTTAAATTTCCATCTATAAAATGTGACAATTCTTATCTTCCTTATTCCACAGTTAGAGAGTTAAAAGGATGAAATAGAACAACAACAATAATAAGGACAGCGATGATGAGGGAAAACAGCAGGAAGAAGCATAGAAAAGGCTCTTTAGACACAGTGCTCTAAGCCCTTGACAGGTGCCTGAGGATGTACTTGCCTGTGGATAGCAGCCAGGACAGGAGCAGGTTCCTAATGCAGATGCTGTCCCCTCCCCAGCCAGCCCCAGGAGCACCAGTGCCCTGCACCCTCATTCCCAAAGCTGCACAGGTACTGCCTTGGCCTGAGCAACCCTCTCAACTCGTTCTAACTTGCCTGGTGCAGAGGGTGAGGGTGCTTGGCTCTGATATTCTTGATAAACTTCAGAGCTTCTAGAACACATCGTCCAACCCTCCCATTTGTGACAAGGGTAGGGGAGGCTGCAGCAGGGAACACGACCTGCTCTCGGCTGCTCACCCAGGTGTGGGACAGCCAGTGCTGCAGGCTGCTTCTTTGGACACTCCAGGTCCAATATCGCATTGCTTCTCTTTCCAAGGAAACTTTTGTCTGGACACTGTTCTTTTAAAATAAATCCTTAGTCTTTTCTGCTCCTAAATACATTTAGTCCTAACTTCTTATAAATTTAGGGCACGATTAAGAAAGATTCTTCCTTATAAGCGTTTCCCAAGCTCTGTGATTGGGAGAAATGATAACTGCTCATCCGGCATGTGGTCCTGCTCACGACCTGGGTTTACAGAGAAGGAAATAAGCTGTCCTTGTTTTCCAGAAGCTCTTGTTTAGTTAGCACTAAAATGCCCTCTTGATGAAAACCTTGGACTTCCACTCTGGGAAAAGAAAGTCCTAACCCAGTTCTCTTCAGTCAAGTGTACAAGAAAAAGTCATCTCAGTGCTACATTTCTGTACTTCCTGAGTTTTCCCATTCATGCCTAGTTGGCAGCTTTTCTCTCCCTGGCTGTAGGCCCAGGCAGTGCTGTGAGCACAGGAGGGCTGATGGCCTCTCTTGGGAAGTCCTGCCACCCTGTGTCCTCTCCTGATGTTGGAGTTAGCATGACACCTCATGATGACTTTGCTCTTGTGCCACTGAAGAGTTCAGTTTTGCTCCTAGCTGAGGAACTACATTGCTCTACTTCCCCCCTGGAGTGAACACTTGGTATCCTCCAGCTTCTTTCTCACCCAGGTGCTCTGTGGTTGTAGTTGAGTTACTGAGTCTGGGGTTTTGAGATCTTGAAATAAAAAACACATGAATGGATACTGGCACACACAAAAGAGGAAACTGTTGTTTGGTTTCCTGTTGAAGTGTGTTATTCTCTATGGAAGTGTGTTCCTTCCCCCTAACCTAGTTCATACCCTTTCCTGTGCCCACATTCTGATGAATGGAACCCAGATGGCTTCATTCCCAGATTTGAGAAAACCCAACAGGGCACCATGGATTCTACCCTAACAAGCCATGACACGCCAATTATTTGCTTTTCTGGAGAAATCTCAGCTTGAAAATCTGTTTAATTACCATGGGAGATAATCTTTTAAACACAGATTTACATTCTTTAAAGATTTTCCCTGTGGGAGTAGGATAGTTTATCTGAACATGGAATGTTTATTTTCATTTCCAGAGAAGTGACTACTATCTGGTAGTTAGCAAGAAGCTTGAGCCCTGGAGGATTTTTGTGTTAAGTCTGTTCCTCATCACTGATAATTTGTCAATTATATTGTAATAATTAGTTTGTAGTATTGTCATGCTACTCCAGAGGAAACCCTGCACTTGGCTCCATGGTTCCAGGCCTGTACTTGACATTTTTCAAGCATCCCTGTCAGGTTGGACTTTGCACTCTAAATGGGGTATCAAGAGTCAGTGTCTTCAAGGATTTCCTATCAGGAAGGTCACACCTGTAAATCCACATCCTATCTGGACCTGTGGTCAAATACCATTTTTTCCCAAACCTGGCACAGCTCAGCAGCTTCACTAAGTTTTTCCCCATTACAATGCCAGCTTGGATGAGCAGGGCTGCTCTGACGTTCAACCTGATGGCTCCAAGACCCAGAGCAGTTCCTGGCTCATAATAAATTCTCAATAAGCAGATGGTAAATTCCCAAAAGCCAACAGTCTTCACGTGGAGAGAATGTGTATTGTGTCAACATAGGAACTATGTGCAAAATAAAACTGAGTTGGGGAAGCCCGAGACTCTGACATGGACTGTTCTAGTTCTTCATTCCTCACGTCACTTTTTTTTTTTTTTTTTAAACATGGTACTGGGGATCAAACCCAGGGCCTTGTACATGCTAAGCAAGCACTTTATCACGAAGCAACATCTCCAGCCTCATTCCCCATTTCACTTTAATGGCAGGTGGTCTTGAGATGTTTGCTGTATCTGATTCTGTAGGCTGAGATCTTTGGGTTTTAAACAGCTTAGCTTTGGGGATCAAGAAAAGAGCCTGGAGTAATTGTATTGAACATGGGGTAAGAAGAAGAAGAAAAACGCTTTGTGGAAAACTAAATCTTGGGGTTGAATCTCTCCTTACAGGTCCTAATGGGGAGAAGAGCTGGTCCAAGAAGTACCCATTATGTGGGGGCCTGCTGCAGTCCCCAATCGACCTGCATGGTGACATCCTCCAGTATGATGCCAGCCTTGTGCCTCTAGAGTTCCAAGGTTACAATGTGTCTGCCAATGAGCAGTTGAACCTGACCAATGATGGCCACTCAGGTGAGTGAGAGACCTTGGAGACCTGAAGGGATAGGTCTGAGCTTCCCTTGGCTCCTTGGCCTGCCCTTTTCCACCTGGCATGGAGGGACTCCACAGAGACATCCAGGAGATGGGACCTGGTAGGGGAGCCTTTGGGGTCTGCCTGGCCCACTCTCTCCAGGGGATGCTGGATTCAGGTGATTCTGACAAAAGAAGCACTTCTCTCAGGATGGGGGAGGGGACAGGCCTGACCTTCTGGGTCCACTGGATGTGTAGCAGGAGTGAATTTGGGGCCATTATGAACTGCTCAAGGGACCATACAGTTCTATTGTAGGGGTGGGCATCCAGGCTTTAGAATCAGACACACCTGAATTTGAACCCTGGCTTGACTATTTATGAGCCATCAGATTCTGGGTAAGACTTAAACCTCCATGAGTTTTCATCTGGAAAATAGACATATTGATGAGTACTGAGAAGACTAGAGATTAGGTGTGTCAAGGTCTGGCATATAATAAATGCTTCACAAATAGAAATTATTGTTACAATGTTATATAAATCTAAAGCCTGGAAGGTGCTTCACTAAACGTTCTATCTTCATAGCCAGGTGTTGATATATACAGAAACATCCATTACTGATCTAGAGTTAGTGTTTCCAGAATCACTTTCCAAGAGGAACCCTGAAGGTGCTGGAGTTGCTTTAGGGAATGGGGTATTCTTGGGGAGGAGGCCAGTTTTCTGACCTGCAGGCTGCATCTCTCTAGTCTACACCTTGCTGCAGCCACCCACTCCATCCAGACCTGGGGCGGGGTCACCTATCTGACTGCTCTCTAGTGCTGGGTAGGGCTCTGAAGGCTGCCCCTCCTCTCCCCAGTGAGACTGATCCTGCGCTCAGACATGCACATCCAGGGCCTCCATTCCCACCGATACAGTGCCGCCCAGCTGCACCTGCACTGGGGGAACCGCAATGACCCCCGTGGCTCTGAGCACACCATCAGTGGGAAGCCCTTTGCTGCTGAGGTGAGTGAATGACCAGTATGGAAGAGGCTGCCTGGTGGTGGGCGGGCTGGTCAGTGTGTAGGTAAGTCAGGGGATGGGCGGCAGTCAGCGCCTGTGAGCAGCACTGGAAGGTACAACTGCTCCAGCCATGCTATAGTTATTCTGTTGGTATCCTGGTCCTCCTCCTGTGAACAAGCTGAGTTTGTCTCTCTTTTCCTTAGTGATCTTGCTGAGAAGGCCGGGCTTCCAAGATGGCACAGAGGGACATACTCCTTTTCTAAATGCCTTCCTCCTTTCTGTGCAGACGAAGAGCTCATCAGCTTGCCTGGCTGATGCATCCTGCTGCTAAATCATACTGGTGCATTCCTCCTCCAAACTTCACAGTCTTCTCCACATGTCAGGCTGTTTTGAAATGTCCTCCCTATTTCATTCTTTCTCTCTCTGGACATGGCTTGAGAACATGGGGACAGGTCCAGGGCCACTCTTCTGCTTGACTACAAATCAAGGGGTGATTGACACTGTAATATAGGACATAATAGCAATCAGAGACTCACAGAGGCTCATTTGGGGGATATCAGCATTTTGTTATGTCACCCTGAGGTGCTAAGCCAAAATGTCAAAGGAAAATGAGAAATAGCAGTTTTCCTGTATCATAAGTGTGCAATGGGGTGAGAAAGGGAGGGGCACTGAGCTGCTCCATTTCAGAGCTCCTGTAGCACTAAGCTGGGACTGGGGCTCCAAGTGTTTACAGAGAATTAAATTCAAGGAGATCAATGCTCCTGATCAGCCAGCGGAGCTCTTGGTAAATAACGGCAAGACCCTTCTCTGCTGAACTGCTTAATGTCTCGGGCTAATTATAAGTCTGATTACAATCATGGAGGGGATGTGATTCTGGTTGATCAGATGGCACTACTGGAGGTTCACATATTTCAGCACAGGCCCTTCCCTGAAGCTCAAGAACTGCAGTTTCTTCCAGGCTAATTGCAACGCTGAGGCTTCTACTTCCCCCATGGGGAATAAAGAAGGAGTTAGGGTGCAGGGTTGTGAGGGTTTGTGCATTTAGAAATATTTCTTGTTCTTGTATTTTTTGCTATTAAGCCATACCATCAGACCAAGAGCCCGATGAAGATGAGCCATAGATGCCAATACTAGAGAAAAGACATCAGGGTGATCTTAAATGGCTGACTCTCTAGGAGAATCTTTGAAAGTAGTGGTTCTTCTAGATGGAGACTTATAGAAGATTCTCAAACCCCTCAGCAGGAAAGTCCATTGGGCCTGGATTAGTGTTCGCTTCCTTCTGATTTAATCTGAACACATTTAGAAAAGTGCTCAGAGTCCAAGCTCAAAGGTAATTTGTAAAAGATATAAAGACCCAGGGCTGGGGTTGTGGCTCAGTGGTAGAGCATTTGCCTAGCATGTGTGAGGCCTTGGGTTCCATCCTCAGCACCACATAAAAATAAATAAGTAAAATAAACATGTTGTGCCCAACTATAACACACACACACACACACACACACACACACACACACATATATATATATATATATATATATATATATATATTTTTTTTTTTTTTTTTTAAAGAAAGACCCAGGATGTTGGGGATTTAGCCACATAGAATTCCACTGTGTTTCTCAAGGCCATGCCAGGCCAACATGGCTATGGGAAAGATGGTGAAGCAGGGAACCCCCAAGAAATCCTAAACAGGGAACTCAAAGAAGAATTGATACAGTTTTTTAAAATGAGAAAGGACCACTTAAAAAGTTCCAAATGGAGGCTGTGGATGTGGCTCAGTGGAAGAGTGCTTACCTTGTCCGTGTAAGGCCCCGAGTTCAATCCCTAGCACCACAACAAACAAACAAACAAAACCAAAAAATCAAAACAGCAATAAAGACAAAAAAAATATTCCAAATGGGGGACTTTAAGCTGTATTCAATAAAATGTACTTGAATTCTGTTTCTAAACACATACAATGGAAAATGAGATGAATGAAAAGAAAAAGAGATTAAAATCTAAATGTGTCATAGTCTCAAGGACTATC
Source organism: Callospermophilus lateralis (assembly GCF_048772815.1). Classification (NCBI taxonomy): domain Eukaryota; kingdom Metazoa; phylum Chordata; class Mammalia; order Rodentia; family Sciuridae; genus Callospermophilus; species Callospermophilus lateralis. The sequence goes on along the minus strand of NC_135307.1, from coordinate 107,372,429 downwards.
TACTAGTAACAGTTTTTTGAAGCCCAGGTGACCACACCTTAAGGATTAAAAGTCAACCTAAACATTGTCAGAATTTGTCACAGCAGTGGTCTTTTTTTTAATTAATTTTTTTTTTATTAGAGCATCATAATTATACATAGTAATTGGGTTAATTTTAACAATGCCTAGGGCCTTACACATGCCTAGGCAAGCACTATACTACTTAGCTACATCCCCAGCTTAGACTTAGACTTTTTAAACCCATGACTTCTCAAAAACTTACCTTTTGTTTACCTTAATAATGAAAAGTAATTTCTGCTCTGGAAAAAAAAATGAGTTTAGAATTTTACTTTGTGAAGATAGATGTCTATGTATATGGAGTAACTTTGCTTCGTGGCCTCTTAAAATGTGGCTGATAAAAACCTTTATAAATGCCATGCTATGATTTTATCCACCATCGGATAAATCTGCATGTCCTGTGCTGAATTAATTATGATTAAATTACAGCTGGAGTTTTCCTGCTCCATTTCATTGCTTCTACATAAGTGCAGAGAGGCCAGGGCTGAGGCTAGGCAAGCCATAGGCTCCAGAATAAGTAGGAAAAATCAGAAGGGGAAGAGATTCAAGTGCTCAAGTTTCTTTATGGCCAATATAAAAACCCATTCATTTATTCATTTATGTCTATTGCACATCTGGTACTTTCCTGGTGCCTTCTCAGATACCAGGGGTCCAATGAGTGAGTAAGAAATAGTCTTCCCTAGTGGGAATTGAAGTTTGGAGAGGACTGAGGGAAAAGGGAAAAGTGGGGATACCAAGAGGGGAGGGTTGGTTGGGGGAGGGGAAGGACAGGTATCAATCCTCCCAGTTGACTTCTAGTCTCCAGTAGAAGGGAAAGCTTCCTGTGAGATCCACTCATCCCGACAGGCAGCTTCTCTCCCACTGCAGCTGCACATTGTCCATTATAACTCAGACCTGTACCCCAACGTCAGCTCTGCCAGTGACAAGTCAGAAGGCCTCGCTGTCCTAGCTGTCCTCATCGAGGTAAGAAATGTTTAAAAGGCTTTTATGAAATTTGTAGTGAGGACAAGTTTGAGATTTGACGTTTTGTTCTGTGCAAACCTGAGGTAATAAGTTGATCCCTTATGCTCCCCCATGTTACCTCCAGAGCATGAATAGTCCCTTTGAGTTCTTTCTTGGCCTAGAGGCAGCCCTTTCTGTGGTTGGAGAGGGGAAATGGACATGTCTTTTGTGATATTGGAAAAATAAGGCCCAGTCTCCAGCCTTGTTGCATGAGGCATGTAATTTGCTCAGCAAGGGAGAATCTGTGGGGAAGGGGGTCACTATGCTGCCCTGTCAGATGCTGAGCCCCTGATTTGTCCTCCGGTATCCAAACTCCATGCTATCTATATATGGACCCCAGAGTGAATTCTTTACTCAGAAATTGGGATCGTCTTCTGATTAGCTTGTGTATTCCCTAATGAGGCAGTATTACCTCAGTTCCCAAAGTGCTTACTTCTCTGACTTGGTTTTTGTGAACCCAGAACTCCCTTAAGTTCTGGGTTAGATGGACATGCTCTTTGTGGCCTCCAGGCTCATGTACAGATAATCGGATACCATGTACAGACACTCTGTACCCCATGCCATGGGACACTCAAACCTGATACCTTCAGTTGTAAATAGGAAATCCTTTGATATGACATGGCAGGACCATTACACTAACTCCCAACAGCCTCTGAAGCATCCTAACTATCCTAGTAGGATGGATTCTCAAGAGATGACCAGAGGGCAGGTGGCTACATACCATCAGCTCAGCCCTTCTGATAGCAATTGTCAATCCAGACTTAGCCTGTAGTATTCTGTCCTAGCAAAACCTGCATGATCTCTGTTGCAGATAGGCTCCTTCAATCCATCATATGACAAGATCTTCAGTCACCTTCAACATGTAAGGTACAAAGGTAAGGGGCCCTTGGATTCTTATCCCCTTTCTGCTTGAGAAGGATATAGTCACACTGTTTAAGAAAAACAATGGAAAGGGAGGGTCCCTTCTGTGTTCACCAGGGTAAGGGCTGCAGGTTGTTTAAAAGTGTATGACAAGGCTTTTGGGTTGGATGACCCAGAAAGGGGTGAGTTCACATTTCTAGGTGTAGTCACTCTGCTTAGTTACACCTCTGCTGTGGGGAGTGAGGCTGACATGGTCTCTCCAACATGTCTCTCCAGGCCAACAAGTGCTCATCCCAGGTTTCAACATTGAAGAACTACTTCCCGAGAGGCCTGCTGAGTACTACCGCTATGAAGGGTCCCTGACCACACCTCCTTGCCACCCCACTGTGCTCTGGACGGTTTTCCGAAATCCTGTGCAAATTTCCCAGGAGCAGGTAACTGTCTGAGCCAGAGTCCCCATGGTACCTTGGTCCCCACCACAAACCATATCACAATCAATGACTCTATTTCCTTGTTTAAGGGTTTCACTGGCAGCTATTCAAAACCTCTCCAAATATCACTGGTGCCTGAAAACACTGCAGAAATTATAGGCTGAGCTTCAGAGAGGTGCTACGAAGTCAAGCTAGGAAAATGAATGCTTGCCTCCACAGTTCTTTAAAAAAAAGAGCTGAAAGGCTGCATTTGTTAATATATTCCTTAGCAGCTGGGTGGTATTCACTTCCCAGGTCAGGGAGGAGCCTGGTTCTTTTAGAAGGCAAGATAGAGATGGCATCAAGTTAAATCATTTCACAAATGGGGTGTGCGATTGCAGTAATGAGTGAGGGTTGCTGCTCTCAAGAAGCTCCGTCTACTGCAAAGTGGAGTACAAAGTCCTTAGCAACCGTCTCTAAGCCTCTCATGTTATAGTGATAGAAATGAAGGTTAGAAGCTTGCTGGATCATCCACTGGTTAATGACAAAGCTGAGCTCCAAAGTCAGGTCTTCTGGGTTTAAAGTTATAGCTCATCCCTCTCTGCCACAACTTAAAAGCATGAAAAAGAAAATTGGCTCCCCCAGGAGCTGGAGCTACACACCTGCTCACCCCCACCTCAGCTTCGTGGGCCCGTACAGCCCTCATGTTGCTCCTAATCTTCACTACCAGCTTCTGAGCTGAGAACCTAGATAAATTGGCAGCAGGTAGGCGGATGGGAGCGAGGGTGGTGAATCAGGAGGTGAAATTGTGGGGAAGCAGCAGCATACTAACCCAAAAACTACCTTGGAAATTGATTATATAATCTCTGTGGGTATGTGAAAATGTCAGGAAGCCAGTTGTCAGATGACCTAGGAACCTCTTAGCTCTCTCCTTTTATTCTTCTGTGACTACTGGAACAAGCTCCAGGCCCCTTTGCTTTAAGAGCTGGGGTTTTGGCACACACCTGTAATTTCAGCGACTCAGGAGGCTGAGGCAGGAGGATTACAAGTTCAAAGCCAGCCTCAGCAACTTAGTGAGGCCCCAAATAACTTAATGAGACCCTGTCTCAAAACAAAACTCAAAAGAGCTGGAGATGTGGCTCAGTGGTTAAGCACCCCTGAATTAAAAAAAAAAAAAGAGTTGGGTTTCAGTTTGAGGGGAAGGGAACCTCCGTGAGAAGCTAAGGAGCCCTCTGTCTCTCCAGCTTTCCCTCTGTGGGGACAGATTCTGGGTGTAACCAGGGCCCAGCAGCATGGCCCTTCCCTGGAGTCTCTGCAGCTGGAAAACGCCAGCACTGACCAATATCCAGTTAACGAGACTCCTGTGGAAGCAGGAAGAAACCGTTCTCTGGCTTCCCCACTGCTTTCTAATGCCTCCTATTAAGCACCCCATGAGCTGGTTCCAGAGGCTTCTCCCAGGGGCTCTCTTCAGGGAGGCCAGACCAGGGAATATCACTCTGCCCATGGGTGCGTTTCTGCTCTTCCCTTCAGCTGCTGGCTTTGGAGACGGCTTTGTATTTCACACAAGTGGATGACCCTTCACCCAGAGAAATGATCAACAACTTCCGTCGGGTCCAGAAGTTCGATGAGAGACTGGTATACATCTCCTTTCGACAAGGTGAAGGAAGCAGTGTGTGTCTGGTGATAGAGCTCTGTTTCACACCAAGTTTGTCTCTGGCACTGATGCCCTTAGGGGATTGGCTAAGAGCACCCTGGCTGCCACAGAAACTGGGGTAATAGCTCCTTGAGGTGTTGCGGGTTACTAGTTACTGACCTAGGCCAGGATCTCCAGACGCATCAATCAGGTTCCTTGCTAAGTCTGGAGGTCTCCCACAGTGGGGAAAGAGAGGTTCTTGGAGACATCTCTTTTCTGAAGAATGATCCCTGCTCTTAAGACTTACAATAGGACCCTTTTTACAGATGAGACTTATAACTTCTCTTCCTAGGCCTTCTTGGCATCAAGGGCTGCATCCATCCTGCCCTAAGCCTAGCCAGGTGATTCCAGCACTACCAATGTCCAACAGCACTCTTTTGTAATATTGTGAGCATAACCATTTCCACGACCACGAGCAGCTCAAGGCCTAGTGTAGCAGGGCCCACTGGGCATCAAAGCATCCTCCCCACTCAGCCTGTTTTTCTAATCTCCTCGGAGCTTGCAGAAGCACAGGTATACATGTTCCAAACTGAACGAAGCTTAATAGTGTGGTTTATTCCTAAGGCAAATGGGGCTCACTCTTTCTTCTAAATCTGTAACTTCCAGGTCAGCTCAGAGCATCCTTCAACACTGCTGGAAGCTGGGGGTTAGGGAAGGTGATAAAGGAGCAGTAATCTATTCTGGATAAAGCATTCTCTTTTCCCATTCTTCTAAATGGAATATATAGTATTTAAGCAAACAGGGCTGCTTCCCAAGGAGGAATAAAGAGGCAGTCCCTAAGGAGTTCATTTTCTCACTCTTGATTCTTGAGCTTCTCCCAGTGTGGAAATCTTTGAAGGTCTGTGGACATTCCACTTCATCTTTTATGTCACTCATGGACTGACTATTCATATTTAAAGGTGACCCCATTAACTCACTTGCCAGAGAATTCATGCCCCTCATCTCTCCTGTGCACTTTTTTTTTTTGTTCCTTTCTTATGATGTGAGAACTATTGCCTCCTCAACATAGTTGTGTAGATGAAGATTGTGTTCAAGGCCCTTGTCAGAAAGCTTTAGAAAGATTCTCTTCTGAATTACCCACTCATATAGTCAGAATGATGTCCTCTATTAGTTTCGTAATTAAGAACTGCCCAAAGATTTTCATTCTGTGTTCTGCTCTTCAGATACTACTAGTTAACTCAACTTTCATCTTTTCCTTGGTTTCTCAGTCTGCAAACTGAATCTGTGAACAATGGCCCCTGGCTAAAAATTGAGAACCTATAATATGATAACTATCAACTTCTTTTTCTAGGAAATGACCCCAATTTCCAGGATGCTTTCCTTTGTAATATATTCTGGATTCAGCATTCTCTTTTCTCATTCTTCTAAGTGGAATATATAGTATTTAAGGTTTAAAAGTACTCCAACTCTTAAATAAATTAAAAAAAAAAACATAAAATTCTACTGGAGATAGGGGATTTTGCTGACATTGACTCAAGAATTCTACTCTCAGTTATGTTTTCTAAAATAGTCTATACACATCGCTGGGAATGAGGTAATAAATACTTTCCCTATAGTCAGGGGGGGCTTGGTCCAAAGCCTCATCTTGTTTTCTGCCCCATGTATGATGTAGACAAATCATATCTCTTTTTTCAGCCTTGGTTTCCTCAGTCACATAAGATGAAGTGATCTTTTCAGTTCTAATATGTTATGATTCTAAAAATGGACACTAACAACTACCAATCCTAACTTTATGTTGCAGGGACAGAGTTTGAGGGCAATTACAGAGGATCGGAAGAAACCGTGCAGGAATTTGATTATGACATCTAAAAGTAACCCCCACTTGTAACAATGGACTGTGGCATTGGGAATAATTAGCCATCTTCTTAGACTGGCTCAGGTCTAAGCAGCTGCTTGTAGACTGGGCAGGGCAGGCAGGTCTGTAGCAGAGCGCTTCTGTAGTTCTCTAAGTCTAGTTGGGGTAGTTTGACAGGGCTCTAAGCAGAAGCTTGCAAACCAACTCCTAGCTTAGGACATCAAGATCAAAGCTCCAATACAGCTTTGCCACTGACCCTCTTGCATGGCTTGACCAGAAATATTGCTTCCATAACCAATCCTGGGCTCAGCCTTCTCCTTGGAATGAGAATCCATGGCAGTCCAAGGCAAATCTGTTCATCTGGAGGCTGATTATAGAAACTTGGCCTGAGTTCTCCTCTCCCTCTTACTTCCCAAAGCACTGATAGCAAACAGGGCTGCTTCCCAAGGAAGAATAAAGAGGCAGTCCCCAAGGAGTGAAGACCCAAACTTCATCTGCCCAGGGATGCATGCATTCTCGAGGGCCTCTCATGCAACTTGGAGCAAGTCTCAGTCTGATATTTGCTCTTTCAGGTTTATAGTGTGAGTCTGTTTGTCAAAACGAACCTTGAGCAATTTGGACTTATTTGCAGACTTTTAAACCACTGAGGCATGTTTATAATGAAGAGTCTGCTTTATCGGGTCTTCTCTGGAAGTTAACAAGAGTTATGGGGTCAGAAAATTCTTCCAGGAGAAAAGTAGTGTAGAGGAAAACCCTAGGAGAGAAGGTGCAGGGAACTGGGCAGGATAGAAGGTGGGGGAGGGAAATCTGGGGTTTAACAAATGGAGATACTTGTGATTGAATTATTTAACTTGACCCTGCTGTTTTCCTAGATTGTGCTCAGGAAAGGAGTGCAGGACCTGCTGTCCATCTAGTCTAGCCATACCTTAGCCTAGGGTTTTTCAACCTTGGCACTATTGACATTTTAGGTGAGATAATTCTTACTGTGGGGGTGTCCTGTGTACTGTGGCATTAGCAGCATCCCTGGTCTCTATCCACTAGATGCCAGTAGCATCTCCCCATTTTATGTTGTTATTTTTTTGGTACTGTGGATTGAATTCAGGGATGCTTTACCACTGAGCCGCATGCCCAATCTTTATTTTTTATTTGAGACAGAATCTTGCTTAGGAGCCTTTCTGAGTTGCTAAGACTAGCCTTGAACTTGCAATCCTCCTGCCTCAGACTCACAAGGCACTGGAATTACAGGTGTATGTCATGGCACCCTGCACATCTTCCCCATCTGTGATAGCCAAAAAAATGTCTCTCTAGACATTGCCAAGTTCTCCAGGGGAAGTGGGGTAAAATGATCCAACTATAAACCACTGCTCCAGGCTCCTTGGCCCAAACTGATTTTTTCTACTTGTCATAGGATTCTAGAGTTTTATATCACATACCCCGTTCTTTATTATATTATAGCATGAAATTTTCAGTTTAGTGATGGTTACCCCCTCCTTGCAACAATAACATTGAAGTAACTAAGGAAGAACAAGCAAACCCAAGAAAAGCCTTGTCTACTATCTTCCTTTAGAATTTGAGTGTATATCTTTTCTCTCTCTCTCTCTCTCTCTTTTATTACCTAGGGGTGATTAACCACTGAACCACATCCCAGGGAGTGAACCCAGGGGAGCTTAACCACTGAACCATATCCCCAGCCCTTCATCATTTTTTTAAAAATCTTGAGACAGAGTCTCACTAAGTTGCTTAGAGCTTCACTAAATTACTAAAGTTGGCTTTGAACTTGTGATCCTCCTGCCTCAGCCTCCCAAGTTGCTGGGATGACAGGTGTGTGCCCCACACTCAGCTGTATATCCTTTTTTTTTTTTTTATAATTGAGTAAGGCCAAGAGAAGTAGAATGAGGAGAGAACTAGTCTCTTTAAGAGAAGTATACAACCCCCTTTATCAGGAATCCATAATCTCCTTATCATACCTCTTCTCCCTCTCTTTTGTGTAAGATTTTCTCTCTTGTAGGTTATTTCTGATTGCCTTGGTTAAAATTCTTACTTTTTTTAACTTTTAATTTTTTGTGGTACTGGAGTTTGAACCCAAGAATGTTCTACCACTGAGCTACATCCCCAGCCCTTTTTATTTTTTTGTTTTGAGATAGGGTCTTGATAAGTTACTGAGGCTGGTCTTGAACTTGCAATCCTCCCATCTCAGACTCCCAGTCCTTGCGACTACAAGTGTATGCCACTGTGCCTGGTTAAAGGCTTACTCTAGTTGGGAAGATGAAAGTCAAGCCAGGCACTTTTTCAGCTCTTAGAATGTGCCTCTTCTAAGGAAGATTTGATCTTGTCCTCGAGGAGGGTTCCTGGAGAAGGGAATCATTTGGGGACCATTTCAGGTTACATGGAAGTCAGCTGCCTAAGTGAAGGCAGGGGAAAGATGGCAGAGGCGGGTGCCCATCCTAGGGGCCAGGGCTTAGGGCTTTGGCCCCGCTTTGGTTCCTTCAGACTGACCTCATCCCAGCCAGTGACACCAACTCTGGGTTTAGATGGTAAGAGGTTGTCAAACTTAAATGCCTTTCCTAACATGTCAGTGCAAGGGAAACTGGAGGAAAAAAAAGGCCAAAGGGTTTCTATAATCATATCGTTAGGGGGCCTGCTCTGAGCTTTGCATGTCACCTGCTTCAGAGCCAGAGCCAGCTGAGGTGCATCAGGACTAGAGCGCTAGACAGAGAAGGGGGAGGCCGCATGGAGCGCTGGTCTGTAGAGCAGCACGATTAGACTCTGCTTGACCCCAAGGAACTGCATAGTTTTAGAAAACCTTAAAAGGAGAGAGAAATCTTACACAGCTAAGATGGCTAATTATCTAATCTTTTGAGACTAAAATTATGTGTGTTGTTGTTGACCTTGGGCTTCTTTAAGTTTATATTTATTAATAAAACTTATTAAATGGAAGAGTACCATCAACTCTTCCAAAGCATCCAAATAGTAACCAGAGGAGTTCCTATCATCAAATTCTTAGACCTGGATTGGAGGTGCTGCTTGGTTGGGAGCAATCTGAGCAAAATGAGGGCCCAGTCCCTTCAACATGCCAAACGCTTCCTGAGCACAGCTCTGGTTGTGTACAAAGGGGGACAGAAAACCCCACTGTGCATGTCATTTTGCTTCTAACAACAAGCTTTTGGCACAGAGCAGACCGTTTTCAGGGACAACGCTGGATAAGGATCAGGCAGAAGTTTGGATCCCCACTTGGTGAGGATTCTAGCTGACTTTCCCACAATGGCTCCCCAATGGAACCTATCCTGCCCTTTCAGCCTCAGCTCCACCAAACTGTAGGGCCTCCCTTAACAGGGCAGGGGCTCTCAAGTGCACACCCTATTCCTCTTATCTGGAGCAATTCTCTCCCTGCTTCATAAGAACAAGTTCCCAGAAGTTCTCCCCATTCTGCAGGAGGTGACTTATAGTCTCCTTCAGTGCACCCTCAACATCATTCCTCTCTCTTATGACACCTGGCACATAACAGAGTAATTATTTGTTACCATTCAGTAAAAACAAGAAAGAGAGAGAGAGAGAGAGAGAGAGAGAGAGAGAGAGAGAGAGAGAGAGAGAGAAGAAAGAATACATATTATACACACATTGCAAGCTCCATAAGAGAGTGATGATTGATGTCTTACTCATTTTTTATTCTTGGCACTGGGCCTGGTGCTCATTATAAGCTTGCTGAAAGGATATAACTGGCCTGTCTTTCCCCTTTCCTCCTCAGTGATTTACACATAAGCCTGGCCAGTTGTCAGATTTTAGTTTTATTAAGGCTCATTTTGCTTTGTTTTCAATTTTCCACCAGTGTTAAAATCAACCCACAGATTTGAGAGAAACTAACGATCAGAACTTATGTCACATGTTGAAGGCCTGGGAGGAAGCTACCCAGTGATCCTGTCATGCTTTCTGCTGCTCTGACTTGATGGGACAAAACCCATCATTTCTTCAGCAAAGACTGCATGGGCCACTAAAGATAGTCACAGGGCCAAGGGCTGGCCTTGTATCCACCCCTGCTGCTCTGGGATTTAGGCCTGTGAGAGCAATGCAGCTTTCTGTTCTGGGCCTGAATTCCTGCAATTGGGAGGGCAGAGCCCTCAGTCCCTTCCACAGTTGTGTAAAACAAATTCTCCTGTATAATCTGGTGGTGTCTTTTTGGCAGATTTCTTTGTAGAAATTATTTCTTTGCTGGGTTACACATGTTAATAAGGATAATTCCCATTTGTCCTGATGGTAGCAATGCTCTGTGGTTATTGAGGACATCTTCCTTGCTTTTCTTACCAAGAATTATCTGAAAAGAACACTAGCATTAAAGCCACTTGACTCTATGGTTTATAATAGAGCACAATTGTAGTGGTTTTACCATCCTAAACTGGATTTCATGTATTTAAATGATCGAACCCTTGGTAAACCTAAACTCTCCTGTCCTCTTATACAGGACTAGAGATTGCTAACCACCCATCTGTGTGTTATTACTACGCAGCATGCCACCTATATAATCAGTGCATCCTTCACAGTAATACTTTGAAAGGAAAACAAGTGTATTCCCCGATCAAATAGCATTGCAAATAGAGCTAGAAAATACAACAGTGTTGTTCCAGGAACCCCAAGACGTGTAAACAAGGTGTTTGTTCCTGGAGCTGGACTTATCTGTGTTTATACTTGAGGCTTCAGAAGACCTCAAAAGCAGTTAACCAGCATCCTCGGGCCAGCCAGATGCCAGTGGAAGACGAAGCTGCCGAGCCAGCCAGAACAGGTAGTGAGGCCCTGGTGGCGAGCAGCCCCTGATCCTCTCCAGGTGTCTGCACCTTCCTGGATGAGGTGTACGATGATCCAGTTCTGTATCCATGTGATTTCCTTTTGTGTGTCGCACTGCCCTATCTTGGCTCACCTTCACTCATTCACGTGAGTTGGCCAGCAGGTAGCTCTCCACCTTCGCACAGCAGTCTCCTCCTACCGCCAACTCAGGAGCCCTGCCATTGAGTTCTTATCCAGTGGCTCTCTCAGGCCACCTCTGTGAATCAGCTGTCTCTATTTCTCCCATCTGTCTCATTGTTCTTCAGGGGAACTGCCTGTTTTAGTCCCCATTTAAAACATATCACTTCTTTGTTTATTTGAACAAAACTGTCTCTGACTTTGCCTGTTCTCTACAGCATCCCAGAGACTGGGCTACACCTGAGTCTTTGCTATAAATAGGCTTTGGCTTCTCTCTCTTGGCTCCAGTTCTCTAATTGCCCTGACAGTTCTCCCTGTGCTCTGGAAGTCCCATGAATTTTCCCTCTCTAGTCAGTAAATGCTTTGGCTCTACCTCCACCTGGACCCAAGTCCACAGAGTCCCACTTCCTTGATGGTTGGTGCTGCCTCAATGGGCAAGGGCCACAGTCCAGACAAATCTTGCCCGAGGCTTCATGAGGAGGTGGAACTCTTAGGTCATACCTTCAGGGGCAATCCTTTTCCTTAACAGTTTGGTTCTTTGCTTGATTGAGCTGCTTTCTTTTGGCTGCCTTTGAAAAGGCACCTGTCCCAATCTCTGGGGCTTTCCTTGTCTTCATGGCTGTTTATTCTCATTGCATTGTTTTTAAGGAGAGGCAATTTAGTCCCTGACAAGTGGTCATCCAGGAACAAAGAGCTCAGATTAGAGCACCTGATCAAATTATGCTGGTGTTTCTAGAGCCTAATTCAATCAAAAGCACTGCACAATGAATGGAGAGAAAGCCAGACTCTGTCCCCAAAGAAGCTACCAACTGGGGTCATGTGCTCTGGAGAAAAGTCCCATCCAGGGGCCTTGCTCTCCATTGACCTTGTTCAGCAAACTAAGACCACAGGATGAAGGCACCTCCTCTAGGCATGGATTGGGACTGCTCAGCTGTTTGAAGGCCTGTGTGGCTCTCAGGATGTTTGAGGTGACTGGGAAAGAGACGACTTTAGAAACAGTTCAGTTTGGACAGACTGGCCAAGTGGTCAGGCTCACTAGTAATAGTCTTTATGTGGCGAGAGCTGGGTGGGCACCACAAAATTCTGGAGCTTTAGAAACAAGGAAAAAAGTGAATTTCATTGAAGGGCTTGTAAAAAAAACCACGGCCAGTTTTTCTTTTTTTCCTTAAGACCCCAAGGATCAAGGTCTCTGGTTACTTTTAAACAAACAAGCAAGTACTACCTCCCCGCCAAAAAAAACCCCAACATACCCAAATACCAAGTTGCACTGTGCAGTGGCCATGGGCCAGGCAGGGGACAGAGCCTGTGATGTATAAACACCTACATCATGGAGGCTCCTGTCCCAAGCACCTCCCAAGCCACAGACTGTTTCTCGTGTTCAGGTTACAGGAAGAGGCCTAGGTAGGGAATCTGCCCATGGAGCCCTTCTCTCTGCCACTTGGGTGGCCATGAGCTGGTCATGGTAGCCTAGGAGCAGGGAGAACAGGACACTCTGTCCTTGGGAATAGCTCCCTGCATGCCTGCTCTGCTTACCCTAATAGCAGTCCAGGGCCACTGGGAAAGCCAGATCAAGGACACACAGGGGCCAGCCTCACATTAGGGAGGCTTTACAGGCTCCATGTGAGATAGCAGGATAGTAGGGAAGGGGCATAGGCTGCTGGACCTTAGGGGATCAGCTAGACTCTGGCCAGAGGACAGGAGAAGGAAGGAGCAAAACCTTTACCTGCAGCCTCAAGTGTGGTTCCCCAGGGTGTCAAATGCCCCAGAAGCATATTCCTGGTCCTCTGTTAGCATCTCACATTGGACAGGACTGTCCTGAGGTTTCAGTGGCCATGGTGAACTTCATGGGAACAGGCTCTTCTGTGTGTCAGGCTGGGTGGCTACCATCTGCTTCCAGTGTGAGTTAGAACCAACACTCCTCCGCCAAACAGATACACACAATTATCTGTTGAGATCAGACCACCACCAGAGAAGAGGGTTTATGTAAACAGAGACTCTTTAGATGGAGAACTTGATTGGGAGAAAGGGGAAGAGTTGTTAAGAACTTGGAAGCATCAGGCTGGGGGTGGCCAGAGAAGATGTCATAACTGGGTTCCTCTTCTCACTCAAGAAGGTGGATTTACATGAGACCCCCCTGGGAGGTCCCCAGTAGGCCAACTGTGGGATTTTACCTTAGATGTCTGGGCACTAATTCAGACTCACTGAGGATTCCTACCTAACCCACCCCTTCTGTCCCCAGTAGTGACTTACTAGATCATAGTCCCCTGGTTGTGTGTAGAAGAGAAGGGAGGCAGGTATGGTAGAGGAGTTTGTCTAGTTGTACCGAACAAAACCAGAACCAAATCATGATAACAGAATGGGTGGGGTGGGGGAGAAGGCTGGTGGCAGATTCCTGAGGAAAAAGAGCAGGTACCATAGTAGACAACAGCCTGCCACTGAGGCTGATTCTCAGCCTTCCTTCTTTTCCCTCTTTGGCCACACTGTATTAAAAACTAGTTTTTCTCTAGCAAAGAAACTGTTGTGGTAAAGGAGCATGGGAAGGAAGAATCACAGTGTGAATCTCTAGGTAGGCATTCCCTCTGCTCCCTCAGGCAGTCACCTGAGCCAAGGGTGACCACCCCTAGAAGGGTTGCAGAAGCCCTGCCTCACCAACCAAACAAAAGTTGAGTTTTTGTCAACACCTATCAGACCCAGCAGAGTTGGACTCTAATTTCTAATCTTTTCCTCCCCCTTTTAATTGGAAATCCTGTCGACCCAGGACTAAGTGTGGGTATGTGGCTGACCGGCCGTGCATGCTGCAGCTGGGTGACCCCTGTGATTCTCAGTGTGATCTGGGCCTGTGATATTTCCAGCTCTGCTTCTCTGTGCTGTTGCTCTGGCTCTGGACCCCTCCTCACTGAGTCTCACCTTCACATCACTCTCTAATTCAAAAATGAACTGCCAATCATGTTCTTCTAATGAAAAACCTAATCATTCTACAGCATGTGTACAAAGGATCTACTTACGACCTTCATGGGAGGGAATGGTGGGAGGGCATTGCCTGAAAACAAATGTAAGCCCAATGTGGAGGTCAGATGACTGTCCATGTGACCTTGGCAATGGGCTTGATTGTTTGGGACCCCAAAGGAACTTGGGGATAAAACTGAGTGATAGACATTCCAATGGGCCTCAACTCCAGGAAGCAAAGATGGAGTGAGTTCTTATTCTGTGGTCCAGGGTTTCTCAAAGTGTGGTTCATGTACCATGTGCATCAGAATCAGCTGGAGGTGCTTGTAAAATGCAGATTCCTAGGCCCCACACCAAATAAATTAGATCTGGGTCTCTGAGAGTTGGGGGCTTTTGTTTGTTTTTGTTTTTTGTTTTTTAAATCTACATTTTGAACAAGCTTTCCAGATGATTCTTGTGCAGGTTTGAGAAACCCTGCTGGAAACCACTACATTGCAAATGGCTCCCTTTAAGTACTCCAGCCAGTCCCACTGAGCCACAGACCAAAATCTGAGGCCAGAGATGGGGAAGTTTTGTCTTTCTGAGAATGATTATGCAGCTGGGACATGATTACACTCATCTACTGTGGGATGAGATAAAGGGGAGGGAGGGATGTAACTTGTTGTCCACTGCCTCTTCACTAGGCATCATCCTTTCAGTGGCCTTGGCTGGCATTCTTGGCATCTGTATTGTCCTGGCAGTGTCCATTTGGCTTTTCAGAAGGAAGAAGAGGTGAGCTGGTTTGGATTCATATGTCCTTTATGATTGGTCCATCTGGGAAGACAGACTTGCAGAAGGAAGAGCCCCTGTCATTTGAACCAACACAGCCTAGCAGGGCTGGTCCCACACATCCTTGCCCCAGCCTCCTTTGCAGCAGACACTGATTGTTCAAGGGTCACTGTGCTCAGATTTGGGGGGTGTACACCAATCTTGCTGCCATTGCTGATTAGCTGTGTGACCTTGGACAACAGGTTTGAGTTGGGTTTTGTCTAAACATAAGCAGCTATTCTTACTAAGACTTTTCCATCTGGTTTTCCTTCTATAAATCCAAAAAGAAAAAAATGAAGGAAAACCTCATGTCTCACATTAGTATAAGTACTCTTGGTCCATAGTTTGTCTTTTCCTAAAACATAATTTATTCTTCCTGGTATGAAAGATAAAATGGTTTCCAGGAATTATGAAGGAATAATGGGACTTCCTTCAAATTGCAGGTCTGATATTTAAAGACCAGTTGGAAAATGAAGAGGTTCCATTTTGGTTAATGCTTTATTTGGGGGCAATTCTCTCCTAAGGCGAACAGAATTGGGAAAGATCCCAAATAGTAAAATCTGATTTCTAAAATTCCCTCATTGCATATATGAGTCAGATTGTTCTCTTTCTCCCTCCCCCGATTTTTTAACAATACTTGTTTGTTCTTATTGTTCCAGTAGCAAAAAAGGTGACAACAAGGGAGTCATTTATAAACCAGCCATTAAGAAGGAGACGGAGGCCCATGCCTGAAGTCCCTGGCACTCCCAGATGTCCAAGGAAGGAACTTGTTTTGGACACCACATACTTTGGCTCTGTGAGCACTTTAAAACACCACAAGGTGTTCTTTGGAGCTCAACCTACAAACACCCCAGACCTTTTCGGGGCCTCCAATTGGGCTTGTCACTGCCTGGTGCCACTATCACCCCCATTGTGATCCATTGATGGGATGAGCTCTAGACCAGAAGGTGGGAACTTGGAACTGACTGTTCTGTGTGAGACGGCTGTGCTGTCTGGATTCTGGGTCACAAAACAAGCCACCTGCTAGTGACCTATTACTAGTTGGAAAACACTTCCTTCCGGGGTCTCACTTGGTATGCTCTCAAGTGTCCTGGAAATTCGGCTTATTCTCCCAGCTTCCAGGCTAGAATGTACACTCTCTGTTTAGGCATTGCTTTTGAAACTCAGTTTCTTTCCTTCCTCCTTTGGATTTCCTTCTGCTCAGATAAACCTTCAGTCTGACCTAACGGAAGAATTGAGACAGGAAGGATCAGGATGTCAGAAAGAAATGAAAACAAGAGATATACTGTGTGATGTAGTGGGGGAATTTTCATATCCTGTTCCTTGGGTCAGAGACACTGATTGGACCTTTATACGGCAGTCTCAAGTTCCATTTCTTGGTGGGGATGAAAGGGTAACAGAAAGAAGAGAGAAAAAAGAGGGGGAGAAGTAATGGGAAGACAGACATGGTCTGGGAGAGTTTCTGTGAAGTCAGCACTGGAATCACAAGTCACCTCCCGGCCACCATGTGAGGAGGACTGAATGTTAAGTTCAACCTACACTCCCATCAGTGAGGCAGTTGTGTTGTATACTCTACAAGTTTTATTAATAAGTGTTCCTTGAAAATGAGTTGCTTCTTGTCTCCTAGAGTAGATATAAGTTCTGAGATGATCTGCTTTTGAACCTTCAGAAAATAGGCAGAAGCAAAATGATTGTAGAAATTTGTCTCTTTTGCCCAGATATCTTTCTCCCACTTCTGTGACTCCCTTACTGCCAACTTGGAATCAGGGACTGTCTCTTCCTCTGACTTTGAAGATTTCTAATCATGCTTAGTTGAAATATAGTTTCATGCTACAAGAGCAGGAAGCTATCTGTGCAGGGGCTAGAATGGTCCTGGTATTTAAGAACCAATATTAATGGAATGTTGCTAAGATTCTGCATTGTTCTTCCTCCCCAAGTCACAAAGACTAAGAAGACAATTCTTTCCTCATTTTCCTCCCATAAAGGTGGGAGCCCTGTAATAGTCAGTTCCATGACTGAGAAGGAGCCTCAACCACTAGCCCCTGATAGCTAGTTTCCTGCTTGTAGTTCATAGGGAACTTTCTGGTTCACAGTCTCATTTTGACAGCATAGAATGTCCTCTCTTGAAGCACAAGTTTCTTTATAATATCTTCCTCATTCTACTTCTCCCTCCGACTTGAAAAATTCTTTTTGTCACTGCCATAACTTTTCATAATGACAGCAAGTCCTATGTCTTTGAGCCTGTTTTGCTAGAAAAGTTTACAAGTGACCTCACGGGGACTCAGATGTGTGTCTGCGTGTGTGTGCACGTGAGCATGTGAGACTTATGACAGCCTTGGAGCCAGGTGTGATGTCCCAACCTTGCCATTACATGCCTGCGCATTATCAAATGACAGAAAAGACAACCCTCATGACCAAGCAACATGAAATAGGTGATTTCTTGGCCTTGGTCCAAAATTGCCAATCAAAAACTAGTAAAAACCACTCCAAAGCAGCTGGATTGTCTTTCCAAAAAAAAAAAAAAAAAACAAAAAAAAAAACCCTCTGTATACATGAATGAGTTTTATGAGAGAACACAGAGATCATTGTACCTGGCACAAGGGCAGGCTGTTGAAAGGGAGACTCACTGGAAGGTGAAAATGGTGGCTTTTCTCCTTCCCTCTTCCCCGTCAGCATGGTCCAGGTACTCACCCCTCATGGCTGAGATGAAACAAAGCCAGAAAAAATGCTCCAAGAATCAATGCTGTCAACTTCTTTGCTAATCCTGCAGGACTCCTGAAGATCCAGCTTTCCTCAGATTCTTACTCATTCCACTGACACGAGCTGTCACTGCAGGAAACCAGTGCTGTCGCATGTGATGCATAGCTATCCTACACTCGCCACTTAACTCTGTTGAGTGGTGGGTGCCTGGGAGGCTCCAGTGGGTGTTGTGTTAGGCACATGACAGGTGCAGCCCACAGAAACAAGGCACAGGCTGAGGGAGTGACTGGCTTCTCCAGTCTTTCCTTTGCCTCTCACTAAAGGGGGATCTTGAGCATCTTTGATTTGCCTCTTTAGTATCATCTGGTAAAAATCTGTATGAGTTGCTTTAAATACTAGAGTTTCTAGTATTTGCTGTGCTGACTCCCCTAATCTCATTTCAAGTTCAGATCCTAAATTCCACTCCCTTGTGGGACTCTAGCAAGACCTCGTGACAGGCCTTTGGGAAGCACTGGGGTCTGTAGCACCCCTTAGTCCCTGTGCCTGGGACCATAGGCCACCGTGGTGATGGTCTGTTGAGCACTTCCATATTTATTGCCACAATGATTGTAATACAGACATATCTGTAAGTATAAGAAATGATAAATAAAATGTTTTTCACATCAGACCAACTTTTTTTTTGGCTGGGGGAGGTGCAGTTAAAAGCATTACTATTGCAAAATGCTTTGTAGCTCCCTGTTATGGTGATGAGTAACAAATGAGAACAGTCATTGTCATTGGCATCCAGGTCTTAGAATCTGGCTCCAAAGAAAAATACACAGATGGACTTAATCACTGAGTTGAATATGGAGGCCTATGTGCAGCCCCAGTTGCTTAGTCAGCAAGGCTGGGAAATCCAGAGTAACTAGAGCCAGGCCTAGGGAGAGGGCGCTGTGCAAGCTGGGGCTTGAAGACAAGTCAGATTTGAACAGATGGGTAGAAAAAAGGGGGGTATTCTGAACCAAAGGATTGAATATAGGGAATAGGTCCCATATCTCTTCTTGCTTCTGAGAGTATTTTATACAGCAGGTAGATGGCTTCTCTTAGTTACCTCTTACTTTATTTTGAATCTGTTTGCAAAATATGCTGTCACCTTCCCTCCCCCACCATATAATCTTTTATCTAAACAAGATTTCATATCCTGGTTTGCTAAAATAGACAGTCCTATGAAGGTTACAGATAAGCACCATCACTGTATGAGTTATTTAGAAAAGTCTCCAATTGTCACTTTATCGGCCCTAGGATGGATATGGGTGAACTATGCAAGAGTCATTTGCTCCAGGAGGTGATACAGCAGCTGACCCAGCTTTGAAGTAGAAACATTACAAATCCTCCAGCTTCTAATTGTCTCTTTAGCTGGAACTCAGAGATTCTCTGGTTCTACCTTTCAGCATCCTAGGTGTCATAGCCATTTGCGAGGATGATGCTAGGCAGCAGAGAGACAGTCTACTGAAAGGCAGGAGCCTTGGACTTGCTCCTATCCCAGTGGGGATGGGGTAGGGAAGGAGTAGGGAAGGCATTTGAGTACTTGCTGTAGACTGCCCACCTCCTTTGAGGGTCTTCCTTCTCTATCCACAGCCTTCCCCCATTCCTTGAATGCAACACTCTTCTGAGTTGATGTCAGGCTGGCAAGAGCCATGAGTTGGCAGAACCAACTTGGATCCTTCAGCTTGGTCATTATCTCATCTAAATGCAGCTGAAACAATCTCAAGCCCATAGCCCAAAAGAATGTGAGACACATGACATTTTAAACTTTCTAGTAGTCACACTAAAAAAGAGTAAAGAAACCAGTGACATTAATTCTAATAACATTTTAAAAATCCAATAGATTTCAAACACTATAATTCCCACATATAATTAATATTTTAATGAGTTTTAATTTTGTTGTACTAAGTTTTCAAAATCTGGTGTGTATTTTACACTTACAATACATCTCAATTCAGATGCTAAATTTTCCTTGTAAATATTTGATCTGTACTTTGATTTCATCAATTTTACTGTTGAAAAGCAAAGTTGCTCCTAACATAGTTAAAGTTTTCCAAATTACTGAATCTATTATCAGCTTTTAAATTAAAATTGATTAAAATAAAATAAATTGAGCTTCTCAGTTTCACTAACCATACTCCAAGTGCTCAATAGCCACTTGAGGCCAGTCCCCACCTTGATGAACCCTGCAGATGTGGACTGCTCAGCTCCTTTGAGATGCCCTTGAAGCCTAGGGGACTTCCACACAGAAATAAACCCTGGAGGAACATCTTGGGGTTGAGGAATGGGAATGGGAGATAGAAGACGAGGGACATCTAGGTGAAGGTGAAGACATGAAGGCAGGAAAATGAACCAAGATGAATGATTAGCAGCAGACTCTGGACTCTTTCCTTCTCTCCTCCTACCTTGTCCCCTGCTGCAGAGGGCAGCTTCTTGACCTTCCTGGCCCTGACCACTGCCTGGGGTCCAGGTGCTCAGGAGTGTCAGCCCTGGGGCATTCCAGTGCTTTTGCCAGAGTGTGGACTGCAGGCTCATGGACACCTGATTAACAGCAGAAGGACCTTTCTGTAGCACCCCGACCAGGTGCCAAAAATGTACCTCCCTCCCCTCCCTGCTCCACACCCACCTCTGGTCCCCTTGGAGCCCTGAGGTTCCTACACTGGCAAGGCATTTCTAGGCTTCTGTAGCCTGGCAGAATGAAGGGGACAGTTTCTGGCAAAGGCTGCTTTTGTAACTAGTTCTGCTGGCCCCTATGTTATGAACAGAGGACTTCCTTCAAGGTAGCAGAAGTCCCAGGGCTATTCCCAGGAGGAAACCTGATCTCTGGGGCCACCTGCTGGGAGGTGGAGGCACCATCCTCAGTCTGCACTGAGGCCACCTCTGAGTAGCCATCCAAACTGGAGATGACCTGGCAAGGACACAACACCCTCAGGCTCAGATTCAACTGTCACAGGGTGTGGGTGGAAGGTGTGAGGCCCAGACAATGCTATAGGAGTACCCCTTTCCACCCATGCCCCTTCATTACAGAATGACTTTGAGAGATAAAGGCCAAAGTACCTTGCTGTATTGAATAAGGCACCATAAAAAAGTTATCACAACCATTATGACTGTAGGTCAACAAGCAATTGGACAACGCCTCTCGTGTGGATACTCTTTACTGTTACAGTGCCCTTCACTCCATTATGCAACAACCCAGGAAAAAGCAAAGCATATTCAAAGTGGGAAACAAAGACTCTGGCTACCCAGGTCAAACTCACAGCTACTGCACCAGAATCTTTGGTGACAGGGCAAAGGCCACCTTCACAGCTCCAGTAACACAGAAACCTTCTTGTAATAGAATTCACTATGATTACCCCAATCATGCAGTAACCTCATAAAACCCCACAAGTCAGGGAAGGAACATGATCTCTACTCACATGGCCAGCTATGACCTCTCAACATTGTAAGTCAAAGTCATTATTTCTGCTTGAGTTCATGCATTTCAAATATTAACTTTTAATCACCTGCAATGAAGACAACAAACATAGGGCCCTGGGTTCAAGGGTAAATGGAGACCTCTAAAGCAATTCTGTTTTGGTGATGAGAGTCAACCAGCCTTCTCTGGAAGAAGCAAAGAATTTTCTAGTTAGTGCCTCTGCTGAAACTAGGTATCCAGCAACAGGTCCTGTGCATCTTGGTGTTTCTTCTTCCTCACCATCCAAATGCACAATCATTTGAATAGTTTTTCTGAATATGGTACATGGAGGACAGGGCAGCCACTAGCAAGCGTAGTTCAGGGGCTTATCACTCCCTCCTAACCATTGGGTGAAATCTGAATTCATCTCCCTCCTATCCTTCAAAATAATTTCTAGCTGATTTTCTCATACCTCCTCATTTAAGAGCAAAGATTTAATGAACAACTTCCATCTGCTAGGGGCAGATTAGGTGGTGGGGACCCAAGATGAGTTAGGCAGGGTCCCTATATTCAATGAGTCTGTCTCTCTAGACAAACAGAAGCCACTAACCATAATGTATAGAAGTGTGTATAGAATGCTATGCATCCATGAGCAAAAGAAGGGCTAAACAAATTGTGGTATATCCATGGAATGGAATAATTCAGCAATAAAAGGTTGCAAATTTTTATATACACTAAAATAAGGATGAATCTCAGAAAATTATGTTGGGTAAAAAAACTAGACACAATAGCACATTTCATGTTATTCTAATATTAAAATTTTAAAAAAGTGAAATTAATTTATGGCAATGGGAGTGGGAGTGGATGAAGGCTCTTGGAAGGTGGTATGATTTGACTGAAAAGGAACAGGTGGGAAACATCAGAGGGTGATTAGGGTGGGGGTGACACAGTTGAACATATTGGCCAAAACCCATCCATCCAAGCACAGATCATTTTATTGTATGTAAATTATTCCTTGAATTTAAAAAAGCATAAAGGTTTACAGTGGAGAAAACCACTTGCTTTTCTAATTCTAAATGAAGTCAGGAAAGACTTCAGACAAGACGTGACACTTAAGCAGGACCTTGAGGAGAAAAAGAACATTTTCATCTGTGTTTTTCCTTATAGAGTTTTGTTATCAGGGTAACACTGGCTCACAGAATGAACTGAGTGCCATCGCTTCCATTTTTCAGAAGAGTTTTTGTAGAATTGGTATTGTTTCTTTTTAAATGTTTGTTAGAATTCTCCAGTGAAGTCTTCTAGGAGTTTTCTTTAGAAAAATTACAGGAGATTTCTGGTTAGCCCAACGTATAAAGAGTTTAGAAGTCAGTACTCCCATCCTTACATGAAAAAATATGCAAATCAATAATTTTATTGAACCCATCAGAGAACTACCGTCTCTGGGCAAACTACCACCCTGAAATCTGGAGAGATGAGAATCATCCAGACAGCCACAATTGTAATTTTCTTACCTGGAACAGAAGCTGCTGGAGCCATAAACTAGTAAAGATTCTTCAATGTTAATTCTGACAAACCACTAGAGTTTGAGTATAGACTAGCCACAAAATGAGATATAGTGTCATTGTTGTAAAATACACCCAGGGGTTTCCCCACAACAAAGGCCTAGCTCTAAGGAAAAAAGACTTTACCAGAGCCCCATCCCACCTAGGACA
This sequence comes from Callospermophilus lateralis, assembly GCF_048772815.1. Taxonomy (NCBI): domain Eukaryota; kingdom Metazoa; phylum Chordata; class Mammalia; order Rodentia; family Sciuridae; genus Callospermophilus; species Callospermophilus lateralis. Next base: position 107,350,075 of record NC_135307.1, on the reverse strand, counting down.
AAGGGATTTGTCCCACTTCCATTCCCTTTGGTCTTCCTGTCTCATCTAACCTGACCTGGGGTGAGGGGATGATGGGGGATTGGAGGAGTGGGGGAGGTTGAGACACTTAACCTAGGGATGTCAGCCTATTGAAAAACTGATATTTTGATTTTAGGATTACAGGACATGTTCTGTCCTCCACATCTCATTGCTACACCGACAGGGTTCCAGTATATAACAGTGGATTAGAGCCCACTGAGCTGCAAGATGCAGACTTTCTCTGAAAAGAAGCATTTAGGGAAGCCCCAAGTCAAGTGGGGACATTAAAAACAAGACCAGTAGAGGGAGCCTTTGGCATATACAACTTCAGCAAACATTAACTGTAGTTCAACTGCTGCCCAGTTTATCCTAAAATTAACACTAAAGGCTTAGTCAATTTCTAATTTATAAAAGGTTATGTTATTTTCAGCAATAATTACAATGCATGTTAAGAGGCAAGAAAAATCTGAAAAGATATATGGCTATTCAGATTTTTTAATACTTGAGTGAGATTTGTGAATTTTTTTTTTTAAAAAAGGAATTTTTTGTTTGATCTTTTAAATTTATTGGCATTAAGTTGTCCATTCTATTCCTTGTTACTTAATAATATAGGATCTATAGTGATGTCTCCCTCTCAATCCTGATATCGGTGCTCTTTTTTCTCCTTATTGATCTGTTCAGTTTTATCAATGTTAACCAGACATTTAATTTTCTCTGTTGTTTCATTGCTATTTGATTTCTATTTTTATTATTTCTTCTCCTTTAGCTTTAGTTTTCTTTCACTAATTTCTTAAGGGGGAGCTTAAGTCATTGATTTTGAACATTTTTACTTATTTACTATAAGTATTCAAGGCTAAAAATCTCCCTCTTTAATCCCCTGCAAGGACTTCATTTCAGCCATTCTCCCCTACACCATTTCCCACTTCCTACCATGCCCTTCCTATCCTATTACAGCGTGTTCTCAATATGCCATTACAGTTCATATCATGAGGAGGAGAAAGAAACATCCTCATGTGACTGCAAATCCTCCTCAGGCTATCATTCTTCCACAACATCTCTGCTCTCGATGTGGCATCTCCATCTCTCTCAGTCTCTATGACCTACACTGTTTGCGTGTTTACCCTTTTTTCTACACTGAAATTGCTTTTATCAAAGTCACCAGCATGTTTTCTGTATACAACAATCAATTCTCCCTCTTCTCATTATTCAGCAGCTTTTGACATCCTTTGCTACTGGCTCTCAGCCCATCACACTCCTCTGGTTTTCTTTCTTTTTTCATCAACTTTTTCCCCCTTTACAACCCTTGCTTACAGTGCTCCAGGGCTCAGTCCTCAGCTACCACCTTTTCTTCTTGATCTATATCCACTACCCGAGTACCCCTCACCCATTCCTAAAATTTGAAGCATCTCCTGAATTCAAGGTATGCTGTATTATTCACAATTCATAGTGCATTTTCCTCAAAATAATACTGTGTGTGGTTAATTAAATGCTCTTCAAGTACCAAGATCTCCACTATCATGTTCTTCTCCATCTTTTAAAGTATCAGAGAAGTGTGCATAAGCATTAGGAGTTATTTCTGATTTTGAAGAAGCCCTAAAAGAATGAATAGCTTTACTCTTAGGTAGAAGCAGGACTTACAGTGATCCACACTTAAGTGACAAGTACCACCATAAGGAAGGACCTGACTGGAGTTGAGAGTTTATTATGGTCATCTGAGAACATATTAAATCCTCAATCCTACTTAGATTGGGATCATAAGCCAGTTGAATGGTTCTTCTATTCTGCAGTTTCAATGAGGTGAAAGTAAAATAGATACTTCTTTCCACTGAAGGTTTTTCACATTGAGGTCACAGAGAAACCTCCATTACAACAAAATGTCAAATAACAATTAAAGAGGGCCACAATTTTAATGTGGAAAGGGCCTGACACACAGGGGATGTGTGCCTCTTTCCCTGGCTTACTAGTTAAAAGAACAGAGCCCTTGGTTTTTGATGCAATCTTAGCCAGTAATATGGTCAACATAAACCTGAAGAGCCTCATTTCAATCCAGAGTGAACTGGCATCATATGACATTGAGTTTCAAGTCATCACAATACCCTACATATGCTAATGGTAAAGGCCAAGCTCCATGCTTTAGCTACAGTCTCCTCACCATGGGGAGGAAGAACAAAGGGACTCTATAGGCTACTCAGGACCACTGGGAAGAAGTAAAACTGCATTCTCCTCTTTACCTGACTCTGATCCGCAGCCATTATCACATGATGTTTTATAAATTCACTATTTTACAATTATTTAGGAGGTTTTTCAAAGTAAGATTTTAGGATCTTAGAATTATTCTCTATTTGTTTTAAGAAATCGCAAGAACTTTTCTGTATCAAAATATTTCTGAACATACAGAGATGAATTTTAAATTAAAGAACTTTAAAGAATTTTAAACTAAAGAACTTCTTTTTGAAAAAGTCTCAAGCATCTCCTGTATTCAAAGTATGATATATTATTCACAATTCATAGTGCATTTGATCAGTTATAAACAACAGACTATATAGCCATGTTTTAAATGCTCAAAACCCAAATAGAACCTGAAGGAAAGACGACTCCAAAGAAGGGAAAACATGGGAAATGAGTAGTACCAAATGATCTTTTTATTATTTACTGAAAAATACAGGTCTGCAAAGAGTCTACTGCATTGTGTATAGAATGCAAGGTTGGATGTTGCAACTGTATAGGATGGAATGTATAACTTTTATCAACTGTTACATATTTTACACACAGACAGTCCCCTACTCTTCTAAAATTTACTAGAAGTAAAACCGCTTAGTAAATAAGAAATATAAGCATTTGTAATCATAAGCAAAATGTTCTAAGCAAAGCACTTCAAAATATTTTTTTGTGACATCTACCTTGTCTACCTGGAAGTAGGACTGGTGGGTCCCAGAAAAAACTAAGTAAAAGCCAACACCCTTGAGGAATTCTTCCCAGGAAGCAGGTTGCCACCCTGGCTAGTAGGCAAAGCTTCAGTGTCACCCTGGGGCCCACACTGACTACTAAACCCTGTTTGGGGGCTGGGCTGAAGTAATTGGAAGGAGTACTAGTTACAAGGAATCTTCTGTCACAACTGCATACGTTGCATCCACTCTATAGATAAGAACACCTTGCTTGATTCGCCGGTGTGAATCTGCCACTCTCAGCAGTCATTGGAATGTGCTTGAGAAGAAAATTAACACTGGAAACAGAAATCATTTTCTATGCATTCTGCAGATGATATCAGTACTTCCTTTCAGTCATGTTTTCAAGAAGCTCAAAAGGGCCACTGCTACTATAACACCTAGGCCAGGATCAAGGCAACTGGACATCTCTGGTTATGATTACTCAAATGAAATAAAAAGTATAGCTTATATTAGAAAACAACAGAATTAGTATCAATTAATTACATGGCAATATATTTAAGCACTGCAACAATATTAAAAATTCCAAGGTCAATGTTAACTGTCCACATTTTCCTCCAAACAGAAAAATCCTGCATGGAGGAAAGCATGCAGCACCAACACCAACTCCTCTCCAGTTATTACCAGGATTCAGAAAGATCCATATAGATAACAAATGCAAAAAAAAAAAAAAAAAGGCATTTCAATACAAACATAGCAACAGAAGAAGTCTACACCTCCCTCTAGGCTTCCTTGGCAGATGGCAAAGCAGCCTGTTTGAAACAAGTGCCTGAACTGACCTTGGCAATATTCACATTCTAAGAGAAATCAGGGTTACATCATTCCCTTATTCATAGGTAACCAAAGATTATTAAATAATTTCCTGAACTAAGGCAATAGTCTGAACATAAAAAACTTCTGAGTTTTTATTAAATGAGATGATACAATAGTCCAGCTTCTTAATATTAAGTTATTGGTATACAGAGAACTTGATCAAAGCTCAAACATGAATAATATTAAAATCTCAGATTTTAGATATAGGCAAATATTTTATTAGAGTATTCACTTAAGAGCTTTATATATAATTCTGGCTGGGGATGTAGCTCAGTTGTAGAGCACTTGCCTAGCATGCATGAGGCCATGGGTTCAGTCCTCAGTACCACAAGAGAGAGACAGAAAGAGCAGAGGGAGAGAAAATGGGGAGGGAGAGAAAGAGGAAAAGGGACAGAGACCATGTTCTGCTAAGAATAAATTCCAATTCTATGGGCATCTTATTCCCCTTAACTCTGTACAGTAAAATTCACTGTTCAGTTACTAAGTCCTTGTCTCTTCTAGTCCAAGGATAATCTTGTATAAAGCTGGAAAAAAAAAAAAACTGTGAACTCCAGCAGAAAATACTAGTACTGGTGCTGTAGTTACCTTTAGGGGAATAATTACAATTACTTATTAGGCTGGTAGAAGCTCTACTCCTTTTTCATCTCTAGATTGACATACTCTAGTATTTTAAACATGGTGAGGTTTCATTGACAAAACTCTAGTCCATGAGTAAGGTTCTGGCCTCTGGAATGCTGTACAGTTTGCTCAAAATGCTGAATGCACTTCTATTTGAAACACGTTCATTATTCTTTCTCATCATGGTTCTGTCAATTCATTCATCTAGTGTGTCATATTGAACCCTTCATTGCTGTTTTTTTTTCCTTTTTATTTTTGGTGGTGGGGGGGACGTTCTTCTGCATATATAGGATTCACAGAAGTATCCTTTTAATGTATAAATTCCATTTCACACTATCAGCTCCCCAAAGACAAAAACTGGAAAAATTTCCAGTTAGTAAAATCATAATTCACTAGGATTTCCTCTCCATAAAGGAAATTTTAAAAATGTTATTTAGAAGCTGAACAAACACCTTGGATATTCTTCTAAAGAGAATGCTATATCACTGCTTTCAAAACCCAGATACCTAATAAATCTAAAGATTATATGGATATGTAATAGCAAAAAATCTGGCAGTTTAAAATACATTTTTACAATTTTATACGATACCATTTGGGTAAAGGAGCTGTTTAGTATTGTTAATGACAACCTTGTCTGCCTGGATGCTGGCTGGCTAGATTCAGCTAAAAACAGTAACAGGAGCAAATGAAAAGTGTCCAAGAACATCCTTTTGGCTTATTTTCCTTGAGCTTTTGGTCACATTTCCACCAGCTCCAGGGAAGCCTGTCCCAGGGTACAGTTCTCAGTTCTCTGTTCAACTGCTTAGGGATAAAACACGGGGCTTTACCTCACCTAATCCAGCACCGGGCACTCAGATAGTAAACACTACAGCTTTAAACTAAGAAAAGACTCAAAGACTTTGCACAATTCTTGATTTTGTACTTTCCAAGGAAATAAAAAATTAATCTTAAACTGAATTTATACTTAAAAAAATGCAGTGCCTCAAAAAAGCAAAATCTAGAATGGAAAAATTTCAGGAGAATATACCTTATTAATCTAATCTTACTTTGGCTAAATTATCATAGTAAGTCAGTGTAATTTATTACTGTATTGAGAAGCACAGTCTACCATGTTTTTCTAAGATGGTATTAGTGAAATATATGTGAATGGTTCAGAGGTGATAGCCCTTTAGCCTTTTGTGAATTCATAACATAAAAAGATGAAGGCTAACTAGAATTTGACATTCAGAAATTTACTTGCTTAGCACAAGTTGAATCAGGAGACAGTTAAATATCAGAATCTCATTTACTTAGGATATTAAGAAGTTCCCATCTGGATCCCAGTGCTTTTCAGCCTTGCCACACATCAGAATTACTTGGAAGCTTTCAAAAATTACCAAATGCTCAGGCCAATTAAATCTGGAGTGGAGAGCCCTGAATCAGTATTCCTTCTGTTTCCCAGGTGTCTCTAACATGTAGCCAGCACGCAGACCACAGAGGCATCCTTTTGAGAGACCTGTTTCTTGAAAGCCAAGCAAATGGAATTCCTATCTAGATAGCTTTGCTTTTCCAAAAATCCTCCAGAAAAGGGGATTTCTTTCTTTCTTACTCTTTTTAGAAAAAGGCACTGTTGTGCTTCCTCTAATGACACAGCCTGCTGTTGGTAGGAACTGATTGTCGGAGGTTATCTAGAGCGTTGGTGGTAAAGAAGAAAGTCCTTGTCTTGGCAGAGCAGGCAGAATTTCAGGCTTCGGCAGCTGCCTCCAGCAACAAAAAATGCCCAGATGCCCATGAACACCATGATTACGTATGCTGACACCAGATTTATTCCATAGTGAGGACTTAGGAAGGTCTGCAAAGAAAAAATAAATCAACTTGGGTAATAATACAAGCTTATTAAACATGTGGAATAACCAAAGACAGGAAAATATAGAATATTCTCAAAAGCTAGACTGTGTTTCAACAAACTACAATGCATGTCATGTGTTAAGAATCCACAAAAGCACCCAGAACCAACTAATCAAGAAAGACTTGTCTGTAGATCCTGTGCTTTGCTAGCTTCTACTGACAACCCTAGAAGATAGTTACTTGCCAAAACCTAATGGAATACTCAGTAGAAGACACATGTTATAATTTAGCCCGGGTTGGTATCCATTTCTGTGTTAATTGTCTGTTAGAATTTTCAAGAAAGTGAGGCAAGTCCAGATTAGTATTAATCCTTAGTATTTAAGAAAACATGTGAAAATTGAGTCTCTTTTACAGCTGGAAAACTGCTATTGTACAAAAGTTTATTCATTTACAAAATACTGATAGGAGCCAGGCACTGTGGTGCATGCCTATAATCCCATCAGCTCGGGAGGCTGAGACATGAGGATCTCGACTTCAAAGCCAACCACAGCAATGGCAAGGCACTAAGCAACTCAGTGAGATCTTGCTTCTAAATAAAATACAAAATAGGGCTGGAGATGTAGCTCAGTGGTTGATTTTAACCCCTGGTATGCTCCCTGACCCTGCCCCCCCCCCAAAAAAATGTTGATGGAGATGTAGTTCACTGTAAAGTAGATATTTAGCATGTACAAGATCATGGGTTCAATATCAGCCCTAAAACAAAACTAAACAACAACCACCACAACAAAAACCTCTCATGGCGTGCCAAAAGGCACTGGGTCATGCATTAGTGAAGACCAGAGTCTTCATGGTAATGGAACTTATAGACTAGCCAGCGGGGCAGGTAATGAACAAAGAAATTAATTACAAATCATGATGAATGCAAAGACAGAATAATTATAATTGTGATGATGTTAGGTATTAAGAACAGGCTTATATACTTAGGTTGGTCAAGGAAGGTCCTAAGAAAACAGCATTTAAACAAAGACATATGGGAGCAGAAGTGAGCTAACCCTCTGTAGGCCACAGGGAGGAATCAGAGAAGGAGGCAAAGAGCTGGATACCATCAATAACTGAGAAGAGTCAGTATTAATGATGGTTAGGAATGTGTAGGATCAGCAGATGAGGTCAGAGAGGAAGGCCGGGGTCAACTATGCAATGTTTTGTAAGAGCATTAATTTTGTCCTCGGTGCAATTGTGGATCATAGAGGGGATTTAGGTTGGGTCCTGAATGACTTAGATTTTTTAAACTGAAGAGAATGAGTTAAATGAGGCTATGGTGAGTGAGTGAGAGTGAGAGAGAGAGAGAGAGAGAGAGAGAGAGAGAGAGAGAGAGAGACTAGTTAGTAAGTTACTGCACTGAATGAGGAAAGTACAGGATCGTGACTTAAGATCAGGATGGTGTGATGGAGATGGAGAAGATAATATGAACAGACAGAAGTTGCTAATGGATTGAAAGTGAGGGGAAGGAAGAACCCAAGACTGACTCTCACATTTCTGGGATTTAGGTAATGGTGGTGACATTTAATCAAATGACAAAGACTTAAGGAAGACCAAACTTGAAAGAATTGGCAAAACACCAAGCTTGGAAAGATAGGTGGGAATCAAGTCCATAGAGGATACATTAAGAGTAACATCCCATGAGATTTTGAAAGGCAAATGTCAGATAAGTGGTTGTATATAGAAATATGGGGCCCAGAGGAGAGTCCTCAGCTAGAAAAAAAATGTAGAAGCATAGCCTACAGAAGGAACTTGGCCACAGCCATGATCGTGATGATGCAGGGAGCTATGGTCTCTACAAAGAGATGGTAAGAGACAGGGCTTCAAGACTGTACCCTGAAATAGTGCAACATGTATAAATTAAGAACAAGAGCCAGTGAAGGGGTCTGAGAAAGAGTAAACAGTGAGGTAAGAACAAGTCAACACAGTGTGGTAGAGCAGAAGTGAAAGAGGGAAATGAGCGGGGTGGTCAACTCTTTTTAAATGCTGCTGAGATGAAAAAAGAGCAATGTTGAAAATGAAGGTTCTTTTTGACCTCAACAGGTACAGTTTTAAAAGGATTGTTGAGCAGAAGTCTGAGTGGTAAAGAAGTGGAGACAGAATTTGTGGAGATCTGCTGTGATGATAAACAAATAGGGAAAAGGCAGTACTGAGGAGTTTTATTTAAGATATGTCTGTGTGCTGATGAGGAGGGAAAGGCTGGCCATGGAGGACAGGGGCACAACCAAGGGAGGGAGGTCCTCCAGCAGGGGACAATGGAGCAGGGCTGGAGCCCAAGTGGAGGGACTGACCTTGAAAGGTGGGAGGGACACTTCCTCTGTTGGACCAGGGTTGAGCTGGGGGTGTGGATTCCCATGTAGTCCCACCATATACACTTAAAGAAGGAGAGGATCTGACTCAGTTTGTTACCTTTAACACAAGTGCTTTCAAGTATCTCCAAGGTGCCTGCACATTCCCTTGGCTAAGGCACTTATCTTGACACATCAGCTCTGCCCAGGGAAATGCGCTGATTTTGCGGGCAGCACCTTATGCAGAAAGAATACTTTTCTCAAGAGGCATCTGTGGGCATGGCAGGCGTTGAGCATTTCTGATTATTTTTTCAGAATAACTTTATACTCAAGTCCCATAATTTAATTTATATTGTAGAAGGCTAAACTTGTTTTGCTTTTTCTTTATAGTTTATTTCTTTGAAAAACATTTTTGTCATTTAAACAATTAAAAAAAATCATGATTGTTGTAGAAAATTAGGATATACAAATGAGAAAAATAAACAAATTTTAAAACTTGAAATTCAGCATGATTAATATTTTATTTAACAGAACCCAAAAAGTGAAACCATAAAGAAAGATTGATCAAGCTAGGTGTGGTAGCACAGCCTATACAGTAGCTCAAAAAGCTGAGCCAGAAGATCACAAGTTTGAGGCCAGCTTCGGCAACTTAGGAAGACCCTGTCTCAAAATAAAAAATCAAAAGGGCTGGGGATATAGCTTGTGATAGAGTGCTTACCTAACATGTATGAGACCCCAGGTTCAATCCCCAGTACTACCAAAAAAAAAAAAAAAAAAAAAAAGGAGGGGGGAAACAAACCATGCCATAAAAGTTATTTGCAATACATACACCTGACAAAGGATTCTTTCATAGAAAATATAAGGAACTTCTAAATATATAAAAAAGGAAAAGACAATCCAAAAAATAGGCAAAAAATTTCAACAAGCACTTCAGAAAAGGATTATCCAAATGATCACTAAACTTGTTATTTTCAACCTCCTTAATCATCAGGGAAATGCAAATTAAAGTTTAATGTGGTACCACTGTGTTCCCAGCAGAATGAAAGTGAAAGTCATACCAAATGTTGGTGAGGAGGTAGAGGAACAGAAGCTTATAAGTTAATGGTAAAAGTTGATACAAATTGAGTGGTATGAACAGCTGACATATGTACACACTATGCCCCAACAAATCTACTCCTAGGAATACACCACCAAAAGTGTACACATATATCAAGGGACATTTACTGAAATGTTCATAGAAGTCTCTCTTCACAGTAGTTTAAACTGAAAATATCACAAATACCTCTCTGCTGTAGAATGGATATTATGGTGTAAAGAGCAGAATGCTGCAATGAATGAGCAATCTATAGTTATACAGTGAATATATAGCAAATTTATAATTATTAGTGCCTGCATCATGAATCTTATAAACATAATAGTAAGTAAAAGGAGTAAAGTAGAACAGCAAATATTGTATGCTTCTGTTTTCATGAAATACTAAAAGGCAGAGCCTGGCTGTGGTGGTGTAAGCCAGGATTATGGGTACCCTTGGTGGGGAAAGTGACTGGAGGCACAAAAAGGCTCCTGAGGGGTTGTAAGGTTTTGATTTTAATCTAGGTGCAAGTCACATAGTTATGTTCACTGTGAAAACTCACCAAGATGTATACTTCTGATTTGTGTATGACACAGACACACACACACACACACACACACACCTATAGTGATCTTAATATATATAGTGTGCTATATTTGTGTGTTTATATATATGTGTGTGTGTGTGTGTGTGTGTGTGTATATATATATATATATATATATATATATATATATATATATATAAAATATTTTTAGTTGTAGATGATTCAACACCTTTATTGTACTTATCTTTATGTGGTGCTGAGGATCGAACCCAGTGCTTCACACATGCTAGGCAAGTGCTCTACCACTGAGCCCCAGCCCCAGCCCTATATATGTATGTATACACACAAATATATATGTACATATACATAATATATATATATTATTTTAGTGAAACAATTACTTAAATGGTTTTTCTCTGAAATCTGTCATTCAGAGATAACTATTGTTAACATTTTGGTAAATAAACATTTGAACTCCCTGGGTTCTTTTAAAACCATTAAATATGATAACATCCACCATTAAAATTCAATCACTATTTATTGGTCACCTATGTGCCAAGGATTGATAAAAAGACTGACACAGTAAGATCCCAATCTTGATGATCAAACTCTAATTGAAGAGAGATGTAAAAACTGTATTAAATAAAGTAATTCCAGCTAAGGACAAATGTTATAAAAGAGCAGTGAATAAGATCCAGTGATAGTGCCAAGTCTGGAATGTGCAGCTTTTCCAGATGGGCTTTACAAAGAATGATCTAAGTTAGGGAGAAGACAAAGCCCTTGCAGCAGCAAGACTGATAAGAAGCTTAGGTCAAACAAAGAAGCCCTGGTTTATTCCATAGGCTTCTGCTACAGATAATGACTCTCTACACTTGGCTTCTAGGACATGTGGCTCTCCGGGGTTTCCGACTTCATCCTACCTCACTGTTTCTCCTTCTCAGTCTTCTTTATTGGCCCCTCCTCTTTTCCCCAACCACACTGCTGGAACATCATGGGGCTCAGTCCTTCAGCATCTTCTCTTTTTACTCCTACTTCTTGTAGTCATCTTTCTTAACCTCTCTCCAGACTTTTTTTGCATTCAATTGCTCACTTTGGATGTCCAATAGGCACCTCCAAAATAATGTTCCCCAAACAGAATTCCTGAATTCCCCTCTCAAACTCTCCCTTCTTAGATGATGGCAGCTTCATTGCTTCTGCTGTCGAGGCCCAAAACCTTGGAGACAACCTTGGCTCCTCCTTTTCCTCTCACATGCTTCACCTACTCTATCAGGGAATATTGCTGGCTCTATTTTCAAAAATATGTCCGAAATCTGACCATTTTTCAATTCTCCACTCTTGTCTCACCCATCATTATCACTACACATTCTGCTGTGGCCACCTGGCTTCTACAAACATGCCAAGCATGTCCTTTAGTCCTAGGACCTTTGTACTGGCTGTTCAGTCCTGGATGCTCTCTCTCAGACAGCCACACGATCAACTCCCTCATCACTACTTTGCTTTTTTTTTTTTTCCCCTCTTAAATGTCTTTTTCACTATAAAGCATACTCTGACCACCTAGTGAAGAGATGTGACATCATCACCTTGCACCCTGGATCTCTTTGTTCTACTTTTCCTTTTGTCCAAATCACCAAATACCTTCTAACACACTGTATAGTTTCTTATTTATTATATTTATTGTTTATTTATATATTTATTGTTTATCTGAGTGGATACCAGCAGATGGGTCAGATTCATAAGAACATTTGTTTTATCATGTAACTTTCTTTCTGATTATAAAAATGCTATGTTATAGAAATTTGGAACATGACAAAAAACTATAAAGAATAAAAGAACCCATAATCCCAACACCAAAATTGTTAATATTTTAATGTATTGTCTTTCTCATCCTTCTTTCCCACAAAGATTTGTCTTTACCTACTTGCCATCATATTAAGGGTATGCCATCATATTAAGGGTAAACCTGCAGCACTGAAGGGTTTTAGGTGTATGGGCCGGTGGGGGTACAATATGATGGCATTGTAGAAGGATCTAAGGGCAAAGAGCCCAGTATAAGAAAATCTGATATAAACTCTAGGTGCATGGAAAGAAGAGAAACAGGAGGCAAGCATCATCAGGAGGAAGCTTGTAACACTTCAGCTGACAGGTCAAAAGGGTCTGGACAGGCAGTGTCAGGGGTCACACTGATAATAATGACAAATTGCATTAAAAGTGAGATTCAAAGTATTACATAGTATTCTTAAATAGATCTAGTCAAGTTTTTTTTAACTTCACTTTGAAAAACTACTATAATGCCAATGAGAAGGAAGTGAAATCATTATTTTTGTTATTGATCAGAATGTGTGAACATGGTACAACCTTTATGGAGAGTATTTTAGCAATTTTTATCAAGTATTTAAAAGATCTTCATGTGATTTGACTTTATAATTCCATACCCTGGAATCTAAACTACATATGGAAAAAGTTTTATGCAGACAGATGATGAAGACAGCTTCATGATAACTATAGAGAAATAGAAATGATTAACCAGTTAAACAAATTATAATTTTTACATAATGATATAAATTTATATATTAAAGGATTTGTAATCAGGTGGAAATTGCTCCAGGTGTGTTTATTTATTGGGATTGAACTCAAGGCCTTGTGCACTCAAGGCAAGTACTCTACCAACTGACATATATCCCTTGCCCCCAGATGTGCTTTATAATATAAGTATAAAGCAAGATTATTTCAGGTTTGACTATAACCATTAAAGGAAAGACACATGGAAATAATCTTTAGTGAAATCCACCAAAAAAAAAAAAATCGTGTTTTTTTTTTTCTGGAGTAAAACTTAGATGATTCATTCATTCACTTAAATTACTTTTTTGACTCCACATTTTCTCATGAGTATGTACTTCATTTAGAGAGGAATCTACCATTTTAGATATGTGGACTTGAATTCTAAAAAATGTTATAAGTCAGTGGCAACACTCACCTGAGTAGATACCAGCAGATGGGTCAGGAGAACTATAAGAAGAATATACCACTTTTTCTTCTCACAAGCATCAAAAAATATAATGCCCCAGAACACGTGCAGCAATATGATAACCAGCGTCATGAAAGCTGAAAGACAGTCAACCATTAGTGCCCAGTCCTACCGACACCAAAGGCTGCTGAACATCCTTTCATTGTGCATAGGAATGCAAAAAAGAGAATTGTGAGTCTAAACAGCTTTTCCCCAATTAGCCTTCAGCCCTACTTAAGAAAGACCTTTTTCAATTAAAAACAGTAACTTCTGATGAGACAAATCTTCTATTACTAAGGTAGGATTTCTCTTTAGAAGTTTTCTTAAAAGGTCAATGGGAGAATAAAATAATATTAGAATTATAATTATCTAAGATTATTTTTAAGCAACTGGCACTAAATTTGATCAGTGTCCACAGATTTTCTTGGGAATACAGCTTCTGTGTATGTTATGTGTATCCTATGTTCTGGATAACATTCTTTTATTTAAAAGTAGAAAAATTTAACATATACTGCAAGTTTTAGCATTAAAAAAAGTTATATAAATTTCTTATCTGGTCACACAATAAAGAGATCATTAGCACGCACTGGAAGAAATCTAAGTCTGGCAATTCTCTTTCATACTGCTGGCTAATAAACAATCTAGCATTACCAATAAAGTGGAAAACATTCATTCTCTATTTCAACTCCAAGATCTATGCTATAAAACAGTTAGTTCTCAATCAATAGATCACCAGAACCTGAGGACTTACAAGAAGTGCAAAATACTGGAATCTACCACACACCTAATTTAGAAACAATGGTGCTAAGAGCCAATCAATTCCAGGTTAAATAGCCTTCCAGGTCATTCTGATACATGGCCAAGTTTGAGAACCACTGCTCTAGAGAAATTCTTACAAATATGCAAAGGAGATATACACACAAATATTTATACCAGCACCATTCGTAATAACAAAAAATGTTCATCATTACCTGAATGGTGTATTCACACAATGGACTACTATATGTGATCTAAATATAAATTATCTCAAGAATATAATGTTGAATGAAAAAAATCTGTATAAAAATGCATAGTTTCATTTACTTGAAAAACATTCAAGACAATATTCAAAAGACATAATTGTTGCAATTGGAGGAAAGCAAGCTATTAAATTTGGTGTGACAGTGTCATCATTTTAGTAATTATGATAAATATTTTAACTCAAGTAGGAGCAGAGCAATAGTTTTTAAAACTTTAAGACTATAGAAGACTAAACTAAAATGACATATTTTAATTCCAGAGATGACTCTGGAAAGAGAAGTTCTCCTGGAGATAGATCCTGTGATAGTGTTGAGACCATTGACAATGCCCAGGGGTTAAGGTTTTAAAGTTTCTTACATCAGAAAGGTGGTAACTGGCACAAAAGCAAACCCTGAGTTTTTAAAATAATTATTATAAAGTACTCACGCTTTAAGGGTTCCTAAAACTTAGATGTCATGAATATTGGAACCAGCCAAGTATGCTCTTATGGTCAAGTCCTACTTGGGAAATGCTCTCAGGAAAAACCTTCAGTCTATTCTGTAAAGCATTATTCTGTATGTTGTAGGCAAGTATCTTCAGTACATCATTAGCCCTCAACTTGTTTCCAAATTTTCTGTATTTTTTTAGTCCTTCTTGCTAAAAAGTCTTTGATGGGTTGACTTTGTCTCCAAAGTCCAGTACAGACATCTCAGACTAGCATTCAAGGCCCTGTACAATCTGGACCCAAATTCTGACAATATACCTCTACTAATGTAACTTCAAATACATCCTTAAAGTAGAAAACCAGAACTCTTCTTTTCTTTGACCATACTGTTTTTTTTTTTAAAGATTTATCCTCTTAGCTACATACTCTATACCTCACCAATATCCTTCCCCATTTCACCACAACCAAATCTTACTTTTATTTAAGATCCAGCTCAAATGTAATTTCTTCAGTGGATTCTTCCCTGATATATACATTTCACAAATTTAATAGTGGGTATTGAAACCAAATTTGCTTTACCACTGAGCTATAACCCCAGTCCCTTTTATTGTTTTTAAATATTTTTGAGACAGGATCTTGTTAAATTGCCCAGGGTGGCCTTGAACTTGCAATCCTCCTGCCTCAGCTTCCCAAGTTGCTGGGATTACAGGCATGTTCCATAGTGCCTGGCTTCCACTTTCTTTTTTTTTATCTGTACTCTACACATATTTAGTGAGCACTTAGATAGTCTGGCCTGAATATTATACTTAGATCTTTGGTGTCAGACAATCCCGAGTTAGAATCATGCCAGCTCCATTGTGTGTCTTTGGACAAGTTATTCAACTTCTCCATTTCCTTCATTTCTAAAGTGGGGATAATACCTCACAGAAAGCATAGTGCTTGGCAAACCACAGCTTTTCAATAAATGTTGACTACTCTGTGCTATGGTTAATGAATAAGCCAGGGTCCTTAGTGAGCCATACTACAAGGTGGGAAAGTGAAGCAAAGCAGCAAGCAATTACCACATTTATCCAAATCCCCTGAGTATTTGGCTATGTATTAAAAATGCATTCTTAAGATTTTTTTCCCTCTCACTTTATATTACTCTTACATTTATTTTCTTCCTGTCCTCTTCCATTTTCTGCATAGGTATTTATTCAGTGCTCAGTATGGGACAGGTCTATGCTAAGCACTGCATCTTCCACAAAACAGTTTCTAGGAGCCTTGCCCCATCTTTCAGCTTACTGTTTTATTAGCATAATATCTAAAGGAAATCTCTCACATATCAAAATATTATACATTTCTACCTGACTACTTATTTAATAACCACCACTGGTTTCTGACTGGCTTTGATGGGTCATCGTGAGCCCTTACCATCACAAGGTACTATGGCAGAATACTGAGAGTTATTGTTTATTCCCTCTGCAACTGTTAAGAGATCCAACAGACACTAAGACCTGGGTATTTGAACTACCCTGCCACATTCAGGTAGCTATAACTGCATATATGCTATTTTGATACTTCCATTAGCAAATGGAATTTATTTCAACTAGAAATGAAGGTTTTCTAGCAGCAAACCTCTCTAGAGAACCTCCTAATTTTTAAGTCTTTCTCATTAAAGTCCTAAAAGTCCTTTAATGATTAGCCCTAATATTTGCTTTGTTCCAATATTTTTCTTAGAAAAAAAACCTTCTCCAAATATAAGAATACCAAAGTTAGCTAACAGATTAATAAAAGGTGCTTCCAGAATTTCCAATATTTTGGAATATCCATAAAGCTGAACAATTTTAGCAAGTACTGTACCTCTGTTTGTGACAACTGTAGCTTTTTAGTTTGACAATGGATTTTTTCTTCTAATAATCTTCTAAGGCTAAATCTCTAGGCAAACAATGTTTCAATCTAGACCTTTTTTTTTTTTTTTGATACTAGGAATTTAATCCAGGGGCACTTTACCACTGAGCTATATCCCAGTCTTTTTAAAAACTTATTTACTAATTTATTAAGGTACTGGGGATTGAACCCAGAAGTGCTTTACCACTGAGTGACATCCCTAGCCCTTTTCATTTTTTAAGACAGGATCTAAGTTGTTTAGGGCCTAAGTTGCCAAGGCTGGCCTCGAACTTTCAATACTCCTGCCTCAACCTCTGGAGTCACTGGGATTATAGGCATGCGCCACCACACCTGGCTCGATCTAACCTATGTTAAAACAAAAAGTTTCACTCTTATCTTTAAGAGGTAACATTTAGTATTGCCTCTTTTACTAACTTCTTTAATGAATAAACCCCAAATATTCCAGTACCATGTCCTTCTCTCATTCCTGATATAAACTTTTCTGTCCCTATGAAAACAATGGCCTAAGATAGCAACTAATGCTAACTCTGGATTCCTGAGAGAACATAAACTGCTGTAATCTGTAATCTAGGTCTCCCTTAATCACCTCAGTGTGTTTCTGACTACGTTAGAGAGACATAAGGGCTGCTTATGGGTGGTGGCAGCAACAGAGACTTCTCAAAACCCAGCACTTGGCCCTTGCTGCCTATAGGCAGGCTGTGAATACCAAAGGGCTTTTGGCTTCTTTTCTAAGGGTCTGAGGTTTCTGGGTTCTATGAAGTGGGAGCCTGCCCTCTACTCCTCCAGGTTATAGGAACCCTCTGGATTTGAGAGAGATCTCCAGTCAAGTGTAAGCAGGAGTCAGGTCCCAGATATTATTCAGTATTAAAGTTCTTCAGTATTAAATTTATTATCCATGTTTTGAGCAACTAATAAAAAAATTATTATCCATTATTTTAAAAAATACATGTTAAAACCATCTCATATTATATGGCAGTAAGCAAGTTATGGTACTGTCCCTTAATACCAAAAAGGTTATAAGCAAGATGTCCCAAAAGCAACTTAAATGACTGCAGGTGTTTAAAACAGAACTCATCATTTCATATTTATGAAAACATTCCTGAGGCATGTTTATGAGCTGAATGGACTACCAAGGATATAATGTTATGTTTAAAGCCCCCCTAGCAATACTGAAGAATGTTGAAATAAATACTCTTCCCAAATTAACCCATCAATGTGATAGCGTGAACACTGGGAGGCCTCTTATTAGTCATGTAATCCAGTCCCCTCACATATGGAAAAAAAATCAGTCCCACAGGGTCCACTTTGAATGCTTCCAATTTAGGAGCTTACTTCATTAAATAGCTACTGTGGTAAATGTTCTCAAATCTGCCTTCCTCTAACTCAATAATTCTCAGCTAGGGTGATTATGACCCCAGAGGACATTTGGTAATGTCAGTAAACACTTTTACTCGTCACATCTGGAAATGGTATTGTCACATTTTTTTCTGTTATCTAGTGGATAGAAGCCAAGGATGCTGTTAAAAGCCCTACACTATGCAAAAGACAGTTCCCCAGTAAAAAATTATCTGGCCTCAAATGTCAATAGTATTGTAGTTGAGAATCTGCTCTAACTCCTGCTTTTTAATCATAGGAAGGCTTTTTGAAGAAATACGACTCTTTTTTTTCCATATGAGGCACATTAAAAAAATAATTGAAATTCCCTACATTAGTCAGCTACTGCCACAAAAAATGCACTAAGAAACCACACCAAGCCAAGTGTGTGGTGGTGCAAATCTGTAATCCCAGCAGCTTGGAAGGCTGAGGCAGGAAGATCATGAGTTCAAAGCCAGCCCTAGCAACTTAGTGAGGCCCTAAGTAACTTAGTGAGACCCTGTCTCAAATATTTAAAAGGGCTGAGGAGGTGACTCAATGGTTAAGAACCTTGAGTTCAATCCTGGTACCAATGAAAAGAAAGAAATCATGCCAAGCTCATTGGCTAGAGCTGCAATTAGGAGCATGGGGTCAAGGCAGTGCTTATGACCATCAAGGGTACACCTCCCCAATGGGGGACCCACTCAGGCAGCAAGCAGTGATTGTGGGCTCTCAGGATTCTATTACTTTCTATTAATGCTTCATTGACTTCATGAAGTAAATTAGAACCTTTTAACCTTATTGCTGGTCTAGAGTAGTTTCAATACCATGAGATTTACCTTTTCTTTAAATGCCTGCTCCAAATTGGCTCTCAAGTCTATCTATTCCTGGTGCTATTTATAAAGCAAAAACAATCCTATAAAAACTTGGGTGAAGATTTAAATGAAACTGGATATAACTTCTGCAGCTGGATTGCATATGGGTTATGATAAAAAGGAAGAATCAGGAATGAGTCCAATAAAACAAATTGACCTAAGCAACTAGTAGAGATTACATCAATGAGATGAGGAAGAATTCAGGGGTGTACCACATTAAAGTTGTTCAGACATCTTGGCCTCCCAGATTTCTGGTGAAAAATCAGCAGGATTTCAAATGGTTCCACAGAATGTAAAGAGAAAGTTCCACTAGAGAGGGAAAAGCAGCATATCATCTGAAACAATGGATTTCAGTCTCAAGAAAAATATTCACATGCAAGTCTTCTATGAGAACTTTAGAACCATAAAAAAGGTGATAAAATCCAATCACTCTACCTCTTAAAGTCAATTAATTCCTCAAAAGAATAGCCAAGATTTCCAAATATTTACCCATGTGAGAAAAGTCTGGTTCTTGGAAATTTGGCTAAATCTTATTCCAGGATGTTGGAAAAGATGAGTACAGAGTACACCAATGAAATATGTTACATGTGAACAATTGCCCCAGATGTTATGCAATGCAGTGGCCTTGATGTGAACATTTTGACTCACAGCAGAGCTAAGGAGAGGTAGAGGAGTGAACTGGTACATTGGTCCCAGGAATGAAGGGCATCCTTCATGAGAAGTGGGCATGGAACAGGTCAGGAAATTATGGGATTCCCAGCACATAGCTTTTTATCATAGCCATGGAGCTATGTGGAATCAAGCTGAGGTTGCTGAGGAAGGCTATATGAAGCAATAATGGGAAAAATAAAGGCTCTTTTTTCCCACTTTGAAATGATTAACACTGGATTTAGAAGACAAAAAATACATTCTTATGGGGCTAAATGAATATACCATTCTGGATGATTTTCCAAATCTGACTTTTGTCCAATGCAAGCCATATTTACAGGGTAATCTCTTATTCATCACTGGCTATGAAAAAAATTCTCTTTGGAATTCAGTGAAGAAAAAGAAACAAAACCTCAAAATACCAAAAATTAAGGGCAGCATTGGATGAAAATAATAAGAACCATTTCACACATAGAGAAGAAATAAGGTCTATGGAGAATGGAGAAGTGGAGGCATTTGACTAACTTAGATAGCAGAGATCTGTCACTCATCCCTATGAGGAAAGAGACATCAGCATCTCACAAGGTAACCTGGATTATATCTACAAGGGCCATCAAGTATTACAGCTACAACCCAGGCCATTCTTTCTGCCAAAGATGGTGAAGCAACACAGATATGCTTATTTACACACTGAACGAGACTGATGCCCATGATGTGCACACTTTATAAAGTATCACAGGCTACTAGAGTCTACAATAGGCCTAGGTGGTAACTGGGCTATGCACACACCTATTGTTACTCCTATGACAAGTATTTTCCCGTTATGTATGGCCAAATGTTAAGTTCCATTTAACCTTGAACATGCACCTTTAAGGGATTCCCCAAAGATGGAGGAGTTGAAAAGGGGATGAAGTGGATTTAGTAGACCAGTAAAACTAGATTGTGAACTGGGATTCATGGAGAGTTAATATGTTTACTGTATAACTAAATCCAAAAAATCAGTTAATTAGGAAAGAGTGGAACCAAGAAAGTAAACTGAGACCTAATCACCCTAAGTGTGCTTCAGAGAGTGGTAAAAGCACCCCTGGGTTCAATCCCCAGTACCAAAAATGTCATCAATAAAAAATGTGAATGAATAAAAAAAGGAACTCACCAGGTTTACTAACTGTGACTGTGCTTTGGCAAATGAAGGCAGGACTCAGCTGGCAGCTCTGCTGCAGACTGCTGGATTGGGCTCCTCACTGCAGGATGTACTCAGGTCTGCTCTATGTGTGTTCATTCAGGGGTCCATGCTAAGTGGACATTAACTATCAAAGGCATGTTCTCATGGAATGTGACCCATGTCCAAGAACTCAGGTCCAACCATGCAAGAACTTTTTAATGCTCTTACTTAATATTCATTGATTGACCAATTCAAGGCATGTGACTCAAAATCAAGGGGCAAAAAAGTACATTTTGGCCACTATGAAGCCATGCAAGTATGTGGGTGCATAATTTGATCACAAGAAATGACAAACTGAAGGAAAAACTTGATCTCCAACAATCCTCTTAATTCCTTTTTTTCAATTACACTTCATTGGACAGTTTCTAGGATCTTTCAGCATGCTGACCCTATTCTTCCATGTGAATTTTAGTACTTCAGCATTCCTGTTAAATCACAATGATTACAAGTGAATACAATACTCCACATGTGGTCTTACCAGTACTGATTTTGCCCAGTGAAAAGTTTTAGTGGCAAAAAAGTTTTAAAATATATCTAGACAAGAACACTGTTCAGAAAATACGAAAGAAATGAAATGGTTTGGGAAGTTTAAAAACATCAGCTGTCCTTTTAAACTGAGTAATAAATTAAACATTTTTTTCCCTTCTAAAGTACAAGGGAGGTAATTCAGAGTAATATTCAAGAAATTATCCTCTAAATTCTGTTTTCTAATCTCAGGAACCAAATTTTCTACCTTGATAACATTCTTAGGCCACTTTGGAGTTTATAAAGCCCTTAAATATTAATTTAATTCTTAACAATTCTGAACTTGGCATTACTTTTGCCTTTCCTGAAAGATACTTCCTTTACCTAGTGAACAATGTCTTTCTCACTGCCAGGCCTAAAGGGAAGAGGCCTCTTCCCTCTGCCTGGAACATCCTTCCTGCACAACCCCCTTCCTTTACCTGCCTAGTTACCATTATCTTTAAGTAAATCTCAACTGCATGGCAGTCCATAAGCTGTGCCTAGCTTTCATTTTTCAGTAAATATTTATTGAGTGCCATCTAGAAACAAAGGACTCTACAAGGTGCTGGGGATATAGCAGTGAACATAACAGTATAATCCTTGTGCTTACATGGCTTAGCACCCAACTGGAGAGAGAGACATTAAACAAATAATTACACCACTAGCCAATTAATCACAACAGTGGTAAAAGGGATAAAGGCAAAGTACTATACTATACTATCTCTTCCTTATTGCAGCATTTATTATGCTTTATTGTAATTAGCTATTTGTCTCTATTCACCAATATGGAAGAAAGGTATGACTATCAACTATATTTTCATAGCTTGGTATAACTCCTACTAAATACAAATACCAAATAAATATTTATGGAGTAAATAATCAGATGGACTTGCTCCAATTGCTAAATTAATGAGCTAGGAAAAGACTTGAATTTGGGATTCTGATTCCAATACTTCCATCTCTATACAGCATTTCCAAGAAATTACAATATTCTAATAATTCAATGCTAGCTTACTACATAACTATAAAAGAAAAAGACTTAACTCATACATATTATATATAAACTATGCCTGTCTGTATAACAAAAACCTATGTATATACAGGTTTTATATAATGTGTATCATATTAATATACACTAATATAGATATACTAATGACCTCATATTCCTATTTGTTTTGACTATTAGGCATTTATAATGGAATATGTTAAAAATATAAATTTGCAAATTTAACTGCAAAATTAAAAATGAGCTTGTGTCTAAATAAATGGTAATAACAGTAATTGCAAATAATATACAACAAAAATACAAATATACATATAATTTGGGGTTATGGTTAAATAAAAATCAATTTCTTAAATGTATAATTCAAAGTTAATGCTTCAGAGAATAACAATAAGAAATGCACTTATTATAAAATAATGGCTATTCTTTCCTTCCGTAGGTCATATTCACAACATGGCCAGTCTATTATCCAAACCTGGCTAAAGACATTATCTTATTGAATATTGAATTTTTCTTTGAGTTCACAGAAATTATAAATACAACAACAGTGGGAAAAGGGCAAACGTGCTAGTAAATCTTTTCTTACATTCTTCCAAAAGAATAATTTTAAGTTGGACTTTTGAAAACTGACTAGTTCATTGAAGGGAATTAGCACCATCTAGTGAAAGAAACTGGTAAAATTTGAAAATGAAAAAATAGTTTCTGTAAGCAAGGTAATGAAGCTGTGTAAAAAATTCATAAAACTAGACTTTTATTAATTTATACTGAACTTTAATAGACACCAGGTATTAATATTACATTTGTATAAATATAACCCTCAGCATAATCATTTAAAAATTTTCTAGAAATATTCCTGTTATCAAATATTTACAAGAAAGATAATTTGCTATGTTGAAGGTGCCATTAAATAAGTACGATTTATTAACACACTTCCTGGTCCTCTAACTTGCAATCAGAGTTAAAGATCCTTCACTTTATTCTACAGATGTTGGAAAGTCAAAAACTTCTGAAACTGGGCAAATTAGTTTGGTGACTGCATATAGGATGAATTCACATGAAAATGTGTGTAAAGGGAAGACTAACCAGTTTCGGGTTGATGGCATTAATCTAGAGAGGAGATTACAAAGTCTGAACTGAAATGAAAACAAAGGGTCTAGGGAGAGTGGTGAAAGTTTACACTGGGTTTGGGTGTCATGACAATTTGAAGAATGTTTCTTTTGTAGCAATTTTTAAAAAAATTTGGTCATACCTCTTTATGTCTTTTTAACATCATCTTAAACATTTTTTATTTTTTTTTTGCCTTATTCTCCCTACTAGAGGACAAGAGGGGAGCTTTTGCATAGAGGTTAATGATGGAATTAAAATAATGTGTGAGGGTCACTTATTTTAATTGTATAACTGCTGTAGAGATAACTAAAAACACAGTGGAGTTTTCCCCTCTATCTTTAAAAGTCTTCATGCAGAACTTAGGAGAAATCTTAATTATGCATATTAGTAACTCAAATCTGCAATTGTTGCATCATGATGAAAATTTTTAGCTAGTGATTGAAAAGAAATTTGAGTTAGTCCTTTTATACTGCATCTTTGGATAAAAATATCAATTCATTGGTTATTCTTTCCTCTTAATTTCAAGATTAAATTATACTGCCTATCTCCCAAATGCACTAAGATGTAAATTAAGTAAAGATTAGGACTTATATAATATAAAATTACAAATACCAAAAAGAACATATAGCCTATGCAAATTAACTTCTAATAAATACTTCAACCATACAGTAACATTGTTAGTATAACAAAATAAAATTACTTTTTATACAAGCTAAATTTCACTTAAAATCCTAAAACACTAACCAAAATTTTTATTTTCCTAGGTTCTTCACTTTATATTCTTTCTAAGAGTATTTTGCCTTGGTATTACATAAATTTCCATTCACTTGAATTCCTAAGCCTGCGAACTCCACTGAGGATGATCATTTACACTAAAAGGCTGACCATTCACAGCTATCAGATACATACCTGAATTAAGGAAAAACTGAGGAGAATCTCCATGAATGCCCACAATACCTGGCCCCAAGGAGTCAGACAGGGTATTCACAAAGGAAAACACTCCACTCATGATTCCAAAGCCCAAGCCAGAAACTAAAAAGGAAGAAAAACACCGTTAAACCCTTTTCTTGCTATGATTTCTATTCAAATAAAAATTCTAAGAACTAGGGAATACTATTTTGCTGGAGGGAAAATGGTACATATGCTGTTGTTGAAGCAGTGGCCAGCCAGCTCTGGAAAGGCATGTGCTTGCTTACATGATGAACAAAGAGAAATGGTAAGAGAAAGGGAAATGAACAGTGGGATGCAGCAGAGAAATGAAAAAAAAGGATAGAAAAAGATCTAGAAACACAGAAGAAATAGATGAGGCAGAGGAGGATATGATGCTAAAGTTCTGGCTTTGGTTTATGGTAACAGAATCTATAGAGTTAAATTTGATGGCTTAGAACCAGAATTGAACTTGAAGGGTGACTGTGCATGTAAGGCTTGATCCTGGGCTCAATTTAGAGACCTAAGCCCAATCTAAAAACATAATTCTGTAAGAATAATATGCAAAGATATGCCTAAAAAAAGATATGCCTGAATTAATATAAAGAGTCCTCCTAGTGCAGCTAAAGTCATGGTAAACAGGGAAAGTGAAAGCTACATCACTATGAAATTGTTGGTTAACTAGAATATAGTATATACGTTAAAAACCTTTCAAACTTGATTAATATTTAATGAACATACAGAAAAAGGTCACCAGTAATCACTTCCCTTCACATAAGGAACCAGGAAAGTTGTAAAAAAAAACAAACAATATATGCCAATAAGTCAAGATAGTAATAAAATACTGCTTGAAATCTATTAAAGATACAAAAGATAAGATGAAGGTAGTGGGGTTCTTTTTGAACCGGGGATTGGACCCAGGGGTGCTTAACCACTCAGTCACATGTATTTTATTTAGAGACAGGGTCTCGATGAGTTGCTTAGGGCTTCACTAAGTTGTGAGGCTAGCTTTGAACTCATGAACCTCTTGCCTCAGCCTCCTGAGCTGCGGAGATTACAGGTGGCATGTGCCTCTGTGCCCTGCAAGATAAAGAAAGTTTTCAAGCCAATTCTGATTTTTTTTTTTCTTAATGACACGGCATGGTTCTAACTTACCATAGGCCAGCAATCGCATGGAGGGTGCACTCTCATCTGGGTTTATGCTCTTCAAACCCTCACTGGCTTTTCTATAATAAAACCATACATATACATTTTTAAAAAAAGAAGAAAAAGCAGTATGTCAGGAAAGTACACAATACACTTCAAATCCAGATACTTCAAACCCAGATACTTCCTAAGACTCTGATCAGGTTATATTCTAAATCTAGAATCCATTCAAACAAAACCCAGTACATTTTCAATTAAGTAAAATCAGCTGCAATTTCTAACTTTTGCCTTTTTTCTAAATGCTTCCATAAAAAAGAAAAACATAGGTAAATAAGTCATGAAGGAATTAATTTAATAAGAAAAACAGTAACACCATATTTCTAAGCTCAATAAATATCTCAATATCCATGGAATTTACCACTCTGAACTTTTTTTCTTTTCCCAAAGCACAGTCTTCATTTCCGTTTTATCTTTTATTAGGGCCACACTTACTGCCTCCTTCCCTTCTGTCTTGCACTCTGTAGAACCAAAACTTTTCTCCTTTTTCTTCCTTATCCTCCTCTATTCTCTCCTCCCTCCCCCCCCCCCCTCTCTCTCTGCTGGGGATTGAACCCAAGATCTCACATATGCTAAGCACATGCTATACCAGTGAGCCACACCCTCAGGCCCCAGGCAATAATTTCTTAAAGAAGCTGCCTCTACCAATGGTTGATTATCACTAGTCCTCCTTACTCTTAAATCCTATAATACTGATGATCTGAACTCTCATAGGGGTACTTAATTATATCTGATTCTAAAATATTTTACATGTATATTTTATATCTCCAATAGACTTCAGGAAAGAAAACAGCCTAATACTTTTATTATATCCTGTAGAATGAAATGTTACAGGAATAAGAGGTAAATAAATATTTGAATGAAAGGATAGAATACTGTTCAACAAGAAATGATCTTCAGAGTGATCATATGCTTCCTTTATAGCCAATCCACAAACACATCATTGAGCCTCCACTTTCCACCTGATATGTACAGAATGCTAGATGTGGCTGGTCAGTTCCACTACAGGCACTATTGCTACTCCTTTTTGGCCAGGAACTATGCAACAGTGTAAGATTCTGACTCAAAGAATATTTAAATTATATTTACTGAAACATATGTTTACTAAAGCAATAATGGAAACAAAACATTTTTGACTCATTTGTCAGCAAGTGTTGAAACAAAAAGGAGAGAGATGAACTCTAAAAACACAAAACTAACCAGAACATTCTTACTTTCTTGCATTGTGTTAATTTAAATTTCAAGGTATGTAAATTCATTATAGACTACATTAAGGCAATGCAGAATTCAGCCAAAATACTAATATGCATATGAAAAGTGTTCTTTGCTTTTCTGGACTCAAAAGAATAAGCCAGAAATTTAAGTGACAGTTTTCCTATTTCTTTGAAGCAGTAACCAACTAAATTATCCAATTTTCCTAAATAAAATAAACTTACTTATTATAGGGATCCTGATAATTCTAAATTATCCAATTTTCCTAAATAAAATAAACTAACTAAAGCTTATGAGTCATATGTATTAGTAATGATCTCCTTCAACAAAGTTATCAATAAAGTAAAATGAATAAATTTTGTAGAATTTGTTTTATAAAATGATTCAGGAATAAAAAAATATTTTTACTATTTGGTATGGCAAAGTACCGCTATCACAAATACATGAAATATATAAGTTCAAAAGTTTAGTAAACTTCCTCAGTCTATCTTACAGGAGTGTTTGAGAGGGAATGTTTTGGCACTAATAGTTCTCAGTGTTAACAGTAGGAAGTGAAAAAGCACAAAACATGATCAGTTTCCATGTTCCTGACGCACAGAACACATGACTGTTGATGCAAGTAGTAGTGTTTTCAATTTAACATTTTACGGAAGTGAAAAATTCTTTGTTTGAATTTATTATTGTATTTCCAAGAATGGAAAAAAGATCCCATTTTTAAAAATATAAACTTTGAAAAATTACTGGTAAACCATACTCTTTTTGTTTGTTCTATTTTCAAATGTATATATAATAGAGGTATGCATCAAGGACTATGCACACAAATTAAATACACCATTTTAGAAATTAAAAAAAAATAGACTGATGCCTCTTAAAGAAAACTGTAGCAGAGCTATGGGTATAGTCAGCAGTAGAGCACAAAGACCTGGATTCAGTAACTACCAAAAAACAAACAGTGGTACATGCTTATAATTCCAGTACTTGGTAAGCTGAGGCAGGAGGATCACAAGTTTGAAGTCAGCCTCAGCAACTTAGCAAGGCCCTCAGCAATGTAATGAGACCCCATGTAAAAATGTAAAAAGAGCTGAGGATGTATGTAGCTCAATGGTAGAGCATGCCTGGGTTCAATCCCCAGAGAACCAGCAACAAAAACAAACACCAGCATGAACTCTTCACAATTTAATCCTGGCACCAAATTCAGGGAGCAAAATTTAACTGAAGCACTCCTTCAAACTTAAAAAGTTCAAAACCTACTTTGGCACTGGAGAGCATTAAACAAAATATTCATTAAACCAAAGACCCTGTATTTGAATGTAGTAAAGAATAGAAGAGAGCAATTTAAAAGTATCCATGTAAGTGTTAGTTATCATTAAAGTGTCACAAAATTCTCAAATTTGTTTTAACTCAACTACATAACATCCAACATTTCTAGAAATTTCTAGGAAATTTTTGTAGAATATTTCAAAGGTTTATTAAAGATCCATTTTGGCAAATGCAAACAAAAGCACCTGTTGACATGTTTGTTCTACCACCTTTTTGGAAAATTTCCACAGGTCCTTTTACAGGAGTACATGTGGTTTCCTGAAGAGCCAATGGTGATGTTGACAGGAAAAACAAGTGCAATGTGAAGCTGAGTTGAGAACACAGTGCCCAGGCAAGCACACTACTTACACCACACTGCAGAATACTATGCTAGGTTCCGAGTATGGGTAAAAATCAAGCACTGACCAAAAGGGGCATGTCCACTGACAAAAAAATAAACTTGGAAGCCACAACCATGTCTTCTGAGATCCACATGAAGAAATGAGGAATGTTTAGTCTTGAAAGGGACATGATGACAATCATGTGGCAAAGATTTCATTTATTTGGTGAGTAGGGCAGAGGTCAGAAGGAGAGAGATTTTGATTACCTCAGTAATATTCTACAGTAAAAATTAAAATCATAGCACAGTAGTAATAGATATATGCCAGAAACATTCAACCACTGCCAGATGTTTATCCATTAGTATTCCTGTGAAAATTAATTTTTTTTTCTTTCTTTTTGAGACACGGTCTAACTATGTTGTTCAGGCTGGCCTTGATCTGCTGGGCTCAAGCAATTTTCCTAATTCAGCCTCACCTCCTGAGTAGCTGGAGCTACAGACACACACCACCACATATAGCTTTAAATGTTACTTTTGATATTTATTTATTGCTCTCCAACATTTCCAGGGACTAATGGGAATTTCATATTTAAACCTTTTCTAAGAAAAGGCTTCCTAGTTTTCAATTTGTAATTTAAAGTGTTTCAGTATGAAAAGGAAATTCAATATCTAAAAGTAAAAAGTTAAAAATACAGAAGGCCTAGCATATTAACAAGAACAAATGGGCTGGGGATGTGGCTCAAGTGGTAGCGCGCTCGCCTGGCATACATGCGGCCCGGGTTCGATCCTCAGCACCACATACAAACAAAGATGTTGTATTCACCGATAACTAAAATAAAATAAATATTAAAAAAAATTCTCTCTCTCTCTCTCTCACACTCTCACTCTCTCTTTAAAAAAAAAAAAAGAACAAATTACTAGAAGCCTATTAAAAGAGATGTTAAAGTTCAGTCTGGGTTGTATCTATGAAATTCATGGACAGCTGTAATTACCTCATTTGCAGAAATGGATACAAATGGCACATTTATTATTCTACCAAGTCTTACTATGTAACCAGGGCCAATCTCATGACTGCCTGAAAGAAAATATCATTCCAAGTTTAAGTTGTGTTTCAAATCAGAAGTTTCATATGAGGTCCTCATGGGTACCACAGATGACATACTCTGTGGCCCAAAAGAGGGAACTTGTGCCCAAGTTTATTTTTTTCCAAACATTTTTATTTTATAGATTTGAAACTATAGAAAATACCATAAAACAAACCACTGCTGTGCCATAATATATTCAAAACAATGGAAGGCATAATCTCCTTAAGAATTATCTTAGATGGTCGGAAAGAACACATAAATTCCAAGTTGGAAAGAACATATAAATTCCAAGTTGGAAGCATTTTTGTTGTTTCAATGACTATTTCCCTAGGTTGCTTTTCTCCATGTTACTTCTTCTAATATACAATGTATTTTCTTGTTCATTTCTTGGCCCTTATCCTCTTGTGATAAATTCCATGAAGTCAGAAGGTTTTTTTAGTCATTGATGTATCCCCAGTGCCTTGCATTGGCATTGACACTGTCTGGCATCGAATATATTCTCAAGAATAATTTTTTGGAAGGCAGGCACAGTGGTGCACACCTATAATCCCACAGAGGCTGAGGCAGGAAGAACACAAGTTTATGGCCAGTCTCAGCAACTTAGGGAGACCATACCTTTAAAAAAAAGATTAAAAGGGCTGGGGATGTAGCTCCATGGTAAAGTGCCCCTGGGTTCAATCCCAAGTACCCTTAAAATAAATAAATAAATAAATAAACAAGGCTGGGGATGTCGCTCAATGGTAAGTGCCCTTGGGTTCAATCTCCAGTAAAAAAAAAAAAAGAAAGAAAGAAAGAAAAAAAAGCAAAAGAGAAAAAGGAAGAAAGGAATCTGCACAAGTTAAAGAAGACTCAATATTTTCAGGCTGGAAATATCAATCCCTTCATTTAGAACTATGTAGTAAAGTACGGATCCTCAAATACTATAGGATTATTAATGTTTCACATTACCAAATCATAATTCAAATCTATCTAGGGGAAAATGATACAGCAAACAACTTACTTTAAAAGTCTGTAATAAGCAAATCGGAACATTTCTTGGATAATGACTGAAACCAACACTCCGAAGATTAGCACATATTTCTGTGTTGGTCCATCTTTGTTCTCAGTAATGTGGCTTGCTATGAACCATAAAAGGGATGAAAGGAGAAGAGACACCAACCAGAAGAAAGCTCTGAAAATCAGAAAAAACAAAAATTATAAAGTAAACATAAGGATTAATAATGATTTTAAATGGGGACCAGGAGCCTGACTGGGAAGGAATAGATATCCTGAATTTTAAAGAAGAAATCCGCATAAAGCGGTACTCTGGATCAATTGTTCTTAATGGTGCATCCTCTGTGGTGAGACAAACATGTGATCTAAGAGGAAAGTGAGGTTTACCCAACAATTACTTGTTTCAGTGACCCTATTATGTGCAAGTGCATCTGCAAACTCTACCTACCAAAGACTCCCTGACAGGAACCCTTGTTACTCTCTTTTCTTCCTAATGCTCTGCTCATTGATGTGTCAAAACCACAAAACATACAACTTTGTGACGATTGCAATTTTCATATCCTTCAAATCTGCCAGAAATTAAGGACTCAATGTTCAGATATCCGCAAAGATGTGTTTTCCAGAGAGGGAAAAAAAGTCTACACTCTATTAATAGAGTGATTGGTGAAAATCCAGAGGGTGAAAATCTAGATCAGTTATTTCCAAGCTTGGTTCTTACAACACTCGTGGGGATTTTAATGATCACAGTGAGCTTTACAAACGGGTTAACCCAAATCTCTTGTTTTAAAAACTACACGTGTGATATAGCACTTTCAGTACAGTTGCAGGAGGCAATTGTAAATAAAATAATCATTGGCTTTGCCAGTAAGATTTGTAGGGGAAGGCAGACGTGGCATGAACCAATGAGAGCGGTCAGGCAGGTGAAAAATGAGATTATGACCACGTTCACCACCAGAGTTCGGTATTTACCAAGCTCCCAAAAGGAGATGCATGATCAGGTGCTCCTGTGTTTTCATAAATTTCCACCCTTTGGCTGCACACACACCTGAATCACCTAGGGAGCTTTAGGGGGAAAAAAAAAAAAAAAGCCTGAGCTCGAATCCCACACCTTAGACATTCTGGTTCAGTGGATCTAAGGTCGGGAGTGGGCATCCGTATATTTTAAAGTCCCCAGGTGTCTCTAGTTGCTGAAGGGCGAGAACTACTGTGCTAGGCAGTAAAGGCTATTTAACCATCAGTGATTACAGATGCCTTTGAGAATTTGAGAAAATTAGAGACTACCTCTCCAGAAAAATTAAGGTGCCTATAGGAACTTATCCAAAATTTCTTCTCTCATAATTTTAGTGGCTTCATAGCCCACTAAGGCCCACCCACGGATTTGCGATGCCTGCCATGCATCAGGGGGTTCTGAGACCCACAATGTGAACCCCTTCTTCAGAACCCGCAGCTGAGGTCTCCGGGCTCTGGGTTTTTTTTCCCCACAGGCCCTGGAGGAGGGCAAAGAGCCTCAGGGGTCCCGGGTCTTGGTTCCCTGGTCTCAACCCTCCTCTGATCCAAAACCTAGCAAGGTCGACTCGTTTGATGGGGACGCTGAGGGTCGCGGGTGCCCCAGGCGGGGGAGGGGAGCCCCAGCGTCTGGGTCTGCTAGCGCAACCGCCTCACCCGGCGATGAGGAAGATGACGCGCAATGGCTCGATGGCGATGGTGAAGACGTAGAGGGCAAGCGCAGGCCCGAAGGCAATGAAGGTGCAACCGAAGAACACGGCCGCCGTCATGGCGACCGCGGAAGCCAGCCTGGGGGCCCGGCAGGGACCGGAGAAGCGCCCGGCGCCGTCAGACTGGGGGCGGGGTGCGGGGCGGGGCCATGAGACATCCGGGCGTGGTCGGGGGCAGGGCGCGGGGCGGGGCCAAGAGGTATCCGGCGCGGTCGGAGCCGGGGGCGGGGCCGCGAGGTGCCCAGGGCTTTCATATAATATAACTGATATTTAATTCTTATGGTAGATCATGACCTTTGCCCATTTTAAAGTTAGTTTTTCTACTTACTTCACTGCATAGTTCTTCAAATATCATCTATTTGTTTTGGTTGAAGCTGCCTCACTTTGGAAGTAAGCGAAGTAAGCTAAAATGGTCTATAACAATGTTCTTATCCCACCCTCAATGCGCAGTACGATGTGGGGGAATTTGCGGTTGTTGTATATTGATCATATTTTAGTTCAATTTTAGTCCCTAAGTCTATTTAAAAAACGAGAAGGCAATGAAAAAAATGTGGTGAGCCTGCCTCTCTACATATAAAGACATCTTTACCTGATGTCTGTTGGAACAGAAATTAACTAGAAAACCAGTGAAGTCACCACTAAAATGTCGTCTGCAGCACTCATTATTATTCACTAGAAAAACATTGTTTCAAACAGTCTCTGAATCATAATACCATCTTACATTTATCTAATACATTGCTGTTTAAAAGTACTTGGCCAGGGGTGTAGCTTGGTGGTACAATGCCTGCCTAGTATGTGTGAAACCCTGAGTTTGATCCCAGCGCGCGCGCGCGCACACACACACACACACACACACACACACACACTCTAATAATATATTTTTTTAAAATCACCTTTACAATGATTTCAAAAATCCTATTACAAATGAGAAGTTTAAAGCTAAGTAGCAGTGCTATTGACTCAAGTTTTTATAAACATACTGTTAAGTGTCCCCCAAAACTTGAAAACCTAGGTACTAAGTGATGTTGGGAATTAAATCCTTAAAAGGTGACTGGGAAAAACAGAAAGCAGGCACCTACAATAGATATAGCTATAAAATGCTAAGAATTCTTCCAACTGTGCATATACTAGCAAATGCAGTTAAATTTTGCATTCTGGTAATACTAATAGATCTATATTTATTCAACCATTAGTTTATTCATTCAAAATATGTACTAAATGCCTACTAAGTATTAGACACAAATCTAGGTATTTGGAACACACCAATGAAACAGATATGTTCCTGTCTCCATGGAGCTTAAAATCTAGTGGAGAATCCAGATAAGCAAGTATGGGGTTCTATGAAAATATGCTGGAAGAGAGAAAGGCATCCAGTCCAAACTCATGAGGTTTTGCCAAAGAAGGTAATGCCTTACTCATATTTATCTAATACATTACTGTTTAAAAGGTATCAGCTCAGTAATTAGCAAAGTTAAGAAAGAGGGAGGAGATGGAAGGATAAGTGGAATGTGGTCAAAAATGAAGAAAACATTCTGAGAATGGAAAACATTCTGGGAGTCAGAGAGTAGTTCAGGATGGCCTGGGTGTGTGAGGAGAAAGACAAGAGGTAAGACTGGAAAGGCCAGTGGGGGATGATCACAAAGGGCCTTGTAATCAGTTTTATGGGTTTTAGAGTTCACCTCAAGTGAGCTTTAAATCAGGTGAGTAACAAAATCAGATCAGATATGGAAACTGACATTCCAGATAGGAGGTGCTAGGTGTATTGTCGGGATGAGATAAAAGAGGTCTGAATCAGAGAAGTTACAGGAGTTTGGACAAAACCAGAGAAATTTAAGAGAGAGTCAGGAATAGTGCACACAGAATTTAGTGACTAATTGGTTACATGAAGTGAGAGGAAAAAGTGAAGGAAAATGGATTCTAGAGATTTTTTGCTTAAATGGTTGCTATGAAGATGGGAGGAGGAGAAAATATGGGAAAAAGACACAATAATAGGTACCATTTTGGATGCCCTGAGATTTAGATGCTTATATGATAGCATGTGGAGGTGTTCAGTAAGCAAACTGAATAGACAAGATCAGGCGAGATCTGGACTAAAAATCTAGAATTGAGACTTTGCATAATACTTGGAAACTTAGGAGTGGATATAATCACCTCAAGTGTTGCCAGAAACCAATGTTTCAGGTACAAGAAGAGGAACTGCAAAAGAAACTGAAAAGGAACAACTAGGAAGATAGCAAGAAACTAGGAGCATGGTAGTGTCACTGAAGCAAAGGAGAGAAAAAAATTTCACAAAGGAGGATGTGGAGAGGTTAAGCAAGGTACTAGTGAAATGTGTCCACTGGATCTTGCTATAAGGAAGTCACTAGTGTATGTAACACACAAACGGGTAAAAGCCATTCTGCAAAGTGTTCTTCAACTAGTATGTGGTAAGAAAGAGACATTTGGCTTTGGAGGAGAGGAGACAGGAAGCCAGATAAGGGAGGACAGGAGATAGAGGGATACATTCAGTTTTATTAGTAACAAATGCTAGTTTTCATCCTGCTGGGCAGGATAAGGAGGGTTCATAGTAGTAGGACGGAGTGAAGCTACTGGCCCTGCAGGAGTTAATCTGAGGACCCAAGTCTCATTAAACACTGATTTTATTGATGGTACAGAATGAGAGTCTACAGGAAATAATACTTAGAAACCAGAGACCAAAGTAATAACCACACTTTTATAGTAAATTCAGCTTAAAAAAATATTCACTATTTGTTTTTAATACAATGCAAGAAGAAGAAAATATGAGATAAAGGGAGGAAAAATTAGTCATAAGCATCAGAGAAACCATTA
Source organism: Callospermophilus lateralis (assembly GCF_048772815.1). Taxonomy (NCBI): domain Eukaryota; kingdom Metazoa; phylum Chordata; class Mammalia; order Rodentia; family Sciuridae; genus Callospermophilus; species Callospermophilus lateralis. Next base: position 107,315,258 of record NC_135307.1, on the reverse strand, counting down.
CTTAACTACCTAATTCTTTCAATGAAGCCTTTTTTATAACTCAAAAAAGTCAATTGAACTTACATTCCAAATTTATAAACCATAAAAGAAAGCTTCACTTAGATATCAAAGAGACAAATTGTAATTATGGTAGGATATCAAGTGGTTTGCCTTAGAGAAATGAATAGTGTTTCATAGAATATTAGGGCTGTGAATAGACTGGGGATCATCCAATATAATTTTTTTTTTTAAAAAAAGGCAAAGACAACAGATAAGGAAGAAACCTAGGAAAATGCAGGTGGGTCTCAATGTCTTGGTGCAGTTGGATCTGGTATAAAGAGGCCTTTATTAAAAATCAAGAATTCCAGGTTCCAGAATAAAGCACCCACCTGCATTTCCTAAGTTTCGTCCCTTTTATTACTTTTATAATTAATTGTATTACTCAACCTTCTGTTATTGTGGAAAAATACCTGATAAAATCAACTTAAAAGGAAGAAAGATTTTGGCTCACATTTTGAGGTTTCAGTTCATGTTTGGCCCAGTCACTTTGGGTCTCTAGTGAGGAAGTACATCATGGTACTGAGAACATGTGGCAGAAAAGGCTGCTCATCTCAATGCAGCCAGGAGGCCAAAAAAAAAAGAAGAAAGAGAAGGAAGGGGCTGGGAATAGTCTGTGATCCCCAGTCTATTCACAGCCATCCTTGTCTTTCTCTACCTTCTTTCTTAGGGTTTCTGTCTCTTGCATCACCTTAAAAAAAAAAAAAAAGTCAGTAATGAGTACTACTACTTGCAAGCTGAGGCTGAATTTACTATCCCCTTGAAGGGCACACCCACAACGACCAAACTCCTTTCACCAGGCCCTACTTCCTAAAGAACTCACCATCTTTCAATAACACCATCATTTGGAGACCAAGCCTTCAATACATGATTTTTTGGAGGACATTTAAGACCCAAAGCATAACAAAAATATTTTGTTTATTTATGGGGAACAGTCTCATTTATCCCTGGAGTTAATATTGGAAAACCTATCTTTTTTCCAGCACTGAGGGTGGAATTCAGGATCTCATGCATTGCTAGGCAATGTGTTCTATAACTGAGCTACCTTCCCAGTCCTTTTAATGCACTTATTCTATTGAGGCAGGGTCTTGCTAAGTTATCCAGATTGGCCTTGAACTTGGAATCCTTTTGCCTTTGCCTCCCAAGTAAGCAAAATTTTGAGGGCAAAAAATTGAAGGAGGAGAGAGGGCTTACTTAGTTTGTCAATACTCAGCAAAAGCATTCTGGGTTAAAAAGATTAAAAGAAAATCCTCTTGTATTTAATAAAAATTACATATAGTATAAGACATTTAACACAGATTAATATAGTATGAAGTATTTAACAAAGGTTAAAACAGTCTAAATACCAGAATAAAACTTCTTTTTCTTGCTGCCCTAAACAAGGCATTTATGGATTTACTTCAAACCTTTCTTTAAATTAAAAAGTGAAGAAAAATACTTCTAAATTACCTTTAGTTCCTAAATTATATTTAGCTCACTTTGGTGGCATGTTGATTTTTAATGATTACTGAAGTTCACTGATTCAAGATTTATTAAACATTTACTATGTGCTGGGAGCCTTACTGGATGGACACTGTCCCCCCCTCCCATACCATCTTCAGAAGACTTGGAGACTGACTAACTGGGAATCTAGATAGATGATGGTAATACTTACTTCCATGTAGAAGCAACAGGTCTGTCTTCATAGGACTGGAATTGCTGCTAGGAGTTGTTAGGGAGCATAGAAGATAAAGTTGAATTTCAGTTTCAGAAATATAGTTTGATATACCTATAGTGGATCAAAGGGCAGATGTCCAGTAAGACATCTGGGCCTATGAAAAGAGGCTGGTACTAGAAATACACATTTTAAAGCTGAATTAACTCTCTATAGCTGCTGTACTGAATGACCATAAACTTAGTGGAGTAAAGCAGCATAAATGTATTATAGTTCTGGAGATTTTAAGTTCAGATGAGTTTTACAGGCTAAGATCAAGGCACTGGGACAGGCTGGACTTTACAGGGAAATCCTTTTCCTTACTTTTTCTAGATCCTAGAGGCTGTCCAGGCTCCTTGGCTCATGGCGCTGCATCCCTGTGCTTCCATCATCACTTAACTATCTTCTAAGTCTGACACTTCCTGTTTCCCTCTTATAAGAATGGCCCCTAGGTTACACTGGGCCCACTTAGATCATCCAGGATAATCTCTCATCATCTTATATCTCAAGATCTTTAACTTGATCACATCTTCAAAGTACCTTTTGCTATATACAATATCAGTTACAGATTCCAGGGATTAGGGTATGAACATCATCTGTGGGGAGGGAAGGGCATTATTTGGCCTTCTTATAGGAGATATGAAAAAGGAAGAAATTACGCTAGAAGAGTGAGGATCAGAAGAATATTATCACTGAAGCTGGGAGAAGGGAACATTTTTAGGAGGGAACGGTATACTAGTCAAGTGCTGCCAAGAAGTTAGCTAAGACAAGGGCTGAAAATTGTCCACTACTTCTATAACTAGGCTGTTGTAAGCACGACATCAGTGAAGTGGTGGGGGCAGCAGCTAACCTGGAGAGGTTAATAAAAAAACAATGAAGATAGTAAATATAGACAATTCTTTGAAAAAGCCTAACTATAACAAGCCAATGAGAAAAAAGAATAGTAGGGCATGGGGCAATGGAGTAGGCTGGTCAATGACATTTAGATGCAGAGAAGAAAGGTATAAGACAGCTTAAGAGTTTTTAAGTATAAGAAAAGGGGGCTATTGGTTCCCTTAAAAGCAGGGAATCAAGAGAAGAGAAAGAAAGAGGAGCCTAGGGAAGAAAGATCCCCTTTGCCACCAAGAGGAAGGAGTGGGATGAAGGTGGACTATAGATCAGGGAGAGAGAGGAGGCCAAGTGCTTTGCGAAATGATGCTTTGCTCTGAGAGGGGGAAGTAAAAGATCTGTCTACCAGTAGGAAGCTTGACAAAATAGCGAAGGTTTAAAATAGTTGTGGGATGAAAACATGAACAAATGACAGAACACAGTTGGTATGATCAGACTGTGATTTTTCTCAGTGAAAACAAAACTACAGAAGTTAAATATTCTCTACAAATTTGCAAGGATTAAGAAGGGAAGCATGATCAGTTTATAGCTACAGGTTCTACAACAGAATGACTTCAGTATATCCTGAATTAAGTATGAGCTGAAGGTTTGGCAATTTTTCTAAATCTTTAAGCAACTCAATGATATATAAAGTTTGCTAAAATATCAAAACTAGCAAATTTGCAGAAACATTTTTAAAATGTGCAATCCACTTCAGTGAGTCATAAATATTTTCATTATGTAGTTTTTATTTTTAGACGAACATTATTATAAAAAAAAGTTCACCTGGAATAAAACCCATTTAAAAAAAACACACACACACATACACAGCATCAGTATCAGTACACAGTTAATGAATTGGCTTAAACAAGATTAACCACATGACAGTCTACTTTATCTTCAGGAGCTTTTCACATTAAGCCATTGGAGCAAAATTAAAATATGTTTAAACATATACAGTAGGATAATTATATGAAAAAAAATAGATCCCATTAAGGGTATGATTTTAGTCAAACAGTTTATGGTATTTTTTTCAAAAGACTGCAGCATCAACTGCAAACAAAATAAAACCATCTGTAAGGCCATAGGAATGAACTATCATGATTAAATTCACATTTTTTAAAAAAGGTAAGAAAATGAAAGAAGAAGTTCTATCAGTTCTTGGCAATAAGAAATGCAATTGCATACAGCACACACATTTGAATAAATGAAGCAAAAATCTAAAAATATCCCTAAAGTAACTGTTTGCTAATTTTCATTTCTGTATACTTTATTTCAATCTTTTTCATAGTGAACTTGACCCCTACTAATTTTACTAGTCTTAAAAAAAAGACTAATCTTACTGTAAAATTTTGCTAGAATTTTAAATTTTATTAGCATACCTTATCTTTCTAGGTCCCACTATATTAGGTATTTCATTTTTAGACATTCCTCTCCACCCCTGGATATAACGAGAAGGAAAAAGGATTGTCTTTTATGTTAAAAAAAATCTAAAAAACCTGATTGCAGAAACAAGTGCTCAAAATTTGAGATAAGTAAACCAACATAATGAAATGTGGCTTAAAATTTTTAGGCTTAGAAGCTCATCTTTAAAGATTAAAACTAAATTTATAAAGGAATCTAAGTCATACACTTGAAAAGAGGGCCTGCTTAAAATATATCACTTCCTGATCATAAGAAAACCTTATAAGCCTTAATACAGATTCTCAGCATTCAGAACTGGTAAAATGGAGTTAAAAATTCTTACTTAGAAACTTTTGCAAAAATGTATCTATATTGCACGGCTAAATTTATTAATGGACACAGGGTGATAATACTTTTTTTAACATTATTGGATATGACATGTATGTTCTATTCTAAACTAAGCTATCATCTACTTTTTCTAGGAATACCTTCAGCTCAAAACAAAGCAAAACATGTAATCTAAAGTTGGATGCTTAAAGGCTGGGTCACCATTTCTCTACTGGGTATTAGAATACTAGTTAGCTAAATGAGGTATAATTAAAAAATAGTCCTTCAAAGAAAAGAGTAAAGTCTTCTGAAATTTTATAACAAAGACTGCACAAAAATGTTCATGTAAATAGTAAGAAACCCTGCAGCACCTACTAACTGATGCACAGGTAGATTATTTTATCATAATTTGTTGGAAGTAAAATAAGTTCCCAGTGAAACATTTTACAATCAACTGATTTACATGCTACTTAGTTACAGCATATTTTCATTGTCTGATACCCTCAGACTCTATTTGAAAAGGTCTTCTAGTCCAATCATTGTCAAACTTAGCACATTGATAATAAAGTGCAGCCACTGAACCACTAATACTGCTGCAAAAATCTTTATGTACCTTATCATAAGACCACAAATATGTTCACAAAACAAAAACAAACAAACAAAACCCCCCTAGATTTCTTCAGTTTCAGCAGGGAACAGACAATTATCTGTTACTAAATTCATCTACAAATAGAAAAAATAATGCACTATATGTACATTATTAAGCAAAGTGGAACATTTATTGGGTCATTTTACCATGCAGAAAGTGAGTTTCCTATGGTCTTAGCTCAAATTATATACAATTTAGCAAAGCTAAATGTAAGAAAATAGCAAGAACAATTTATTTTTATATTACAGAGCATATACTCCCAGTTTGCTGCTACTTCAAAGAGCACTAATAGGCTCATCTAACTTTTACAGGCTCTTTCAAAAGGAAGTTCATGGAGACTAGTTATTAACCCAGAGAAGACAAAATAAGAATGAAGAAATACAACAAAAGCAAAGCATTCTGTTAAAAAATAATAATAAAAGCTAACCACAGAATATGTCAGTTTTGGTTTGCAGACAACCCCTGAGATAGAAACCAAAGTGTTAAGACACCAAATAGTCAGAGGTAAAAAACTAAGAGAATTACATTCATTCATGGTGTCATAGCACTTGCCTTTTAGAAATTATTTTGTTACCATCCAGAAAGCTTAACTGCTTGAATATCTTTTATTCAGAAAATTAGTAAATATAAGATGCTTCTAAGAAATTGTTTTTTTTCTTTTTAAAAATGTATCTAAATTTGAAGATGGTAGACTTACAATCAACTTGCAATCATAGACTTATCGATCACACTGGGACACTAACAGGTAACTATTAACAAACAAACCAAACAACTAAGGAGGCTGAAATTTGTCAACAGTAAGTTTAGAATATCACCAAAAATTGCTCTGGCATATTTGAAGCCACTAAATTATTTCTAAGTTTTCAAACATGGAATAAAGGCTGACTGGTCTAAGCACAGAAATGACATATCTTAATTTGAATCAGAATTCTCTGTGGTAACAAACAATCCAATCCATTTCCATTTCCAGTTTCCATTCTTAACTATCTAGCATTATAGCAGCCTTTATAGGCATAACAGGAAGAACAGTTATTAACAGAATTCAATTCCATAGTCACCTCTTTATTATCCCTTCCTGTGTTAAGACACTGAAGGCTACAAAAGCAACAATGACATTATGATCTGAATTTGGCACATAAGTTAACATTAAAAACCATCTTAAGTGATGGCTACATCTACAAAAGGAATACCAGTACCAGTGTTTGGTGAGAAAGGCAACTAAGCTTTTGGTTGGCTTTGGTCCAAATAACTAGACCAAGTTCTATAACAATGAACCTAAACAGATGGAGCTGGGTTCTACACATTCAACAACTGTTTTAAAAGTGAAGCCTTCATCATATTTTCTCTTAATGAAAAGGCAAAATTTTTTTGAGATGATGCATTAGGTGTAATTACTTTTAACTTTTTAAAAACCCCAAAATAGAACCAAAAATCATTATTGTCACCATTACTAAGAACTATCTCTTAAATTTCTATTGACAAGTTCTTCTCTCTCCCTATAGGTATGCTTTCTGCCAACTATAATCTAAATCTAAGTTAATCTTGCAGACAGGGATTATGGTAGAAATTTGGTATTAACTAGTAAGCTTAGGGGTAAACCTAAGAAAAAATATATTATATATATTCTGATGTGACACAACCACAGTTAGATGCTAAAATAAAACCCTAAATTATGCATTTCTCTCCCTATGTAAAATTTCAGCTCAAGAAGTTCACAAATAGAATCAGACAACAATGGTCAAATTTGTTACTAGTTTTAGATAACTAAGTAATTACAATAAGTCCAACATGGGAAAGAACAGCAAATACAAACCCCAGGAAAAATGAGATTATGGTGATTTCCAAATGCAGTTTCCATAAGATCAGGCAGAGGTAATGAATTTAAAAAGTGATTCATTCAGCTATCCAGACTCTGGCAAAAAGATCAAGAATGAAACAAAAGATCTTAACAATCTGAAGAAAGCTACTGTGGCTGCTGATGAACAAGTAGGCATTTTTATGACTTTCTAAAACAAAGTTGATCATAATTTAATAATTCTTATTTAAGAAAATCACAAATCAAAGCCCTTAAACAAATGCTACCAATACAATATTTGGCCCTATGAACCAGACCAAGTGTCCTTTAATTTTAGTCTGTCAACCTCTGCTTAATATTCTGTTGTCTTTTAAACAACCCCAAATTTGTCTAGAACTTCATGCCACAAAAGTGTGCAAATATGAGTCTAAGGTGTACAGTAATAAGAAAAGTATAATACTGATGTGCAAAGTGAAAAAGAAAGATAGCAGCTTTTGCAACAGGCAATAAAAGAAAGAAAAAACCAGCAAGGTCCTGCATGTGTCTCCACTTCATTGCTTCCATGTATGATAAAAAGGAGCCTATTCTTTTGCTAGGCCACGAGGCTGGATCCACTTGGCATTCTGTGTCGGGAGGTCTAAGTTCAGTGGGTGCTCTCAGCAGCAGCCGGGCAGTGTGACTCTGAGGCCGGGTGACCTGTGCTTTCAGAAAAGCAGGAAAGGGCCTTCTAGGTATGCTGCAGTCTCTCAAAAAGAAAGAGTTCATCAAAGTAGCGAACAACGGAAGAAACTGGTCTTCTTGGATCGGTTTTCTGTTATTTTCACTGGCCCACCTGCCCCTGATGAATTGCTGTCATTCTAAAAAACAGAAGACAAAGTTACCAAGGAAATGAAAGTTTCATGTTTTTACCCCCAATTACTTAAAAATAAAAATAAACCATACTATGTGAAATGTATATTCTAGTGAAATGTGTACTCTACTAACTGAATTAGAACGGGAACTAGTTAAGCTCCGGTGTCATCTTTTTCTTTGGAAATGGTGAATAAAAAGAGAAAAATGTTCTTGGGATATCACTTCTATTTTAATAATATATTAGGTAGGAAAGTCAAATTTCCAATTCAAAGAAATTATAACCAATGGAGTATAACGTTTCAAAGATAGTGATAGAAATAATATTCAGATTCTAGTGTAGAAAATCCTGTTAGATGTAAGAACAGTTGGTAATATAAGGTGTACAATTAGAGTCAGGAATGGTTAAAACAAACTTTCAAGGCTTTCCTAATGATTAATCACTGAGATAGTTTCAAATTTAAGCAAACATCAAAATCATAATATATAAATATCTGTCACATGAAGGTGAACTAGATAATTTTATGGGAAAAATATAATTTGTGCCATTAGTATTTTCATTATTCCAATCAAAATTCAATTAAAGACAGCTTCAGTGCAGGAATAATGATCCTAAAGAAATGGAAAGAAATCAAAGTCCAACCAGATGAATATGTGAGTCAGGAAAAAGTGAGCTTAATGTGAATATGTTATAATCATGCTCATCCTTATCATCAAATGCCAAATTAAAAAATCCACATAATAGAAATTATAAGTGATACAAACCATTTTTCTGTTGAGTTTTGTCATTATATCTCGTGCAAGTGTAAAAAATGCCTAAAGGTAAAATAAAAAATTTCATTATTATATATTCATAATATGTTTCAAAATAGAAATGGAATTTTTGAAAAGTATTTCATTATAAATATATTACTTTAGAGTTTTTGAGAAAAGAGCATAATTGTAATCATAGTATGCACATTAATGTTCCATGTTCTTTACAATTATATCACAAACATTTCAAACTGTCTTTCATTCATTCATTAAGTATTTTTTTGCATGTAAGATCTGATACAAGTTATGAATAGCTTCCTCAGTACATCAAGAACAAGGCAGATGTGCTGATGTGCAAAGTGAAAAAGAAAGATAGCAGCACCCCTACCTTCCCCAGAGCAGGTCACAGTGCCTGGTCTAAGGAGATGCAATTATTGTTTAATGAGTGAATGAATAATTATGCAGTACTCTAGCTCTAATATCTATCTTTGCAAAAATCTGTATCTCTAATTTCTGTTAACAGTATGTACAATCTTCTGTGTCTTATCATTTTATATTATCTATTGACCCATACCAAGTATTTTTTAAGCCTGTCATCACTTTTTGTTTCTACAGTCAAGAACTACTACAGTTTCTTCAATTGTTCCCCTGCTAAACGCACTGCTATGTCAGCCTCATTGTTTCCATCCACTCCTGATCCCCAAAAACTGTTTAGGAAAAGTATTATTTGCAATCCAATTAAACAAAACTAACTAATGATACTCATGATCAGTATCTCAATGTCACAATGGTTACATATAAGTAAATTTCTAAGAAAGCTCATCTTAGTTTTAGTTTTTTTTTTTTTTTTTTAATAGTTGTAGATGGACAGCGTGCCTTTATTTTGATATGTGGTGCTAAGGATTGAACCCAGGGCTTCACAGTTGCTAGTCAAGAGCTCTGCCACTGAGCTATGTTCCAGGCCTCATCTTAGTTTGTATGAGGCTAACCACACTAATTTAAAGCTTTGGGGAAATTGCTAACTTCTCTAGAATAGCTGGCCTGAATAAGCAGCTCAAGCAACTCTTCATTCTATACTTCCACAACTCAATGCTCCCTCTAAGCCATAGCTGTGATCAGGGTGCAGGCACTAAAAGAGACCAGGACTGCTTCATTAAGCCAGGATACAGAGATCATCCTGTGTGAGTGATCCTACAGGGCCATCACAGTGTGCAAGCTTTTCTGTTTCTACCATTCATGCTGAGCTAAGGTACGAGACTGCCCTCTTTCTTGTAGAGGGAAATCCTTTTGTGGCAAGCAGAAGGAAGCATTTTTCTGCTTAACTATGCTTGTATAAATAAATCAGTAGAGACTTCCTGTTTCCCAATACCCATTAGCCAACCTGAAAAGATGAGTGTCAGTTATTTAAAACAAAGAAAATGTTCTAATCAGTGTCCACTGGCAAATAAAGTCATTTAAGTCTTGAGTTTTACCCTTCATGTTATGACAGTGAATAACCTAAGAAATTAAATGTTGAGGAGGCCAAACATCAGTATTATTAAGTGAATTATTTATTAACACATATTACATGTATTATTTTTATGATCAGTTCCAAAAATTTTTTTTAAACAAAGAAAATATTGGTAATTCTGCCCTTGGTAAAGAAAACCTATTCTTAGAAGACTTTAAAAGATGTGATTTTCTTCAACAGCTAACTTAATAAAAATTCATTAAAGCTACTCTCTGACAAACTATCTTATTTCTACCTAATGTCATAATATTACAATGTATTGTGCTTAACCTACTTCACTGTGTACAAAAAGGGAATCTGTTCAATAAAATAGCAGTTTTATTCTCTCTTGGGATAATACAGACATGAAAGTAATTTAACTTGTCTGCTACAGGCTACTACAAGGTGACATGAATGATGACACATGAACAAAAGACATCTCTTGGCCTGCTAGTCCAGAATTTCCAGCTTCCCAAAGGATTACACTGAACTTAAACTGAACTTCTATTTCCTATTTGGTAAATTTTAATTGACAATCTTAAAAAAAAAATCTGTGTGAGGTCTGGATGTTAGAAATTCAGCCACCCAAATACCATGTGAAAGTCACAGTACACAATATGGAGAAATGCTCACAAAAGGCTTTTTCACTTGGTCAGAAAACATCAAGGCTTTGAGAATCAATCACTTGAATGTGGGCACATAAAGCATTGGTGCCATTACCAAAATTTTCTTCTTACCTCTTCTACATTTGTACTGGATTTTGCACTGGTTTCCAAGAATTTAATCCCGTAGTCAATTGCTAACTGAAAGGCAAACAGAAACCTTAAATCCAGTGAAAGTGACTTGAACATATTTATATTTTTTAGGTTTTTCAAAGTCCCCCAAATAGGTTATCAATTATAGAACTCCTGTTGTTCTCAAATTTCTTTGCTTTCTTCTATTTCATTTGAAATTTAATAATTTAACTTAATAGTAAAAGTGGCATAACTTTCATTTAAAACACAATGTCAGTACTTCTCTTTGTTCTACTAAACTTTTGGTTCTCTAATGTACAGACAAGAAAAATTATGAGATGAATTCCCATTCTTACCATTTAACTTGGGATTCATTTATCCTTTATGTTTTCTACAAAGGTACAATTCCGCAAATCACTTTTTTTAAAAATTATTTTTGAAGTTGTTGATAGACATACATACATACATACATTCATTCATTCATTCATTCATTCATTTATTTATATGTGGTACTGAGAATCAAACCCAATGCCTCACACACGTCAGGCAAGTGCGCTAATACTAAGCCCCAGCCCCAGCCCTCCAAGTCACTTTTAATTATTTTAGAATGAACTGGTTTATACTATTGATTTAGAAGAATTGTGAATTCTTCCATATTTCCATCTACTCTCAAAGAGTTCCCCAGTTCATTTACCACACTAAAATTAAGTGAATGTTTTTAGGGGAAAAGTGTGTAGTCAGATTAAAAAACAAAATGCATTTTGCATGTATCCCTGAAGAAAAAGGATAAAACAAAATTCCAGGACTCAAAAAGGGAAACCTCTTAAGTTAATTTAGAAAATGCCATAGAATTAAAAAGCTACAAAATATAAATCTTTGCTTTATAGGACACTAAACAGAAAAGCCTACAAATGACATATCTATAGCTTCATCAGTTACAAAAATATTATTCATAATGGCCTAAATCCAGTGTTGATAGAATATTCTTAGAAAATAAAATAAACTGGAAAATGATTGTTGAAACTCTACTTATCCTTCCCCCCCACTCCAAATTGTTTTAACTTCAAAACTGGGTTTTTCACACAGATCTGGAAGAAACAGCCTGAACTCTAAGCTGCAGAAAATCTTAAAAAGGATCAATTTGTATCTCCCAGAAAACATTAGCAAATTCTTTAGGAGTGAGTCATGACGACACAGTATAAGGAGTTGGATCCTGAATACTAATTCACACCATTCAAGTATGGATTACATCTCTTTGTTGCTGACTCCATTCTAAAGAATTAAAACACATATTTTAAAAACTTAGATCAATAATTAAGTAATATTAAGAAAATGAAGACTTAATGTAAGTAGATTCCAACTTTTATTCAATTCAAATTTACCTTCTCCCCTCTCTCTTTTGACACTTGTCTTTTGTCATTCATATCACATTTGTTACCAAGGATCATTCTTTCAACATCTGAAGAGGCATGCTGCAAGAAGAAAATAGTACACTATAAAAACAGCCTGAGAAAAATCACAGCTATTCAACAGGAAAATCCTAACCTGTCAGAAACACATCAATGTATTTAATAATAAGACAAATAATCTTTCATTCAACACAAGGCCTGATTCAGAGAAGAGTTAAAGATGGGAGGAGGGGAATGCTACAGCTTAGAGCCTATATAAACTCCTTCCCCATAGGTTCCCAGTCATCATTCTCATGGCTTTTTGTACATAAAGACATGGGGTGGGAGTGGGCGGTAAGCGCGGGGAGGGGAGACCAAGCAAGACAGAAAAACATGATAGTGATCCAGTGGAGAAATTCTTTGGATTCCGAACTATTTAAAAAATAAATTTATGTGGATTAATATAAACGTGTACAAAGTTATTTCAGAGTACGATTTCTGAAATGTCAAAGTATTCTGGAAATAAGCCAAATTTCAAATATCTTCATTTAACATGGAGAAAATGAAGGGAAAAAGTTGCCAGAGTAAAAATATAGTTTAGCTAGTCACACAGCAGGTAGAATTGATAAAACTGGGAATTAAATGTCCTAATTCTGATTCTCCTTTTTAAAGGCTGTGCAAACACTGGCGAGTCACTTCCTTCTGGCCTCAGTTTCTATATGAATAAAATGGGGACTAGGATAAAATTATTTCCAAGATCTGGCCCAAGTTTAAAATTCTGTGAAATTGCTCCTCTGTCTACAACCCACAGCAATCAGATTGGCAGCACCAGAGATCTTCATGGAGTGCAGAGAGAAGGACTAGCCTTCCTATGCCCTACATCTCTCTCAGCAGCCTGGCTGCCTCAGAGAGAGACAGAGAGGGCCTTATATAGTAAGCACTCACCAGGAATCCTCTCCAGTATCATCATTCTCTTTCCATACATACCTCTTCAATGTTTCTTATCCAATTTTTAATGTTGTCAAAGGATTTTTCATTTGTGATGTCATACACCAGCATAATTCCCTATAAGAGGAAACAAAGGTCTTTATATAGTACTTCATATATTTAAAGTTATAGTATATAATGTCAATGTACTCCTACCCTCCAGAAACCTTTTGTTCCTTTTTTCTTTAAAAAGGAATTCATAATGTATTTGAAAAGTACAGAGAAAAATAAATTCTTCCATTGCTTCACCATGTAAATAAATACTCTTTATCTTCATTGTTAACCTTTAATGAATTAGTGATTGTGGTAAAGGTAATACACCTCTTCTACCTGACCTCACATGATAACAATCAGCACCAACTGGAACTGAAGGCAAGTTTAAGTTAAAATAAAGGTAAATTAAAAGGAGGAGGTAATCACTTCCATTCCAAGTAGAAATCATTTTGCTTCTTAGTTCTCCACTAAGAATGAGACTACACTGCTTTAAATTTTTTATATAGGTTGATCAAAATGTCATCATTTATTCTAAGTAAATTATCAACAATTAAAATATAATGTATTTGTTATGCAGGTGTAATGAAAGGCCCTGTCATCACATTTTTAAAGATCCCACATCTGGTATTTCTAAAAGGTTCATCTAACATTTGCAAGTTAACATGTTCATAATCTATATCCTCAGACCATTTTTTGATTCTACATGCTAGATTTGCTCACCATTCAACAAATATTCAGTGAGCATCCATTATATGCCTAATATAATAATACTAGGTGCTAATAGCAATGAATAAGATAGTCAAGTTCCCTTCCTCTCGGGGATGGCTAGCAAAGAAAACAGACAATGAACCAATAACAATTAATTATAATTTTGATAGTTGCTATGAAGAAGCATGAGGAGCTCTAAGCTCACATGTCAGGGATGTAATCTTAAGCTGAATGAAAAGCTGGAATAGTGAGAGATTTCTCTGATAAAATGACATTAAAGCCAAGGTCTGAGGACTGAATAGACTTACACTGGGAACAAGGGGTTAGGGATAGGGTGAAGACAGGAAGCCCATGGGTACCTGGGGCAAATAGCAGAAATAAAAATATCGTACTGGAACGGAAGGCCCAGAGCCCACTGGAGGGAAAGAAAGACAACTGGGCAACAATGCATAGATCTACTGAGAATAGGGCACAAGATGAGGCCAAAGATGTAGACAGGGCTAGAAGTTCCTTAGGTACCATTGTCTAGACATCAGTCATTACATTATCTCCTTCAGTCACCACAAACTAAACTAAGTAAAATATCAGATTGTTTCAGTCCCCTCCTGAATCTTTTGTTGGGCTCTATGAGCTCAACTGTTCAACCTTCAAAGACTCTAAGCATATTGAATTTCATCATAATTCAAGGCTTCAACTTGGGCTTGGGCCTAATTCATTTACTTAGCTGTTTTTTGGGGGTGTGGAGGGTGTGGGGGGGTGAGACCCAGCATTCTATCAATAAACTATACCTCTAGCCTCTGGCTTAGGCCTAAATGCCAGAGATAAAGCCCTGATTTGGGCCTGAGGTTCTAGGCATGGTTCAGTACAACTTTGCTTCTAAGCTGCCTTATTCACCACTGTATTCCCAGTACCACACATGACTTGCCCAGAGTCAAGCAATATAAATGCACTGAAGAGATGAGGCATTTTAGAGTGGAAAATAACCAAGTGATAAAGTTATGATAACATGGATAAGGCCAGAATATAGCAAAGAAAGACCTGGCAGTAAAGATTCACCAGATTCTAAGTCTCAAAGAGTCTTGGATCATTCAGTTACTTCCTGACCAGCTGGTATAATGTTGGTCACGGAGACACCAGAGAAATAAGCCATAAGCAGGGGATTGCGGGGAGGAGGTTGTGAGAGATAAGGGATGATGGCAGCAGGGCTGAGTGACCAAGGGGTCAAGAAATAGACACTTAGTCACGGGGCCTGTGGTCTACTGAGATTGTCATGAGGTATTAATAAAAGGGAAAAAAAATCTCAAAAATATATGAACACCTCAGAATGCAGAAGAGTTCTAGAATATCTACAAGCTAATTGCCTGATTATTATGAAGACCAATGGCAAAATATAGTTATTAAACCTAACACATCACCCGAAAACCTTTTAAAATATCTTGTTTTCACATTTAAAAAAATTATTTTCTCTCACTGAATTAGATTCCAGCTTGACTCATATAATAAGAGTAAATGAATATTCATGTTTTACTTTCACCTCAAGAGTTATAAAACCCTAAAACACACTCACCATGGCTCCTCTATAGTATGCTGTTGTGATTGTTCGGAATCTTTCCTGACCTGCTGTGTCCCTAAAATTTGAAACAAAAGAGAGAGCAGTTTTAAAAGTCATCACAGCATCACCGAGGAAAGGCCTCACACTGGAGGAGATGGAATTCTGGTTTTCTCATAGTGAAGTGGTCGCAAGGGAGAGGAGAATGAGACACAAAGAGAGCCCACTGTGCATCTGTGAGCTGGAGGCAGTGGTGGCCACAGGAGCCTGTCAGAAGCTCAAATGACTTGGAGGAAAACCTTGGACCCTGCTGATAAAAGCAGCAACAGAAAAATACACAGGTCCTGCTAGGAACTGGCATAGTCAAATACATGTGGGAGGGAACAGGGAATAGTTTTCAATTCTTAGACTCTCAGAGGTAGCAATAATCCTTCTTATAAGTGCTTAATGATTAAGGCATTTTCCTTTCTTGACTGAACGTGTGACTTCTGTACAAAGCAAACAACTGAACTGGATTTACTACTGTGTGCATTCTGCTCAGCAGAGCATAATAAAATAGATCTCCCCCAAAACATTTTCAGCAGTGGAGTCCATGATTACACGGGAGCCTGAAGCTCAACACATCATTCTTGATGATGTTTTCAAAGACTTTCAAACATGAACACTTCAAAGTTATATAAGCTTTCACATATTCTTGTTTTTTGTCTGGTGGCACATCATTAAAATATATTCTGATGGGCCAGGGTATAGCTTGGTGGTAGAGTGCTTGCCTATTATATGCAGGGTCCTGTGGTTCAATGAATGCTCAGCACTGTGGTGGGATAGACAGATAACAGACAGACAGACAGACACACACACACAGTTATTAATTATTAGTAATCCTATAAAAGAAGTCAAATTTTCTTAATATTTGTGAAATCAATATTCTCATATTTGCCACTTACAGCCAGAACTAATTTGCTCCCTGTGCTACTCAAACTAAATTGTACAATTTAATTGGAAGGGAGAAAGAGGCATTTGTGGAAATACATGAAGAACCAAGGGAAATACAGTAAATGAAAAACAATAAATATCTTTTTTTTTTCTTTTTTTTTTTTTAAAGAGAGAGTGGGAGAGAGGGAGAGAGAGAGAATTTTTTAAATTTATTTTTTAGTTCTCGGCAGACACAACATCTTTGTTTGTATGTGGTGCTGAGGCTCGGACCCGGGCCACACGCACACCAGGTGAGCGCGCTACCGCTTGAACCACATCCCCAGCCCAAAATATCTTAACATTTATATATACCTTACAAAATACTTTCACATTGTGCTCACATGATGCCCATTACAGCCCAGCGTGTGTGAAAGTATTACGTCATCCTCATTTGCAAAAGCAGATACAGGCTCAGGAAGGCTGGGGATTCATCTCTGCCACTAAAAAAGCTTGAATAAGACTCAAGCATTTTAGGCCTCAGCTGTACAGCACAGGGCCAAGTTTCACATCAATGCCTGATAAGCCCTATCTTGTCATTCTTTCACCGATTAGATACTCAGGGCACTTGTTTTGCATACAGCAAACAAATCATGGGAGCAAAAGATGTCAAGCACTTTTGAGCAGGTTAACCATATTTTCTTTACATACACTACTAATTTAGAAACAGCTTTGCAGTAAGGACGGAAAAGAAACCCTGCTACACTAAATGTAGGTTGTGAAGTCTGAATGGAGACTATTTTTCTGCTGAGAGTAATAACAGTTCAGGGCCATGATGTTTTGGCTACTATATTAGTTCATTTTGTATTACTATAACAAAATACCTAAGGCAGGTCATCTCATAAGGAAAAAGAGATTCATTGATTCATTAAGCTTGGGATATAGTTCAGTGGTAGAGAACTTGCCTAGCATGTATAAGTCCCGGGGTTTGATCCCCAGCACCACGAAACTTGGGGGAGGGGGGCGTCACGTGCACAAGCCCAAGTGGGGTAGCTTTATTTAGCTCACAGTTTTGGAGGCTAAAAAAAACACTATCTCAGCTCTAGTGACAGTCCCCTTAGCTGCATCATATCATGGAGGATGGTAGTAAAGGGAACACTTCAGGAGGAAGGGACTATGCATCTCAAGGACAGGAAAACAGAGTGAGTCAGGGGTCAGGCTCAGGATTTCCTGACAAATTGCTTTTGTGAGAACTCACTTCAAGAGACCGACCAGTATTCCCTTTTTGTGGGCAATGCCCCAAGTAACCTAAGGTCCTCCCACTAGGACCCACTTCTTAAAGGTTCCATTTTCTCCCAGTCACACTTGGGACAAGCTTCCAACACATGAATCCTTGGGAGACAAACTGCATCTAAACCACTGTAGCTATTCTATACTAAGTTCTAATTAGCCAATCACCCACAGACTCTGAGAAACATTCCTTATTGCTATGATCAGGACTGCCTTAACATAGAATCAGAAATTCTTTTTATTGCCCTCTTTAAAACTTATTTTTATATCTTTAAAATATTTTTTCTTACTAAACACCAATAGAGGAAAAGGGCAGCCTATGGGAACCTTCACAGTATTTTCTAATGAAACATACTGAGAACCACTAGATTAGCCTACTACATGAAGTTGACACCATGCTCCAGGACATTTGGATGGTTGTCCCAGCATTATCACTAACCCAGCAATATGCCCCTTCAGATTAACGTAACCACTCCAAATCCTAGTCTCCTCCTCAGTTAAAGAAGGGCTGGAGGCGTGCTTCAATAAAATATTCTAGTTCTATCCTAGTTCGGAGATTCAAAGGAGAAATAGAAAAACTGAGGGGCATCTGGGTTGGTTCTACAGTTTAGCTATTGTGAATGGTACTACTATAAACATTGATGTGGCTGTGTCCTGTAGTATGCTGTTTTTAGTCTTTTGGGTATAGACAGAGGAGAAGGATAGCTGGGTCAAATAGTGGTTCCATTCCCAGTTTTCCAAGGAATCTCCATCCTACTTTCCATATTGGCTGCACCAATTTGAGGTACCACCAGCAATGTATGAGCAATGTACCCCACATCCTCACCAACACTTATTGTTGTTTGTCTTCATAATAGCTGCCATTCTGACTGGAGTAAGATGATATCTTAAGGGTAGTTTTGATTTGCATTTCACTAATTGCTAGAGATGAAAAACACTTTTTCATAAATTTGTTGATTGATTGTATATCCTCTTCTGAGAAGTGTCTGTTCAGGTCCTTGGCCCATTTATTGACTGGGTTGTTTTTTTGGTGCTTAGCTTTTTGAGTTCTTTATATACCCTAGAGATTAGTGTTCTATCTGACGTGTGAGGCGTAAAAATAAAACTGATATGTATTACAGGATGAAGTTATGAAGTCTGAAGTGTTTCAAAATCTGAAACTCAAAATGTTCCAAAATCTGAAATCCCAAATTTCAAAAAAACAAAACAACAAAGAAACTCATAAGTGCCAACATACAAGTGCGAAATTCCACACATTAAGTTTTGTTTCATGTACAAAATTATTAAAAACATAGTATAAAATGAAACCTTTTGTAGGAGGTGGGGCCTAGTAGGAGGTCCTTGCATCATTGGGAGAATCTCTTGACAGGGACTGTGGGACCCTGGACACTTCCCTGCTCTTGCTTCCTGGCTCACAAAGTGATCGGTTTGCTTTTTACCATGTGCTCCCTAACACTGCCATCTGTTACCCTCCGGATGGCAACTAATGGGTCTGCCTGATCTTTGAATGCAATCTCCAAAACTGTGAGCCAAAATAAACCTTTTCTCTTTATAAGTTAATTGTCTCAGATACTTTTTATAGTGACATAAAGGTAATAAAGAAGGGAAGCAATAAGCCCAAGTCCTTGATTTAGAGACACTGTGGCTAGAGCCTAGCTCTGTATTTTCTGTTCAGGGTTTGTACTACTTGACATTTTGCCTTATTTGATTTCATAGTTGTAATAACTGCAATGAATAAGTAAAATACATGTTCTAGGATTTAGTTTCCTCCTGCATAAAATTAGAGCTTGGGAAGAATGAGCTCCCAGATCTCTTCTGGCCACCAGAGTTAACTGTATCATGCTTCACCTTCCCACTCTTACTGAATATACCTTTGAAGGATGCTAAGTACTTACCCATCTCCCCTTGGTTCAATAAAGAAAAGATCTTTTGGCTATCATAAGATGCCTTTAAACCATTATAACTCACATTTTAATTCCCACTCTCAATTCCCAATTAAAATAGAAACTCTGTGTGTGTGTGTGTGTGTGTGTGTGTGTGGTTTTTTTCCCCTACCTCCAGTACTTACCATATCTGAAGTTTAATTTTCTTTCCATCTAGTTCTATCGTTCTGATTTTAAAATCAATTCCTGCCAGAAAAACAAAGAAGGATATGCTAAGTTTCTTCAAATCGAATCCAAGTCTTATTAGGAAGAGGACAAAGATTTCTATTGAAAAGAAAGCTCTCCAACGCACTGGAAAATGTGAGCACAGAGAGGGTGTGAATGGTATGTTTCCTCTGAATACAGGCTGAAGAAAGGAATGCTAATTACTCTGCAAAGAATTCCCACACATGTTAAATGCAACGTATTATATGCCTCATTATTTTGACACAAATGGACCACATTCTGCAAAGTTACATAATTTAGATAGAGAACATGCCATATTTTCTACTTCCTGAAATACATTTAATAACAATGTTTCCTACCCCTCAACCCCCATCCTTTCCTAAAGAAGGCCATGGGACCTCTCTAAAATGTCTCTCTTCATCTTTTTTCATTTCTTTCTTTGGAACCTGCAACTAAGAAGAAACAAAACAGCCTATTTGATGGCAGGGGAGGGAAGCCGGCATTTTATACAGTTAGCAAGCATTTTATATACATTTTAATAAACGTCCCCATAGATTACTGCTTAGAAGTAAAAAGTCAGAATGGTTTTTAGCCCTGGCTGAACTTCAGAATTACTTGCAGAACTTAAACAAACAAACACAAAAAGAAAAAAGAAAGAAAAAAAAATACCTCATGACTAGGCCTGCCTCCTTCCCCAAATTCTGAGATTCTGTCTTAACATATTAAGAGTAGTTTTGATTTGCATTTCTCTAATTGCAAATAATTGTAACAAATAATTGAGTCTTAGGCAATCATAGCAGCCAAGCTTTAGTCAATTCAGGTTTCATTAAGGCAAATGCCAAGTTTTAATCCATCGAGCTATCTCTGTACCTTGCTTCTGTTTTCTGTATGTCACTTCCCCTTTGTAGTCTCAGATTCTGTCTTAACATATTAAGGGTGGAACCTGGGCATTAGCATTTTAAAAGCTTTCCAGATGATTTTTAACCTGAAGCCAGAGTTATGAAATGCTCAACAGAGCCTGATAGATGCCATGTGAAAGTCCTTTGGGGCTCTGACACTTCAAAAGTTCAACCTCTCCCTCACATACTTCCCCTCATTCTGGTAGCTCAAAACTTATTTATGGATTTCTACTACAAAAAAACCACACAGCCATAGACTTTAACAATTATCAGCATGCTCTGTCATATTTTAGGAATTAGCTTTCCGAGCATATCATCTGGTGAATACAATCCAGTAGCAATTTGCTAAATGCTTATCATCTGGCTATTCAGCTTTGTTTTAGATTTTTCTATTCTTTTGCATTCTGCACAGTGGTTTCTAAGACATTTTGAAAAAAAAAAAACATGTAAATTATGCGTCTTCTAGATTATTTTGAACACTAACTGCATTTGAGGTGAGGGCCTTCAATAGGTATGTTCCTTCATCTAGAGACTGAAAGTACCCAAAGAGGCTGCTTCTCAGCTCCAGCTTTAAATACCACAGGCTTAAACCAATCGGATTCCCCCCACTTCTTCTCTTAGTGGTACTTTTCCCTTAGAGAGCCTTTTTAGGTACTCTTGTAAATCCTGACAAAGACAAAAATCACACTCAGGCTAATCTAAAAAGTCGCCTCTTAATCATTCTTTCCCCTCACTGATAACCATGGACTAACAAATACAATCCGATACCCAATATCTCCAGGTTACATGGTTCACATTACTTCTAAGGTACCTCCCTCAGTACTGCAGTATCTGCGGTGGTGACAAAAATTTACTTCCACAGCATAAATGTTATTGCTAGAATCTCACAGAATTTATTGTTACCATCACTAATTTCAGACGGAATAAACAATGATTTTTATTGTGATTCATCTTTTTTACATACCTCCAAATCTGGTGTAATAAAAGACCCTCTTAGAGACCCTCCTCTACCCTTACCTCCTTTTGGTGGCAACAAGGACAGTGCTCAACACATGGGAGGTACTCAAATAAATGTTTCTTTTTTTTTTGAGAGAGAGAGGTGAGAGAGAGAGAGAGAGAGAGAGAGAGAGAATTTTTTAATATTTATTTTTTAGTTCTCTGCAGACACAACATCTTTGCTTGTATGTGGTGCTGAGGATCGAACCCGGGTCGCACGCATGCCAGGCGAGCGCGCTACCGCTTGAGCCACATCCCCAGCCCCAAATAAATGTTTCTTAATACCATTTAACTGTACACTTAAAAACTGCCAAGTGCAAATTTTATGATATGTTTTTTCTTAAAGTATAAGTATTTTTTTTAATTTTTTTTTTTTAGTTGTAGAGAGTCACAATATCTTTATTTATTTTTATGTGGTGCTGAGGATCGAACCCAGTGCATCATACGTTCAGGGCAAGCACTCTACCACTGAGCTACAGCCCCAGTCCATGATATGTGTTTTTTTTTTTTTTTTAACCTTCTGAAATCAAACTAAATTTGGCCTGAAAAAGCCTCCTTTCCAGTCCTTGTATCTGAAACTGCAACCTAATTCAGTACTAAACAAACTGAAAAACCTAACTTAGGAATTTGCTTTGTAACAAATAATTGAGTCTTAGGCAATCATAGCAGCCAAGCTTTAGTCAATTCAGGTTTCATTAAGGCAAATGCCAAGTTTTAATCCATCAAGCTATCTCTGTACCTTGCTTCTGTTTTCTGTATGTCACTTCCCCTTTGTAGTCCCTATCTCAATAAACCTGTCCCTGGTTCTAGGAGTTGCCAAATTCATGAACTGCTCTTTGCTCAATTAAACTCCATTAAGTTTAATTTGTCTAAAGTTTTTCTTTTAACAAAACCACCAAGAAAGGAGGAAATCATAACTTTCAACATGTCTAGAGCATACCTGAAGAATAACTTAAAGGACAAACGTCCAACATTCATCATTAACATAACTCATTCACATTTTAAATAAAAGATTATATATATAAATCAAAATGCCTGTTCAAGTCAGACAAGGTGGTGCACACCTATAATTCCAGCTACTTGGGCGGCTGAGTAGAAGAATCACAAGTTCAAGGCCAGCTTAGGCAATTTAGTGAACTCTGTCTCAAAATAATATAAAAGATCTGTAAATGTATGTAACTCACTGATAGAGTGCTTGCCTAGCATGTGCAAAGTCCTGGGTTGTTCAATCCCCAGTGATGGAGGAAAAAGAAAAAAAGTACGTTCAGATTAACACTTACCTTATTCTAACTTATTAAAATGGTACTTCCAGGTCTTTCAAGGTTGATTTGCCCATAATTGAGGAATCAAAGGCAACTACTTTACTACCTTCATTCAATGAAGTCATTTTGAAGTTCCCTTAAAGTCTCACTCTCCATTTCAGAAACTTTCTCCTGACCTATTTTACTTATTTACTTTCATATTTGTTAAAAGTATTGCCTTTCTGTTATTTGAGGAATTTCTAAAAGATGGTAATATTTAACTATCTTCACACTAGTCAGAGCTTTAATATTTGTAAGTGTGAACTATGGCATTTAGATTTTTTTATTTATGCTGCTTTCAAGAGCTAGTCGACAAACAAGTGCTGTAGAGCACAAGTCAAGTTAGCAAATATGGAAGAAAGCAAACAGGAACCTAAAAGAGGTACCATTTTTACAATGAAGGAATTTCACTAAAAATGGAACACATTAAGATTATTGAAAAGCACTGAACTGGAAAGTCAAAAGGCTTAGATTATAGGTTAGGTTCCATCACTGACAATTTTGGGACAGATTATTTAACTGCTCTATACCTCTGTATCCTCATCCATAAAAAGGGATAAGAGGATCTAATTAGATAAATTAGATGTGTGTGAACAGCTCTGGGAACTCAGAAATTCCATGTAGAATTCAAATTCTAGTATCCTATAGCTCTTGTCACTTTGTATGTGGATTATTGGTAATGGCTTCCCAGAACACTGTGCCAACCTCTTCCTGGTCTAATTCACCTACTACATGCCTCTGCCAGAGTAACTTTCAATAATCTCTGTAGTAGAGTCAGTACACATTAAAGAAGGTGAATTAAGAATGTGAGATTTAACTTCCTGAGCCTGGCAATTTCAATCTTTCCCACTCGATGCACTGTTTTCCTGCACTGCATCATCAAATCTTTAATTTAGGCTTTTGGTTTCTCAGTGAGCTCCATACTTCCTTTCCTCTTCTTGAGTGATCACTTCACTTTGTAGCCTAAGGATGTCACTCCACCTATGCTGTTCTCTCCCTTCTCTCCTCAGCTCTTCACTCAGCCATGTCCATCCCTGCCTCAATACCTGGCTTTTACAGTGATTTAATCCTGTGTTAGTGAGGTTTGTTAACATATTGCTCTTCAATTTCTCTCAAATTAAGCAAGGCCATATTCTCTCTATTTTTTAACATTTATTTTTTAGTTGTAGGTGGACAAAATACCTTTATTTTATTTTATTTTTTAATGTGGTGCTGAGGATCAAACCCAGTGCCTCATGCATGCTAGGCAAGCGCTTTTCCTCTGAGCCACAACCTCAGCCCCTCAGCCATATTCTCTTTGAAAGTTAAGTTTAACACAGAAACATGTATATAGTAGACATTTAAAGGTTAAATACATACTTAAATGAAGGTTAAATACTACCAAGTGTGAAGATGGCTAAAACAACCTTGGAAATACAGTTTTCTTAATATATTAAAGTAACAAGTTAGAATGCTAAGAAATCTTGTTCTAAAAAGAAAATAAGGTTACACTATAATTGACAATAATATTTGTATTATTAACAATAAACATTAAGTTTAATATTTAAAGAAAGGCAATTTTCTGAGGCTACTCTAGGGGTTAAAAGAATAATAAACAGTAAAATCATATCAATTAGGATGCCTTTAGCTGTGAATAACAGGAACCCCAAATCAAACTAGCTTGAGGTAATTTGCTGACTCATATAACAAGCTCAGTGGTGAATTGGGGTTCAGGGTGTAATCTAATAGTTTTGGCTCATTTTTCTGTGCCTCTCTTAGGCTCTGTCCTCCTAGCGGTATCAATTTTATTCTCTTACTGATAGCAGTTCCTGACCACAACAACAATACTAAGAAGAAAAGAGATCATTTTCCTGGGCCTCTCTCCTAAAAGTGAGAACATTTTTCCCCAAAGCCTCAAATGATTTTTCCTTTAACTCTCATTTCTGGATGTTAACCTTGGGAATGCCATGTTCTGTGGGGTAAAAGCTGAATTCCTGAACCAATCACTGCCACAGGGAGTTACCAAGATTGAATTAATCTAAATCTATTGCTAAATTTGGACTAATCAAGGCCTATCCCTGGAGCTCAGTCATTCCCCCAATCCAAAAGTCTGCTAAAAACAGCAAGAATGGAAAGGCAGCTGGCATCAGTCTATAATATTACTCAAATCTAATTAATAAAATTTTATATTCACAGCTATAAGAAATGAACAAATCATAACAGTTTTCACTTCGAGTCTGTCATGAATGTTATTACATTTAGCAATAAACTGTAGTATTTCTCTGAGGATAATTTTGTCTAGTGTCAGTAATGAATCAGAAAATAATAATAAAAAAAAAAAGATGATGAAGAACCCAAGCAGATGCATGACATCTTGTGCTACAGCCAGGAGAGTCCTCTAGCCCGCCTGTTTGTCTCCCCACCCTGAATGATTAGAAACTGAAAAGTAGGTGACTCTCATGCAGAGAGTAGCAAGAACCACAGCTTGTCTTGGTAGTGAGGATACAATTTATTTTTAAGGAGTATATAACCTTAAAAAGAAACATTGCTTCTGAAAGGATTATATTTAGGGCTCTCAAAAAGCTCTTCAAATTTCTATACCCCTTGAAAGATCACAATTTTTTGGCAGCACATAACACAATAATTCATGTTCAAAATGATAACCTTAAAAAGAAACATTGCTTCTGAAAGGATTATATTTAGGGTCAAAAAGCTCTTCACATTTCTATACCCCTTGAAAGATCACAATTTTTTTTGGCAGCACATAACACAATAATTCGTGTTCAAAATGATAGCCTTGAGTCATCCTGACTCATGAAGCAATCTGTGACCCACCAAGCCACGTGCAGCCAACCCAGCTGGCAACACAAGTCAACATCCAAGTCAGGAAACAAGATTCCAAAGCAGTTTCTATGTTGCTCAAATATGTCCGACATTAATTTTTTTGGTGATTTAAAGCAGACTTAGTTTCCTCAGTAATATTTATCTATTCAATAACACAGGAATCCAAATTGTAAGAAAACATTCCCAAACCCGTTTTCATTTTGAATTAAAAAACACTCTTTAAAATAGTTTTTCATTTTTCTTTTTTGATACCTGGGGATTGAACCCAGGGTTGCTCAACCACTGAGCCACATCCCCAGCCCTTTTCTGTATATTATTTATATACAGGGTCTCATTGAGTTGCTTAGGGCCTTGCTAAGTTGCTGAGGCTGCCTTTGAACTCTCAATCCTCCTGCCTCAGCCTCCTGAGCCATTGGGATTACAGGTGTACATCACTAAACCCGGCACTAAAAGATTTTTATTTTATCTGAATTGATTCTTACACTAACTGGTTGCTCGAAACCATTATATATTATTTATGTAAATAAGGCTGGAAATAAAATATGAAAGAGAATCATAGAATTAAAGGCCTGGAAAGTACCTTAGAGATTGTTTAGTCTAATGTAGTCTTTTTTGTGGCTAAGAAAACTGAGGCTCAGATAGATGTGGCAATTTACCCTGATTCACAAATACTGGTACAAAAAGGGGTTACAATAAAATTTTGGCATTTAAAGATCACAGTTTCCCAAAGAGACACAAACAAGAATGTCCATGTCTTCCTGGGGATGCCTGTTCTTTAAAGGTCATAGGAAAACATTGGTAACAACTAAATTGTCGACCAGTAGGAGAGTACCTTGTATATAAAGAGTATATAAAGAGTGGGGTAATGAACAAAAGCCACATCTATCAACATGGCTGAATTAAAAACAAAAACAAAAACATAATGTTAAGTGAAAAAAAAAACAGATACATACAAACATTTCTTAAAAATATAAAAAGTGACAAAAGCAAAGTCTATATCATTTTAACATTTCCATGTACATATATATATATATGCCATATGTAATTAGAGTAGGATCATTATATATATATATATATATAGATAGATAGATAGATAGATAGGTAGATAGATATAGATATAGATAGATATGTAATTGAAATATAAGATGTGTACAAGAATGACTATTAATAAGTTAAGGATAACTCTGGAGAGAAAAAGACGAGGAGGTTTCACAGGAACTTTGGTTCTATCTATAATTTATTATTTCTAAAACCAAATGGTGGGAGTGTTTGGGGAGTGTTTTGTATTAGCTATACTTTTATATGCCTGATGTTTTTCAAGTTTTTTTTAAAAGCAAATATAAGCTATCTGGAAAACTGGCCTATGGAGGGATACATACATTAATGGTAGTAGAAATATCAATCCAAACTTTAGTGATAAAAGGTGGCTTAGAAGATTTAGGGAGAGAAAAGCAGGCACTATTACCCTAGTTCAATACATAAAGAGGACCTGTGTGGGGGTGGTGAGTGACTATGTTGGAAGTTGCAATTTATCAGGAGATGGGATGTACAGGGGTTGAAAAGACAAAGTTCTTACTTTTTATTCAATGACAGAAGGAGGAAAACCCATCACTCCTTCCCTTGAGGTGGGAGGAAGGGGAGGGGAGCTCTGCCCTGTACCTCTGAGAAGGAGGCAAAGTGGTACTTGAGGTCTGCATTTTTGGGGTGACCCACAGGCCAGGAGAGCTGGCAATGAGGCCTAGTGAGGGAATGGGGCAAGCACTTACCCAGAGAACTGCTTATCAGGTAATTCTCAGAAACCAGTGGTGCAGCTGTAGGCAGCTGGAGGGAAGGGCCTAGCCAGCAGAATAGAGAGAAGGAAACTTTGAACCTGGCCCAAATCCACTGATGACAGAACTCACAGGAAAAAGGAACTTGAATAAGCAGAACTCTGCTTTTTCACTTTACAAATTAAAAACCACTTAACATGGAGAAGCAACAGACAGACAAAACTCTTCTACACTAAAGTCAAATTAGTCAACAGATGTAAATAACATAACCTTCTCCCAACCCAAAAAGAACAGAGAGGTTGCCCCTGGGTTTGTGAATGTGTAAAAGGATACCATTGCTAGAGTGTGGGAAAGAGTATTTCTCTTGGCCTTGGGAACTCACTCAGGCTAGCCAGCTCTCCTGACCTTCGACACAAGCTGTGACTTGATGTATTTTGCCCTGTGGGTACTGTGGCTTAGGACAACACAGATTTCTGGGATTCTCTTGGTTCACTGGGAAAGTCTGCTGCTTGCCCAGGAAAGTCAAGTGTGGAGAAACAGTAGAAACCATCAACTGAGCTCTTCTACACCTAGTTTCCACTGAAGTTCTGTACAAAGTCCAACTCAGTTATAGTAATGAGAATCATGGGGGTGGGGGGGATCAGATTTGGGGGCCATTCAGCTTTACCACGAATGATGGCAATGCAAGATTTCAAGGCCAGGTTTACTAAGAGCATTGCATATATTTCAACATGAGTTATTAATCCCCTCTGACCCACTTTAAGAAGCAGAAATTTAACACTCTGCTTTTACAATTTAAAAGAAAGAAACATGTACTTTGTTTCAAAAGAACATTTGGAAACATCTGCGATCCCAGGCTATCAGAATATGGGTTATGTGTTTTGTTTATTTACATTTCTGAAATATTCCAGAAAGTTTCCCAGATACTGAAATTCACTTTAAAAAAATGCTACATTCACTTCCTTACTCAAGATTTTTATTATTAACAATGAAGACACATTATAGATACATATTGACAGTTTGGGAATTATCTCTGACACATTTTGCTTGTGTGTGTGTGTGTGTGTGTGTGTGTGTGTGTGTGTGTGTTTGTGTGTGTTATTTTAAACAAGGAGAATAATGAAGTTTTAGGGTAGCTGACTTTATGATAATTAGTTGAAATCTCAAATTAGAAAAATGGATTATCAAAGTATTAAAAAATGAGTCATAGACTGAAGCTTTAAACTACTGTTCTTCCAAAATAAAGGAAAAACTCAGAGAAAGTGTGTAAGAATAAAAATAAAATTAGACATAATGCTAAGTAAAGTTAGCCAATCCCAAAACACCAAATGCCAAATGTTTTCTTTGATATAAGGAGGCTGATTCATAGTGGAGTAGGGAGAGGGAGCATGGGAGGAATAAACAAACACTAGATAGAGCAGAGGGGTTAGAGGGGAAGGGAGGGGGCATGGGGTTATTATGATGGTGAAATGTGATGATAATTATTATCCAAAATACAGGTATAAAGACACGAATTGATGTGAATATACTTTGTATACAATTGGAGATATGAAAAATTGTGCTCTATATATGTAATAAGAATTGTAATGTATTCCACTGTCGTATATAAATAAAAATAAATAAACAAAATTAGACTGAAAGAGGAGGTTAAGACAGTGTTCTTTTGTAAATATACATTCTGAAAGTTTGAAAGTTGTTTTTACCAAATATCAATTTTGTTGCACATACTTAGAATGTTTAATTTTTTGTTTGTTTATATTAAAATGTATGGTCTGTTTTTTAGTTTGAAGATGATAAAGTCTAAAGTTAGAAAAGAAAAACACATTACATGTAACTTTAGATAACATTTTAACAAGTGTGAAATGACTACTGGCAGTCAAATATTGGTGTATTTAAGTCCAATAGAGGAGGAAATGGAGAAATTTTTTTTAAGGTGGACTAACAAGTTGTCTGCAAATATAACTTACCCTTAAAAAAGACACCTGAAGAAGGACTAGAAGTTTTAAGATTTCTTTGATTCTTCTAGTCTATGAGTAGAAAATTGTAAATAAAACCTCCATTTATGGTAGAAATCAACAGTGATTCACATTATCACTTCCTGATGAAAAAGCTGAATGGCTTTACACTGTTTTAGAATTTCCTACTTGCTACTGAATTAAATTTAACTCTTGGCATTCTTCATATGATAGCTATAGTCATAAAAGCTTATCACTCCAACAAGAGATAACAAACTTATATAAATTAATTCTATAAATTAAGAAGGAATTACTAATTTTTCTTAGTCTATAAAAATGAATGACAAATAGAATAACAGTAAAGTATGATTTTATTTATTTGTTTGTTTTGCAGTGCTGAGTGTTGACCCCAGGCCTCCCACATGCACGGCAAGTGCTCTACTACTGAGCTACACCCTCAGCCCCAGTTAAGTATAGTTTTAAATGATGTCTAATACTTGAGAGTCTCACAGAACTTGAACCTATAGAATTCAAATCTAATCTAATTTAACCCTTAAAATATCCTTGGGAAATAAAGGGCAAAATAAATCATTATATACCAAATAGTAATGACTATGTATTAAGAAAGACAGAAATAGCAAATAAAGTGATAATATAGCTATAACGACTCAAATAACATATGGTGAAACACCTAGGAAGCACTGAGAATTTTAAATCTGATTACAAGAGACAAAGTGGCCAAGTGAATGCATGACATGTTTCTTTTGCAAATCTTGCATTTTCAAAAGGAAATGTGTTTCAAGTGTTACTCAATCTGGAAGCAGCAATGAGCTTGAAGATTTTAGTGATTCTCAATGAGCACATGTTTAGCCATCAATAAGATCTCTGTTCACAAAGGGCTTTATTTGTGTGAACCAACCTTTCCTGGGGGATGAAAGTTCAGAAGGCCTCTGCAATTTTCATTCAGTCCCCACCGTTAATTCACGACCTTTTCAAGAACCAAACTGTTCAAAAATGAAACCAGTTGCATCTCCTCTGCTCTGTCTATTGTTTCCAAGAAATCATACCTTCAAAGCAGGAAAACCCCTCTAGTATGAGTCACCATCACCTTCCTAAATCTGGAATTTCCTTGTTTGTACTTTGGCAACTTAGAGTCAGGCCTGTTTCAGTTAAGGTGAAAGGAAAACTGGAGTCCTTTGAAAAATGAACACAAAATAAAAAACAAATCCCTAATTTCACACACTGTTGCTATGGAAAAAATCACACAGCCAAATCACTGGGAATTAATCACTGGAAAAAATTACAACTACATTCCAATGATGCTGCACCAAAACTGCCATCAAACTGATTCTTCGGATCTTGCCTATTATTTACAATGTATCATATTTTCCATTTAGAGGTAAGTGAAAGCTTAAAAAAAAAGTGCACGTATATGTATGTATGTATGTGTATTTACTTTATATGTTTTTTATTTTTACATGATAGTGGAATGCATTACAATTCATATTACACATATAGAGCAAAAAAATTTCATATCTCTGGTTGTATACAAAGTATATTCACACTAATTCATGTCTTCATACATGTACTACATAGAATATTAACATATATATGGAAAAAATCATATGTAAATAGAACTAAATTAACTAAAAACAAAAGATATCTTGTTCACTTTTAGAATAAGATCCTAAAAGATGAAACCTTTAAAAGCTTGTTATCCATGTAATACAAAGTGAATAAAAGGAGAGCGATCAGAGATTATAAAATGAACAAACTTTAACTTCAAATTCACAGTGCTCTGAATCTACTTAACAAGGGCCTTTTCTTGATCAAAATCAACGTCAACATCTCAAAAGTACAATAAAATCAAGCAGCACTTACAGCTCACTGCAGCCAGTGCAACAGATGGATAATTACAATGAGCTGTTGCTAATGAGATGGATTAAAACAAATGAGTATATATGCAAGTAAAGGATCAGACAAAAATGGCAAAGACAGCATATAATTTTTCCCAAAGAAAAGTGAAAAACTACTAATAATTCTATCACCTGATTTATAAGCACAATCCCCTATGATACAAGTTTATAAAGCTGACAACACTCTATAACCTCCATGCATAGAGTAAACACTTCTATGATCCAATTAAACGTAATTATATATGTGGTCATTCATCTTAAAATAAAATTTTTTTTAACTTAGTGGGAAGCTAGAGAATTCCCCCCCCCCTTTTTTTGTACTGGGGATTGAACCCAGGGGTGCTTTGGCACTGAGTTACATCCTCAGCTTTTTTTTTTTTTACTTTTAGATAGGGTCTCTTGTTAAGTTGCCCAGGCTTGTCTGAAACTTGTGATTCTCCTGCCTCAGTCTCCCAAGTAGCTAGGACTGTATGTCCTGCTAGGTGCTAAAGGATTCTGTCTGCTATTACTTTCTTGGTTTACCTCTTAAAACAGAATACAATGTTACAACTGGGCTGATAAATCTAAGTTCCTATCTAATCTAAATTTCAGACCTAAGGATGAAATCTGGACCAATGATGGAGCTAGAACACATTACATTTTCCTTTGTCGCCTTTGTTCCCCAGCTACATTGTCTCTTTAAACTTTAAATACACAAAGAATGAGTAACAACTATATCCAAAGCATAAAATGAGGGGACTGCTGGGCACCATGATGCATGCTTGTAATCCCAGCAGCGTGGAAGGCCAAGGTAGAAAGATCACAAGTTCAAAGACAGCCTCAGAAATTTAGCAAGGTCCTAAGCAACTTACAAGACCTTGTCTCAAAATAAAAAATAAAAAAAAAAAGGTCTGGGGATGCAGCTTAGTGGTTAAGTGTTCCTGAGA
This sequence comes from Callospermophilus lateralis, assembly GCF_048772815.1. Taxonomy (NCBI): domain Eukaryota; kingdom Metazoa; phylum Chordata; class Mammalia; order Rodentia; family Sciuridae; genus Callospermophilus; species Callospermophilus lateralis. The sequence goes on along the minus strand of NC_135307.1, from coordinate 107,283,144 downwards.
AAAAAGGAGATTAAAACTACAGTTTTTTCTAAATCCTGGAGAAGTATGTTAAAGGTTATTCAATGTCTGTGAGCACCTGTCTTTCACAAACAGGTTTTACAAAGTTAGAAAATATACTTTTTAAACAAGTCATCATTAGGTAGTTGTCCCAATTAAGAGGCATGTAAGATAAAAGACACATTTGTAAGTCCCTAGCCCGACCTTGGGACCCAGAGAGCAATGGCCTTATGTCCTACAACAGAATGCCTGGGAGTGAATAATCAAGAATCATGTCTTCTCTTAAGCAAATATAGGCACACTTCCTTAAAAAAGGCTTTGCCTTATCTCTCATATTTTATCCACCATGAAAAAAAATGTTTTGAAGCTATTAAAAGGCATTCTTGATCATTACCAAGATTATATAGAAACTTGAAAAATATTTGCTATAATCTTATAAAAGTAGCAAAACATAAAATGTACGACATCCAAAACTATGTAGAAATTCGCACATATGGAAAGTAACACATAAAACAGTAGGGCAGTTTCTATGAGGGTAAATCCATGTGGGATGATTTTCAAAATTAGGAACTTAAAATTTTCCTTACTCTTGCATTATCTTTGCATTAAGCAAATTTGAAGAAAATATTAAGCATATTATAACTGAAATAGTACTCACCACAAGTACACTTCAAATTCTAGATTAAAATAGGTTTGGGGAATTACTGTTGCAAAAATCGTAGCACTGAATATAATATTTTCATATGGGAGAGGTTCTAAAAGACACAACAAACAACCAATTCACACACACTCCATCTGAAAAAGAAGACTGTTATTTAGAGAGTTATTATTAGTTCTTTATTTGTTAGTGCTTTCATCATTATTGAGATTACATAGGGAAATTAAATAGCTGGAAGTTTAGCTAATAAAAGTGAAATAAGGAAAAAGAAATACAACTAATTAGGTCTTTTTGGATTTCAATGGCTACTCCAGCATTGAGAAGTAAGGAAAGGGGTGAGGGGAGCCATTTTTGAGGGAATATGTAAACTGAAGGCTTCAATCATTATCTACCAAATAGCCTGAATAGCCCAAATTTGTTCCTCATTCCCCAGTCCTACTGTTCCAGTTTATTTGCTATCATCTGCAAGAGAATCTGTGGAAACAAAGAAAGGGATAAAGACATGTGAACTTTGCTTTTACATGGTGCATTTCTGAGGCATCTGCAGAAACAAACCCAGGCAGACAGGCAACCATCTACAAATTTCATTTGTCCATGCTATCCCCTGTTCCTAATTAATGCAGATAATTCTGAATTTGCCATACTATAATTCATTAAATCATACTCAATTAATCTAATCAGCTGTAAAACAGGAAAGGGCAACAGTGCAAGCTTTAATAAAGGGAGCTCATTGGATTTAAAAAGCTACTCAGCTGAGAATCATGATAAATTCCCACATAGATTAAGGGCAAAAGTGGACTCAATGAATACTTTATTTTATATATTAACTCATCCTTCTACTCAAAAGGCCTATGTAACAGTGGAATTTTTAAAAATAGGCATATACACACTATTTTAAAAGTAAATTCAGGGGTGCAGAGGATGGAGAATTCTGTAGAGAGAATCAGAATATTACCATATATAACTCTAAGGAAAAAAAAACTCAAAGTGAGTACCAAGTAGAAAATGTTACCTCTGCAATGGAAAAGTTGGTGGTTTACAATGTTAAATTCATCTACCCAGTTTGTGATTGATCCAAAGTGTTTTGGCAACACCTAAATGCAACCCTAAGTTACTGATATGAAAAACAAAAACAAAACTATTCACTCACATGATCATTTTACAGACACACTATAATTTCAAGCATGTCCCCAGGCAAGCCTAGGGCAGGATTTCCACATCTGATGCTCACAATTTTAGTGTTCCCGGTTTGGCCTGCATAGTCATTAGGTCAGGAAATGCATAGGACAGTGATGCAAAGAAGTTAAGAATCATGAAACACAATGACTGTGTATTTTTAACCACAAATGGTCTGTCAGCAGAATAAGAAGCATGAAGGAAAATGTCACTGGCCATTTTGGAAACAAAGGAGATCACAACATTGGACTGAAGTTTTTTCCATGAATAACTGAGATTAAAAAAAGAAAGCAGGAAAAACTAATGCAAATAATAATAATAATAATAATAGAGTTCATGTAAAAATAAATAAATAAGGTTTTGTATGTTTAAAAAAAACCTGATGTTTAATCCACTTCTGATAAGCAATATACATTTGCAGGCCTCAGTTGAAGGTGAAAGTCCATATTATGAATTTATGACACTGAGGTTAGAAGTTCATGTTTGAGCCTTTCTTCAGGAGTTTATGCATTTCTGTTTTCAAAATTTCTGTTAAGTCAGAACATAAATCTGATTGAGGCATCCTCATTTTATCTTCATAAAAGATACAGCTAAAGAGTGCTAACCATATATGATAAATAAGGTTTAGCTTATGCAAATTTAAGTCACATTTAATGAAAATCCAGTTGATTAAAGAAAAGCAGATATTAATATTTAATTGTTTTTCAGGTACTAGGGATTGAACCCAGGGGTGCTCTACCACTGAGCTACATTCCCATTGCCCCCCACCAACACACACACACACCCTGCTTTTTTGTGTGTGTATTTTGAGACAGAGTCATGCTAAGTTGGTTACCAAGGCTGGTCTCAAATTTGCCATCCTCCTGACAAAAATTTAGTGGCTACCTCCATAAGCCTGACACTATGGTAGGCACCAAGAAATACAAAGATGAAAAGTTATAGGTAACAAGGATCACTTTGGCCAGAAGTCACTAACATAGCGTGAAAAGCTGACTTCATATTTGGGTTTTTGTTAAAGATAATATTCTAAGGTTTGTTCCTTAGGAGCACGAACAAACAACAGATGATAAGCCATCAGAAAACATGATTTCCTAAGACATGAAACTGCTTTAATTCTACCATTTCCAAAAACAAACATATAATTACTACCCAAAAGCTGAGAGTAAACAAGTGGCATTTGTCTATCACAAATGGCAAATACAACAATAGCAATTTTTCCTGTTGTTTAGAAATAAATTTGGCTTAAAATTTAAGACAGTAAAAGAAAAAAAAATAATACTCACTATGCCATCATCTTCACATTCCCTCCTAGCACTCCAGTAAATAAACTACAGTCTTGGTCAAGTTTGAAATTATCTTGGAATTATAAGGGCTTTGATGACTAGCTGAAAACTGAAATTATCTAATAAATTTATAAATAATGACAATATTAAAAACTCCATCAGTTTTAAGTTTTGTAGTAGCAAAGTCTAGGGAGCTCAGCAAAACTCTGTAGATCAGCTGTAAAGTGTTGGATCCTTGACTCCAAAGTCCTTTGTCTGATAAACATGATATCATATTTCAAGTTGGGATTAGATTTATTGTGTGCTTACAATAGCCATCCTTATCCCAATAAAGAATATGAGACTCCAAGAGGTTAAGTAACTTGTCTAAGATGACATACTAATGGAATTGTATACCCTTACTCATGGGGGTAGGTTCAAGACACCAAGGGATGCCTGAAACCACAGATGGTATCAAATCCTATATACAGATGATCCTTGACTCATAATTGTCTGACTTTATGATAGTGCAAAATTGATATACACAGCCAGCAGAAACTGCACTTTGAATTTTGGTCTTTTCCCAGGCTAAGGATATGCAGTATGATACTCTTTCATGATGCTGAGCAGAGACAGTACATGGCAGCAAGTAGCAGATCTCAGTCAGTCATACTATCATGAGGTACTACTGTGCTGTGCATTGACAATATTTTTTAGATGTAGACATTCAATAAATTATGTAATATTCAACACTTTATTATAAAAGAGGCTTTATGTTGAATGATTCTGCCTAAATATAGGATAATATAAATGTTCTGAGCATGTTTAAGGTATGCTGGACTAAGCTACGATGTTTGATAGGTCAAGTGCATTCAATGCATTTCAACTTCCCCTATTTTTAACTTACAACAAGATGTAACCCTACTGTAAATCAAGAAGCATCTATATACTATGTTTTTCCTATACATACCTATGATAAAGTTTAGTAACAACAACTATTTAAAACTTTTGAATTGTTAGATGGGTGCCATGGTACACACCTGTGATCTAGCTATTCAGGATGCTACAGCAGGAAGATCAGAAGTTCAAAGTCAGCTTGGGCAACTTACTGAGGCCCTGTCTCAAAATTAAAAGGGCTGGAGATGTAGTTCATTGGTAGAGTGCTTGCCTACCATGAAGGAAGCCATGAGTTCAATCCCCAGTACCACACACACAATAATAATAATAATAACGGTTAATTTCTATAATTTTCCATTTAATATTTTTGGGCCACTGTTACTATTGAGTAACTGAAATTGAGGGCCAATTTGAGGACACTGTTACTATTGAGTAACTGAAACTGCAGGTAGTAAAACCATGGAAAGTAAAACTGAAGATAAGTGGCATACCTGGGGCTTTAACTCATATCTTCCTAGTTCTAATACCCAAGTTCCCTTAACTGGGCTGAGGATGAGCATTCTATGTCTCAAGTGACACTTAACAGGAGAATTACTCTAACAGTTCATCCTGAAGGTACCTGCATGAATTATAAAGGATTTGGAAAGAACCAGCTAAGCCTTGTCCTTGGTCATTTTCTAGATCATGAAAGTAAAATGGATCCACTCTTGGTAGATCTGAAAATTATGTGTTAGTTCCTTAAATCTCTGAGTATGCTTAGCATAGCATTTTATTTTTTTAAAATTCTTACTTCTAGATTAATAAAAATGGATCTGATCATCCTGGCATCTCTTTTCAACTAGAATAGACTCCATCCATGCAGGTCTGTTTTGAGTCAGAGTGCATCTCTCTCCCCGCAGGGCAAGACTCAAATTAAAGACGTTCAGGAGACGGAACAAACAGACAATTTTCTACTCATGTGACTGAAATGCATCCCATATTAGCCTATGTGACAGGGATTTTAACATTCATGCTGCCCCAGGGAACATGCTCTTGGTTCTACAATAAAACTAGAAAGAACCAGAAATGTTTGGGAATGGTCAAATTCTTCTTGGCCATTTGAAGATACCTCTTAAATACACATAAATATCTTCCAAAATGAGATGAATGCTTACATAACTTTTTAAAATCTGTTTTATTTTCCAATTATGAATTTACAATGAGAAATAAACTATGTTGGAAACAACTACAAATGCTCAGAAAAAATTAGAAGATGTCCAGTTAGTAGACTGTGGTATAATACCAAGGTTCCCTGCACAACCTAAATAAAGCCTGATAGTTTATAATATATGTCTTTGTTTTGAACATCATAGACAACCCACAGATGGAGGTATAACAAGAATTATTAATACTTCTACTCAGAGAGACTGTGAGGCCAAGAACACAGTGCCATAGTGACTTGGCTAGGATTGTAACCTGGATCCAGTGATCCTGTTATCACACTGATTCAATAGGAGAATTTTGTTGGGTAATATAATGGATTGTTTTTATACCTATTTCTGAAACTGTACCTTAGAAAAAACAATATAAAAGACAAAAAAAAATTTTCTTCTTTAGAACAATGTCTTGGTGAGGTCTAATCAAAACACAAGAACCACTTCAAGTATTTATAACAGTAGGGGAAAATACATATTACATAGATATATATTATGTATATATATGTTGCACATTTTATACACACACACACACACAGACCTGTAAGGCTTTGACTTGTATATTTATATCTTTATTTTGAAATAAGCTTATTTTATTTATTTTGCAGTGCTGGGGATTGAACCCAGGACCTCACACATGCTAGGCAAGCAAAAACTCTATCACTGAGCTACATCCCAGTCTACAATAGAAGAAATTTCATGGAATTGCTTATACAAGCCATGAGGTAGCTGAGGGCCAATTTGAGGACAGTGGATTTAGCAAGAGCAAAAAGCCACTACAACCCCTAAGCCAGAGAGACAAATGGAGACAGTATTTTTGGAGCTGAAGGCCTGCAGTTACTTAAAAAGAACATGGAACCATGGTAAGTCTGTCCAGTGGGAGCTGGAACAACACAAACAGGCTCTGCTGAAAAAGCCAGAAAAGGAAAAGAAGAAATACTCTGGTTTCTCCCTATCTCCTCTTGCTCAATCTCCGGCCAATGTCTCTGATCAACTGAGCCTAGTCCGAAGTCAGCCACCCAGTAGTCTGGACAGGGGTGGGGGGTGGATTTGAGAGAAAATGACCAAAGATTACAGTGAACCCTCAGTTGCAGGAATCAAATATCACATGTTTGATTCTATTGGAAGCCACTAAGATTTGTTGTATTAACAGCATACAATGACTGACACTTCCATAAATAACAATAAGTAGATAAATGGAAAAATGAAATTAGTGGAGAATCAAAATGAGATAGTACTAAGAATTATTTTGAATAATTGCTTTGAGGAAAACATTTCTACCACTAATCTGTAAGCCCAGGGTGGAGGGCAAGTGCATACATATGACCCCTTCTCCCTTGCCCCAAACCATGCCCTGGTGATAAAGGAGAGGTATATTCAGGAACCTCTCTAGGAATGTGGTGGGATCCCCAGCTAGAGGTGGGAAGTAGCCCCAGTCGTGACTATACTGAAGCTTCAAAATCAACTGGGCAGTTTGGGACAGGATGATCTGGTGAACTCGAAGTGTCATATGCTAGCAAGCTAGGAGCCAGGCCTTCCAAAAAGGAAGTATGTCATTGAGTCAGTGATGTTGCCAATCCCCAAGCCAGAGAAGTACTGATAAAGCTCAAAGGTAGCCATAACACAGATAGTAAGTGGAAGCCTTTTGCTTATACTACTTCCATCACAGTACCAGCTTCCATCAAATACTCACAGCATCATTAGTTATTTATAATCCCGCCCTTCTCCCAAAGTAGTCTGCAAGTACTGGAAGATGTAGGGGTTCATTTTAGTTTATGTAACTTTATAATTAATTACTCACTGTTAGGTCGGTGGCAGTGACTTGGTGGTGACTTAGTGGCAACTTAGAACAAAGCAGCCCGCTGCTTTGAACATCAATCAGATGCCGGCAGAAACGCCTGTCAATCAGCCAGATCTCCTGACTAACTCCTGTCAATCGCCTATCAATCAGCCAGATCTCCTGACTAACGCCTGTCAGATTGATTGACAGGCGTTAGTCAGGAGAGCTGGCTGATTGACAAGCATTTCCGCTGGCATCTGATTGATGTTCAAAGCAGCGCGGGCTGCTTTGTTCGAAGTTGCCACTAAGTCACCACCAAGTCCCTGCCACCGACCTAACACTCACCTTAAAGTGTAAGACTCCACCTGATATATTCCACCCTATCTTTCATGATTCCTTAGCACACCATCTGAGAAATGCCTCCTTCATTCTTTACTCTGTAGTGTCCTTAAGGGATCTCTAAAGGGATGTAGGATTCTCCTTCTGTCTGGAATATTTTCCACTCTTCCCATCTGAATCCTGTCAGTGATTTAAGACTCAATAACTATCTTCTGTCCTCCAGGTATACCAGTCTGCTCACTCTGTAACCTAAATTCCTACAGAATCTAGAATAAATATCACTAGATGTGGCATTTCATTATTTTTGTACTTTCATATAAGTTTTGCCTTCCCAATTAAAATTGGGCAGAGAACCTAGCACTGTATGCAGCTGATTGAGTAGGTATCTGATGGATGTTTAAAAGGATGAATGAAAGACAAGTCTGATAAAAGCAGGGGACTTATTTTTTACTTACAGTACTTCTTTTGGAACCTTGTCCTGTTTGCCAAGTAAGTTACAGGCCCTCAATAAATACTTCTTGACATTGATTAACTACTTTGGAATACAATCAGGTTCACATAGCTCTAAATTGATCCCAATGGAATGCATATTCATCACTGGCAAAGGAAGTTACATATTTGGATAGCTTTAGGTGATAAAAATAAGAAAGTTCAAGACACACACAAAAATTAAAATATCTAAATTGTTAGAAAAAGTACAAATCACAAAACATGGTACTAAGCATACATAAAACATGTCTTCATTGAAGAATGAAAACAACAATGAAGTCTCTTTAGAGAAATGAAACTAAATGAAAAGTTTTGATACCATTGTCTCAATTCTAACCAAAATCACATTAATTTAGACAGGTTTAGGGGTTTAGACAGATTTTTAAAAATCTACATGCAATGAAATAAATATCAATTCTGTAATTTTATTAGAAGGGATAATATAAATGCTATCACCAGTGAGGAAAAAGAACTGGCATTTCAGTGGCTTGAACAGCTTTACTTTCTTCAAAAACCATGGTTTTTCTTAACACTTGGACAAAAATCACAAAACTGTAAGTTGCAGATGTCTCTATGCTATATGGGAACTTCTGCCATGGCTCCCAAAACCAGAATGGCTTCCAGGGACCATGCAGAAAGAGCAAAAAGCAGGAAGCCAAAAAAGGAAAGAGACAATAGACTCATTACCCAAGAGACCTTAACAAAACACAGCCAGTAAAGCCCTCCATCAATAAAGGCTGGACAGTTCAAAGAACCAGTTTTCTTTCATGGAATTAAAAAAAAAAAAAAAAAAAAAGAAGGGGGGGATTTATCTAGTCAAAGCAATCTGTATAGAATTAACACTTTTTTTTTAATGAGATGAATCGTCAGCTACAAACGGAGTCAACAAATGTGGCTTTTGTTTATCCAAGTCACAGTGTGGAAATATTTTTTATATCATAACACCTTACAAATATATTTTCATAACTGAAACAAAAGTTTCATAAAATAGTACTTGACCCTGACTTTTGATCATGCAGTGGACCCTGTACTTTCCTTTCTATTCTTTTGTTCTGGTCCATTCTCTTCCCCTCCATTAAAAAAAGAAAGAAAAAATTTGTCTGGACACATAAAACTGACTTCATGCCATAATCATAGGTTGCAACACACATTGAAAAATTTGGCCTAAAGAACATTCTGGAAGTCAACCAAAGGTCACATGCTATTTCTTTCTTTTGCTTTTTAAAATTCATTAATGATGAGAAAAGGTCACTCTATCTTTACTTTTCAATGGGGTGGGAAAGGAGGGAGAAAGAGGGAGACATGACAATTTCAGAGTCTTGCATATAGTAGGCACTAAAATATCTGTTCAACATGAGACCCCTAAAAAGCATTACCTGCTATTTTGTGCATAAAGAAACACAGAATGGAGGAGAGAGGATAAGACTTAAAGGAGAAAAGGAGAATCTTGATAATGGGAATACTGCCTGGGCAATGTGCCCAATGTTTTGAGAACAGTGTTGCCAAGGGTTCTGCTTCCTCCATCATCTGAGATATGTTGAACCATAGGGCCTAAGGCTAAGAAGCAAAAAAGAGAAAGGCCCAGGGAAGGCAAGTTCAAAATTTTGGTAATTGATCTTATTCCAAATGAATAAGACTGGACCATACCTTTTAAGTGAAGGAATAACTGCCTATAAAACCAAGAACCCCAGCTTAAGTCAATCCAAAATAGCTACAGCATATACTATACAAAGAACAAAATGTAGCCAAACAAAAGGAGCATCAGATTAGATAACCTGAATAATGATATCAAACAATATCCCTCAAGATACTCTTCTGAGACCTTCCCAGCTCAATAGATAATGATGCTGACAGCTTGTAATAGAATGGGCTCTTATTAATAAAAGCAACTATCATTTCTCAAGAGCCCACTTTGTGCCAGGCACTGTGCGAGGTACTTAATATACATTGTCACTATTGTCAAACCAAACAAGCCTTCGTGAGGGCTGTTATCCCCCATTTTACTCAAGAGGGAAAGGCAGTTCAGATAGTACCTTGCTAATAATCAGACACCTAGAAAATGGGGGGTTGGGAAAATGAACTCAACTATGATAGTTTAAATTCTCATTTCCCATGGTACATTTATTTGCCAGCATAATGGGTATGAGCATAAAAATGGAAGTACTTAGAATAAGAGGGAGGGAAGTAAGAAGGAAAAAAGGAATTGATCCTTTTAAATAAGAAAGAGAAAATTTCAGAAAACAGCAGCTTTCCTTAAACTGGAATCTCAGCTTTAGCTCTGTAGTCCTTTCTCTTCTTTCCTCTTTCTCTCCCCTCTCCTCCCCTCCTCTCTGTTTCCTCCTTCCCTCCCTCCTTTCCTCCCTCCCTCCCTCCCTACCTTTCTGTGGTACTGGGGATTGAACCCAGGAATGCCCTACCACTGAGCTACATCCCAGGCCCTTTTTTATTTTTTGAGACAGGATCTCACTAAGTTCCTGAGGCTGGCCTTAAACATGCGATCTTCTTGCCTCAGCCTCCTAAATCATTGGGATTACAAACTTGCAGCACAGTGCCTGGTTTATCCTATTTTTAGTAGCAGTTATTAAGCTATGGAAAAGAAACTTCCGGTTAGGAAGAGGAATTTCAAAGTGAGAGTTTGCTTTTGATACAAATGTTTGATAGTGATACTAAGTTACACAAACAATAATCTATCCCTCCCTCCCTCTTCTGAAAAACTGTCTATCAGATTTTATTTATTTTACTTATCTTATTGTTCAGATTTTTAAATTTTCTTCAAATTAAAATAAAAGTTCCTTTAGTAAAGGAACCAAATATTACTACAGACAATAATTTTACACAGGGAAAAAGCACTCATTCGCACACTGAGAGTCTTCAGAGAAACAAATCCTTCTCAAGCTTGGGGAAATCACTTAGACATATTCAAAATCATTAGTCCTTTGACCTTTCACTTGGTTTTAAATGGCCAAAAAGGATTTCAAACTTAGATAAGAATCCGTAACTGTTATACACAGTACCAACAAACAACAACCTTGGGTAAGGCAGAGGCATTCTCATTGATCCATCATACACAGTGAAATAAGTGTTTTTCATAAATGCCTAAATTGCTATTGAAATAAATATTGGAAAAAATTAAGCCCCATACTCTATTCCACTTTCTTTTAATGTAAAAGATTTATTTTTACATCTTTTATACAACAGGAAAATAATCACAGGGAACAACCTCATTCCAATTACAGTAAGTCTTTACACCAATGGTTCTCATACATACTGTCTCTTCATTTGTCTCTGGGATGTATATTTCTGTTCCTTTCAGCTGACTAATTATAAATGATCTCTAACGATTTGCCTGACTATTCTCTCTAGAGGCAAAGAGAGCTACTGTAGGCAGAGATCATATAATGAAATGAAAAAAAAATCAGATTATGTGGAACTAAGAGAAATACAAATGTAATCAACCCCTGCAGTCAGAGCCCAACTTTTCCCTGGGAAAAATCTCCCATTGTAGTAGTAAGAGAAAACTGCATTGACACCATCTTATGACTAAAGAGGAAGGAATATTTTAGAAGTAAAAATTTTAAATCAGTAGAATCCAATGGTAAAAACTGGACTGAAATATTTATATGGTCATTTAAAGAAGGGAGAAGTCAGAGCAGAGATAGAATACATGCAGAAGAAAAACACAACCTATGGCATTGTTTAAAATGCTTTCACCGGTATGGTGGCATACACCTGTAATCTCAGCTACTCGGGAGGTTGCCTAAAGCTCTGGGTTCAATCCTCAGGCTGATTTTCATACAGACCCTTGGTTAGGGTAAATTTTTAAGGGCAAACATAATATGGTTCCTCTTTCTTCTGCATCTTCTGCTAATTTCCACTTCAACTTTCAGTAAAAAGGGTTATGAAAATAAAATTGACAATTCTGAAGCTGGCTAAAGTTATTTAAAATGAAAATTGTGAAGACCTAGGATATTTTTCAAAATAAACCAGAAAGAATTTTTGATAGTTCATTTCAATAAGAACTAAATATATCACAAAGGAACTCTAAATTTCTTAAAGGACCACAGGGAAATATGACAAAGGTATAATATTAGATCAGTTAAATTTTTACATAAATATTTTACTTTTTACTAGTTACAAACTTGATATTGGCCAGAAAGCAGTTTTTCACTTAATATCTTTGAAAACCAAGCAGGTATATAAAAAAGTCCAAGACAACTTGCGGAATACTTTAATCAACAAAATAGATGTATAGAAATGGAGTTAAATCTACCATGAAAGTATTCATACCAAAGTGTGGAAAAGGGATGTATAGGAGGCAGGCAGGGCCCTAGGGCTGAATTAAGGCTGAATTTAGGTTCCCAGGGCCCCAGTTGGTGAGTAGGGACAAATATAGTAATTGGTCTCAAGTAGCAACAGCAGGTATCTCTTGAGTCTGAAATGAGAAAGGAGCTCAAAATCCTGTGGAGATTGAGGACTGTTATCCCTATGATAATGCAGCAGAAAGCAGGAGGGAAGAGCTCTAAATACTCTATTCAATTGTAAAGACCTCAATTTTCTATGCATATTCCATAGAAAATATTTTTTCTTGTCTCTTTGGGGGGAAAACACCATGATATGTGGTTTTAAAGTTAGGAGAAAAAAATAACACAAACTCTCAAAAGCAGAAATCCACCTATAAGGGTTACGTAAGAAAAGAGAAATGTGAACTGCTGCAGAAACTGGAGGCAGGAGAACCCGCCCTGGTCACATCCATTGTCAGATGCAAAAGCTTTGTGAAGGGTTGGAAAAAGCACACCCATTTCCAAGGAATCTAACACCACTGCCAAATTCTTTTCTAAACTGAAATTAAGCTCTTAGATAACTGCATAAGACTTTCGATTCTCCCAAATAGTAATATCTTGAAAGGAATGACCAATCTGAAGTTTTAAACACTGGAAATTTCTACAAAATTTTTTCAAGGTTAGTAGGCCATTTCTGTTTTGTTCTTGAGAGCAGATATGAGAATTGGAATGAATTTTTAAATGTAGAAATTTATTTGGAAGGCCAAATTGATTCATTTTATGTTTCAACACTCATATAAATCAAAGTAGTTAGAAAGCACTCATGTAAGTAATGGCATAATTTGGCGTGAACATACTTTATATACAGAGTTACAAAAAAATTGTGCTGTGAATGGATTATTATGAATGTAATGCATTCCACTATTGTCATGTATGTAAGAAATAAATAAAAAAGAAAGAACGAAAGGAAGGGGAGAGAGAGAGAGAGAGAGAGAGAGAGAGAGAGAGAGAGAAAGAAAGAAAGAAAGAAAGAAAGAAAGAAAGAAAAGGAAAGCACTCATGTAAGAATTTCCCATAACAGAAGGAAGAATGGATCTTGGTTTTGTTTTTCATGGGCATGTCCATATTACAACTTAAATTTATAACTTAAGTTTTCATCATTTTCATGAAAGCCGAATCATTTATAGTCTTTTTTGCACAGCCTACTGAATTTAAAAGAGGTGTACATTCCATTCGGCATAAGCAGAGTAGCTAAATAGATTTGATCAAGACATTCTTTAGACAGTATAGTAGATTTTCTGAGCATCTGGTACTGTATGGAAGACCATGATTTACTAACCATAATCAATTGACCTAAAGTCACATTATGACTGCTCCCCTTACATAATTTCTCTGCCTCCCTTCTAGATGCTTCCTCCACACATATATACCTGTTTGGGGAGTGAAGTAGTGTAAGAAGTACATTTATACTTATCATATTTTATAAGTCAGTCAGAAATTTTCTAGTACAACTTAGTTACAATTTCAGATTACCAGCTGGAATGCAGATATATAAAAATTTAATCTGTGTACAGGATTGAATTATCCCTACTTTTTTGTTTTTTTTAAAAAAAGAATAGTCAGAATTTAGAGTGTTCTCTTTTGATTTTAAAGAGAAAGGAGTAAGGAAAAGAAAGAAAGGAGGGTAAGGATGAAAGGAGAGAGAACCTAGTCATTAAAACATGTTTTAGGTCTCTGTCAAAGTCTTAGAAAAACCTAACACAAACCACATAGTTATCTACCGAGATGGCATGTGCTTCTGATTATATTCTGAAAATGTGCAAGCAAGCAAGGCAAAATTATACCATGGTTCTCATTTACATTTATCATTCCCTCACTAGGGGGCATATAATCATATATAGACATCTATGGATTATTAGATATGAAGATGGGCCTTATAAGATCATATTTAAAAGTTCTAGTATCTTTCTTTTCATACATCAGTCATGAGGTAATCCACTGGAGCTGTTTTAGTGAATAAGGAAATATTTGGGGGAAGTCCAGAAGCTATCTCCTGCCACATATGAAAATTTTATAATTTCCTTGGCAACCTTCTTTCCACAGTAAATCTCAGAGGTTACATTTCCTTTCCCCTGTTTGGTTATGAAATCACTTTGTACTTTACAACACTTTTCTTTGTTAGGATTCTCTGTATTTTTTCCTTGAATCAAAAGTGATGCCAAATCATCACTACTATATCTTAGCTTTTCTGATCCCAATCAGAATTTCCCTTAACCTAGCTGAAAGTGACATTTTCTAGTACAAAAAATTTCCAAGCAATATAGGGCTGGACTAGAATAAATATGAGTCACAACTAAACATGAACCAAAACAGAAAAATATTCTGGTGAAATCCATCCCTTAACAACTTTATCTCACAAACCCAGATTTTTTAAAATGATAAACATGGTGACCTAGCCAACAACAACCTAGATAACAAGCTTTAGTTGTTGTTTGCTGTTTGCTGTGAACTAGTTTAGCATGCTCTGCTTTTCATGCACCAAGGATGCTTCTATCCCATATCTCAAGGAAGGACATCGATGCACTGGGCAGGACTGAATGGTGATGAACTATAAACTAGGGACAATTCAATGGTCAGACAATACATGACAATATTAAGGAAAATGTGATGCTTGACTAAAAAGAAAAATAAATCCACCAAAACTATAACTGGGTTTAACTGGAGATTGACTCTTTCCTATGGCCATCAAAGTCAAGGATATAATACGGTTAAATAAGCCAGCCAATGAAAGCTATGGTGAGTATGTAGTCTGTGGTGGAATACATTTATAATCTCCCAACCTCCCAACACGTAAAGGGACAAGAATTCACAATCTGGCTGCAGTTTCAGGAACATCTGTGAAGCATTTCCCCATGATCTCAGTAATTTCTATATACTTCTGATTTACAAAGGATATTCTATTATTCATTCCCCCAGAAAAAAAAGGAAAAGTTAGGCCATAGAAGCCAAAAAATGAGATTTTAACACAAAACACTTACTTAAAGTTAATAAAAGCAGAGTTGGTCTTTCACTTCTATTGAGGTTTCTGCAGAAAAGTTACATGTCTCAAACAAACCACAGAGTCCTCCCCCAAACACTGTTCCTGCTTTTTACCTTTTGATATTGTAAGAGCTCTGGTGGGTCACTTATGTGGTGATACCCTGTAGCAGAAGAGATTACCACGGGCTGAGGTGAGCCCTGGTTCTTCAAAGCTAATTAGAAGCGTACCACACAGGACTGTGAGTATGCTATTGGAGAATGCCTGCGGGGTAAGTTTAAGCATTCCTTCTCTTCGAGAGACAATTCAATTTCTCATCTTTTATTTGCCTACCAGTCATTCAGCTTAGAAAAACTGGCCCACTGGTCACTGCCCATAGCTGCAGCTACCACCACTGCCTTCACTGCCAATGAACTACCCCACCCTTTTTCAGAAGAAAAGATAAGAGGCAGTGGCATGCTTGTCTTTCTCCTTTGAGGGTCTTCCATATCAGAAATCTTGCCACCTTTCCCAAGTCCAAAGTGATCTCAAGGGACTCTGGATGTAGAGCAGTAGTATAGCACATTCTATACTAAACACACACCCCAGGATGATTTCAGTGCTTGGGTGGAAAAAAGATGAAAAATGATTCCACAGAAGGTCCTGGAAGCAGAAGTACTTTGAATGCTTCAAGCATATACCAGAAGGCCTAACCCTGTTAGTACCTTTCTCCCATTCAGGTTGGCTTCTAACACAATTCAAACTCAGTATGAAAAGGTTTTGAGGGAGAGAGTAGAGGTAGACAAAGCAGGAAGGGAAACCAAATTCACAAATATAAGCAAAAAGCCTGTATATTGCACAAAGGTGGCCTTCCCAAAGACACGGAAAAAGTCTCATTATTCAGACCAGGCCAATGTTCACAGAGTGAGGACCACTCTGGAGAAAGTCAGAGGCAAAGAAATTATAGCCTTTACCTGGAAAGAAAGAAAATTTCTAGGGCATCTCCCTTTTGCTGAGCAGAAATCAGGATCAACTTTTCAACAAAGCCTTCACAGAATAATGCCAAATGAAACAATTTCTCAACTAAACCACCAAAATCACTGCAGGCCTGAATCCCACTCTCAGATGTCCAGAGTTATAATCTACAACCATTCCTAAGCAACTGTAATTTTAATTTTAGAATTATCAGGGGTGGGGGGAAATTCTAAGCTACCTGGGTAGCTCAGCGGTAGAGTACTTGCCTAGAATACCTTTAAAGGTCCCTTTCCCCAAAAGATGGATTTTATTTGGTCAAATTATTTCATCACTATCATCCTGAAATTCAATTCAATGACAAATTTTTCGAGCACCAAATTTGTACTAAGTACAGTGTTTGGCAATGAACACAAAGATAAAACAAATTTCTGTCCTAAGGAAATATATCATGGGAGAGGGGAGTTAGGGAAGTAGAAAAAGAAGACAGTTCCACTTACTAACACAGGAAGAACATAGCAAATGTCAGACAAAACACAAATACTGCAGGGCATGGAGTAGCACAGAGTAAAGAGAAATCATTTTCAGGTGGCAAGGGTTAGGAGAGCATGGGCAAGGTGAAGGCTCTGACATGGTGTTATAAAGAAAGTGACACATAAGGAGCATAAAGACTGGCAGGCAGGATGTCAACAAGCAGAAATGAGATATATTCAGTATAGCCATCATAGAAAACAACACAAAATTCCTAAAAATTTAAAAATAGGGGCTGGGGATGTTGCCCAAGGGTAGAGAGCTTGCCTAGCATGCATAAGGCCCTGGGTTCAATTCCTAGCATCATTAAAAAAAAAAAAAAAAACCACTCCATATGATCCAGCAATCCTACTATGCCTGTACTCCATGTTCACTGCAGCACTAGTAACAATCTAGTAACAATCACCAACCTAAGTGCCCAACAACAGAGGAATGGATAAAGAAAATATAGTCTATATACATCATGGAATATTATTCAGTCTTTGAAAAGGTAGGAAATTCTGTCATTTGCAACAACATAGGAGAACCTGGAAGATGTTAAGTAAAATAAGCCAGGCATAGAAAGACAAATACTGCATCAGGTTCTCACTCATACTGGACGCTGGGAAAAAAAAAAAAAAATGAACTCACGGAAGTAGAGAGGAGGGTGGTTACTAGGGACTGTGGTTAATCTAGGGAGGTTGGGAAGATAATGGTGAAAGGAGACAAAATTTCAGTTAGATAGGAGAAATAAGTTCAAGAGATCTATTGTTCAGCATGGTGAATATAGTTAACAATATATTGTATTTTTAAAAAATATTTATCTTTTAGTTGTAGTTGGACACAATACCTTTAGTTCACTTATTTATTTTTATGTGGTGCTGAGGATGGAACCCAGGGTCTCACACGTGTTAGATGAGCGCTCTACCGCTAAGCCACAACCCCAGCCCCTATATTGTATTCTTAAAAAATGTTAACAAAGTGGATATAAAGTATTCTTGCCAGAAAAAAGTATTCTTGCCACAAAAATGCTATGTGAAGTAATACATATTTTAATTACTAGATATATTCATCGTACAGTCTATATGTGTCAAATTATCATGTTGTACATGGTAAATTCATGATTTTATCTATCAATGTAAAAAAATTAAAAAATAAAAAGAAATGGGGTATGTTCGTGGAGTCAGCCATTCTGCATAAAGCAGTAATTTCTAGACTTTTTAATTCTGGAAATCAGTAAAATTTCTGCGGCAAGGGAGTGGTTATAGAGAAAATGAAAGAGGTTGAAAGTTGGGAAATTTGCTTGGGATGAAAAAAAAAAGCTGGAAATAGTCTTTCCTCCCTCAGAGAAATAAAATAGCCAGAATTCCTTTTATATATATATATATATACACACACACAAATAATAATAAAATGACAACCTCTATTATCACCATCATTTTATAAGTAAATAAGCATTTTAATTCCAAAAATGTTGGAAGCACTTCATCTCGGAGACATAAAACTGGCATTTCTTCTCAAATGAGGGCCTTTACAGTGCAACTGTAGCCTACCCAACACAGGTGGTTAGGGTCCCTGGGTTAAAGGACTCCTGTATGGAACATAAGATACAACTGAAGTCACATTAATGGGGTTTGGAATGATAGACCAGTGACAATATATTCAATTAAGCCAAGAGGAAAATAAGACTTTTAAGGGAAGGGGTGAATAATCAATGGCAATCAGAGTCATAATCTAAAATGAACTTGCCACTTAAGAGGACACTATAAAGGCACTGTAAGAGGTTTTGAGAGCTTAAACTAGAGTGATACAGAGAAAAATGGAAAGAACTTGTCAGCAAATTGTATGTAGAGATTCAGGAAGAGTCAAACATGACTGAAAAGAATATGTATGGTAGGGCTGAGGCTGTAGCTCAGTGATAGAGCTCTTGCCTAGCATGTATGAGGCACTGAGTTCGATCCTCAGCACCACATAAAAATAAATAAATAAAGATATTGTGTCCATCTACAACTAAAAAACATTTTAAAAAATATGTATGGTAGAGTTAAAAGATGCATGAAAATTCATAAAATGATACTAGATAGGCGGTGGAAATGAATGCATTTTGGGGTGGGCTAATCAGGGAGGAACTTAGAAGAGGGTGGGAATACGAGATTGAGAGTTGGGTAGTGACATGTGGAAGGCATGGAATGGAGCAAGTTTACTTCCTTTATCACTATAAGATTTCTGAACTCCTAATACCTGCCAAGCACTGAACCAGCTGCTAAGAATCCAATGAAGCACAATAACAGATCTGGTACCTGCACTCATGGAGTTGACAATCTGGCAGGGAGAGACAGACATTAATGCAATAATCACACAGATGGGCATGATTACAAATTGTATTAAAGTATATAATTTCCAAAGGAGAAAAAAGAAAAATGTAGTGAACAGACACTTGGAAAATGACTTTAATTAAAAGGCAAAGTGAGACGACCAATGCAAACAGAAGGCAGTTAGGACAGTAGGAAGTAAACTGGAGCAAATAATTCCTGAAAGCCCATAGGATAGGTAATAAACAGTTACCAACTGCTGCTGAGAGGTCAAAAAGGACCAGGACTAAGAAGGTTCCACTAAATACTATTCAACAAGGAGGACATAAGGACCTAAGTGCAGTCCTGAGACAGATGGAACAGGATTTTAAGGAGTTAATGAATGGATGGTAGGAAAGTGCAAGTGACAAGACCTCTTTCAAGAAGTTAAACAACAAAGAAATGGAGCTGGGAAAATGGGTGACTTGAGGGAGAAGCAAGTTTACAGAACTGCCTTATTAGAATAGGGACAATTTCGGAAATCAGGACAGAAGACTTAAGAGAGAAAGAGATAAGACAGAAGACACAGGAGAGAGGAGGAATAATTGCCAGAGCTGGGTCCCAAGAGAATAGGGAGGAATTACATCAAGAACATCAACAAACAAGTTAGCAATGGCTCTTCAAACAGACAAAGAGAACAGGGAAGGTAAAAATTCCCAGAAATTAGAGATAGCAAGAAAGGATACTAAAGAAGCAATTGTTACAGGGGTAGAAACTCTCTTCAGGAAAATTGAGGAAAGGAGAATCATTTGCTATGAATTCAGTGAGACATGAACATCTGAGGCTTAAGGAGGCTGCCAATGGCTAACTAACTGTACAATCATTCAACAAACATTTACTGAATGTTTCTATGCTTTCTATGCACCAAGAGCTTCACATTTATGCACAAGCATAAAAGAAGTTAGCTGGCATTTATTACTATAGATAAAACATGGGGTCAAAAGGAAACAGGCCGATTTTATTGCTGTCACATCTAGAAAAAGACCATAGCAATAACAGGTGATAATTACGCATCCTTTGAAGCTTATGCACATGCTAATGGATGAGCTATCACTACTGCAGGAGCCCAATATTCATTCCTCAGGATTAAATTAAAGATAGTGCATTTATTTCATGAACAGATATTGTGTGCCTGAGCATCAGATAACTGAGCTCTAAGAATGTTCCAGTCCCAATATGTGATGGATTCTGAAGGCTTCTGCTCTTTCTACCATTTTGGCACATTTCATTGGTTCTGAGTATTAAATGAACCCACCAACACAAAATTGTATGTGTCATTAGAAAATGAAACTCTCAGCATCTGAACATTTTAACTTTTCTAGATACATCCTAATTTTAAGGAATGGGTAAACCAAAGAGTTCCAGGCCATGGTTTTTCAGTGCCACTAAATCTCAAAATGAACTCTTTCCTAAAACCAATGCAGCTTTTAAAACTATAAGTCAAATGGGTTACTTCCCTGCATGGAACCCTTTCAACTATAATCAGAATAAAATCTATCCTCTTATATTGCTCTTAAGGTCCTTCATAACCTGGTCCCTGCCACCTCCTGTGCCATCTACCTACCTATCTATGTTTAGTGTTCAAAAACACTTTTAAGCTCTCACCTCAGTTTCCTGGCCCAAAATAAGTACTGTAAAAAATCAAACACAATTTGGGTTTTATGTCTACCACGTATAGCGTAGTAATTATATACTAAATATCACAAGGGGAAAAATTGTACTTCATGATCATGTTGGCATTTATTTCCCTAACTATCTTGATAAGACAATTTAGTGATTAAAAAGAAATTAATAGCACATATTAATACTGTACAAGTATGATTAATGACTTTTTGAGATAAAAATCATCATCTTGATTATTAGGTAAAGAAAAACCTATTAACTTTGAAGTTGGACAAATTTACTCCATTAAAATCAGCTACAGCATTTCAGGATTCAAAGTATTGTTCAAATTCATGTATGCAAACAAAGTCATTAAAATTCAGGAGACTTCACTCAGAAACTCACTGCACTTAAAATTCAGAGCCCTAATAGAGGGCATTGAGATGAAATATTTAAATTGAAACATTTGTCCCTTCTAGACAGGGCATTCTACACTGCTTTTGTTTTCACCCAAAGGAGGAACTGAAGATGCCCTGTAAGTACGCAGCAGTTGGAATACCAAGAAAAACTTGCTCCTTAAATTGTGCTGCTGTGCTACACCTGAGGTCAAGGCCACTTTACCCAGCTGAGGTCAAGGGCCCTCACCTTCACTTTGGGGCTGAGTTTGAAGAATATTTCTAATTATAGCTTTATAAAATGCATGTGATTCTAAACTTTCTTAAGAATTAATTTTCTATAGAAGAAAGACCAGTAGAGTAGAGGAAGGGGATTGAGGGGGAGAAGGGACAGATGAGAAAAGGGAGGAACAGTGTAATAAAACTAACCAAAACTTTCTGGCCTAGGATTGTGGTTCAGTGGTAGAGTGCTTGCCTCGCATGTATGAGACACTGGGTTTGATCTTCACCACATAAAAATAAATAAATAAAATAAAGGCATCGTGTTCATCTATAACTAAAAAATATTTTTAAAAAAACTAAACCAAACTTTCCTATAAGCATAATATACCACAGTGAATTTCACGTTTATGTATACTCATAAGGCATCAATTTACCTATAAATAGAAGACAGATCAGTAGAGTAAAGGGAAGGGAGAAGGAGAGAAGGGAAGGGAAAGATATAAGTATCAGGGACTGAACTGGAGCAAATTATATTCCATGCTTGTATAATTATGTCAAAATGAACCCCAATATTATGAAGAACTATAATGAACTAATACAAAAAAGATTCTTAGGGAAAAAAAAGAACTAATTCTAGAACTCCAAAGCACACCCCATTAGGTAACCAATATTTTTTTTTAAATGGAACTCATCCTAATAAGTGCTTCGAAGACTCCCTAGATAAAACAAAAAACTTTAACAATTTAGTGAGTTTGACCACATCCTCAGACCTGTGTTAAATGCGCTACTATATTCCTTCAATAAACTGCCTCACAACAATTCTTTGCAGAGAAAAGGGAACTGAGACCAAGGGGGTTAAAGAACTCTGTGGGTAAAGAGTAGTGCCACAGCTCAACCTGCACTGCCTCCTGGAAGATAACAAATCTCTTCTCTCTCTTTTCTTTTCTTCTCTTTCCCTCCTTTCTTCTTTCAAAAAAATACTTCTGAGTCATGTTAGAGCAGAAAGACAATGGTTAAAATCCCAGACTCTAAAAGCAGACTGAATTTAAATTTGGATTGTTTCTATCACTTACAAGCTATATGACCTTGAGAAATTATTCAACTACTTTGTGCCTCAATTACCTCATTTTGAAAAATGAGGGTAATAACAAAATACAACTAAAACATACTAAGGGTATTTAAATAGGTCAATCCACAAGAAATGTTAATGTCTAGAACAATATTTGGTATATCATAAGCATTATAATGTCAGCTCTTATTAAAAGCAAGTTCTATAACGATGAAGCCCTCAAGTATTACTAAGCTTCTTATGGCTGTGTCGACTTACCCTCAGTGAACTGAAAGTGAATGCATTCATACACATTCATATACATACAACTTTTGTGTGTATGCTTTCAGTGAGCTGAAGATATTATATGTACAACAATGCACTCAATTCTCAAAACGAAACAAAAGCCCTTATATAATTTGCCAAAGGCTCTCAAAAACGAAACAGTAGGACCAGGATTTGAACTTGGGGGTTTGTGTGTCAAAAGTCTAAGTTTTTTTAAAAAATTATTATTATTTTTTAATTACACTATTATTTTGATTTTTTGTGTCTACTTTTTCCATTTTTCAATAAGTCCATTAGCTATAACTTAAAGTCAGAGTTTTTAAAGGGCTTTTGAAATGTGTATATCACAAGATTCCCTTTCTGCATGTGAAGAAATGGAAGCCCAGAACTTGCCTGAAGTCATATAATGAATATCTTTCTCACAGTGTCACTCCGTCACTTTTTCTTCTGAGATTATTGGTAGCCTGCTTTTTAAAAGACCTCAGCCCAACTTTTATTGTTTTAGGGCCAGAGAGAAGAAAAGGACCACTGTATATATCAAGAATGCAAAGGCTAAGTGAGAGCCCAGGGGCCCCTAAGGCGAGTTCATTTTAGCAAGTGTACTTTGTCATATCAAATTTAGCTGTTTGAAAATATACTCTACTGTCATGTATATCTAAAAAGAATAAATAAAGAAATAAAAATCAAAAGTTTACCTGTTTAGGCTTTTTCTTCTTTCTGGCACACACCCGCATTCTAGAGATTTAGGATTAACATACAAATCAGGTATTAGTCTAGTTTACAATGCCACTGTGACCTAAGGAAAACTTTGTCAAACAGGGTTTTACAAACAAAAGCTAGAGTAGATAGAATTTCACCCTAGAAAAAAAGGAGAAGCTACTGTGAAGTTGAAACTTAACTTACAAAGGAAGGAAGCTCACAATTAAGGTAGCTGTTCCTAGCAAATCAGTCTAAGGCCAACAACATACAAGCATATCAAACCAATGACCCCAAGTGGAAAGACAATGCAGCTTTCTGATATAATTAGTTTTCTTTATGCAAAAAAATTGAATTTGCAATAAAACTATGTCCTTTCCTGCCCTCATTCTGGTGTGTACATGTTTGATTGCTTCCTGAGGAACTGGATTAGAGTCCAAGAGACAACCCCAAACCACAAGTCCACTGACCTCCAGGGGCCAATAGGCAACGTGATGCATTTTAGCATTCGCTATTGCTGGGGCTTGTCCAGAGGGACTTGTTCATCTTCCCATTCAACATATTCTGAAGGATTTGTTGGTCAGCTTATACTGTTCTTCCAGACCACCAAGAGGGACCACACCTATGATTAAGTGCCCAATACACTGAGTCCCTCAGAGGATTTTTCTGATAAGTGCAGGCTACTATAGACAGAGAACAGCCCAGATCTGAAGTGTGAGGCTCAAGTCTTGGTTTCTTTATCTATTTACAAGATTGATTAAGCCAATTATCCTCTTAAAACTTGAGATTCCTTGTCTAGAATAATAATCTCTTTCCATGTTCAGGGGAGTTTACATAAAAGAATATAAATGCAAGTACTTTATATGCAGAAAAAGTTCAGGTGAAGGGAAGGGACAACTAATACTGTCTTACTAACATCCCAATTGGTCTCCCAGTCTATGATCCCTAGGTGACTCCCTAACACTCTCGATAAAGCCAGGCTCTGAACAAGGTTTAAAAGCCCCTCATGATCTGCCATCTAATTACCCTTCAGCTCTGCCTTTTATTACATCCCCTAGATTTCATTTGAGCCTTCAGCCAAATGGGATATGGGAGTTCCTCCAAGGGCCAAATGGCAGGAGCCCCTAGCCCACAGTTCTCCTTCATCACACTCTCCCATTCTACCAGCTAAGTCCTCCGTCGGGTTCTGATTTGAGCGTTCATGTAATTTCCTCCTAAAAGCTCTCCCCAAACTCTCTTCTGTGCTTTCAAAGTATCATATATTTATCCTTGTAGCTTTTCTCATCACTGTTTTAAAACAAACTCTCAAAATTTTGAGAGGCTGCTATAGACAGAGAGCAGCCCTTTCCTCTCAAAATTTTGCAGACCAAAAAATGTTACCAGAATGAGTGAATTTAGTGAAAATGCTAATGACTTAAGTGTCTGGCATGAATAGTTCATGAACAAACCACTACAATTCTTCCTACCTAACTTGGTAAGCAATGAAAGTTCTTGCAGATCTAGTTCAAATCTTACCCCACTCCCAGCTGTTCCTTTTCAACCCCAAAGCAAATGGCCAATCAAGGACCAGAGATGTGCTTGGACCTAGATATCCTAGTTCAATCCTTTCCTTTTCTCCTACAAAATGTTGTCTGTATCCAACTAAACCATCAGCATCTTTTCATTGCCAGAGAACTGAAGGCAGATAAGTATAAGAGAAAAGAGACTTGAAATCAGAAAACTAATGCTCAATGTCAGGGTCCCTGTGACCATGGGCAACTGCCCCTGGGCCTCAGGCTTCTTATCTGTCAAATGGAAACTGAGCACCAGCTAAAGAGATCCTGTTGTCTCAGATTATTTTTCACCTACCATGCCATGCTTAGTGTAAAGAAAATTAGAGTATTTTAAAAGGCTTTATACAAAAAACTCCTTTCAACATTCAAATAGTTATTTTTATGGTTACATTCAGCTTTATCACTAAAACCAAGACATTTTAAGGACGGGATTCAAAAACATTAAGCAATCTCTTCAATACTACAAAATTTTCACCAATTCCAAGAGTAACACAGGTTTGTCTGAATTAACTACTACTACTTCTTCCT
Organism: Callospermophilus lateralis; assembly: GCF_048772815.1. Classification (NCBI taxonomy): domain Eukaryota; kingdom Metazoa; phylum Chordata; class Mammalia; order Rodentia; family Sciuridae; genus Callospermophilus; species Callospermophilus lateralis. The sequence goes on along the minus strand of NC_135307.1, from coordinate 107,257,895 downwards.
TTTGTCTACATGACATCCAAACACACTGGTGAAAAGAACCCTTGTACACAAGCACCTGCAGAAGAATGAAAATGACAAACTGTTTTCCTTTTCAGACACTGATTTCATAGAGTGAGTATCATGAAGCTAGCAACACCTTTTATGATGAGGAAATAGGCCAGTCTAATGTCTTTGGGAGGAGACTGTGCCCTGACAGGCTGGAAAGATGCACCAATTGTTTTTCACAGTACTGTGTGATTTATTTTACAATAACTAAGAGATGATATGAACAAAAATTGTGGCAAGTCATATAATGATTTCACAGAATAAATTACCTTATTTATTTTTAAATATTTTCATTGTTTTTGGCATATTATAATTATAGATGAAAGTGGAATTCGTTGTTACAAAAATGTATATGCACACAACATAACAATATAATTTGGTCAAGTTCATTCCCCAGTACCTTCTTCGCCTCTTCCCTCCCTTGGTCCCCTTCTTCTACCCTACTGGTCTCTCTTCTATTTTCATGAGATTACCAACCCTCCCCTAATTCCCCATTTTTTCTCTCTAGATTCCACTTATGAAAGAATACGTAACCCTTGCCTTTCTGAATTGGGCTTATTTCACTTAATGTTCTCGAGTTCCATCCATTTTCCTGCATATGACACAATTTCATTCTTCTTTATGGCTAAAACTCTTTTATGTAAATATACTACATTTTCCTTATTTATTCATCTACTGACAGAAAACTAGGCTGGTCCCATAATTTGATTAATGAATTTTTCTGCTATAAACATGGGTATGCCTATATTGCCAATATACTGAGTTTAATCCTTTAGGATAAATACCAAGGCATGATATAGCTGGGTAATGTGGTGGTTCAATATCTAGTCTTTTGAGGAACCTCCATACTGATTTCCATAGTGGTTATACTAGTCTATACTCCCAATAGTGTAAAAGTTCCTTTTCTTCTACCTCCTCTCTAAACTTTACTATTGTTTGTATTCATGATGGATGCCATTCTAACTGGAGAGAGAAAATTTCAGTGTAGTTTTAATTTGCATTTTCCTGATTGCTAAAAATGCTGAAGCTGGGCTTGGTGATGCTCCCCTGTAATCTTAGTGACTCAGGGGACTGAGACAAGAGGATTGCAAGTTCAAGGCTAGCCTCAGCAACTCAGCAAAACCCTCAGCAACCTAGTGAGACCCTGTCTTAAAATTTAAAAAACATAAAGGGCTGGGGATGTGGTTCAATGGTAAAATGCCCCAGGTTCAATCCCCAGCAACCCCTTAACACACACACAAAAAAATGTTAAACATTTTTTTTCACATATTTGTTGGTCATTTTTATTTTTCCTTTTGGGAATTGTCAGTTTAGTTCAATTTTCCATTTATTGATTGTGTTACCTGATTTTTTTGGTGGTAAGAAGTTTTTGAGTTCACAAATTTAAAATGTAATGGTTTATCAAAGTTGAAGGGTAAAGGTCTAAGATACCACTACTGGCAGTATATATGTATGTTTTTCAATTTAATTGTAGTGGATTTCATTTTCATGAAAAGTTATTAAAATTAAAATTTCATGCTTCCATAAAATTAGAAAATTTCAAAATTTTTATGTAGATAAAATAGGAAATGTACAAACTCATATTATTCTGTTTGGGGGCAATACCCTAGTCAGTAGCTTACTGCTCATTACCAGTTGTGATGAAGACAAGCACCAATTTTTACCACATAGTTCTATACAATATAAAAGAATGATAGCAGTCATAGTCACTATTAATTCTCTGACTATTTTAGGCAGAAGTTTCTAACTTTTTACTGAATAGTTTACTCCAGCTGCTAACAAAAGCAAAAGAGACTGAACAAATAGCCAAAGAAATGGATAGGGTGGGGATCGGAATATTGTTTTCACAATTCTCTTCTCTCCCCAAATCCTGGGTAGGAATGAATTGCTAATGGTTAGTGAAATGAGAAAGAAGTCTGAGCCATTTCAAAAACAGAACAGTTAACACTCAATAAAGAATTGTTTTCCATGCTGTATCAAGATTTTATTCAAGAGACTTTTAGAAAAGAAAAAAGTAAAAAAAAAAAAAAATCTTGTTGAAAACCATAAATAGCTACCCCATGCAAATTCATAAGCGATAAACAAATTACAGAAGAGTTAGTCACTGACACCTCACAATGCAAGTTTTTTTTTAAGAGAGAGAGAGAGAGAATCTTTTAATATTTTATTTATTTTTTTTTAGTTATCGGCAGACACAACATCTTTGTTTGTATGTGGTGCTGAGGATCGAACCTGGGCCCGCACGCATGCCAGGCGAGCGCGCTACCGCTTGAGCCACATCCCCAGCCCCACAATGCAAGTTTTTTGTTTTGTAATGGATTTTATGTATTTGTGTGTATATGTGTATGAAGAAATTATTTTGTAATGCCTATTCCAGATAAACAGACATTGCACAGAGTCATAAGAATCGAGCCTACAATATAACTTTAAGCAGCTCACCCTCTATTTCACATCAAAATTTGATAATATATCCTCAGAGGTTGCCTCTCCACTCTATACACCAGGAAAATATCCACAATTTATTAAAACAATTACTGCCAAGTTCTTTGCCAAAATATGTGAAATTACTATGTGATATGGAAAGCCGTGCCAGTACCAGCTCTGGAGCAGAAAGCTGTGCAACTTTACACATTGCCTAATAGCTCTGTGGTTGGTTTTTACCATGATGAGGTGGTAAAGGTGAGGGTTTCCTCACCTAACACAGCTTTTGCAAATGCTCTGAAGTTCTGAAATGCTGTCAAAAGCTGACAAGCAGCACTGTGGTCTACCTTAAGGACAGTAAGCCTAAATTTGATGAATATGATATCAGACAGAGCTTTAGCATTTACCTTGGGTGCCAAGAACTAAAATCCTGAGCTGAGGAAGATGAGAGCTTCTTGGAAAATGTCCAAAGGTTCAGCAACTGGTAAATATCAAAGTGCCTAATTAAACATGCTAAATGCTCTAGGTAGGACAGCAAGAAAACATTTCATCACAGCCAACAGGGCTGCTGTGCAAGACTGCTTCTAAACATTTCCACCACTTCATGTGGCTTTCCAAAGGAAGTCCGGAGTAACTAAAAAAAAAAAAAAGCAGATTTATTTCTTCCTCTAAAAACAACCAGGCACCTAAATCCTTTCAGGTTTTTACAAATTCAAAGAAAAACCTTCAAACATAAAAGACCCATCTCTTGACACAGTATGTCCAATAATTATTCACTAAAAATATTACTAATACTGAAATGTAGCCATAATATGTTGGAGGGCATATCGCTACCTGTTTTATTTAGAAAGCAGCATATGTCTGGGATGTTGCCACCTCTGTGGCAAATGTTAAGAATCCACCACAGCCATCAGTCTTGCTGCTCAGATATGACCTCAGAACCTGCAGAAGATGACATTCCAGGCAACCACTACTAACCCACCAGTACTGGCATTTTTCACCCCAGATTTGCATTATTTCTCAACATACTATGCTGAAGCCTATCCATCCTAGCCCTGGTATTCCTCAACATACTGTGTCAAAACAGTAAATTGCATCTTTTAAAAAAATCATTTTGTGATAATTTCAAGATTAAAGTGAAACTTTCATTTAAACCATAAAATGATAAATTCTTCCAACAATAAGTGTAGAAAACATAACTTCACGTCAGTTTTACTCTAGATACATGCTGTTCTAGTGAGAGATATGCAAATGGTTCTATATAATAAATGTTTATATGCATTTTTTTTTAAAAAAAGAATTTGTATTGAACCCAAACACCCAGTCTAATTCTAATCCACTCAGTACCCTGTCACTCAAATAAGTGCTGGGCAGAACACAGACACAAACACAGCTCCATCTGCTAATTAAAAATGGGCATGAAACTGTTAACAGGCATCTGTTGCATTGTTTGAAGCTAATGGGCAGAGACAAAGCTGAAATGGCTCTTCTAATGCAAACCCAGTGATTTCACTCATTTTCTATTTGGTATTTATGTTAGTGGGGGGTTGAAAGCAGGGTGTTAAAATAATAGCTTATTATGCAGACTGAAAGATAAGTGAAATATCTTTTATATTGTTAAACAACACTTTAAAAGAGATTATAGAAAGATATACAGCATTTTATGCTGGGGGAGATAACACTCTTGTGTTAAAAATTCAAATTAAACACTTTTAATTCAGACATCACCTAATCATCTCTAACACCATAAAAGAATAACAACAAACTCAGGCAATGCTTTACAGCTCTTACTGTGCTCTCACAATTCTCTCACAATTCACATCTATCCTTTCACTCGTCCAATTGTGCAATCACTTAATACAGGCCTTGGAAATTTAAAAGATAAGTAAGACTTGATTCTTACCTTAGACAACTCACAGCAAACCTGAAAAGTAATACAGTATTCTTACACCCTACTGAACATGAAGGAACCAAGGCTCTAGAAGGACAACCACTTACCAAAGGCCTTGAAGTTAGGAGAAGTAGATGCCAAGATAGGAACTCAGATCTGACTCTAGACCTACAGTTAATTTAACATGCTATCTCCCTAACACCAACCACAAACCAACCACCAACAACTTCACTGCCTGGAAAATGCAAATAATTTAGGGCTTCTCCTTATATACACCATCTCTGATTAAAGTATCAATTTTAAAGTACCTAATCATCACAGATCCTTGACCATCATGCCTGGTTTGTAAGGTGGCAGCTCACAACTTCATGTAGCCATAGACATGTCCGTTTGGCCCTTACGCTATTTTGTTGTTGTTTAACTGCCCATAATTTTGGGTTTTTATGAGAGATTTTTAGCCTATCTTGAAATATGAGAAGACTTTCCAGCATGGTGATGGTAAAACTGCAGCTGAAATGCAGACGTTGTATTCCCTATACCTTACTGCCTCCCATTCAGGGCCCAATCACCTTATTCATGGCTCCTCCCTGGCCTATTTGAGTTTGCACCCCTGACCTAAGAAACAGTCTACAATCCTACCCTAAAGTTTCCTTTTGCTTTCCCATGGCTATTTACATTTCAGAAGCTTGGTGATCTCATACTTTACAATATTATTCACTACCTAAAATCTACTTCCCCATCCCCCCTCCAAACCTCTTCTTATCTTACTATGAAAATTCATTCCTGCAAAATTTTCCCAAGTAACAACTCTAACCACCCACAGGAGAGCTGATCCCAGAGCAGTGCTGTGCGCAGGCTGGCAGAACTAGACCAACACCAGCTCAGGCCATGCTAGCAGCTCTCTGGTCTTCCCATTCCAGCTCCATGGTTCTTTTCAGATCAGTTATGGGATTCAATTCAAAAATCAACTGCTAATTTTTTCCTTGTCTTCAAAGGTTAGACTTATTTCCCTCTAAAACAATATCTAAAACTATTCCCCTCCAGCTTTTCTAAGTAGATCCAAACAATGTTGCTGCTGCTGCCAAGAGAACCCCCTCCCTGACTTGCTGTTTGTAGAACAGATGGTGAAGCTCTTTATTAAAGGACACTTATTCCTAAGATAGATCCACATCTGAATCCAAGACTCAGTTTCCCTGCCCATCCTTAATTTGTAGAAAGCTTTTTCATTCACTAGCACACTAATTAAAGAGATAAATTTAACCCTTCACACCCAGTATTTAATGCTACTTTTTCTGAACTAGTGTTGCCATTGAAGTTATCACTTAGATGAGAAATCTACTGACAGCTCAGAAAGAACACAATGACATTAAAACGAGGCTTTATGCACAAAATGTTCAATCTGAACTTGCATGTTCCTTGCATATTTTTCTTTAAGAAGTTGAAACCAAGGAAAACAACTATGAAAATTAAAATCAACTTGCTGTACGTATCTGGATTATGCTCAGCCAAATGTTGATCTCATCTTGGATAAAAATGTAAATATGACAGAGTTTGTTTTTCAGTCAATAAGTCTTGATAAAAGCTTTGAAATGCTACCAATCAAAAAATACTTTTTAATTTTAAGCAAAGGTCAACAAACTTTAAAAAAAAAAATAAAGGACCTGTTAGTAAATATTTTTGAGCTTTCTGGTATACATTTGGCCTCTGTTGCATATTCTTCATTGTTTTGTTTTATTTCTTAAATAATCTTTAAAAATGTAAAAACCAGCTGGGTGCAGTGGTGCACACCTAAATCCCAGAGACTTGGAAGGCTGAGGCAGGAGGATCACAAGTTCAGGATCAACCTCAGCAATTTGTCAAGGCCCTAAGGACTTAGCGAGACCCTGTCTCAAAATAAAAAATAAAAAAGGGCTGGGGAGGGCTAGAGTTGTGGCTCAGCGGTAGTAGAGTGCTCGCCTAGTATTTGCAAGACCCTGGGTTCGATCCTCAGCACCACATAAAAATAAACAAATAAAATAAAGGTATTGTGTCCAACTACTACTAAAATATAAATATTTTTAAAAGGGGGTGGGGGCTGGGGAAAAATTTAAAAGTGGCTCAGTGGTTAGGCGTCCCTGGGTTCAATCCCCAGTACTGGGGGAAAAAAAAAGTAAAAACTATTCTTAGCTTGTGGACTACACAGAAATAGGCTGCAGGCCACATATGGCCCATGGGCTATTATGTATTAACCCTGATTTTAAGAAAAGGGAACTCAAGAAAAATATGCAATGTCACAGAATAAAATGTCTAAAAGGGTTCTAACAAGACTAAGCTGCAACAATTACCAACATGTGGCTATTAATTATTTCATTAGTTATTTTGATCACGGAAGAAATTTTTTATGGCAGAACGTACTTTGATCTTCTAAGCTGAAACTACAAACATAGAAAGAAAGGGCAAAGAACAGCTACATGCTGAGTTACCCCAGTATAAACTCTTATAGGGATCAGAGCCATTTAATGGACATTGACTATTTCCCTAAGCAGACATGGTTAATGAAAGTGGAAACATCTGGGCTAGGGTTGTGGCTCAGTGGTAGAGTGCTTGCCTAGCATGTGTGAGGCAAGCATGGGTTCTATTCTCAGCACCGCATATAAATAAATAAATAAAATAATGATCCATCAACACCTAAAAAAAATATATTAAAAAAAAAAGTGAAAACATCTTAACTTCCTCACACAGGCAAGCATGCAAAATCTAATTCTTCCTGGAAAAGGTGGTGAACTGAATTTATGGAGATGATCATACAGATCAGAAATAACAGCAGCTCATTGTGAAAAGTGACAGACTCAGATTTGTAGTTTTACTGATAGCTCTACTACAACCAGCTATGTAATTTTGAGAACATCAACTAAACATTCATTTTCTCATTTATAAAATTAGGATGGGGCACAAAGAAGATAATTTCTAAGACTCTGCTGTCAAAGTATGACTATTCTAAATAATGAAACCACTCAGGAAATACCTAACAGGAAGAAGGGGGCAGGGCAGGGGAGAGACAGCAAAGGGAAGAAGTTTAGATTGTCCTGTTAGAGGACAGGGCTGAATTATTTGTTCTATCAGCATCTTATTTCACATAGGGCCATTTTAAGATATCAATATGTATCTGTATCAATATTAAAAGGCAGCCACATCCCATAGGACGTATATGATTAATTGTATTACCATTCCTGGTTGTCTTAATGTTATATTTTACAATATAATAATGTTAAAATGGTTATATAAAGGATGTTTTTTGGAACCAATCAATCACAAATTTTTGAAATTTTCAAATATCTGAACTGAAAGGTCAGTTGGTCTTGAACACTGTGCCTATAATTTCTTCAAGTGGATAAAACAACCCATACTCCATGTTTAACAACTATTACCTTATTGGGGAAGATCCCCAATAAGTCAGATAAAAGAAATCATTGACCACAACAAAGCACAGAAAGGAAATGAAAGAGACAGAGAATGGTAAGAACTTAGAGAAGGAGAAGAAGAAAGTATCTATAAGACAACTCTATCTGGAACCAAAATGATAATGGTCTCCTTCCTTTCATGATGACAGAACCCCTATCACAACAGTGTCTGAAGATGGCAGGCTCCCATTTTTAAAAACTACACAAACTTTGAACAGGCAAAATTAAGACTTAAAAGTATCTTCATGGGAAGAAAACAGACATGTGTACATATCTACCAAAACACACACGCGTTTTAAACCCCAGGCATTAAGAAATGAGTATTTCCTGTGATGTAGAGTTTATCAAGTTATGTCAGTAATGCTAAAGCAGACCTTTGTCAAAAAGCTTTCACAGAAAACCCCAGAAATTTACACATGTAGGTACAATATGACTGGAGAGGAGATGGGCCACCAACTGTCACCTCAAACCTTTCAGATCATTTAAAGATAGGGTAAAGGCTTAGGGGAAGTAACTTTGCCTCTAAAGAGGTGAACACCACAGTGATGAATCTAGTGGAATTTTTCACTAGAACAGTGTTGACATTCAGTTTATTTTCCTAGCTTAATTTCAATGGCAAAGCATTAGGTTTCAGGTACATAAATTCTCCTGCTGTTTGAAGGTAGTGTGCTACTACTTCCTGTTGGAGCTCTGAGGCTAAATAAGAGGCATGGGATTTTCCCCTCCTCCTCCAGGTCAACTGAAGAAGACACAGCTCACAGCTTCTGTTTACCACATCCACCACACAGAAAGATCAAGCTCCCCCATGAGATTCACCCCATTTAATGTCTAACCTCCTATTCTAAACTGCTACAGGATGGATGCTGGTTTTCATTTCTTAATAGCTGCAACCCTCCAAAGAAGCTCATTTCATATATATATATATATATATATATATATATATATATATATTATATTATATTATATTATATATATGCCACACAAGAAAAATTTGAATCCTTCAGAATATATATGCATACATATTTACACATATTTATATTTATATTGGGTTATTGGGGGCTGAAGATTGAATCTAGGGCCTCATGCCTGCTAATCATGTGCTGTACCACTGAGCTATACATCCCCAGCCCAAAAAAGTAAGAGTTAAAAGCTACTATTTTGCTGGTGTGGTGGCGCATGCCTGTAATCCCAGAAGCTAGGGAGGCTGAGGCAGGAGGATCATGAGTTCAAAGCCAGCCTCAGCAAAAAGCAAGGTGCTAGGCAACTCAATGAGACCCTTTCTCTAAATAAAATACAAACTAGGACCGGGGATGTGGGAAAATCTCAGTAGTCGAGTACACCTAAGTTCAAGGCCTGTACCCAAAAATAAAAATTTTTTTTAAAAAGCTACTATTTTAAAAGGAGCAGATGCCCTTACACGAAATGGGGGACAAAAATTAAGGGGAGGGGGAGAAAAGTAATGAAATTATTATGAACAAGCAAAAAAAAAAAAAAAATCCAAGGAACTTAACAGAAATATCATCAGTGAGACTACTCACTTTCAAGGCAAGGTACTTCTAAGAGTGTCCCACATAGAATGGGCAAAGGGTACCCACTTGTTAGAAATTGTCCTTTACCAACTGTATATGCATTCAACAGTGAAAAAAAGTTATTTGGAGTTTTGAAATTAGTACCAATGTCAAAATTAATACCTTTTGTTGCTGTACCAGCTCCTACCAAATCTCTTAGGAATATACTTGAGAGATGACATTTAAAATCTGCTTCCTCAGAAAAGAAAAAGTCCCACTCAAGACTGACTGCCAAGAACTTGCAACTTAAACTTCCCTAAGCCCAGACATCATAACACTCAGGAGATTTTAGACCATGCAATCTGTATGAAAGCAATCAGAATAACAAATGAGAGTCTTTTCCAATACTTGAACTGTGCCCATGCATTCTTTTTTTGAAATGATGAATTATCCTTAAAACTCACAAATATTTAAACACACTTATTACCAAGCAGTAGTTCTCTATTATTTCTCAACCCAGAAATGCATGGTGAAATATGAAAGATGTCTTAATAAAGTACTATTAGAGGCCAGGCACATCATACAGGCAACCAAAAGCTAAGATTCTTAAGGTACTTACTTAACTCTATTTAATTTAAGGGAAATGATGTTAAGGTCATTTCCACATTCAGCTTAAACCAGTTTTGATTTGTTCTTCAGTTTATAGTAAGTTAGAGATCTTGTTACCTCAACATGTCTTTCACTACAAATGGATGAAGGACAGCTCTCAGTCAACATTAGAAAAAACTCTTGAATCAACTGGAAGTAATTGGGGGGGTATATAATATGTTGTGATTCATTTAAAAAGTAATAATCAGAACCAAAACAAAATACACAGGCATGCAGGCAGAATTTTAGATCAGTTCCTTGGTTTAAAAGTTAAATATTCAAGTCCCATTCCTCAGGAGATGGTAGTAAAGAGGTGAACCATATTTTCCTGACCACATCATTCATAAAAGTCACCAACAACTTTAACAAACTCAGAAAAATTTAATGCTCCATTGACATTATTCTATCATTAGTCATTTTTGTTTTCTCCTTGATCCAACAGAAGTAAAGAGAAAATCATAACCAATGCTTCCAGATATTGGGAAATGTCCTATGCCCCACTGCTTTCCATTTCCTCTCCCTTTTCCATCTTCTCTGATCAACCTCTTTACAACATATATTGCTTCCCCTTTTCTTTTTCTCACACCCAGCTCTCCTTTACTTTCTCCACCAAGTATTCTCCTGCCGTCCACTGGTTCCCGGAACCCTTCTCCCACCTGCAATTTTCTTCTGCCCTCTCTCACGGCATCTACGTCCGGATTTCTTATGGCCAATGTCCCCTCATCTCTCACCTCCCGATCATTCATTTCCCTCAGTTCCCTTCCAATTAACTGCCTGGTCTCACTTCTCTTGTCCCTGGTGTCCTCTGTTCCTTTACTTCACGTCCCTCTCATTCTTCCCCCTTCACGTTTCCTTCCTCTTTGCTGTTTTTTAATCCATTTTCATATATACTATCCCCTTTTCTCTCTCCCTGAGATTTCCTGTGTTCCCCCACTTTGTCCCTCTGGGATCCCTCCTTGTCAACCTCAGCCCCTGAACCCTCTCGTTTCCCCAACAGCCCTTGTTTCTCCGGTTTCCCCTTCCTTTGCCCCCTCCACACCCCCGCCTCACGTCCCCGCCCGCCCCTCTCCCTCAAGCCTTCCCTCTCACTCACAGCCCTCGCCTCCCTACAGTTCCTGAGGTCTCCTCTCCTAGGCTTCCAAGCCCTCGCTCGCCCTCTCCCAGGCCCCCAAGTACCCGCCCCCCATTTCTCACTCCCAGTCCCGGGCCCGCGGCCCCTCCCTCACCGATGGTGGAGATGAACGTAGTGTTGAAGGCGTCCTCGGAGAAGCGGAACAGGAGGCACGTCTTGCCCACGCCCGAGTCGCCGATCAGCAGCAGCTTGAACAGATAATCGTACGTCTTCGCCATCTTCTCGCTCCGGCCCTCTGACCCGAGAGCGAAAGAAGGCGGTGGAGAGAAGCCGGGAGGGGGCCGCGGCTAGGGGGCGTGCCCGCCGAGCCGCCGCTCGCTCCGCCCTGCACCCCGCCCCTCCCCCAGAAGGACTGCGCGCCCCGCCCCGTGGCCAATCCGCGGAGTGTTCGTCATCACCGCCCGAGTCCCGGGGCTTCATGGGACTGGTAGTGCCTTTGGGAAACCTCGGGCGTGCCCGGCGCGGACAGTCCAGACCGCCACAACAGATGATCTGTTCTGGGTGGTGTGATCTGTGAACTAGGCATTTCCACCCTAGCAGAGAAGGAAGGATTCATTTTGAACTCTGCTTATCGCGCCGTCAGAACTTAACTTGATTGTTTCTTTGTTTGCAGGCGCCTTCCAAATCCAGAACTTAGGAATCCGAGTCCCGCAGCTCCCGCATTTCTTCCGCTGGGACCCCGGAGCCAGGATGCTTTCTTAGAGTGACTGTGGCGCAGCTTGCCAAGTATTATCGTCGTCTTCAATTCCTGACCAGCACCACTGCTTAAGCACCCTCCCGCAGGCCCTCAGTCACAGCTGGAAAACAATGATAACCATGATAACTTGAACTCTGTTCATGCCGCGGAAACCATGGCCAAAAGTGATGACTGTTTAGAGGATCTGCTACGCAGACTGCCCCCATCTTTCCGCAGGAGGATGGATTTAAATTTTAGAAATCTGGGAAGGCTGTGCTACAGTTTTGTGCCCTATAAAATAACAAGCATCATCGGAGGCGGGAACTTTGGCTATGAGAATTTAAAGAATAAGATTTGGATTTTACAGACAGTACTATCTCCTAGGTGCATATATGATGTTTATATGACCAATGTAATTCTATATCATGTACACCCAGAAGAATGGGAAGTTATACTCCATATATGTGTAATATGTCAAAATATATTCTATTTTCAAGTATGAATAATTACAACAAGTTTTTTAAATTTTGGATTTTAGTTTTGGTTCAGCCGCTTTAACCACTCTGACAAGTCACTGGGGGTTCTTCTGTAAACCTCGGTTTTCTCATCTATAAAATGAATATAGAACAAGCTATTACATAGGGTTGTAGTGAGAATTACATACCTAATGTGAAAGCACTTTGAAAACCATTAGGCACTGTAGAAGTGTTAGTGATGTTTATATTCATCATCCTTCAGTAGGCTTTCAAAGAGTGACAAATGAATGGAGAAAATAGCATTGTTATACTCAGTTTAATCCTTTATTATTTATTGTCTTAGACTAATTATTTTGTAGGTGTATTATTCAGTACTCTTTTATTTGCTAGTGGTAGAAACCCAATCAGATCAAGCTCCTATGAAAGGAGATTTTACTGGTTCCTGTGATGTAGAGAAGTAGCTTAGGAGACCAGGAGCCCCATTTCCATCAAGAACCTCCTCTTATCCCTTTTCAGTTTTAATGTCTTAATATGTCAAATACCAACAGCTAAAACCCATATGTTAAAAAAAAAACATGAATAAAAACTTTGGGGAGTCCTAGAAACTTTTTAAGAAAATAAAGGGATCCTGAAACCAAAATATGAGAGAACCACTGACCCAGACATTTACCTTAGATATAAGGAAACACCTGGAAAATTAGAAGTTACTAAAGGAACCAGTGGACTCAACCATCGGTGTAGTAAGAAAAAATAATTGGATAATTAATTGAACAAATCAATAGGCTCTGCTAAGACACATCTTGAGTACCTTGTGATTTCATGTACAATGCCAGTGATGTTAATCCTATTGTGACAGAAAACTTAGTATTGGACTAATATTGGCCTTTACCTTCTATGTAGATAGAAGATGAAAATCAACCACTTACACTTATTGATCATACTGTTCCCGAGGGCATCAGCTGCTGCTGCTGCTGCTACTGCTGGTATTAACCGGATATCTAATTTCTGGAGCCCACTTGATGAGAACAAAACTCTAATGAGGTCAAAGTCATAGTAATGAGGAAGGATTGAGCTCCCTAATGAGGAAGGATTATGCTCTTTGGCACAAACTGAGCTTCTTTGCCCCAACTAGTCCTTAGGCAAACCTTCCAAGTTGGCTTCAGCCAAGGTCAGAGCAAGTGTGGACAGCTTAGTTCTTTCTATTCCTTCATCCTCCTTCCTGAAAAAAGAAAGAGAAAAAAATCTTCAAAGATTAATGGAATCTTCTTTTTAAAAGTGTATATTTGTTAAAATAACTTTTTCAGTCCCACCATCTGCATTCAACTATTGTCATTTTCTTTCTGTAGGAATAAGAACACATTGATATGTAAAGAACTTCAGTTAGAGAAGCTAGAGTGGGAATTTTAAAGTTCCCAAATTTCCTTAGGGGAATTTTGTATATTTATGGGAATTTAAAAAAATAATTCTATCTTATTTTCACTTCTTCAGCTTTTCTCTAGTCCCAAATGTATATAATATTGGGACTTTATAGTTGGTAAGTTTGTGTACCACTGCTAAACCATTCATCATTTTGATCTATTGATACTATTTCAAGAAATATCGTATTTTTCTTTTATGCAGTTTTCATTTCATATTTTGTGCAATAACATATTTGAGACCAGATTCTTGGTGGTAGTGACTGAGTACTATAGGCTCAAGGCATCTTGCTCAAAGGTTTAGACATTTGTAGAGCTGAGGATATCACAGGTAACAGGTTCCCAATTGCTGTTGTTCTCCAAGTGGTATTAGCAGACTCTTGTCTAAAATTCCATCTTACAATGCTCTGAGGAAAACACATTGATACTTTTTGCCAGTTGCCCAAACCCAACCTATAAATGCTATATCACTATAGAGTATTAGGCAGACCAGCCATTTAATTTGACTAAGAAAATACTTATTAAAGCAAATGTAGAGTTATCATTCTGCATGACAGCTTAACTACATAAATCTGGTATCCAAGTGTGGATTTTGTTAGACCAGCATTCTTGATTTTAGGAAGCTACTCTTAACCCACAGGTAACTATAAAACATGGTACTTCACTCTTCTAGCCACAGAGGTTAGCATCTCGCTTTGGCTGGATCAAACTGAATTCTTTCTTGTGATCTTTCTAATGAGAAGGGATGATGGGGCTGTAAGGAGGTCTGTCTGGTATGAAGTCTTATGTGAGCTTTACACTGGTTTTGATCAGAGCTTTAGTTCATTGTTCTGTATTCTCTTGTTCCTGCCCTCCTCTATACCTACTTCATCCTCATGCTGACTTTCCTCCTGATAGCAAGCAAGACTGCAATGTTGTATGATTCCAAAGGTGATATTTACCTCCAACAGTAGTTATTCATCTTGGGAGTAAAGACCCCTGAGAATCTACAAACATATTCTTAAGGGTCTATGTGTTCTCTATGCAAGTTTTCTAAATTATTTTAAGAATTTTTAAACTGGTCTAAATTTCTTTATTACACTTGAGTGCTAGAAATGTCACCTTTCTTTATTGCTTAAGTGAAATTAAATGTTGGTGAGATTACACACACACACACTCACACACACACACACACACACACACACGTCAAGGGTGGGAAAAACAGGGATCAGTCATCATTGGGACTTTACCTCCATTTAATAGTGTTGTAGGAGAGCACGGGTGCTTACCTGGTCCTGAAAACATAAAAGCAAAGCAACCTCTGGCCATCAGTTTGCACCATCAGTGTTAACACTTCTGCCCACCCACTCTTGAGTGCTGGCCCTCTGCCATCTGTTGAGCACAGCTGTCTCTCTCGAATGCTGCAAAAATGTCCTTCGTGGTACTTATCTTCACTGACTGATGACTCAACTATCAAATAGTTATCTTTTATTATTGAATAGTTTGTATACTTCTTTGTCTTTTTTCTTAAAACTTGAGCCCTTTGAGGAAAGAGAAGTTGCTAAATTCTTACTGCATCTCCAGCATGCCTAGCAGGATGCTTTATACATAGTAGGTACTCAGTTGAGTTGTTGAATGAACGAATAAATATCTAACCATAATGCTAGCAATCTACTGATTTTAAACATTTAGGACATTCTGGTTTATTATTTGCCATAAGACCTATTTACTTTGGGCCTTGCCAAGACCTTTCTGTTTATACTCCACCTTGTATTTATATGTTATTAATTCTGTAAGCACACTATTCACTGTTGTGTTTAATAAATAAGTGTGATTATATATTGTGTTTCTAGTTTGTCAAGATCACATTGAATGATAAGCCCTTAAAAATACCAATTTCTTTTATCACCTGTGTGTCATCTAAAAACATGCTATTTTTTAGTGATATTCTTATGGCATAATTCTATAATTATCTTCATTAGAGAAGGACAAACTGTACTCTTCCACCCACTGATTTTCTGAGCAATCATTGGATGAATAATGTCCACTCAAACAAATATTAATTAAGCTTACATTATGAAACAAGCTCAGCAAGGCCCCCTGGAGGATACAAAGAGATCTACCATGTGGTTCCTGCCCTATATTTGCTCCCAGCTAATTGAGAAGAGAGCAGGTAAGTGAAAAGTTCAATAATAAATGAGAGGCAGATATTTGGCCGATACACACTGCATTTATTACAATAGATCAAGTGTCCATTCTGATTTGTTGACTTTTTAAAATTTTTCTTTACTTACAGATGGACACGTTACCTTTATTTATTTATTTTTATGTGGAGCTAAGGATCAAACCCAGGGCCTCACTCTTGCTAGGCAAGTGCTCTACCATTGAGTTACAACCCCAGCCCCCTGACGGATTGACTTTTAATTCAGATTGCTGAGGCACCCATCCTGATTGGTTGAATCTTCATTTTGATTATTTGAACATCCATTCTGGTAGGCCAGACTTCCACTCTGATCACATGCTCATGCCAAACTGATTTTTCATATTTTTGCATATGGTCATTGGATGCAAAAGGTAAATAAAAAATGAGATACTATTTTAAAAATGCTGCATGAACGTATATTATCTGCTTGACAAGTCTTTACAGACCCTGCTTCTTATAACAAAGTCAGCATGGTGTAGATGAGATGGGAGGACATTATTCATCCCTCAGTCCTGAGTTAAGGAACATGACTGAATGGGAGGCCATCTTTGTCTTAGGCCCCTAGAATATGGGCAAGAGTCAAGACCAATGGCCAGATGAAGGCAAAACATTTTTCTTGGGGGTTAGGAGTGGATCTTAATTGCCTCAAGTAAAAAAGAAATCACCCAAGTTGCAATTATTTTGCTGGCTACATACATGTTTTATAGGGTCCAGCCTACAGAAGAGGTACAGCTTATCATACCTAGAGCATAGGCTTCAATATTCTACTCTACTGAAGGTTGGCTTAGAAAAAAAATCCATTCTAGGAACCACCATTTGACCCAGCTATCCCACTCCTTGGACTATACCCAAAGGACTTAAAAAGAGCATACTACAGGGACACAGCCACATCAATGTTTATTGCAGCACAATTCACAATAGCTAAATTGTGGAACCAACCTAGATGCCCATCAGTAGATGAATGGATAAAGAAAATGTGGTATTTATACACAATGGAATATTACTCAGCAATAAAAGAGAATAAAATCATGACATTTGCAGGTAAATGGATGGAGTTGGAGAATATAATGCTAAGTGAAGTTAGCCAATCCCAAAAAACCAAATGCCGAATATTTTCTCTAATATAAGGAGGCTGATTCACAGTGGGGTTGGGAGGGGACGCATGTGAAGATTAGATGAACTCTAGCTAGAGCAAAGAGGAGGGAGGGGAAGGGAGGGAGCGGGAGGGGGCAAGAATTGTAAAAAGATGGTGAAATGAGATGGACATCATTTCCCTAAGTACATGTATGAAGACACGAATGGTGTGAATACACTTTATATACAACCAGAGAGATTAAAAATGTGCTCTATATGTGTAATATGAATTGTAATGTTTTCTGCTGTCATATATAACAAATTAGAATAAAAATAAAAGAAAAGCTTAATCTAAAGGTTTTTCTAAAATTCTAAAGCCTCTTAAATTCTTTCTTTCTCTGGTAATAAAGTTTCTGACATAAAATGTAGGAAATTTCATTCCTTTTATTAACCCAAACATTGCTATTTTACCAAATTTTGTGTCAAATGAGGCATATGTAGGTAATGTAAGTAAGTACCATGCTTTTTAGGCAGAGCTTCTTGTAAACTTGAATTATTAAAGAAGTCATTTCCTCCTCCTCCTCCTTCTTCTTCTTCTTGGTACATGGGGATTGAACCCAAAACTTCACACATTCTGGTAAGGGCTCTACCACTTAGCTGTATTTCCAGCCTGATATAGTCTTTGGGGGCCAACTTTAAAATGGACTTTGATCCAGTAGTGAAGTTCAGATGTACGGAAACTCATAATCAGCATCATCACAGATATTGGGATGCTTATAGTAATAAACAAAAGACTACTTTATGACTTAAATATAATAATAAAATGCTTATTCTCATATTGAAAGAATCAGATATAGGCCAATAACAGGTGACACTTAATCCTGTAGTTCAGATGATATGCCTGGTACCTGGTTTCTCTATTGAAGTTTCTTAATGGTTTTCATAGTTTCAATAGGCAAGCCTCATGCAGTTGCAAAATATCTTCCTGAAATTCCTGGGCTTTGTGCTTCCAGATTCAAGCAGAGAAAAACACAGAGGATCTTCTTCCCCAAGAGTTCAAATAAATGCCCTGAAACTGAGTTCTTTGAGTGCCTTTCCCTAAACTAATCAAGGGCCCAAGAGAGTAGTCTGGGTCAACTGTATTAAACCACTGGAACTGGGTGTGAGGCCAGTTTTGCCCTGAGTGCATGATTCTGTTAGAAATAGAGAAAACAAGAAGGAGACAAGATTGAACACTATCACCTGTGTTTTAGTGAAATGCATAGTGATATTTGTATCAAGTACTACTAAGTTGTTGGTTAGTTGGAATTTCTGGAGAAATCACAGACCTGAATCCAGAACAATTGTGACTTGTAACTCTTTTAATCAAATGGATTGATATTTTAACTAAGAAGGAAATATGGTCTCTTTGATGAGAGATGGTTGGACCAAAGCCAGAATTGGCATAGGCACTTGGACATGGGGTCCTTTTTCTATTCTATCTCAACAACCAGCTAAGGTTAAAAGTCAAGTCAAACAATTTGGCTACCTCTGATTTCTCTATTAGGCTCTGAAAAGTCTGTCCTGGGACTTTGTAATAGAAAAATTATAGAACGAAGCATTGTGTGACCTTGCTCTGTAATATTAAACAAACACAATGATCTTTCTGTGCCTCAGTTTCCTCATCTGAGGGGGCTGGATCAGATAACCTCTTTCTTTTTTAATGTGCATTTCTTTAATTTTTAAAAATATACACAGGAGAAGCCATATGTTTTACATAGAAATACACACATCAACAAAGCATTTCTTATAGTTTTCCAAAACTCTCATTATATCAGTCCAAAATTTATAAATTAAATATATTATAATTTTTTAAGTTAAATGAAATCCCTGAAACTACTAGATATGCTCAACTTTTTCCAAAATCAAATGAACAGAGAATGACTATGGTGTGTGTTGAGTTTATTGTTTATTGCCTATAATCTATAAGATGCAACTTTATCGTGCCTTTGCAAACAGGATACATCTCAGATAACCTCTTTCCATCTGTAAAAATCCTTTAGGTTCTTGCATCTATGGCCACCCAAACGGGGGGGGGGGGTAGTGAATCAAGATTTATTACCAGCCACAGAGGCCTTTCAGGTTCCATGCAGGGTGCAATGCTGGGAAAGGAGCTCAAGATACCTAGTTCCTTGTTCTAAACAACATTCAGTTCACCCTTATGACTCAGTGATCAGTGCTTCTCTCTTTCTAAGGAGTGCAAAGTTTCAGTCCTTGCTGAGATGGCAATGACTTATTGGGCTACCAAAGATTATTGGATGGCCACACTATTGGTTTGAAGAGAAAATTTCCTTTGTATTTTGAGTCAAATTCATTTAGCTTCCCATATAATATGGATAATCATTTCCTGAAAAACCTTAAGTATTGACTTTTTTTTCCTAATTAAACAGCTACAGGGACTTTCAAACAGAATTAATCAGAGAACATGTTGAATTGCTCCAGAACCTGATAAAACACCCTATCTCTGTGAAACTCCTTACGCTTCTTACTCAGACAAAACTGAAGAGTTCATATGAAATCAAGCATAACTCTTTGATTATAAAATGATGCTGACAACATAATAGAATGCTAAAGAAAGCAAGCCGAATAGGTGATTCCTTTGGGGTAGGATGAATTTCAGATTAAGAAAAACTGCTAATGAAATCCCAATCACATAGTAATTTTCCACCTATTACTTTCTGAAACTCGAGTAGCTATATGGCCTAATTAGGTCTGTTTGGGGAATTATCACAACATCTTACTTCTGCAATGAATGGCATCATTCGGGCTTAATATTCATTGAGGCTTTTATGAAAAAGAGAGGTTTCCATATGTCTCTAGAGCAAAACATTTGTGTTTGCCATCTGCTACTCAAGAACAGTTTTGCAGAAAAAGAATGCAAATTGCCTGATTCTTTAATTACTCTGGGACTAGGCTACACTATAGTTGGGACTGCAGGATAGCCAATTCACTGGTGGGAGAATACTGTTGTTTACTTAGCCACCAAGTCAAAGAATTTTTTTTTTATAAGCAAACGACATGAAAAGAAGTTGAAGTCTAAAATTACTTGTGTCCTTTTAACTCAAGGCAAAGATCATGCAAAATGATGTGTGAGATTTTTTTAAGCTGGTATAAAAGAAAACACTGTCCAGGACACTGGGCCTTAAGGTCAATATAGCAAGTATCAGTTCTCTCTCCCTAGTTCTGCACCAAAGAATCTATGACTCATACTTCATGCTTTCATTTAAAAAAAAAAAGGATCTCCCTGAGCTCAGTATCAAAAAAAGTAATTTACCTATCTTTCACTAGGAGATTTTAGTATATGTGTATATATATATATATATATATATATATGTGTGTGTGTGTGTGTGTGTGTGTGTGTGTGTGTGTGTATACATGTATGCACATATATAACCTCAAACCAGTCTTGCTTACTCAGTAGTAGCTTCAACAAACTGTGCTTAACCAAAAGTGGAAACTGTAGTTTAGGGATTATCCATAGATTTTTCTTACTGACGCTTTTTTCTAACCCTCGTCACTGTAAATTTCCCTCCTTAAGAGTTTTTAGAACACAGAATGTAAGAAGTTGACCAATGACAGTTACCAGACCTGAGCAGTGACTAACTGTAAGATCCCTAACAGGACACTTAACCTCAGTAGACCTCTGATTTCTAAGGGTCTTCTCTTTCAAGATGCTGTTAATACCAATGACCACAAAGAGTGTACCTCAGAACACCAAATGAATCAGGAGATGTTGGTAGGTGATAGTAGAAGAAAAAGTTTCATAGTCAAAGCCTTTCAAGAAATGCTGCTTCCATAGTGCTTGGACAGAATAGCTTCTCAGAACCTTTTAAATGCTGAGGTACATAGTGCCTGTCTACAACAGGGTGTGGCAACATCTTTCTTCACACTCCTTTTTGATCTTTTGGGACCTGTGTTCTGTAGAATATATGTTGGGAAGCTGATTTAATCTATTTTGTATTTTTTAGATACAAAGATACTAAATTGTGAAGTCCTACTATCAAGATGAGAATCAGCACATTTACAGGAAGCTGTGAGGCAGTATTACCAGAGTTCCTGACAAACTGGACTCAGAACACTTGTCCCCAACTTACAGGTTCTCCTGAATCTCATGGCAGGGCCTCCTGCTGCCACCTCTGTTACCATCACACCCACACAAAGGTGAACCAAGGGCACCACAGTGGCTGTTTCCTCTTCATCTGGTGCAGTGCTTTACCCTAGGTCTTGGGAGCACTGAAGTGAAATGAAAAGCACCTCTGTGCAGAAACATATCCACCCAGAATTCTGACAGTACAAAAAACTTGACTCTTCAATGAACATTCTCTATGCTGTGTTTTTGAGAAAAAGACAAATGTTAAGTATTTAAGCTAACATTCACCTTTTTTTCTTTTGTATTGTTCTCTATTTTGAGTGAGTTACAGGATATGTCAGAGGGTCATGTCATACCCAGGCTAATTTCCTACAATGACATTTAAAGTGCCATAAAATAATGTTCACAGTTAAATGTTTTTAGAGATTAATTATTTAAATTTCTTTAGGGCATGAATTATATTCACATTGTATCCCTAATGACTAACACAGAGCTTAGGATATATTAGCCACATAGTGATAAATGTGTTTGCATTAATTGGTAAATTATAATTAATTATTGGGTTTTAGTAAAATTAAATAATGGTAATGATACATTAGCAGTACTAATAGTATACTACCTTTTCAAAAAATCTCAAAAGATATATTCCTTGACCTCTTGTGGTCAAGGACCATGAACTCTGGTTAAGGCTAATAAACATTGGCCATTTGACATTCTTGATTTGTAATCTTCTGGTTTCACAAACAACTGGGATTTTATGATGTGGTATTTATTTTAGATATCAAATGGGATCATTTCTATGTTTGACACTTAAATATATGCACAATAGAGTTAGAATTTGAATGAGTTAGTAGATATCAAATCCTATCTTCCAGTCACTGCAGAATTCCCCTTTCAACCATTTGGCCTATACTTAAACATACCCAAAATAAACACACATAATGGCCCTGAAGAAATGTGTAATCCTGGAGGATCTTTTGAGTCATCAGAGAAGGACGGTCATGTTGGTAAATTATCGTTTGTGTTCTACGTTTTGATTCATTTAATTAAAAAACTTTTTAAACACCTGTAATATATAAATCAACTTGCTAGGTATTATCAAGGGAATAAAGATTAAACTGATACAGGCCATCCTTAAGAAGTCTATGATCTTATGGGGGAGGCAAAGCACACACATAAGTGATACAATACTAGATGGAATTATGATATGCTTTAATGTGCTGATGTGTTGGTTTATCGTTGTTTCAAAATTAGTTCATATTTTCTTCAAAACTGGTAGTCTGCAGGCAAATAGTTTACCAGTATCAGAACACCCCAATTCCCTGACTGAATTAATGGAAGGTTATGAGACATCAGATTTTCCTAGCAGCCATCAGCATCACCCAAAAGTCACACTTCTCATTAGATTGCAGGTCAGGAACAAATGAGGATAGTCTTGCTGACCAGCTCTGAATCACTTGCTCTGGACACACAATTCACCTTAAGACTGGATGGGTGAGGAGGATGAA
Source organism: Callospermophilus lateralis (assembly GCF_048772815.1). Classification (NCBI taxonomy): domain Eukaryota; kingdom Metazoa; phylum Chordata; class Mammalia; order Rodentia; family Sciuridae; genus Callospermophilus; species Callospermophilus lateralis. The sequence continues at coordinate 107,235,350 of NC_135307.1, read as the reverse complement.
TCACAATGACATGAAACCTGAACTGTACTGGGGAGACTTTGAGGTTGCTTTCAGAAAGTTGGATACTTGTGCTGACAGTAGTAAACAGGCCAAATTGTGAGGCAGTAGCCAGAAATGGGATCAGTCTGGGCACACAAATTGTCCTTGGCTCTTCAGAGTGGTTCAATCTGAACAGATAGTAGATATTTGTGAAGGAAGCTTATTGGGGTAGAAGGAGAACATGTCTTTCCACATCCACGAAATACCATTGCCTGAAGGTGTGAACCAACTATTTTATCTAATTCTTACCTTCATTTTAAAATCAAAAAGGATTTTAAGGAAATTAATTTATATAGCCAACCTCCAAAGATCATTAAGGAAATGTGTCCTTTATATATTAGAAACAATGTTGACAGAGAAGGCTGGATGAAAGCCCTTACTTGAGCCAAAGTCCAAAATCCAGTGTTACATTTAATACACAATAGCAACAATAACAATCATCATCAAAATATACATCTTACACATTTCCTTGTTTATATCTTTTGCATTGAGAATTTGATGACACAAATCCTCTTATATATATGGACATATTTTCTTAAATTTAAATGTAAACTAATTTAAACAAAATTGAGGCATGGGTTAACCATAAAGAAGTTCATAATTTTAACTTCTTTGTATCTTAAGACAGGACTAGCATCACAACCCTGATTCTGAGGGCAACAGGGGATATGTTTTGTCTTGCAGATCCTCTCACCTTTGGCTGACTCAAGGACATTCCTCTAGCCTGGCACAGTGGCACATGCCTGTAATTCCAGCAGCTCAGGAGTCTGAGGCAGGATGATTGCAAGTTCAAAGCCAGCCTCAGCAAAAAAGAGGTGCTAAGCAACTCAGTGAGACCCTATCTCTAGATAAAATACAAAATAGGGCTAGGGATATGGCTCAGTGGTCAAGTGCCCCTGAGTTCAATTCCCAGTATCACCCTCCACAAAAGGACACACCTCTGCCCCCAAAGAGTAATATAGCACATGCCAGTAGCCCAGTGTGACATATTTCCTTCTTTTTCCTTCTTGGGTGTCAGTAGAGTGGCACTCCACTCCCCAGGATCACCATCTATAGTTTTGATATCTGGGTTCTTAGGGGAATTCAACCTCTCTAATGAAATATTTAATTATAGAGCTTATTCATTTGGATTTGGGCCCTTACACCTACTAGAGATCATGAATACTTCCAAAATAAGTAAGTTATTTGTTGAACATAGCAAATAAAACAGCCAGGCATGGTGGCATGCACCTATAATCCCAGTAACCAGGGAGACTGAGGCAGATGATCACAAATTCAAGAACAGCCTGGAAAATGTAGCCAGACTCTCTCAAAATAAAAAATAAAAAGGTCTGGGGGTGTAGCTCAGTGGTATAGTACCCCTGGGTTCAAACCCAAGGACAAAAAAAAAAACCCACACATTTTAAACTATTTATGCCTTTCTTTTTATAGTTAAGGTAGAAATTATTGATTTGTGCAGACTCTAAAATTAACTCACACTTTTGGTTTATTATTTGGCTGGTTATGATTTGCTCTGAGATCCCACCCCTGGGGCCTACTCTGGTCACTCCTTTTTACTGGGCAAGGAGTCCACAAGCCAATAGTTTACTTGCCCAGAAGCATGACTTCCTTTTAAACCATACTCAAGGTACCCAGACCCTGAATTCCCTACCAAAGTCACTGCTTCCCAGACTGATGTGGTCTTCTTCCACTGATCTTTCCTTCTGAGGGCAAACTGTGCAACTGGTGTGGCATCATTGGCCCAAGTAGTGACCCAAATGACCAGAGTTTGGTTGGGATCTACTTCATGTCATGATGCCACTAGGTGACAAAGAAGGGCATCTGTATTGGTTAGGACCACCCTCCCTGAACCAAAACCTTCTAATGTGCTCTGAGGATTTTCTGGGTCATTATAAATGTATATTTGTCAAGGTAGGGAATTAGTTCATTAGTTTCAGCTGTAATTTTTAAACATATATGATGTGGGCTCTCATTTCTCTCTTGTACCAGGTCCTACCCATGTGGAACTGGGTCTGCTCTTTGAATATGTTTGAGTTTGAAAATTTTAATATAAGATCATCCCTCAGTATCCATGGAAGATTTATTCCAGAACCCCCATATCAAAAAATGAGGGTGCCCTAGACTCTTATATAAGAAGGTATAGTATTTGCATTTAACCTATATTCTCCTGTATACTTTTAATCATCGAGAAATCACTATGATACATAATGAAATGGAAATGCTATGTAAATAGTTGTTGGATCATATTGTTTAAGGCATATTGACAAGAATAAGTCTGTACAGATGCAATTTTTATTCAAATATTTTTGATCCATGGTTCGTTGAATCTGCAGATGTGAAACATCTGGATATATATGCCAACTGTAAAGAATCTGCTAATGAGTACTGAACATCTGGATATTTATGCCAACTGTAAAGAATCTGCTAATAAGGGCTGGGGTTGTAGCTCGGTGGTAGAGCACTCGCCTAGCATGTATGAGGCACTGGGTTTGATTCTCAACACCACATATAAATATAAATAAATAAGTAATATCTATCAACAACTAAAAATATTTTTTAAAAATTAAAATTAAAAAAAAAAAAAAGAATCTGACAATGAGGTTGAACTGAGGGTAGTGGGTGGGCCACACTGTTACCAGGTCAAATGTATTATTGCTCTAAAGCAACATTAAAATTATATCCCAACATTCTGCTCCTATTCCCTGATTCAAGAGGAGAAACTCTGTAGGGGTATGTGTGTGGGGGAGACAGTGTTTAATATCCACTGGGAACCAGAAAAATAAGACATGACTGTTTTCAAATAATTCAAGCCCCACACTAATGCTGTGGTCCACACTCCTGCCATTGCTTTGCCAAGCTCCTCTTCTCGGTTGATTTCCGTAAGCTGCTTGGGGTTAAGAGCTGGGCACTTTGAAGGCCTATTTCAGGCAAAGAATAAACTAGAAATGGAATGAGGCCAGGCTTCCTGCCTTAAACACTTCTTTTCAGCAAATCCCTAAGCCTTTCTGTTTTGTCAGCTGTAAAACGAGCAAACTAATTCAGCCCTACTTCAGAAGGCGAGTGGCAGGTTTAATTAGTAATGATTGTGATGGGCTTTGTCATGTAAAGTCGTTCTATCAATGAAAAGGAGCATTAGAGCTATTTTACCCAAGTCATTTAAGACTGGAGTGCATCCTGATTTCTGCTGTCACATTTAAGAATCCAAGTCCCAGTGGCAGATTGCTACAGACTTCAGAGGTACAGGAAAGCATATAGTTGCATTCAAGTTGCCTGAAAATAAAGCAGGGCTTGGTAATGGAGGGGAGCAACAAGCATGAAATCAGTGCATACGTCAGATATCTGGCTGGCAAGCAGCACCAAGATCCACTTGGTCTAATTAGTAACAGGTGATGGGCTGAATTCCACACCAAAGTACAAAGAACAAGGTATATCCGTTTATTCCTGGAGCTGGACTAACATGGGACAGACTAACATGGATTCTTATCTCACATACAATTCATTTAATAATGTTCAATTGCAGATCATAACTTTTATATACCTAGTAGAAAGGACTGCTCTTTTCCCTTAATATCTATAGTGTTTCTGGGATGGTAGATCATATTCGGTCTTGTGTTATAAGTATGTTCATACAATCTTTTCCTTAATATTAAATAACCTTAAATTCCTTGAAAACCCCAAGAGAGTCTTAATCATTTTTACTTGGTCCATGACATCAGTATTTTCCGTACAGGAAACACACAGAGAAAGCTTGTTCAAATACATTGAAAATAAAAAGACCTAATGAGTGATAAAAATGATACAAAGAGGGGTGGGGTTGTGGCTCAGTGGTAGAGCATTCACCTAGCACGTGTGAGGCTCTGGGTTTGATCCTCAGCACCACATAAAAATAAATAAATAAAATAAAGGTATTGTGTCCAACTACAACTAAAAAATAAATATAAAAAAATGATATGAAGGCCTAGAGTTCACTAGGGAGTTACATTTTTTTAATTAAAAAATTTGTTGGAAGACCTAAAAACAATATTGTAGTGGTTAAGATCAAAAGTCTTCAGCTAAGGCTGGGGATATAGCTCAGTTGATAGAGTGCTTGCTTTGAATGAACAAGGCCCTAGATTCAGTCCCCAGCAACACACACACACACACACACACACACACACACACACGTCTTCAGCTAGGGCTAGGTTGGAATGTGGTTCTGTGGTAGAGCACCTGTCTAGCTTGCATGAGGCCCTGGATTTGAGCCCTCGTCTTTAGTTGCAGCCCAACTTAGATTTGTATCTTACTTCTGCAAATTCTCACTTGTGAGACCTTGGGACTTGTACCTAATTATCTCTATGCCTTAGTTTCTCCATCTATAAAATAAAGATATTAACACTGTCTCCCTCTGAGATAATCCATGTGAAGGGCTTAGAGCAGTGCATGGCACAAAATAAGTGCTCAGGTGATATCCTGGCCATTGTCATCCTCATCATCAATTAGAGATTATATGAGAAGAAATCTTAATTGCTCTCAGAGCCTAGAAGTATAGCCTTCAGATTTGGCAACCTGCCTCATAGTTCCCTTAATGCCATTTTATAAATCTGAAGCAGGAATCCACTTAGGTCAGAACCTCCAGATTTTCTCCCTCTCACCCCTAACTTCAGATTTTATTATTTGGCACTTGAAAAAATATGAATAAAATAGTTCTCATTCAGATATAATGTTAAGACTGTTTTAAAAAGGCACTTTGCAAATGAATTACTTGCTCATTAGGCACATTAATTTTGTTGGTTGTAGAATAATACTGACAGGCACATGTAGATCTTTGTAAATTGACTCAGTGTCAATGTACTTGGTATGTCTTTGGTTTGTTTTCTCCTTTGATGCATGGACCCAGATTTGATTATTCTACATGAAAAACAAGTTTTTGTTGTAGACATTTATGACCAGTTTGCTGAAGTTTATGGAGAAAATGTTCCCAGTCAATAAACTGAATATTTTATTTCAATGAGAAGGCAGAGCAACAGCAAAGCTGCCTAAAGGGAAGGACTTGGAGCCACCAGGTGCTGTGCCACATGAAGCAGTGACAACAGTTAGGAGGGAATAAGCACCTGGTGAAGTTTTCATCCAGTCTATGCCTCCTTTCCCAATTCCCTCCTCAGGAGTCACTATCACCTCAAGCACTTCTGCTGGCCTGGCCACAGATGATTGGAGTAAACACTCCAGACTCAAACTAAGACAACCAGATTCTCTTACTAGGGCATCTGGAATTGGGACATAGGCCTGTGGTCAGTCACAATTGGCCCTGGAACTAGGACAGCATATAACAGGGGGCTGGTGTGGCCATTTTCACTATGTACTCTGGGAGGCAGGAAAAACCAGGCTGTGGAGCAAAGAGACTGAAGCGATGTTAGAGAGGAGAGATAAGAAACTAGGTCACCCCAAGAAAAAGAGAGAGGTGGCAGAAGCAGAGCTGTCTCCACTCCCAGTGCCCTTTCAGGGTTTTGTTCCCACCCCCATGGGGCCCAGCTGCCCTTCCTGCCCTGGCCTATGTCCAGGTCACTGTCCATTTTAGCTCATGCAAGTGTGAGATGTCTCTGTTACTTGAAACCCAAGGAGACTTTGCTAAATCAGTGCTCTGGCAGAGAGGGGGGCCAAGCCAGAGATCCTGGTTATATGGAAAGTGTCTGCCTGTTGATGCCCACCCTGGCCAGTGTGCTAAAATCAAATAGGCACAGATAATTTTTGCTGATGATTGGAGTAGATACAAGAGATTTACGGTTAGCCCTGAAACAATATTCTCTTGGTCACTGATATGCTTTCTTGTATATTAGGAAGCATCGTTGATGGCACACCCAGAATTTTGTCTCACTTGGAATGTATCCATGGGGTATGTCATTGGTTATGTATACTGTAGCCACAACAAATAATCAGCAGTGGTTTCACCAATTCCTCCAACAATAGATCAGTTCTATTGCTGGAGCATTTGACACTCATCTGTAAGTGTGACCCTTCCCCAGATTCACAGGCAAGTCTTGGGTCTAGCTGAAGGCTCTGAGGAGCTCTGTTTTGGTAGTTCAGGACACATAGTTAGGTTACCCTCTAACGTGTCATGCTCCACCTCTATGTGTGAGTTTTGGCTTGGACTTCTGCCCTCAACCTGGAATTGAGTCTCAGGTTTGATTCCTTATTGTAGGACTTGAGTCCTTGATTCCCAGGCTTCAGTGCCTGCTTCCTTTCCTGAACCTGCCCAGGACCCTGCATCCTTAAGGTCAGTACTCTAATTTGCTTACATCTGTTCTCCCCAGGTAATGTGCTGGAAACACAAACCAAGGTGAGACCTTGCTACCTGCCCTTTGTCCTGCCTGATTCACACTGCCAGACTGAATCACTCACACTGTTCTTCCCAGCATCTCCTCCCCACTCTACCACCTCCACTTTTATCACTTCCAGTAATCATATTTGATTACTTATAGGAGACCTGTTTTTTTTTTTTTTTTTTTTTTTTTGCCATTTACTAGATCTTTTCAAACTCTGATGCTCTCTAACCTACTATGTCACCAGTTACTACTCTGAGGGTCCATGTGGTCCTGTGGCTGGCTCTGCCTGCCTAATCAGAGCTCCTCCAAATGAACTCATCTGGGAACCAAAATCAATGCTTGGCACTCAGTAGACTGACCAAAATGGAGAGTGAGGCTGGGGATATAGCTTGGTTGGTAGAGTGATTGCCTCACATGCATAAAGCCCTGGGTTCAATCCCCAGCATCATCACGAAAAAATAAAAATAAAAAAAAAAAGGAGTGTGGATATAGTGGAATGAGGGTGTTGGGAGCATGGGTTCTTGTGCAGACCTGAGTTTAAGTACTTATTTCTTCATTTGGACAAGTATATTAATTTCTCTAGAATCCAAAAGGATTATTTAAAAGTTCATATATGATAAAGCATCTGGAAAGATCATAGTATTTAACAGAATACATCTGCTTTTCTTTCTTGTGTTTAGATTTCTAAACAGGTTAACTGACATATAATTTATATACCATACACTTCACCAACTTAAAGTGTATATTTCAATTATATTTAATACATTCAAAGCAATTTTAGATTTCTTAAAATTCAATTAAAATAAGGGTCTGAGGTGTAATAGCAGTTAAAGACAGGATTTTAATCAACTGTAAGTTTATGTAAATCAATAGTGTAATGCTATTGAATTGGCAAAAAATCTTATAGTGATATTGGGCTATACTGATATTGGGCTATACTGATACAAATATGATTATCAGAATAAGCAAAGTAATGGTTCCATTATTTTAAGCTGGCAATATATTTAGCCATTGAAACTATTTTAATAGTGATATGAGCAAATGGAAGCATATCAGAGAATAAGAAATCGCAAATACTGTTTACAGGAGTCAGTGATACACATCCTGGAGAAACCAAGTCTAAGAAAAGATAAAACACTATCTTCAATTGGCCCTGGGCTTGTTTTTGGGAAAATGAATGACATGTATTTCTGTGTTTCCCGCCCTGGGCTTGGAGAATTTAAGTTAAGCAAACAGATTTTGATACAATAAGGAACAACTGAAGCTGTCTAAAATTGGAGTGGATTGTTCCTACATAACCTGACATTTGCCATATGATTAACAAGTCAGGGGAGGCTGAGGCAGGAGGATCCAGTTCAAAGCCAGCCTCAGCAAAAGTGAGGTGCTAAACAACTCAGTGAGACCCTATCTCTAAAGAAAATACAAAATAGGGCTGGGGATGTGGCTCAGTGATTGAGTGCCCTGGGTCCAATCCCTAGTACCAAAAACAAAACAAAACAAAACACACACACACACACACACACACACACACACACACACACGGAATTGCAGCTGCATTTATTGAGCACTCACAGTTACTGTGCACTATTTCTTTTATCTTCATATAACCTTATGAAATCAGTATAAATATTTTTATTTTATATATGAGGAAACAACTCATATAGTTAAGTAACTATTAGAATTAAATTAAACCTCCTAGGAAAAAGAGTTTATATTGCTTGCTGTTTTGTGTATAGCAGACATTCCATAAATAGTTGAATAAATTTTTATATGTGACTAAATAGAGCACCATCCTTCTTAATACTTTGAGCCCCTTAACCATTTGTTTGTAAATGATTTTATTTTGAGTTCTTTTTTTTTTTTTTTTTTTTTTTGTGTGTGTGTGTGTGTATGTGTGTGTGGTGCTGGGGATTGAACCCAGGGCCTTGTGCATGCAAGGCAAGCACTCTACGAACTGAGCTATATCCCCAGCCCAACTATTTGTTTTTTTAATCATCTTTTATCTAATGGAAAGATAGAAAGCATTTAATTTATTTTGCCTGTATGCACTTTACAAGGGAAGAAGCACACAGCTCATCACGGTGTCTTATTTTTTTTTTTTTTAAGAAAGAGAGAGGAGAGAGAGAGAGAATTTTAATATTTATTTTTTAGTGTTTGGCGGACACAATATCTTTGTCTGTATGTGGTGCTGAGGATCGAACTTGGGTCGCACGCATGCCAGGCGAGCGCACTACCCCTTGAGCCACATCTCCAGCCCCACAGTGTCTTATTAATCCCACCCCCAAATGACTGGATTATTTTCCCAACTTTGGAAACAAGTTAACTGAATCTCAGTCAGAATTCAGTGGTTTTTTGGTTTCCCCATCACACCAAGTGAGACAAAGAAATGATCAAAGGTGTGTACCAAGAAAGATCTAGTCAAGTTAGAAGAGACGGAGTCTAGATAAACTAGATGGAATGGTTAGTCCTCAAAGAATGGCCATCAAGTCAGTTATGTTGAGTGCAGTATTTTCCTGCAGTGATTAGCACGATTTCACTATTAGGATATGAGACCAAATTCTGGTCTTCAAGAAGCTGTGGACTTTTCAGGAAGATAAGACACAGATTCAGGGAAAGTAAAATATCAGTGCAAGAGAATTAGAAAGAAAACCCTCAAAAGACTGCAGTGGTTATTAAGAAGTGATTAATGTATGCAATAAAGAATTCAGAAAAGGAAGCGATTACATTTGCATAAATTTCTGCTGACCTCCGTATTTTCATAAAACATCTTTACTATTAGCAGGGGAATTACAATGAAGTTTGAGAGAGTAACCTGCCTTTAAGTAGCTCACTTTCTTCCCTGGAGACAGGAGGATAAAGAGAGAGTCTGCAGGAAAGCTGAGGAGAAAGCCAGAGACCTGATTACCACAGCAGGCAGGACAAGTGCTTGGAGATCTCACCTGGCTACCAAGTGTGTATAGGATCCAGAATTAAGGTGCAAGATCTGGTGAGGGCCTTCTGGCTGAGACCTCCAGTGGAAGGGGAGAGTGCTGACTCCCTTTCAGGAGTAGTAGCTTTCAGTTCTTTCTGGCCTTTGCCTTTGAAAACTGTAAAGAACTTGCATCAGTGGTTTTCAACCTTGGCTGCTCATGAAAATTACCTGGGTAGTTTTTAAAAATACTGCCAGCTGGTACCAAAATATACTAATAAATAAATAAATGCTGCCACCTGGATCCTTTCCCCAAATACTGTTAATTTCCTTGGTCAAGGTTGATTTTTTGGTAATTATAATTATATAATGTGCGAACTAGTTTGAGGATCATTGAGCTCCTGGATATGATAAAGGAGAATAGATTTGTTGGAATAAAGATTTCTTGGAGAAATAGGGGAAGAGGGAACTTCCCTGCTTCAATCTAGAGATATATCCTTGATTTTCTTACCCTGGAATAGTAGTAGTTTGTTCTGGCTTCCTGAAAGTTCCATTGGGAAGGTAGGAAGACTCCAGAGAGAATGGCAATGTAGTGGGGTGGTGGGGATACAGCTCAGTGGTGGAGCATGTGCTTAGCATATGCAAAACCCAGGGTTCAATCCCAGCACCAGACAAAATAAAAGAATGTGGTGAATCTAGGCCAGTGCTTCTCACTGGGATGTGCTCACATATAACTAGATCTTGTTAAAATACAGATTCTGAATCAGTTGATCAGGGATGGTGCCTGAGAATATGTATTTCCAACATGTTCCCAGATGATACTAATGCTGCTGACTGACAAAATGACAACGATATGCATGGCTAGGCCTAGAAGTCATATTTTTAATATTCTCATATACATTTCAAGCACAGAACAAGAGGAAACTTAGTCTGTCAAACCTGAAGGGTCCCATGGACAGGAACAATGGACATTCCATGGTGACCCAGTTGATTGATGACTAAGGTGTAGATGAGCCCTGTCAGCAAAGCCATACAAGCTAAGAGGGAAGCATTTCCCTACTGGGGAAATACCACATTAGGGTCCTGACAGATTACAGATGGTCCACTCAAAGGTACGACTAAAAAGAGTTTCCTTAAGGGAGTATTTACAAGGTTGGGACAGGGTTAACAGAAACAGACAAAGGATTATAAAGCACCAACCCTCAGCACAAAGGGGAAGAACAGGGGAAAAACATGGGAGACAGGGACACCATGCAACTATTGCAATTAGTCACTTGGGATAAAATGGCCCATCAAAGATAGATCCTAAGGAGTAAATAACCCAACATTGCTCTTCTCTGGCAATTTCACTCTACTGATGCCCAACTCAAGTAGACATCAGAGAGGAAGGGAATCTAGTGGATGCAGTCATCAGTCAGTCTCCTGGGCATGAGTAGCATGAAGTATGAAGGGCAAGATCTGGTGGTAGACACATGCAGCAAACCTAGCACAGTCCTCAATAATGAGGAACATGATCTTCCAGCCCAATTGGTATGGAAAATAAAGAAAATGACACCAGAGTTTGGGTCTGAGAGTCTTAAGTCCTTATCAATGGGAGCTTACCCGAGTGTGTGAGGCATCCTTATGAATGACAGATGGGCTGCAACCCCTACAGTTGGTTCTTTGGGCACAAAGGCAATGCTGTTATTGGAGAATGGTAGGCAGAAGAGAGACGGCCTTTCAGAATTTGCTGCTGATATCAGAAGTGGTTGAGAATAAGCCAGAAATGCTTTGAAATCTGATGACAGGTGAACAATAGAAGAAAGAGAAAACGCAACCTTGTTAAAGTTTGCAGATGACATGTCTTGGGAACTTCTCAGGAAAGAAAAAAAAAAACAAAAAACCAGAAAGGGGAGGGTGTGAAAAGTTATCTTTAGGGCTCCCACCTCCCACTCCAATTTTTTTGAAAACACAACTAAACCTCTGACCCTGTTTCTGGGAAAACAAGGGTGTAACTGAAGAATTTCACTCCAGGGGACAGGTAGTGGCACTTTCTCAGACCAGATAGGCAGCTGGAGAGTTCTCAGAGCAGAAATCATAACTTCAATTTGTACCTCATGGTTCTTTGGGCAGCCAGTGGGGGTGTTCTTTCTGAAGGATCCCAAGAGCAGGCTGTCAATACAGAGACTCTGGGGCCTTCATCTGCATACAAGTCCTTTAATCTGCCATCAATGCACAGGCATGGGGACAGGTCAGGAGAAAATTGAGCTTTGGAGGCGGAGACAGTGTTAGAAGTAGAGTCAAGGTCTTCTTGACCTGGAGAGTTTTTTCTTTCTTGTGTTACCTCTGAGTGTCTCATAGGTGAAGGGTTTTTGATACCCTACTGTTTAAAGAACTGAAGCAATTGTTTAAAGAACTGAAAAACAGACATAATACCCAATATTGTCAAGGGTGCAAAAAAGAGGTTATTCTCATTTTCTTCTGGAATAAAAATTGTTTAACTCTTTTGGAGAATAATTTGACGGTTCATTTTATAAACTTTAAAATGTGCACAACTTTTGACTCAGCAATTCCTCCTCTAGAAATATGTCCTAAAAAAATAATCAAAGATGTACACAAAAACTTAACTAAAAATGTGCACCTCAGTGTTGTTTAAGAGTGAAAAATTGGTAACAGGGAATAATGAATGTTAAGATTTTACAGAGTTGAGGAGGGATACATAGGTGTTCATTTCTGTATCAATTTTCTATTGTTGCTGTAAGAAATTACCAAAAATTTATTTTAAAAGAATACAAATTTGGGGCTGGGGATGTGGCTCAAGCAGTAGCGCACTCACCTGGCATGCGCAGGGCACTGGGTTTGATCCTCAGCACCACATAAAAATAAAAAAATAAAGATGTTGTGTCCACCGAAAACTAAAAAATAAATATTAAAAAATTCTCTCTCTAAAAAAAAAATAATACAAATGTATTATCTTATAGTTCTGTATTTCCAAGTTTAATCAGTTTCTCACAGCTAAAATTGAGGAGTTGGCAGGGCTGTGTTCCATCTGGAGGCTCTAGGGGACAGTTTATTTCCTTGCTTTTTCTATTCTGTAAAGGGTGCCCACCCACATTCCTTGGCTCATAGCCCCTTCCTCCATCTTCAAAGCCAGCAACATAGCATCTCTCAGATGCTTCTTCCTTGGCCATATTCTCCTTCTCTCTCCTTTCTCTTCCACTTTCAAGGACCCTTGTGATTATTTTGGGTCTAAACATATAGTCCAGCATAACCTTTTAAAAGTCAACTAATTAGCAACCTTAATTACATTTGTCCAGTTACTAGAGATCTTGGGGATTGGAACATTGACATCTTTGGGGGTCATTATTCTGCCTATATAATTGTATTATTCTATATATTTATCTGTATGGCAGTATTAAAATTTATTAATATTTTAAATACCATAGTTTAAAGACTCAAACCTAACATCCAATTCAGTGTATGAATAGAATGAGATATACATACATGTGTTATATAGTGATATATACCATATATATCAATGTCACATAATACATATCATAATATATATCCATATATCCACCCATAGGATAATTTCTATGTGCCCATTAACTATCATAAGGCAGGAGAACACATAGTATTAGGGAGTGATATTCATTATCTATTTAATGAGGAGAAATTGAAATCTACCAAAGATAATCCCAATCATAAAAATTCAAAACCGAAAATAAACCTATGCAAGTGAGTAAAAAAATATTTTGAAGGATATGGGTCAAAACTTAATGTTTATTTCTGGTTGGTAATCTTAATTTTATTTTGTTTTTCTGCATTTCCCCAAATTGAATATTATATCTGTATTCTTTTTACAAAGAGAGAGAAAAAGTAATTAGGAACGTCTTGTTGGGACAATTTTCCAGTCAAGCTTCTCCCTAGTTTCTTAGTGTTCAGGCACACATGCTCACGCCACCCTTCAAGCATTCCTTCTGTCAAACACACTTCACATCTGGCTATATGCGGTATTCGCTACTTTTTCAGGCTGGAGTTGTCCACTCTAAAAAGTATGCACTTCAAAAAGTATGGCAGGAAGGGGCCTCTAGGTAGAGGGCGCACAGCAGAGAATGAATGCTGCTTAATAACAGTTTTAGATCAAAGCAAACCCAAGGCACAGCAGCATCCTGTTGAGAACTTCGAAACCTGCACCTTGGAAGGCAGATGCAAAGATAGGAACCTGTTTAATAATCTTTCTGCTACATATTAATTATTAATAACATTGTGTTTCTTAACACAAAAAAAGAACAGAGAATACTCGCACCGCTTCGCATGCCTAGAGCAGGGCGAAACGAGGGCGGGCCGGTCGTGTGAGCGGCCGCCGGGTCCAGCTTCCCTCTCCCGGCCTAAGCTCGCCGTGGCCCTCCAGCCCGGCACACTACAGCCTGAGCCTGGCCCAAACGCCGTCGGCCCAAATGCCGTTGGCTCAGGGCGGAGCCTGCGGCCTAGCAGCAGGTTCGTGGGGATGAGGACAGCAGCACCCTCGCCACCCTAGGAACCTTCGTTGGCCTACATCCGCTGACCCAGACGGAGCGTCCTCACCACCGAGAAGAGTGCCTAGAGTGGACGAGCCCGCCCCACCGTCCGCTCCGCTCCTCCCAGCCACCTCTATCCCGGAAGTTGTGCCGAGCGCCCGATCGCGTGCGGTTAGCCAGAAGAGTCTGTCGCCTGCTGGATCTGGACGGACCGTGCTTGCGAAAGCATCATCATGCCTGTGAGTTGTTTACTTCGGCCTCAGGATTTATTTCGGGCTTTCGGTCTGTCCAGGGTTATAGGGGGCAGTTGAGCCTAACGGCTTCCCCTGACCGCGGCGCTCCCTGCCAGAGGTGGCCGGCGGCTGGAATCGCTGGGCACTTCTCGCGTGTGAGGGCTTGTTGTGGCTTGCCCCGGCAGCGCGGCATGGCGGGCCCTGCACGGGCGTGGACCCGGGCGGACCCGGAGCCGCCCTGGACTGCCATCTGGAGTCGGTGGCTAGGAGTGGAACTGTTCCCAGCGTCACTTGTTTTGGGTAGGCGCCGACGAGACTGTGATCGTTGGAATCTTTTTTGGTTTTCTGGTGCTTCGTGGTTCTCGCCCCTGAAGCTTTCTCTGGGAGGCTGTTTCTTGCTTGTTTCCTTTTCAACATTTCCTTCGCAGTTGTTTTACGTACTAATTCCGTCCAGGGCGGTCTCCTCTCAAGTTCTGTCAGATCAGATTTCTGCCCTGGGGGCAGAAATCACCCTGGCGTTGGCGAGCACTTACGACTTCAGCGGTTTCTACTTTCAGCGAGTCCAGCCAAAGAGTCAGTCTTGTTCTTAGCACCGCAATTTTGTTTTTATCGAAGACTATTATGTGGTTGAGTAAACAACCAGTTTAGCTTTACCATTGGCATTCTGATCGTCACAAAGCCCTATGGCAGGTTCTTAGAAACGCAAAGTATTGGCGAAAATGATCAGATTATTAAAATTTTAAGATATCTTAATTGTTATCGAGTATGACTGTTGTTCTTATTTTGCATGTGTATTTCCTGTATGGTTAAATATGCCAGTATTTTGGTTAAACTCCAATAATAATGTGCCTTTTTATTTAGTTGGCTAGAGATTTGCTACATCCTTCCTTGGAAGAGGAAAAGAAAAAACATAAAAAGAAACGGCTAGTTCAAAGTCCAAATTCTTATTTTATGGATGTAAAATGTCCAGGTAAAATTTCAAATTTTAATTCTTTTCCTACGGGAAATTTCTGAAGAGATTGCTCTTTTGTTATGTGTATATAGATGTTAGGATCCTCTGTTGAATAGAAATGAAATTACAGAATTGAAAATGTCACAAGGAATATTTTCATAATAATGTACTCAAGTCATTGTAGAAACATATTTGGGAAAGGTAAAGATGGGCATCCGAAAGGAATCTGATAATTGACTTAATAAATCCATTAAATTGTTCAGATGATGAGTTTTCTTTTTTTTTTTTTTGATGTGATGAAAAGTTGATTTTTCGGGGTAAGCCAGGCTGCCCAGTGTGGCGGCCATTAGCCATATGTGGCTACTGAGCACATTTGGCTGTGTCCAGTCAAAACAGAAATGGTCTTTAAGGGTAAAAGGTACACTGGACTTTGAAGATGTAGCATTACAAAAAAATTGATTACATGTTGAAATGCTAGTATTTTTGAAATATCAAGTTTAAGAAAATATTAATTTTTTACCCTTTAAACAAACTTACGTGGTTACTAGAAAAGTTTGTAACATATGTGACTTGATGTTGGAGCACTAAATCCTTACATGAGATAAATAAAACATTACTTTTAAAATAATATTTATTTACATATTACTAGATATGCCAAACAGGTGCTATGATTTCATGGCTTTTCACTTTTAATATTGCCTTTTTTTTTTTTTTTTTCCAGGTTGCTACAAGATTACCACAGTTTTTAGCCATGCCCAGACAGTGGTTCTTTGTGTAGGTTGTTCAACAGTGTTGTGCCAGCCTACAGGAGGAAAGGCCAGACTCACAGAAGGTTTATCATTTGATATTTTCTAACCCAGTGATGAGATATTTTTTAAATTTTTCATTGTGGACTTTTTTAGTAAAGAGTGCCCACTTCGTTCGGATAAATTCATGCTCTTGACTTTACAAAGATCTCCTTTGTTGTTTTTCTAAATTTGGAACACTTTCTTTTGTACTTATTCACCCAATTTGCTTAGCTTGGAATAAATTAAAAATAAATCAGAATGGGAGCAAGAGTAACTACATATAATCCTATGATTTTAAAAATCATAGGATTTAAAAATTTCTCTTGTAAATATTTTGTTCCATATGTATTTGGTATATTTAACTTGAGATAGTTTTATCATTGCCAACTGAAGAAAAGATAACTATTATATAATTAAAATGCCACAGGTTTCATTTTTATGAACAACTACTTAATGATTAATATAAAATTCCTCTTTCACTTTAGAGCAGAAAGAAAAAATAATTTTGTATATAATTTTTCATAGTAATACTTGCAGATTTACAACTTCATTATGATATGAAGTTTATTTTGGTGTGAAATTTATTTTGGAGCTGTGAGTTCTGTGTTGTTTTCACTGAAATAGTTACGAGGGTATTAATAGTAAATCCAAGGTCTATTTAGTGTGATTTGGTAAGATCTGAGTATAAAGTCAGCATATGATATTTAAGAGTAATATTACTCTTAAAGTGTATTCGTAAGATTTTTGAAACCTTTATTTCATGGTATGATTTTGGACTTTTGTGTGCAAATACTGACATATGGTTCAAAGGTGCATCTATAGCAGTTTTCCTAACAGATCTGAGAAGAACTTGGAGTTACTTTTTGAGGAAAACTATTCTGAATAGTTCTAAAAAACTATCTTCAAAACAGTTTTTTATTGTTGAATTCAGGCTAATGGTCTAGACTCCATTATATGATTTGAGAAACCAGAGTGACAATTATGGTCATAGCAGAATAAACTATAATGGATTTATTATAGCAAATTTGTGATATAAAGGGATAAATAATTATATGTATATATCAATCTAATATTCCTAAAACTGAAGTTTTTACTTAAAACATACTTTTTGCTACTGAAGTTTTACCAAAGATGAAATAAACTTCATTTTAATATACTCTTGTGATTCCTTTGCAGGTTGTTCATTTAGAAGAAAGCAACACTAATGATCTATGCAACTTCCAGAATTTATGTTTTCTCACAGAAGCCTTATAAGTTCAGTAATTCTAGTTACTCTTCCAAGATAATGTAATTACATTTGATTTTGTAAGGTATACAACAATGATCTCCTATTTTGGTGTTTTTCAATAAAGTTTTAATTATGGACAATCGTCCCCCCTTGTCTTTTTTAAAGTATGAGTATGCTATCAACTTTTTTATACTGTGTATGTGAATTTGGTTTAAACGTTTAAAAAATGTATTCTGATTATTTTGTGTCTTACTAACATTTTCCAAGTTGCTGTATGTAGGACTGAATATATCCTTTTAGGATATTACAGCTACATTTTTTACAACTGTAGAAAGAAAGGATTCTGTCAAGTAATAGTATTTACTGTTGACTCATGCTTACATTAATTTATTTCAAAGGGGATAACACAATAGCAAAATTTCTGCTATTTCTGTTCTACCTGTACTGGTTCACATCCTCCCTACTATGTCGGATCTACTGCTTTTTGCATAGCAAAACCTCAAAACCTTAGAAAGAAATTAGTCCTGTCAAATTTAGTTAACCCATTAAGTGCCAAATTTTTGAATTCTCTAAATACGTATTCAAATATTTCAAAATAACCATAAGTGGTATATTTATGTTTTTTCAGTTTAAGTTTTTATCTGGGACAATGGGACAAAATGGGTTAAAAGCCTACATTTTATACATTTGTCTTAGGGACACAGTTTTAATGTTGATTATTCTATAGGAATAGAAATTGAAAATGCCACCCGAGCCCAGAATGCCCTCATCTTCAGTCTGCTCAGTGTTTTGTGTTCATCCATTACTTTTCTTTTCTTTTCTTTTTTTTTTTAAAGAGAAAGAGAGATTTTTTTTTTTTTAATATTTATTTTTTAGTTTTTGGCGGACACAACATCTTTGTTTGTATGTGGTGCTGAGGATCGAACCCAGGCTGCTCGCTTCATCCATTACTTTTCAATTTTCTTATTTCACTTTTTGTGATACGTATTTAGAACAGAGGGGGCATTAAAAGCATAACTTTATTATGACGACTTTGCCTTTATAATAATTTGAAAGGTGGTATATTCTATTTGCAGCCAGATATATTAATTAAAATCTATGTATTATGTTTGTAAAATTTTTTAAAACTTTTTATTCTAATTTGTTATATATGACAGCAGAATACATTACAATTCATATTACATATATAGAGCACAATTTTTCATATTTCTGCTTGTATACAAAGTATATTCCCACCATTCGTGTCTTCTTCATACATGTACTTAGGGTAGGGATGTCCATTCCATTCTATATATGTATTATTTAATGATTTAAAACAAATTCAGTTGTTGATGCACTTTTATTTTATTCATTTATTTATATGCAGTGCTGAGAATCAAACCAGTGCCTCACACATGCTGAGCAAGTGCTTTACCACTGAGCCACAACCCCATCCCTCAATATATATTTTTTAGTATGACTTTTTTTTTTTTTTTTTTGGTGTGTGTGTGTGTGTGTTGTGTGGGGTGCTAAGGATTGAGCACATGTGCTCTCCTACTGAGCTACATCCCCAGCCATTGACTTTAAATTCTTTTTTAAAAACTGAATTGCATCGATAAAATTACATGCCACTAAATGTGACTTTTTTGCTCTGGCAAATTTGTAGAGGTACAACGCCCCCCATCCCCCCACCCCCGCCTTTGGGAAGGCAGGATAATTTTTTACATAAACAGGTATTAGGGGCAGATATAGCTCAGTCTAAAACAAGTTCTAGTGGTTAATTAATTGTGATTCTGGGAAAAACAAGGATAATAAAACCTTCATAGGGTTGTTTTAAAGATAAAACAAGATAACTTACAAAATGGTTAGGACAATGCTCTTACAGTAAATTCTCTGTTAATAATAAAAAAGGATATTATCTATTAATCAAGTATTTTAAAGTTATTTTTCCCTAAAAATCTACCCCTCATTAGCATAGTAGAGCACAATTGTGTTAATTAACTACTGCTGTAAAACAAGCGACTTCCAAATTAAGTGGCTTAAAAAAATAATTAATTACTCTTCATGATTATGAGTGACTGCCTTTAGCTGGAGGCACAACTGGAGTGGAAAATCTAACCTGGCTTTAGTCACATGTCTGACATCTGGTGTTGCTGGCAGCTGGGGTATCTTAATTCTCCAGTAAGCTAGTCTGTCTTTACATGGCATTCTTGGGGTAGTTTTTTTAGATAGTGAATATAGAAGCTTAAAGGTATCCTAAGGCTTAAAAGCAGGAACTTGTGCAACGTTATTTCTACCACATTCTATGGGTCAAAGCAAGTCAAAGCCAGCCAGCTTCAAGGGAGTAGTTCACCCAGCTCCACCTTTGGATGAAAACCATGACAAATCATGTTGCAAACTTGCATGTACAATGAAATGGGAGGAAATTGTGGCCGTTATACAGTCTCTTACCTTTGGGAGAACTCTAATATTGATCAAGGTTATTCATTTCCTAATCCATGAAAATGTCCACCATCAATCCTTAATGAAGTACTTTGTTTTCCCTAGTCTGAATAAGCAAAGTATAAGTAGGAAATTTATGTTAAAGAAAACACAAATGACCAATGAACATATACAAGTATGTCTAGCTTTCACTAACAGCAGGTAAATGCAAATAAAAATCCTACAGTTTTGCATATAGTTTGCATAATCAAAAATTCAAGGGCTGAGGTTGTGGCTCAGTGGTAGAGCACTTTGCCTAACGTGTGAGGCCCTGGGTTTGATCCTCAGCACCACATAAAGATAAATAAAGGTATTGTGTCCATTTACAACTAAAAAATATTTTTAAAATTCAAGATTAGATGTTAAAAAGTGTTGCCATATAAACAGGTCCAACCATATAAAACTGTCATTTTCAAATGTTTCTGACATACAAGAACAGTAATTTCATGTGGTTCAACCCATGAAAAAGATGTTTCTTACATTGTCTATAGTGCCAATGTGATAGTGATGTTTTATAGCAGTCAACAACAAACTGGATTCATGTGTATCAACTTTTCCAGATCACAAAAACAATGTAAATTTAAAGGAATGTAGAAAACATGTATAATATGATACTATTTGTATGTATATAAATAACAAAAATTAATGCTACATATTAAATATGGATACATATGTATGGCTGTGAAAGTATCAAAAATGAAGTGGAAGGATATACACTAATACCTGATGAGAGATGCTTGCTAGGCAAAAGGAGTGGGACTTTAATAGTTAAAGGGGTCTTATTATTATTTAAATATTTATTTTTTAATTTTAGGTGGACACTATATTTATGTGGTGCTGAGAATTGAACCCAGGGCCTCAGGCATGCTAGGTGAGCACTCTACCACTGAGCCACAACCCCAGCCCTTATTTATTATTTTTTTTATGTTTATTTTTTCGAATTGTAGATAGACACAATGACTTTATTTGTTCACTTTTATGTGGTGCCAAGGATCAAACTCAGTGTCCCACACATGCTAGGCAAGCACTCTATCACTGTGCCATAAACCCAGCCCTACTTATTATTTTAAAAAGACTAATTTGACTAGATGTTAACATTTTAAGTTCTGGGTTTTGGGAATATGGTTATTTGTCTCACGTGAAGCTTTTTGTATCTTTCTAGTATTTTTTTTTAAAGTTTCACAAAAGTTCAATTTAACAGAAGAAAAAATAAAGCAAATCATTTGTAGCCAATGATCAGCTTGATAAGTTGTAAGTTTCAACAACCACAACAAAAAACAAAAAAACTTAAGTTGTTCTTTACCCTAATATTAAGGATCAGTTATGCCAGAGAGATCATTTTGTGGTAAATGAAGATTTATCAATACTAAGAAATCTAACATCATTAAGACTATAAGTAATTGTGGCAAAAATATCTAAGAGAAATTCTAAATTTGGGGTCTGTGAACTTCTGATGTTTGTATACTGGCTCATTTTCTGAGAAGACTCATATCTCTTAGAGTTTCAACAAGAATTCTAAAAAATTTTAAAAGCAACTACTATATGTATTTAAAGGCTCAAAAAAGCTATATCATTAATATCATGATAAAAAGCTATATCATTAATATCAGAAACCTTTTAAAAATTAGTTATTTTGATTTTTAGTGACAATATTAAATGCATATTTAAATTTTAAAATAGCTTTAAGAGAAGGTGAGACCTTTTATGTTTTCCAAAGAGGGCATGGATTGGGAAATTTGACAAACAGTAAGACAGACATCAGGAGAAATAAGGAGATGAAATGGGTCTGTTATAGTGAGACACTCTATTTACACTTAAACCAACCCAGAACTCTATATTTACTTCAATAAGGTGGTGAGTGATGAGATGGACTTAGGGCTCAGAACTTGTGAAAAATATTTATTAGAGTGTACAGAACTTTGACTTCTTTTTGAGTTTTCCTGAATTTAGTGGCACAGTGGTAGCCTCTAGGATACATCATCTATGCTGTGACAGCAAAATATTCCAATGTCAACAACACTATAATAAGCCGTCCGAGGAGCCATTCCCAGATGGCTCCCAGTGATTTGCAACTTCTGGTGTTCATGCCTTTGTACAGTCCTCTCCCACAGTAAGTCAGTGTTGATCTTTGAATAAGATTAGTTCCAAGCCTAGATTATAAAAACACTGTGGCTTTTGCCTGGTTCTCTCTTCATTTACTTTAAGGGAAACCATAGTACAGTTAAGACAAGCTATGGAGAAGCCCAAGTGGTAAGAAACTGATACCTCTTGCCAAAACCCAGTAAGAGAGGCCTCTGGCCCAAAGCCATATGAGCCAGCCACTTTACAGTCAGATGTTCCAGCCTTAGTCAAGCCTTCGGTTGACTGAAGCCCCTGTGGACATTTTGTCTGCAACCTTATAGGAGACAGCTAGGACCGTCCAGCTAAACTTTGAACTTTGAACTTCTAAAACACAGAGACTGTAAGAGGATATTAAGTTTGGGGGTAATTTTTTTCATGCAGCAATAGCTAATTTACACTATACCAAATGAAAAAGTTTGGACACAAAAGACCACATACTGTACGTATACAAATCATCTATAATTAAAAACCACAAAGACATACTAAGTTGCTGGTTACTAGGTATTGGAAGAAGAGGGGAATGGGGAGCAAATGCTCATAGAAACAAAGTTTCTTTTCTGGGTGAAAACATTCTGGATAGTGGTAATCTTGTGAATGTACTAAAAACCACTGTATTCTTCAAAGGATGAGTCTTGTGGCATTAACTATGCATTTTATCTGAACTGTACACACATAAACATACATACACACACACAACAAGAATCTGGAACAAAGCAGTGGATGGAAACTGGAAGGACTTTAAAGATAGTGTTAGTGAAAACATGAAGAGCCTTGAAGAAACTGTGATAGCTTTTGAGGATGCTATAGATGTGGACTTAAGGAAAGTAATGAAAATCTTATTACAGATTAGAGGAAAGGGAATTCTGGTTGTGTAGCAGCAGAAAGTGTAGCAACACTATTGCTTGTAGTAACACAAAATAGAATAGTGCATCATGAACGGGTGACCTAAAGGGGATTTCCAGACTCAGTGCTGAATGTGCCTCCTGAGTTCTCGCTGCTTATACCAACGTACAAGAGATGAGATAAAGGAAATAAACAAATAAAAAAGGAATAAATAATTAGTTTTTTAAGTTCTCCTATCTTCAGATGACAGATGATGCTAAAATTAAGAAATGGCTTCAAGGCAAAGATAAAATCTAGGACACTTGCAGGAAAACATGATTTCAAGTTAATTCCAAATTAGAGGCTTATTTTGAAGGGCACTTGGGTGTAGATTTTGTCTACTGGCATAAACTGCAGTAAAATTAGCAGGATACTCTCACATTTAAAAATATTATATTGTTAGAAACACTTCTAATTAGATTGAAAGGGCAGATAAAGAGACCTTTGGCCCTCCTAACTTTAACAAGCAGGAAACAGGCTGAGAAAAACCAGTCAGCTGGAAACACATGCTACCTAACATGGATGAAGAATAACATCTGAACCAAGAGCCCAGAAAACAGTCAAAAGCCAAGCCTTAAGTAATAATCAAGGAGCTGCCAAGTTAGTTGCCAGAGGATTTTGGGATTGTCATGGACACCCTCTCAAAACTTTTTGAATAGGAGGGACTACAACAGTAACTCTACATCTGTTGTATTGTGTACCTGTGGGGAGCAAATAACTTGTCTTAGTTCACAGGTCTTAGTATGAAAAGGAACTATATACTTGAATTACTGTACTTAAGGAACTATCCAGAACTACTACCAAGGAGACTTACTCACACTTAGACCTGATTTAGATGATAAGATATTGGGCTTTGTGCTGCTGCTACAATGGGATGAAACTTCTGGAGGACTTGGGAGTTAAGTTTATTTTGCATGAAAGACATAAATCAATAAAGACAAGACATCGGACTGTGGCAGCCAGCATTCAAACTGACTGCCAATGATCTCTACCTCATGAAATTTATACTTCATGTAGTCTCTTCAACATTATGTTGGGTCCCATGTGACATAGGAAATTTGGCAAGTGTGATAGTATGACTTCTAAAATATATTGACTTTTGCCTGATGTGCTTACATTTGCTCATGTGTGCTCTGTCATTTGCTAGGGGGAAGCCAACTGCCATGACATTAAGATTCTCAAGCAGCCCTACAGAGAGGTCCTTGTGGTGACAAACAGAGACCTTATCTCACTTATCAGCCATAGGAGTAACTCATGGAAGCATTTCCTCTAGTGGCAGAGAACCCTTGAGAAAACTACAATACCTTGTCTGCAACATTGTTGGAGACTGCAAAAGACCCACCCAACACTATTACTTCTCAATTCCTGAGCCTCAGAAACTGTGAGATGATAAGTGTTTGCTCTTTTAAGCTGTAATAGATAACTAATATATAATTTCTCATAATCTTGTTTCAGCTATCATATTAAAAGGTCAATACACAGAAGCTCCTGCTGAATGAGATTTCCTCATTACACATTCAAAAAGTACATCTTTTTATCAGAATATTTTATTTCAACAGTCAACACTTTTTTCAAAAAGTAGAAACTATAGTTACTTCCCTGAGTATAAAGAACAAATTCTATAATAAAAGACAGTTACAAAATTAAGCAATTACAAGTACATAATTTTCTGCATTCCACTGAAGTCTATTACAAATTTATTCATAAAAATCTCATATTTTGGAATTTTAATGATTAAAAAAAAGAACAGGTTATTTTGCACCTGTGATGTTAAGGTATCACTCTGATCTGTCTTTATCAAATTCCAGGGCAATCTTTAAAGCAGTGCTATTGAGGCCAACAGACTGCATGTTACATATGATAGAAACAATTATTCCCCTTGGGGGGACTTTGTTATTTATAACTTCTGTATCCAGTTCTTCAGGAAGGACTAGCAGGACACTACTGGCACCCACTGCACCTCCAGTATGTGAAGCATAATGCCGTTGCTTCCTACAAGAACCATATGTTTGTTTTTTTTCTACAACACCCCATGCCATTGCATATTTACCCTCTTTATCCCAAGACATTTCTGTGTTAGGGACTGGTGTCCAAATCATAACCATTGTTTCTGGTTTGAGATAGCCAGGTAAAAGATTTTCATTTGAGTTCTTAAACAGCCCGACTTGGTAACCATACAGCATTGCATTCCCAAATTTCAGAAGGTCACCCACTGTAGACAGAAATCCACCACCAGCCCACTTATAGGAGTTATCCACGTAAGGTGTGTTGATAAGACGTCTCTTTTTATTGTAAACATAAAATCTAAAATGAAATAAGAAGGGTCATTAAAAATTTAATAATCTATTATTGACTTTACACAGGATAATGAATAAGAAAATTCATTGAGACAGATTGTATTTCAATGTAGTGACTGTATATTAAGCTACAAACTAACCACTAATTTTTAGTGTGATTCAGATACTAATGACACACAGATAACTGGGTATGGTAATCTAATTACCTTGTAAATTAAAGCACAGAAAGTGGGGTTTTTTTAATTGGTTTGGTTTGCCCATGCTAAGTATGTTAGGCTTTTAATACTTGCAAAAATATACTGATTAATATTGCAGAATACATTTTAGCAATACTTACCGTTTGGTAGATATTCTTAGTTCTTGGGCTTAATGTTGAATGATGTGACACAAGTGAATTTCATTAGTAAAAGTGTGAACATTGGGACGTGTGGAATTAAGGTTGCTATTTGAATGAACAGATTTCCTGAATAAAAATACCCAGAAATATCATGTATAACAATGTGACATGGTAATTTCTTGGTGTAGTGGGAAAGACTAGAGTTAGCAAACATTGGTCTGAATCTCAACTCTCACCCTTACTAGCCATGTTTATTTTATTTGATTAACAGATATTCATATAGTTCTTACTATATTCTAGTCATTGTTCTAACAAGTATATAAATATGAACTAATTTATTCTTACAACAGTGTTAGAAGGTACATTCTGTTATAAATTACTATTTCACAGATGACAAAGTCACATAGCTTGTAAACGGCAAAGTTGGATTCAAACCCAGGCAATCTGCCTTTCCCATTCTATGCTACCTTTCTGCTTCAGAGTCCTTTGAAAAAGGGGGTTTAAAAAACCTGCTTTGTAGAGTCTGGAATATGTATCTAAGGTACTTTGCATATTTCTGGAAGGGGCTTAATAAAGAAATGGTAGTTGTTATTTATTCATGCATTTAACAATTATTGACAGAAGCACTTATTTACTATGTGCCAGGTAATATTTTGATGCTGGAATAAAGAATTCAGAGACAAAGCATCTGACCTTATTAGGTTTATATTCCAGTGTGAGGAAACTGTACCATAAATATTAGGCAAATGAAATGAAATCACAAAATAACTGAACAAAAAATTAAACTTTACCCATGAGGATCCTTTCTTAGATTTTGAGTTTGCTGACTGCCTCACTTCTAATGGTATGCAACTTCATTTTAGCTCTACTATTCATGAGCACATTCAGCTTGAATCTCACTATCACTTTGAACTGTTTTACTTCTAACATCTCGAATTCAGAAATATCTTCTTCTATGACTTCCAATCCAGCTCTTCAAGTGAACCTCCATCTATTTCCCTTGCTTCTTCCCTATTTTCTCATGTGTTTTAGTCTCTACTGATTTTACCTGCCTTTTCTGTTCTAGCCTGTACTATACCATCAGCCATTTTAATTATTTTAGCTATGGTATCACTTGCACCTTTGGGTTCCTCATTCTTCTAACCTTGCATCGCACTAATCTACCAATCCTAAAAAAAAATAAGTACGCCCTTCTTTGTTACCCATCTGCCAAGAGAGGCTATATAAAAATCCATATAACAAAATGGACATAATTTTATACTTTTGCTAAGGGACTTCACTGCTGTTATTAAATCCTTTTTCATTATTTTCCTGGTTATTCCCTGGGTATATACTTCATATAACCTATTCCCAATTCTTCCACTCACAATCCTCTACCCCAACTTTGGTCCCAGTCAGCAGATCACCATATAGTTTTTTTACTGATAAGACTGGAACCATCCAAAGTAATCCAGAAGTTCTTACCGTCATCTCTAACTGTATTTATATCACTATCTATTCTTTCTACTTTCCAGTCACTTAAGACATTTTCCTATTGTTTTTAAAAGTAATTCTTTACCTGAATCTTTGATTGCCTTGTTTTGCCTCTAAAATTTTGTCCTATCAGTTATATTTCTTAGGTTAGTTTCTCTACTTGAAGTCCATTGTCCAGTCAGAAGCTAGAGATTATACTCCCCCTACCTTTCTCTCATCCATTTGAAACCCTTCAGTAGTTACAATGCATTAGGAATAAAATCCAAACTTCTTACCATGGCACATAACACACTCAGTGATCCTCAACAGTAGTACCAAGTTCCTAAGGAAATTTTTTGGAGACATTATTTTAGCTGTTACAATTACTAGAGAGCTCTTAATGGCAGTTAGTGGATAGAGCTGCAAGATCCTAAATGTCCTGTGATGTATGAAGACCCACACAAAAAATGATGTGTTCGGGCTGGGGTTGTGGCTCAAGTGGTAGCACGCTCACCTAGCATGCATGAGGCACTGGGTTTGATTCTCAGTACCACATAAAAATAAAATAAAGATATTTTGTCCACCTAAAACTAAAATAAATAAATAAATAAATACGATGTGTTCTTGCATATCCTGCAAGACCTTCAACTATCCCATCGGAGATTCTGTAAGTAAAGAATATATTTATAACTAGCTGAGCCTAGAAACTTCTCCTTGCTATATTTAAACACAAAGTACTTTTTGCACTTTTATTCTACCATTAATTTTTCTTTAATGTAATTACTGTGAAAATCAAAGACTGTTTTACTCAAAACTTTACCCAGAGTTGGTCACCAAGGACACAAATTGAAACACCAATAATTTCATCTTTATCAGTCTGCATTGCAGTTCACATTCACAACACTTTTATGTATTAAATTTCATGTAACTTTATTATGTTCTATAATGTTGCTATGAGTAAACTTTAACATACTGAAAATATTTATTATGTATTATAAATTACACTCATTCTATTTATTCTTTATAGTGTGGAACAAGCACTTGTGTGAATTATATTAGCTATGACTTTCATTGCAGGATATTGAAGTAGTGTTGTGAAATATTTGTTAAATTAAGGGGCAGTGGGTCTACAGCATTGAAACTCATTGCCTAAAATGATTTAGCATCTGCTTACTTCTTAGATCTCATCACTGATAACACCTTGCCTTGTTCTTTTATGCCAGATTTATTTCTGTATTTGCAAAAAAAGGCAAGCTAGCTCTCCTCAGCATTCTTGTCTCAACAGGCATGGCCTAAAACTAATGTATTTTAAATAGATCCCCTATATACTCTGCCTGTTAGGTTTATATTCCACCGCCCCATTTATTTTTGGTACTGGAGATTGAAACCAGGGGTGTATACCACTGAGATATATCCCCAGCCCTTTTTATTTTTTGATATGAGTACTTTCTAAGTTGTGGAAGCTGATGTTGAACTTGTAATCCTCCTACCTCAACCTCACCGAGTTGCTGGGATTATAGCATGCAACACCGTACCCAGCCCATGTTATTTTTTTATATCAATATCTGAAATTCTTACTTCTTAACACATTTGTCTATCTCTTCCCATGTTAGGTAAGTTTCATAAGGGTAGAAACTTATCTACCATGTTCATTGGTGATTTTCCTACCTTGAACAGTACCTGTCATATCGTCAGTGCTCATTATGCATATTGATAAAAATCAAAACATTGTCATTGGCCAGATACTTAATGACACCTGGCAATGCACAGGAGAGATAAGTAAAAGCATACAGAGTGGCTGAGCTCTAGGGGTTAACAGGCTTGTTGGACAATTTTTAAATTTCAAAGCCCTATGAGTCATCTTGGAAATTTTGTTACAATGCAGATTCTGCTTCAGCAGGTTTACAAATTGTGCATTTCTAACTCCCAGATGAAGTCCATTCTGCTGGTTTGCAGGTTTATAAATTGTGCATTCTAATGCCCAGATGAAGTCCATTCTGCTGGTTTTCTGAGTAATAGGTTGTGAAATGACTCAAAGATGGATCTGGGGAATCCTAAGTACTAATAAGCATGAGCATCACTAAGAGCATGGTGGTTCAGTGTGGCTGAGGCAGGAAACTTTTGAGGATAAGTGACAAGAGGTAATGCTGGAGGAGCAGACATGGGACAAAGGACAGATCACAAAGGCCTTTCTGTGCCATGCCAAGAACTTTTGACTCTTTCACTTTTGATCACAAAATGCCTAAGTTTCCTCCAAGGAAGAAAAATATCTTCCCACAGCTTCCAGCTTCCAGTTTTCTCTCTCTTCCTTTACTGCTGAATAACATGAAATAGTCCATACCTGTTCTTTCCATGTATGCATCCTCTCTATTCATTCTTCAACCCCTTAAAATTATAACTGATAAACAGCTGTCTAATGGATTATCACGCATCTTCTCATTCCTTTTTTCAGTCCTCATTTAACTTATCCCCTGTAGCACCACTGACCCATACTTCCTGGCATTCCTCTCAGTTCATTCTGCTCTCTGGGTGCTCTCTACCCTAACATTCTCTGCCCTTTCAGTAACCAGTTTGTCCAATTATACAAGGTCTTTTTTTCTGCAGAGAAACCTACAAATCTGCATCTGTACCACAACCTCTGCTCCAAATTGACAGCTGGATAGTCTACTAATATTAATAATTCCCCAATTTGGTTTGGAAGAAGGGTAGGAATGATGTTTATCCGTGCTACCTATGGGGCTTCTCCTTCCCAAAATTATACCCTTCCTTCAAAATTTATAACTTTGGAAGGGTTGTAGGCATATAAAGTTTGAAAAATGACTCCTTCTTCTTTCAAGATTCTTCTATGTTCCCTAAAAGTTAACATTATAAAATGGGTGAAGTAGGACTGGCAGTTAGGAAAGGGATGGCCATGGGTATGTGTCTATTAAAAAAAAAAAAAAAAAAGTCCACAAAGAATCTCAATATGCTCTTTGAGAACCACTGATTGGATAGGTGGACTTCTCAAAATTCACACGTCTAAAATGAAAATCTCTTGCAAACCTTTTTTTCATATTTCTTCTTTTCAAATAAGATGTTAAATCCTTTTACCCTTCTCCCTTTTTTTTTCAATTCCTATGGTCATTCACATGTTTTAGGCTCATTACTTTCAGCCTCAACTCTGATTATACTTATAATGCCAGTCAATTGAGTAAAATTAAATATTTTCTCACTGAGATATATATTTCTTAGAGTGAACTCAAAGCCTATAAACCAGAAATACCAATATTTTGGCTAAAAATCAATTTTCTGAAATTTATTTTTAAAAGTAAAACGTTTCAAACCACTTATATTAAGGTTGAAATGAGGACTCCTCAGTCATTCCTTCTTAAAATATAAAAATACAGAGAATTCTAGACTATACACTAGATATAGACTTCAATCTCTTGTTTCCTTTGACAGAAAACAAATTAGTAATTTTTCATGAAAATAATTTTGTTCAGATGAATGACAAACATTATTATTTCAAATTCCTAGGGAATTTTGGCTTAAAATTACTCAAAATTCTTGGGTAAGTTTCAGGGACATCTTTGTAAATAAATAACTCATGGAGTGATGTCAAATGACAAAAAGCCTCTTCCTACTTATTTAGGAATTTCCAGATTTTGCATAA
This sequence comes from Callospermophilus lateralis, assembly GCF_048772815.1. Taxonomy (NCBI): domain Eukaryota; kingdom Metazoa; phylum Chordata; class Mammalia; order Rodentia; family Sciuridae; genus Callospermophilus; species Callospermophilus lateralis. The sequence continues at coordinate 107,205,203 of NC_135307.1, read as the reverse complement.
GTACATTATATAACCACAGAAATCTACATCTACAAACTTAGAAATTTAAAATACTTTTTTATTGTTAATAAGAAATTTAAAAACCAAAAGTTTAAAATGTGTATTATAAGGGCTGTGGCTGTGGCTTAGCGGTAGAGCGCTCGCCTCTCACGTGTGAGACCCTGGGTTCGATCCTCAGCACCACATAAAAAAAATAAAAATAAAATAAAAATACTGTGCCCACGTATAACTAAAAAAAATTTTTTTAAAAGTGTATTATAAGGGTCTAGGAATAATTTGTGGGAGTACTTGTCTAGCATACACAAGGCCCTGGGTTCATCCCCTAGTACCACAAAAAAACTAAAAACCTCACAACATAAATGCACATTACAAAAACCAATTCCATTTTAACATTTAACATTAATAATTAAGTTGAACCTACTAGTGAAGAATCTGTCAGCAAAAGGAACAAAAGGAGCCTGAGAAGGAATAATGCTTAATTCTGGAAGACACCAGAAAATAAATAGAAAATAAGGATAAATTAATAGAAGATAAATCTTCTATTTATCTTTTAAAATAAACTTTTAAAATGCAGCAAACACTTCAGAAAAACACTCATTTATTTGGTTTTAGTCCATCAAATTATAAAACCAGAGATTTTTTTTTTTTTTTTTTTTTTTTTTTTTTTGCAGTACTGGGGATCAAACCCAGGCTCTTGTACATACCAGACAAGGACTATCATTAAGCTATATCTCTAGCACAAAATTAGAGATTTTTGTTGCAAGCATTGTGCCAAACACAGAAAATATTCTACAAGGTTAATAAGGTAGGGCATTGACTAAGAAGTTCCCTATCAATTAACTGAGTATCTTTCAGTGACAAGAACATTTACTCTACTCCCTTGGGGATGTTTGCTTATCATCTATTTAATTTGTCTATACAGAATATATTTGCTATACAAATCAATATAGGTATAGATTCTGTATAGTGCCTATACAGAATCTATGGTCCAACTCTTCCATTTAAAGAAGCCTTAATTTTATATAGGACAATAATGTACCCAGATAAAAATAAATTCCCTCACCTACTTTACAGATAAGTGTGGCATGTGGCTACAGTTAAAATTCTGGCCCTAGACACTTAAATAATGTAAGATTCTGGGAAAATACTTTAAACAGGTAATGGACATCAGGTGGCACTATTTTAAACATACACATATACATAAAGAGGATTGATAAAGAAGATATTTACTTTGGAGAAACAATTAACTCTATGCCTAAGAAGTCAGTAGACCAAAAAAAAAAAAAAAAAAAAAACTGCAAACATTTCATTTTGTACAAAATGATACAATAAAACAAGTGAATAGAAACATATTGCAGTTAGTATATTTTACTTTAAGGGTTCTCCCCTCCTTGGGTATTTTTTCAGATATGTACCAAAAACTCCTCCTAAAAGATACTATCTTTTAAACTCCTTAAAAATAACTATTACAAAAAAAGAATCAGAGAGTTTTAGAGACCAAAATTGATACTGTATCTAATAAGATAAAAACACAGCAAATAGATAGAACATTTTTTTAGGAAACATTTCCTTCTTTTTTAGTGACCTATTTTATTTCACAAGCACATTTAACTAAAATGAATCAACTACCACTTTAGAACTACTAGGTCCCATCAAAAATCCAAAAACCAAACAAATCAGCCTCAGAGCTGAGAGAAACCTTCCTCACCAGAAATGGAAAGCCACTGCCTTTTTTCAAGGAACAAGAGCTAAAATGACATTAACTCACCATCATAGGCCATATTTTGATTTTTGCAAGTTACTCATCAGGAAATAGCAAATGACAGCTGTTCTGCGGTCCATAGATTCATACAGCCTTAATTTCAATTTAGAATGAGGCTTAATTAGAACACACAATGTCCTGCCATAAAGACCTAGACACTCATTTTCAAATCTTTAGGTGTAAATCAACATAACTTCATGCAGCTACACCATCTTTAATAGAGAATCTTTTTTAGATTCAACTGACAACCTCTGGTATTTGTCCCTTTTTCTTATGTTTTCCTGAAGAATATAGTGCTAGACCTAAAAATAGTAATCAGGTGGCACTATTTTAAACACAGAAGCAGAGTCTGAAGTGGTCAAGAACCACCAAACTTAAAAAAAAAAAAATTTAAATTCACTGCTTGTTACTAACCTGGGTTTCCCTTCTGGGTTTCCCAAATCTCCTTCAAATCATAGACTGATTTGAAATGCACATTTAATCCATATTTAAACTGTTCATTTAAAACGATAATTTTGCTAAATACAACAGAAGACTGAATAAAACAAATGTGGAGATTGGATATAAAGCTTAACTCCAAAAAATGCTGCCATTTTTTCTGCTTCTTTAGAAAGTACCATTAAGCCACTTGGAAAGCATATACTAATGGAATATGCTAAGTAAAATTAATAGTTGATTTATTAAATGTGCAATCTTTGTAACAAATCAGATAACAGAAAACATCACAACAGTAAAATGCATATTAGTAATCAGTCTCAAAATTTTCTGCCAATGCCTCTTTTAGAAGTTACTAGTAATAATTAAGATAAAATTTTAGTTTGATATATTTTACTGAAGGACTTTCAAACTTTTTTTTTTTAACCTTAACCCACAGTAAGGAGTACATGTCTCATTCTGACTACATGAACACACAAACATGAACACACATGCACATGAATGTGTCACCTATCTGAAACAGAAGTTTTATAGAATGATACAGTGGCACAGATGGCTGGTTATTCACAACATTGATTCTTCTTTCCATCCTTAGTAATAGAATTACAGCTGTCACTAAGTTTGACCATTAGGTTAACTTTCTGCCAACAGAAGGTGAACAGAGATGAAGTGTGGCACATGCCAAGTCTGGATGTTCAGGCATTAAGTACACTGCTTCTTCACTTGCTTTTTCTAGGGATCTGGGATCTAGCTTATATTATACAGATGGGGGCACCACCATCTGTATGAAAGCTGTAAGATGGAAGTGCATGGGTTTTTTTTTTTTTTTGAACTGGGGATTGAATCCAGGGATGTACTGAACCACATCCCAGCCCTTTTAAAATATTTTATTTAGAGACAGGGTCTCACTAAGTTGCTTAGCGCTTCACTAAGTTGCTGAGACTGGCTTTGAACATGTGATCTTTCTGACTCAGCTGCTGGGATTACAGGCGTGTGTCACTGTACCCAGCCTAGCATCTGGGTTCTTAAAAGGTTGTGTAGAGCAGCTCTGTTTGCCAATCTGAACTCTCACCTCAGGAATGATGCATGAGAGTGTTAAACTTTTATTTTCTTCAAGCCATTGTATTTTAGTGACTTTTTCCTATAGCAGCAGTCTTCGCCCTAAAAGTTTATATTTACCCTTGATACATGCAACACATTTTATAATTATTTTCTATCCTACTTTGTTTCATGAAAGACAGATATACTGATACCAACCCACTAAACTGATTTTCCAACTCATACTGGCCATAAGGTCTAGTTTACAAACTATCGTACAGTTTGAAAAAGGAGTGAAAAGAAAAAAAAAATCGGTAAAAAACATAGTGCTTAGCACATTGGCTAATTCTAACTATAAATAATCATGAGATAATCCAGCCAGTCATTTTATAAACTTTTGATTTACATTTTCCTAACATTTGATATAATTGTCCTTTCATTCATTCTAATTTTTTAGAAAGTTAGCAAGTTTTGTATTTCAAATATTTTTCCTCTAATAATAAAACTTCAAATAACTTTAAAAGGTAAAAATAAATCTTTATTGAATTTGCTAACACTATGTTCAATTTAACTTTTTAAATTTTCTGAGGTGCTTCAAATTTTTCCTCTAATAAACTTTTTTATAATTTAATTAAATAATTTAAAAATTCAAATATTTTTATGAATGGTTTTGAAGTGTGCCAGTTCTCAACAGAATACTAAAATTTTTTAGCACTTTCATAAGTTGTGTTTCAGTTACTTTATATAACATAAATTAGTTAAAACCCTAAATTATAGAAAACTTCATAAAACAAAGCATAAGCTAAATTTTAAAATATTAAAGGCTAAAGAGCTCTGACCAAACCCCTTTCTGTCATAATGGTAAATGGTCAAATATGAAATTACCCCAAATCATAACATTTTTCCTTCTTAAGGATTCCAGTTAATACATCAAAGTCAGTGTTATGAAGTTTCTCCATAAATTACATTAAAACCTGCAAAGCAATTTGCCTAGGATTTTAAATTTCAAATTTACATAAGTAATTCCAACTTGATATTTTATATTTAAAAGATATAAAATAAAACTTGGAGGAACTATGGCTTAAACATTTTAGATCTTAATCCTTATAATTAAAAGGTGCCTAAGGATGTCTAATTATAAAAAAAAAAGGACTTTAAACCTAAATATATTTAAAATGTTCCATTATTTTAGTTAGGGAGCACTTACTATTTTTATAGTACACTAAAAGTGTAATTACTCTCACTAATGGCAGGTAGCAAGGATCTACATAATCCAAATCAGAAGAGCATTTTAACATGGTCATTTATTAACACATACAAACTCAAACATAAAATTCCTGATTAAAAATATATACATATGAACAACCTAATAATTATTTACCCTTACAAATAGTTTTGTTACTATTTTATATACTTAATATTTCAAAAGCTAGATATTAAATAATATCAGTGATAGATTACAACTCATTGACTATTAATCCACGAGAGCATATTGGTATGAATAAATAAGTTCATAAATGAATAAATAAATAAGAAGGGAAGTACTTTCCCACAAGGTAATGCTAACTAACAAATATTGAGATGATAATAGAATTAGAAAGTCACCACTGGCAACCATTATTGTCATAACTGATCCAGACATTAATCATGAATGGATGTTAAAATAAGTAGAAAGTTTGACGAGAACTAGGAATTTTACGTAGTATCTCCTCAAAATATACTTGTTAACTGAACAAAGGAAAAACTAGCAACTTCACAAGGGAGAAATGTGACAGGCACTACCTCAACAAAGTCATTAAAACACAATCACCAATAATGGGATAAACCAACACCATGTGACTTCTGGAAGACATGACAACTAGATGCAATGTGGGATTCTGTATTGATCCCTGACCAGAAATAAAAACTTTTCTTTTTCGCTGTAAAGAACACTAGCAGAACAATTGGCAAAAAGTCTAAATCGATTTCTTGAATTCCCTTGTTCTTAAGAAATACACATTTAAATATTTATAGATAACGACATGCCATGTCTGCAACTTATTCCAAGTGGTCCACAAAAAAAAAAAAAAAAAAAAATAACAGATAGATAATGCAAATGTGGTAAAATGATAACATATGGGGAAACTGGGTGAAGGGTATGCATATGTGAATTCTTTGTACTATTCTTTCAATTTTTCTGTATGTACAAAATTATCTCAAAATAAATGTTAAAACAAAAAATAATAAAAGGAAAACAAACAAATCATTAGATAAACATAAGAAAAGGGGTGATTAAAAGAGCAAATTACAAATGCACACGATAGGTGAAATTTTGGTTTAATTATTCATGCGCTTACATTATTATTGCTATATTTTATCTAAGTGTCTTGGGGCACTTTACAAACATGTTTTATTTTCCTCACTGTATAAATGGAAAATAGACATGCAGAAAAGCTCCCAAAATGTGGCAAATTCATTTTGGAATGGAAACAGGAAAATTTGACTTTTAATTGGTAACACAGTGTTAAAATGCAATATATAGCTAAACACACCAGAAGGTATTTGTTTACCTTGCTCTATTGTAAATCACTGGCTCATTTTCTTCCTGCACAGTTGTCAGCATATCCAAGTCATGGAATATTTTCTGCATATAGTCCAAATATTTATATCCTGAAGCTCTTTCTACTATGGCTGCCAGTAGGGTATAGCCAAAAGTTGAGTACAAAAACTGACTACCTTGAGACATCATTGCAAGAGGGGAAAAAACAGAAAATACTTAATTATTATTAAAAAATATGTAAAATATTTTCCCACTGAAAATAGGCATACCTTTAAAATTGTAATATTTTACTTTAGCATATCAACAAATTCAGTTAATTTTGTATAGCCCCGCTTATTGCATCTCACTATAATGCAAGAATAAATTGATGATCAGTATATGTATTTAAAATTTCAATGAATCTGTTCCTTTCTCTGATAATGAAATAAACAAATGAATCCTACCTCAAAACAAAACAAAAAAATCATTCAAACTGACAACCAAATAGGAAGGGAAAAAAAAGCAAATTTGATTTCTTGAGTCAACTATTCTTGTTCTCAATTCATCTAGTATCGTAAACAGTGGATAAATAGATGTATAAGTTCTCATTTTAATAAAATATATGTAGGCATAAAAACTATTTCAAATATATACTTAAATATACATTATATATGTAGAATTTTAAAAACATTATACATGTACATATATATATATATATAATTTCATATATGTAATTTTATACTACTTTGTATTCTGGAAACTTAAAATTTTATTATCCATATAAAAATGGGTAGAAACCTTATTTTTTTTCTCCCAGTACTGGGGATTGAATTGGGGAGCACTTTGTCACAGAGCTACATGCCCAGTCCCCCCCACACACCTTTTTTTATAATGATTTTGTTTTAGTTGAGGTTGGATAAAATACCTTTATTTTATTTTTCTGTGGTGCTGAGGATAGAATCCAGCACCCTGAACATGCTAGGCTAGTGCTCTACCGCTGAGCCACAACCCCAGCCCTGCCCCCCCGCCCTTGTTTTTAAACTTTGAGACTATGTCTTGTAAGTTGCTGAGGTTGGTCTTGAACTTGTGATCACCCTGCCTCAGACTCCTGAGATGTTGAGAATATAGGCACACTGGACCAAGCAATTTAATTTTTTTTTTAATAGTTGTCAATGGACCTTTATTTTATTTATTTACATGTAGTTCGGGGAATCAAACCCAGTGCTTCACACATGCTAGGCAAGCGCTCTACCACTGAACCACAACCCCAGCCCCCAGCAATTTAATTTTAACTAAACATTAAATTCTAACTAAATTTAAATATTCCTATTAGTCACACATTATCCTTTTTACTTTGGTCCAGGTTATATTTGGGGAACAATAATTCCAATATTCTCCATGAACATCTTGATACTGAGACTCCTCTAAGTGGTTGTAAATCCTTCCATGAGGCTAAATCTAGATAATCACCTGCCTGGATGCCGGCCTTTGTTAGGAAGTACAAACAAAAAGGGAGGCACTGTCTTTCCAATTCTACTATCATGTATAACTAAAAAGAACAAATTTTAAAAATAATTTTAAAAACCCAGAAAAACAGAGGCACTGGACTGGTTCATACAACCACCATCAGCCCACTGAATGTACTCAGGATGAAAGACATTTTGGATTTCCTGAAAATCTAACACTTTAATAATAATGACTTTGTTAAGAGAAGGAATGAACACTCACCAGGTTTAAAGAACAAAGGATCATTTTTAAATAATTTTAGAGATTCAATTGAATTTTCGAACTTTTCTTTCAAATATAATTCACCTTGTTCAAAATCATTTTTTTTCTTGCCATGTTTCCGACATTTGGATTCATTATCCTGTTCTGATTTAGCTTTAGAAAAGTCATTCTTTTCATTACTTTTGCTTCCTTTTTCTTTCAATTCTTTTTCTTGTTCAGATGCCATTGTTCCTTTCATCATCTTCAAGGCTTTATAAGCCTTTTCTTCTTTCACCTTTTTCATGTCCTTTTCATAATGACGAATTCCACTTAAGTGGGATATTAGCAATCTTGTTGTGACAGAAACCTAATTGTAAAAACATGAAAATTCAATTACAATATTAAACTGTACAATAACAAGTTAACAGTCTGGGAATGAATGCCTCAGTAATATTTTCCACTTTGAACTCCTGCTGGAAAAAGGTCACATTTAGATCCTGACCCTCAAGTATCAGAAAAATACAAATTAAAACACACACACACACACACACACACACACACACAACTTAATCCAGTAACAGTAACTAAAATCAAAGCAAAGAGTCCTATGAAACATTTCAAATATAAATTCCAGCATAAACCATTTAACAAGCCAATTAACACAATGAACTGTGAATTTCACTACCTTTTCACCTTCATATTCTTTTTCTGGGAATTCAGGAACATAATGTTGTACTGGAACATCAAGATCCAGTTTCCCTGCTTCCCACAATTTGGCAAGAGCAACCATGGTGAGGCTTTTGCTGATGCTGGCAATTCTCATAACTGTCTCTGGTTTACATGGCACCCGGTTCTCAACATCGGCATAGCCTAAACCTTTGGATAAAGAAAAGCAAAAGGTTTCTATTAATAAGCTTCATGGCCAAACAAAACTTCAAAAACTGAACTATCTTAAAACACCTTGGGTGCTCTTCTAAACAAAAAGATAATCCACTTTTATTAGTTACTTAAAACTGGACATGTAAGAATGAGTTTTAGCAATGCTGACAAAAATAAGCCTAACACTTTTAACATTATAACTAAACTGAAAGTGTACCCAGTATATAATAATTTTTCATCTGACTCAGATACAAATTTTTCTTAGCTTATGTTAACAATTTGATTATTACACATTTCAAATAAATTACATTCTTTAAAGAAAACATTTTCATAGATGGGCATGGTCTCATGCTTGTAATCCTAGCAACTCCAGAGGCGGAGGTAGTAGGATCCCAAGTTTGAGGCCAGCCTTGGCAACTTAGCAGGACCCTGTCTCAAAAACTAAAAAGCACTAAGAATGTAGCTCAGTGATAAACATCTCCTGTGTTCAATCCTCAGTACCAAAGAAATAACGAAAAAAGAAAAATCAATATTCTTCAGATTATAATCATTCTTGATTTTTTAGTTTCTGCTGATGTCCTTAAAATAGTCATTCAATCAAAATGAATGTGAAAAGATGTCCTGAAAAGCAAATCCAACTATCAATTTGATTCAGCTGCAAACCATAAGAAAAACTATGTACGAGTAATTTAAATCTCCTTCTACAAAAAAATTTGTTTGGGTTTCATCTTTTGCATGTGGTGAATACATGGAATTCAAAGAGATATAAAGAACTGAATTCTGAAAAGAAGTACAACGACTGTTTTTAAACTGTATTCTGAAAATATTTGCATAAAAACGAAACTCTCACCCATACGGTTAGCATTTATAATATTTTCATAAATTAGGTATACTGATACAAAGTATACTTATACTTGGGGAAAAATAATTTTTCAAAACCCTACTGCTCCCACCAACTTCTCCAAAAACTACTACTTTCTTATCTGAAACTTCAATTAAAAAAATAGGATTTCTAAAAACCTAGGGTGACTTACTGGACCAATTTATGTGCATTGGAGAAGTTACCTTATAATGTTTTGATGAAAGTATCACAAAATAAATAGAAATGCTTCTCTCAAAGCTTCCAGCTTTTTATTTGAAAATGTAATTAATATTCTGTGCAGCAAAAAGAATAATAAAGTAAGACTGTAAACTCATTAGGGACAATGAATAGTGTTATCTCTAGTATTCAGAACAATGCCTTTAACAGAATAGAAAACTCATTAAATTGTTGACTGGATTTATAAAGAAAAATACAGAAATTCTGGTGTTTTATCTACCCATTAGGGCTATCTACAAATATGCAATAGCGGATATTTAATGGATTGTTCTATATACCCTTTTCAAGCCAATAAATCCAGTCCTAAGAGAAGAGTGGGGTTAGAAACAAGCCATTTTTTAAGTCTCCAATTTTTTTAGTAGTCACAGTTTAATTATCACTTTTGGTGTGGGGATTACCCAGAGCCTAAGCATGTGCTCTCCTGCTGAGCTACACCCCCAGCCCAGTTAGTCACATTTTAAGTCTTGCTGTGATTAAAAAATAACAACCTGGGGACTGGGGTTGTGGCTCAGTGGTAGAGCGCTCACCTCTCATGTGTGGAGCATTGGGTTTGATCCTTAGCACCACATAAAAATAAATAAATAAAATAAAGATATTATGTCCATCTACAACCAAAAACAAATTAAATAAAAATAACCTGATTCTTCATTCTGTATACGTTATTTCGACAATATGTATCACTTAATTTAAACTGAATAGCAAACAATTTATGGGATTCACTCCAACCACTCTACTGTCAATATTTTATTCACCAATTGGTACAAAACAAGTCGCTAAATAACACTTTTCTGAGCCCACCTTCTGACCAGACTTCTTTTCCATCTACAGAAACTCCGACCACTATTCCCGGTGCACCCACCTCGTCCTAGAAGCAAAGGGGGGAGGGGAAACTGACAGTTCAAAGACAGGCGGGATAACCCTGCACACCCCAAGACTCCAGCAGGCCCCGCCCACCCAGCGGGTCCGCCCACCCAGCGGGTCCGCCCACCCGGGCTCTGGCCTTGCCGGGCTAGTAACCGCGAGGGGAGCGCCAAGTCCGCACCCTGGCGGGCGAAGGGGCGGTACCCCAAGCGGGCGGTGACCTCAGCCCGGAGTTGGGCAACCTCCAAGGGCTTCTGACTGCGATCTAGCGGTCGGGAAACGGGAAGTCTTTCTCGGAAGCCGACAACCGGCACCCCACCGCCCAAGGCGCGGGTCAGTTCAGCCCGGAGATACAACCACCGAGGGGGCCCATTTCGGGGTGAACTGGGGCTAGGGCGCAAGGACCCCAGCCGCCGGCGCCCGAGCCCTCCCCAGTCGCCGCACCTTTATTCTGTGCAGCAGGTCCCGGCTGCTCTCAATGGCTCTGGCGAAGCACCGGGAGTGGGGAGACGCCGGGGTCTGCGGAGACCGCGGGGCGAGGGACTGCTCCAGCAGCGGCACAGCCTGAGGCCATGCCTCGGGGTCGGGGGCCGCCGGGGGTTGAGCGGGGGCGGCGCCTCTTAGCCCTCCCGCCAGCTTCACCCCGAGCGCCAGCCCCAGCCCCAGCCCCAGCCCCAGGCCCCCGACCCATCCGTTGCCGAGCGGCGGCAGCCCAGCCCACTGGTGGGCCCCACGCCGCCCGCAGCCCCAGGCCCGGCCCCCGGGGGTCGCAGCCTGCAGCGTCACGGCTGACAGGAGCCGGTACATGACTTCTCTGGAGAGCCGGACGCTTCAGAGCTCGCGCAGGTTGGGCCGGGCGGGGGGTGGTTCGGTAAGGGAGGGGCGACAAGGGGAGGGAAAGGCAGGGGCGGGCCTGTGCAGACCTTAGCAGTCAACGCCCGACGGCCGGAGCGCCGATCGCATCGAGCCCTCCTTCCTTTCCTTCTCTTTCTAAGTATTTTCCCAACTTCTCCCCTCCCTCCCTCCCCCCACTCCCCCTCTCCTCCCCCGCCTCTCTTTCTCTCCCCTTCTCTCTTTCTCTGCCTCTGTCCTTCTCTCGCCTCACTTCCTTCCTTCTTTCTCTTGCTTTCTTTCCCCCTTTCCTCACCTTAGATCAAATGTTACCTCTTCAGAGAAATTTCTAGTTCCCATCCAATGCGAGTTCTCGCCCGCATTTTCTTTCTCGCCCGCATTTTCTTACCCCCCCGACCCCGGCAGTGTGCACACCTTCTTAATAATGCTTAATACTTAGCATAACTGAACTTGCTTGTGATACCTGGAATTGAATGCATCATTGAAGTGGCTTTACCACACTGTGACTTATTTTTGCATCCTTAGCTTCTGGAACAGCACCTAGCACACAGCAAACCTGCAGACACACAGCAAGACTGCCCCCCCCCTCTCTATTATACTGAGGGTTGGACACAGGGGCCCTCTACAGTTGAGCTACTTGACGCTCCCCCCCCCCAAAATTTTTTGTGACAGGGTCTCTCTACATTGCTCAAGCTGGCCTCCTCCTGCCTAAGCCTCCGGAGTTGAGGGAATTACAGGCATACACCACCTGGCCAGGTTTCTTCTTTTCTCTTGCATTCTCCCTTTATGTCTCATTTCATCTCCTCCTATTTGCCTAAGTTTCTCTTAAAATTTCGTACTTTTGGAGAACTAGTGCCACACCACATCAAACATATGAGGTATATTAGTGGTTGGCTTGGGTTAAGAAGTAGAAGGGCAGGACCAGAGTGGGGATTGCTTTAAAAGAGCCACCCGAGGGATCCTTGTGATGATAGAAATGTTGTCCATTTTGACTGTATCATTATCAATATCCTAAATGTGATACTGGGCAGTTTTACAAGATGTTACCATGGGTGAAACTAGATAAAGTCTCCACAGGATCTCTTTGTCTTATGTCTTAGAATTACATGTGAAAATAAAATAATCTCAAAACAAAACATTTAATTTGAAAACAAGATAGTATGCTATGAACCAGGATGACTGTTCTGAAATTCAAATATGAATCTATCCACTGTTTAAAATCCTGTTTATTAATAAGAGAAAGCCCAAACTCCTGGGGTTAAGACATGTGGTAGAAATGATAATCTATTGAGAAAAAAAAAAAATGTTTCCAGAATTGAGTTTGCCACAAAGGAATGAACTTGATTTTCTCTTTTGCCAAGAATAGCCTGGCCTCTGAGTCCTGAAGATCTGGGCTTTCATTATCCCCAAGAGGTCTCAACCCCCTGAAGTATAACTGCTACCTGCTTTGCTTGGCCAGATGGCTCCCCAATTGGGTAAAGGAGAACTTTAGTGATAGCTTCATCTGTTTTAATCCCTTTTTAATCACATCCAGCTATCAAAACAGGGTAAATTTCAAGTGAATATTTAGTTGTAACTGTTTCCTTTGTCAAGTCCAGGGGAGTTCTCTCTTTCCAAAAGCTAAGCAGGGTGCCTCTTGAAGATGTAGAGAGGTCCTGGAAGAAATTGAGTGGGAGGAGTGCAATGGGAGGGTTTGCCATCCTTCCTTCACCTCACTTTCCCTTCTTTCTACCTGCACCCCCCCCCCCCAATGCCTGTATTCACTCTCAGGGGACAGATGTGAAGAAAGGGAGTACATGGAAACTGGTGGTTGCTGCAGATTCCAAGAGTGTGGCTTTGGGTCTGGATCACAAAGTGTCAAAGCCTGGTGTGGCTGCCCTCAGGGGGCATTGCTTCCTGTGGGCATCCAGCAGGAACCACCAAAGACTTTGGCTTTGCAAAAGTTAGTGAAGTAATCTCTGGGTTCAGCTGGACACTGAGGGGTTAAACCTCCAGAGAAGATCCCCACCTTCAAATAGTACACAGGCCTAGGCACCCTCACAGAGCATGTGAGGCTCTTTAGTTTAATACTAGATGGAACCCCTTCCCTTAGAAAATGTTGATAGGTGCTTTTGGTAACTTTGATGTGGGGGAGTGGTTCTAGTTGTATTTGATTTGATTTATATAAATAAAAAGATAAGGCAGTTGGTAGATAGTATCCCAGGAATTGACATTTCCAGTCTGCCTTCTCCTGGCAGCATGTGTGTAGTAAGCTCTTCCAATCAGAGATACATATCTTTGAAATTTACCCTGTTTTGATAGCTGGGTGTGAATAAAAAGGGGTTAAAACAGATGAAGCTATCACTAAAGTTCTCCTTTACCCAGTTGGGGAGGGATTTGGCCAAGCAAAGCAGGTAGCAGTTACTAAAAACCCCATTGGCAAAAGAGGAAGTCAAGTTCATTCCTTTGTGGCAAACTCAATTCTGGAAACAAACATTTTTTTTTTTTTCTCATAGATTATCATTTCTACCACATGTCTAACCCCAAGAGTCTGGGCTTTCTCTTATTTATCAAGAGTGGTGACTTAGAGCTGCAGCTCCACAGGCAGCAATGCTTTCACAGCATGACCCATGACCACCACATTGGCAAGGCTGCCTTACCATGCCCCATGCTGTTCCCTATAGCATTCTCAGGGAACAAAGATTGAACGATTCCATCCATGTAGTGTCTCCTACACACCTATCAGAATAATTTTAAATGCCCCCCTTTCTCTCTCAAACCAGGGGATAAAATATGTAACCATCCCACCCAATATGTTTTTTTAATATTTAATTTTTAGTTATAGTTGAACACAACACCTTTATTTTATTTATTTTTATATGGTACTGAGGATCAAACCCAGGGCCTCGCATATGCTAGATGAGTGCTCTGCCTTTGAGCCACAACCCCAGCCCCCACCCAATATGTTTTAATAAATTAAATTTTTCTTGAATTGGTCCTTGAATTTGCAGCTAAGGGCATGGTGATACAAAAGGATCCTCAGAATCAGATCTTCCTTTCCCACCTTGCTCATCTTCCACCTCTCACCTGTGATTTTATCTCAGTTCTCTGAAAATAGGAGATTCTTAAGTGCTTTCAGCCCTTTGCATAGGCTTTTCTTTGTTTTTAGAATTTTCTTTTTCCAGTGTCCATTTCCTTCCACTATCATGCCCTACATTTCCCTGTTGCAGAACTTAGCTCTATGTCACAAATTTTATTTAGTTTTTGGGTTGTTCTTCGAGATCTTTCTCTGATTTGTGAGTTTCTTCAGTCGAGTTTTAGTTTCATCTGGGTTTAGCCAACTGTCTGACACATGGTAAGCTTCAACAAGTGAAATTGAAAACTTTATAGGAATGAGTGTAAAATTGTACTTTTCATAGAAAAATGGTTACATTGATATGATTACTGATTTACAGAGTGGTTTGAGTAGTCTTCTGCTAAAGTTTAATTCTCTGAAGAATTTTGTTTGTAGGTCTTGACTTTTAGCTTGAGATAATCCTATTGGAGTCCTGGAAAATGGAATTCAAGCCAGGAGGGGACTTAAGTAGCACTAGGCCATACACGTTGGGAGGAGATTTCACCGTATTAGACTATTACTATGTGCTGGCTGACTTAGATACATTATATATATTTAGTAGTAGGTATTAGCTCCTGAGGCTGAGAATGGCCAAGTTGCATATAGTTAAATGGCAGAATCAGGATTTGAATTGGGGTCTGCTTTGGGGGCTGACCATTTGCTTGCTTGGCTTCCCTGGGAATCTGTACAAAGGGATTTAGGCAAGGGATTGTGTGTTCCATGTTGATTTCCAGAGGAGGAAAGACCACAATCTCCTTTGTCCTCCACTATTTACACTTCTGCACACTGTCTTTTCAGCCTGTATCTTTGACAGTGTTTTTAAATGGAGACAAAATAGTTGATGATGTCACATAGGATTTCAAAGCTGGGAGAAAACCTTAGGCATTATCTGGCATGGTGGGTTTTGTGAGATGGGGCATTTGGAAATACACTGGGCTACTTTTTTGCTCAACATAATGGAGACTGGGGGTCCTGACATTGAGTAGAAGTGGACCCAGAATTATTTTGACAGTCCTGAAATCTGTGGGTCAGTTGCACTGCAAAGCTTCTCTCCTTGACCAAATTCTAGCTAGACTCCTCTGAGCCCTCTTCTTGACTAGGCCTCAGCCTTGGCCTATAAAGACTTGAACAAACACTGATATTTCTAACAACTCAAGGCCCTCCTCCCTAGGAAAACCCCATCTTCCTTTAAAGTGCCTGACTGAGAAAACTGAAGATTGCCCCCAAAATTTACCATTTGTTCCAACCAACACCTCAAGATAGTGTCTGTGTCTCAGTCTCTGTGGGACAGTAGGAGCCGAATTCCAATAAGTGCCAGTTAGTAAACCAGATGTGTTTCATGAAGACCAACCCCTTTAACCACTTTTTGTAATTTTTCACTTCCCTGTCTCCACTCAAGTCCTCACTTCACTCTTTCTTCTTTCTGTAAAACTTACCCAATCACTTCTGCCCAAACCCAGTGGAGCCCACCTCTTCCCCTATTGTAGGTAGTTACTGAATAAAACCAGCACTTTAACTAAGCTCCAGCTGTGTTTACATTAAAATTTCCTGTCCAAAACATGGCCCTTGAGAAAGAGAGCCTTGTTTTCAAAACAAGTTCTCATGGGTGTGTTTACTTTGCAATAATTCATTGAGCTGTACACTTATGACTTCTGTTCTTTTCAGTCTATATATTATAGTTTAATGTAAAAGTTCATATATAATAAAATAAAAATCTGAGGAAATGATAAGGAGAAATAATTTAAGAAATACTGAAATGTTGTTAAGTAGAAAAACAAGACATTCTGATTTGCATTAGCAAAACATACATATGAAGAAATTAAGAACATGGAGGACTAGGAATTTGGTATGATTAAACAGATGGTGTTTAAAAAAATTTTTTAATGATGTGTTTAAAAACCTCCATTAATATGTAGTTGAAATATAACAGTGCATAAATTTGAGGTGTAAAACATAATAAGTTTTTATATTTGTATATACCTGTGAAACTGTAACCCCAATCAAAATAATTAAGATACCCATCATTCTCCTGTAATCCTTTCCTCCCTCTTGCTCCCATTCACTTTCCCCAAAGCTACCATTGATCTGTTTTTTGTTTTTGTAGATGAGTTTGTATTTTCTATAAGATATTAAAATCATATCCTATACCTTTTAAAATCTAACTTCTTCCACTCAGTGTAATTTGTTTGAGGTTAATGCATGTTAATATATGTATCCATTGTTCATTCCTTTTTACTGATGAGTAGCATTTCATAGTATAGGTATAGTACAATGTGTTTATCTGCATACCTGCCAATTGACATTTGGGTTACTTCCAATTTAAGGATAAGCACATAAATCTGCTATTAACATTCATATACAAATTTTTATGTGAACATATGTTTTCATTTCTCTTGGGAACATAACTAGGAGTGAAATTCCAGGGTCATTTCATAGCTTTATGTTTAATCTTTTGAGAATCTGCCAGATTATATTCCAAAGTAGCTACATCATCTTACCTTCCCTCAAACACCATAGAAGGTTCCAATTCCTCCACATCCTTCCTAGCACTGTCTTTTTTATTCTAGCGTTTTCACAGGTGGGAAGTGGTATCTAATTATAGTTTTGATTTGCATTTCTCTGATGACTAATGGTGTTGAGCTTATTGGCCATTTGTACTTCTTCTACATCTATCTATTCAGATCATTTGCCCATTTATATAATATTCTTGAGATTACAAAATTGTGGAAAAAAGAAGAAATTAGTGAGTGACAAGTGGTTGCCGACTGAGGTGAGGGAAAGAGAAAAGGGAGGTAGGTGTGGTTGTAAAAGGGTAGCATGAAGAATCCTAGTGATAGCAATGTTTAACTTGACTGTGGTGGCAAACACATGACTCTACATGTCATTAAATATCGTAGAAATAAGCACACACACACATGAGTGAAAAAAAGAATTGGGGCAATCTGAATTTAATTGATAAATTGTATGTATGTTAATATCCTGGTTGTGATGCATTTTACAGTTTTGTATAATGTTATCATTGGAGGAACTGGGTAAAAGGGTAAAGGGTACATAGGATCTCTCTGTATTATTGTTTGCTTTCTTTGTGTGTGTGTGTGTGTGCGTGTGTGTGTGTGTGTGTTTGTGTGTGTGTGTGTGTGTGTGTGTGTGTGTTTCTGGGGATAGAGCCCAGGGCCTCATGCATACTAAGCAAGTGCTCTACCACTGAGCATTAAGCTACATCCCAAGCCAAAAAACTTTGGTTTTGTTTTGCAATGCTGAGAATTGAATCTAAGGCCTAGTGCATTGTAGGCAAATGCTCTACCACAGAATGAAACTCCCTGTCCCTTCTCTATATTATTTATGAGTGCATATTAATGTATAATTATCTCAAAATGAGAAGGCTAATATTCAAAATGTAATTAAAATAAACCTATTTGACCTCAGAAGGTTTGCATGTCCCTTCTTGAATGTAACTATTGTACTACTCTCAAAAACAACTCAAATTCTGTCTTCTGTAGACTTCTTTGATGAATATCAGCCCTACCTATTATTTTCTTTATTTTGATCTTTGCTTTCAAAATTGTACCTATTGATGTTCTGATTTAAATTGCAGCTACTGAAGGCTTAACTTTGTCTTATATATATTTGTGTCCCTCACTTATAGAACACAAGACTCATTTTGTGTCTCATGGGTCTGAAATGGGGTGAGAAACTCTGAACCTTGGTTTCTTCATCTACAAATTAGGGCTAATAATAACTACATTTAAGTTTTGTTATGAAGGTTAAGAGCTTCATTCCTCCCCTAAATAAAGCATGAACTTTAGTGAAGAGACTGGATAGAAGGAGAGATCAAAACTGTTTATTCCCTTCTAATTTGTGAAATAATTTAGTGAAAATAAAAAACAAAGAAAGTAATCGAGTCATACATGAATGCATTCTCACCATAATCTGGGGATTTTAAACTCTTGGGAAACAGGCCAAACTTTGGAGACCTTTCCAGGTTCTGTCCGTGCAGGTCAACAGACTCTGAAGCACCTCTCATAGGTATGTCCCTTCAGCTGACTGTTCTCTACCTTAGGCATGGACTTGGGGGAATGTCCCCATTTCACTGAGTAGCAAGCTGTGTAATGAATGACTTTTACCTCCTGGGTAAGTGGGAAAGGATTTTTTTTCCATCCAAAGGCAAAGAATGAGTTAACCTATGTCTATTTTATTCTCACAGCTGTAAACAAGGCAGATGTTAAAAATCCAGAATCCATGGAGAACAGATACCTTCTTCATCCTGTTCACATTGCCCTGAGGGTCTTCTTCAATTCACAGCATTTGATATACTGATTGTGTAAGAAGCCACCCCTACCTGCAGTTCACAAGATGCATTCAAATCTCTGTAACTTATAAGACTTTGTACAGAGTCCCTGTGGCATCTGGCTTCCAAGCTGGGAACATACAAACACAAACAAGGTCAGCAGGGTAGACAGGTGGAGAGCCCCCAACATAGTCAAGCAGGTGGTGCCCTGCACAAAGGAACCTGGCATGGTGTGAGTGGGCTGCAGTCCTGCCAGCGCTCCTATTGGCAAGTCATATTCTGACTCTGGAGGAAGAGGCACATTTTTCAAACATTCACAATGTTTGCTACTGGAAGCCCTGGACTAATGAACAGACTTAGGACTTATTTAATACGAGGACTATAATAGAAGCAAATATGAATAACTAAGTGAAGTTAGCCAATCCCAAAACCCAAATGCTGAATGTTTTCTCTGATATAAGGAGGCTGATTCATAGTGGGTTTGGGAGGGGGAGAATGGGAGGATTAGATGAACTCTAGATAGGGAAAAGGGGTGGGAGGGCAAGGGAAGGGACATGGGGTAAAACAAATGGTGGAATGTGATGGATATCATTACCCTAAGTATATGTATGAAGACACGAATTGGTGTGAACATACTTTATATACAACCAGAGATATGAAAAATTGTGCTCTGTATGTGTAATGTGAATTGTAATGCATTCTGCTGTCATGTGTAACAAATTGGAATAAAAAAATAAATAAATAAAAAGAAGTAAATATGAATAGCTATGGAAAGGGAAGAGACAGAGTTGAACCTGTCTAGGGAAAGGAGTTGTTAAGAGAGTAACAGAGAGAAAGGAACATTTCAGAAGGGCTTTGGAAGGGGAACAGAAATTCACCCAGTAGAACTGGTCAGAGAAAGGCAAACAAGATGGGAGAAACAGTGACAATAGCTGCAGAGGCTTGACAATATGAGGCTTGTTTCTGGGGTAGGAAGTGACTTCCCCTGGTTGACTGAAGTGAGGCAGAGGAAGGCAGAGGCAGATGACACATGTCCCATAAGCCATACTGAAATCCTGGGCTTTACCCTGTAAGCTGTTGGTTCTCATACTTTGGTATGATCTGAAACACATAGAAGTCTTGTGATCAAGCCATAGAGATGGGTTTTGAATTAGCCAGTCTGGGGAGGGGCAAAGACTGAGCACTTTGAATGATTTTTCTGCAGGGTTTTGATACAGTGGTCAGGGGGAGAAACTGTTCAGAGCAACAGAGATGTTTAAGGGGCAGAGTATCTCGTGGGCTCACAGAACAAAGATCACCAGCTATCTGCAAGGTAGAGGTTGAAAAACAGCTGGTAGAATTCAATTTGTCAGTTTTCCTGGTAAGCTACCTCAGAGTCCAGCCCTACTTTTAATGCACTTGTTAGAATTTGTATATGGAATGTCCTCCAAAAGCTCATATGTTAAAGGCTTGGACCCAACGTGGCAGTGTTGTAAAAGTAGGGCTCTTGGCAAATGATTGGGTTGTGACTGCTCTGACTTCATGCATGGATGGGTTCATAATTTGATAGAATTATTAAGAAATAGTGGAAACTGTAGGAGGTGGGGCTCTGTTGGAGAAAGTAGGCCGTTGGGAGGCATGTTCTGGAAGGGATAACTCCTTCTTCCTTCTCTCTCTGCTTCACTGTTACTACAAGGTGAGCAGCTTGTCTCCATCACTCCCTTCTGTCACAAGGGTCTGCCTAGCCTCAGACTCAAAGCAATGGAACCCACTGATCATGGACCAGATCCTTTAAAACTGGATCAAAATAAATCTTTTTTCCTCTAAGTTGATTTTCCCAGGTATTTTGTAACAGTGATGAAAGGCTAACTACCACCTCTATAAGTGAGCAAGTCTAATAATAGTTTAAAGTGTAAAGAAAGCAGATGGCAGTGATAAGAAACAAGAATTTTTAGGCCCAGTTCTACAAAATGGGGTAGCTTGTTGCAGGCTAATTATCTCCCCCCTAAATATCAGTCTGTATCTGTTAACCAACATACACACTCAGGTTCCTTGCAGTCATATGGTGCAAAAAAAAAATCTTAATCTCCTCCCACAAGGTTCATTAGAGAAGGCAGTAATGGAAAAGGCAGAAAATAAGCAAAACAATCAAACTCTGACATTGGAAGTTGGGATAGTTTCAGAGTTGTTTTGGAGAAGGGAAGTTCTTTCTGGAAGCTTTTGGAGCCTCTGTGCCCTACAAACCCCAGCACAGTGCTCTATACTCAATAGGCACTCAACACATTTAAATTTATTTATTTATTTATTTATTTTTACCAGGGAGTCAGAGTAAGATCTTCAGATCTGGACATTTCTGTTAAACTCCTTTGTCAGTACTTTTGTTATGGCAAGATTGCAGTAAATCACTGAGTCAGTCTTAAAGCAAGAAACAGAACCATCTTTTTTCACCAGCTGGCAGTCCAGATCCACCAGCTGGCCAGGCAAATGGGCAGGCTGCAAGTCTACACCCTTGACCCCCTCCAAGGATTAGGGTATACCTTTGTAGTCCAAAATTACATTATTCATAAGTGACTGTTGCTATGATTCAAAACCATAAACAAATGTCATGAGATCTAAAATCATGAGCAGAAGGGGAAGTGGGTCAAAACAACCCTAGTTGAGTACAAATTAAATAATGGTTACTAACATCTAGACAATCAAACTCTGACAGGATATGTTGTCCAAGAAAAATGGGAACCAAAAAGAGAACATTTTTACACACTGTATAAGAAGAACAGAAACATTTGTGTTTCTAAGTAGGGTGTGCTAAGCAGGATAAGGAGTTTTCTTATGGGAGAAGCTCAGGAGTCTCAGGGGAAATGGAGTCTGTTTGGTCATTGCCCATATAGCCTGGCCCATAAGTGATAAGCAATCATTTAATACGGAGACTTGTCTATTTTCCAGATTTCTGTCAATTAGAGTTCTCAATGATCTGGGTGTTTTTCAGTATACTAAGGAATACACTAGGCCATAATAATAACTGAGGTAGTTGTGGGGTCGGGGGGAAATTAGGGATCTTAAAGGTGATGAAAAGTTTTTCTTAGTACTGAACAGCTTTTGATGTATGCAGACAGTAGCCTTTAAAACTTGCCAAATGCAAGTCGTGGTGAGTGACATATGAAAGAGAAAGAGAAAGCACAGATCGGGGAAGCATCCTCTGATTTTTGCTGGGTAAATGGTCTTTCTTCTCATCATAACCCTATCTATATGTATACCAAAACATCATATCGGATAAATCCATACAATAATATCTAAAATTTTCAATTATCAGTTTGTGAATTGGAGCCTGAGTGTAGGATGCAGTTAGGCCAGAATAATGTAATAAGCACATTGAGCTCATTATTGGTTCAGAAATGGGCAAAACTAGAGTGGAAGCTGTGATCAAAGTGACACTCCCCAGTTGAGGCAGAAGCTGTCTCACATCTCCCCCAAACCCCTTCCAATTGCCAGCAGCTGCCTGAAAACTCTGGTACTACAGCATGTCCTGCCCAAGAGCATAGCAGGCAGGAAATGTTGGCGAATAACTGCTACCCCTTCAAAATAGACTTCTGGAGCTGGGCATGGGGTATAAGCCTTTAGCTCCAGTTACTTGGGAGGCTGAGATGGGGGGACCACTTGAGCCCAGAGTTCAGGTTCAGCCTTGCAACATAGCACAATCCTGTCTCAAAAACAAAACAAAACAACTAACAGATGGAACTAAGGGCAGAATGGCTTTCCCCTTGAAAGGACTGATGAGAGTAGTAAAATGCTTTTTACCCTTGCCCCTCAGGTGGGATAACACTGTTCCCCAGAGCTCCAGCCCCAGTGGTAACCTGCACAATCACACATCATTTATTCTTCACCCTGCCTCACTTACCCACTGGTGTTTCCTGGGATCATCTCTCAGGCAAACCACCTGTACTGGAATCCCTGTTTCAAGTTCCACTTCAGGGGAACACCAACCAAAACATCGGACCACTAGGATTGTGATAAATAAGGTCACTGACTTAGAGCCATGGATCAAACAGAAGACAGGGCCACCAAGAGTCTTACAAGATTGAAGAGCAAGTAGCTGAGGAGTCCAGCATAGAAAGAGGTGAGCACGGGAGAGAATCCCTGGGACGGGGCAGGCAGAGGCAACCTTGATTGGATGCCTCTCTGTGTTTGGTGTTAAACATTATAGCTTATTTCTATCAATCTTTACAACAATATTGTAAACAGGAAGATGTCATCTCCATTACAGGTTAGGAAACTATGATTAAAGGAAGTTAAATAATCCACTTATGATCATGTGACAATTAAGTGGAGCAGAGAGAGGATTTGAACTCAGGCTTCCCTGGAACCATAGTCAATGCTCTATCCCCAAGGGCTCAACCAACAGCCCTCATGTGATGAGTAACTATCAGGGACCAGTCAGCATGGTCTTTGTAAGGAAGAGCTAGCAGTTCCTCAGGCCAGGCTAGGCTCCTCTGGCCTGGGAACCTTACAAAGGTTGAGATCAGTCATACTGGTTCTTGGTTTACCAGATCCAGAAACATGGTTTCTCAACCCTCCTAGGGTGTTCTAGCTCAGCGCAACTAAATGACACTGGCCTAATTCTCCTGTGTGATCTAGGTACTAATCTGTTGACCAGATACTGTATTCGTGTTCTTTGGCCTATTTGTTTCTTTTTGCAGCTGTAGCAAATTACCACAAACTGTGGCTTCAAAAACACTTTTATTTTCTTACAGTTCTGGAAGTCAGAAGTCTGAAATCAGTCTTACTGGTCCAAAATCAAGGTGTGGACAGGTCTGCATTCCATCTGCTAGCTCAAGGGAAGAATTGATTTCCTGGCCTTTTCCTGTATCCAGAGACCAACCTTGTTCCTTGGCACTTCACCTATCTTCTCCCCTACTCCTTTTATGGTAGTTACATTTAATTTTTTAAATTCATTCTTTTTAGATATACATGACAGTAGAGTGCATTTTGACAAATTATACATATATGTATGTAATTAGGATCCCATTCTTGTAGTTGTACATGATGTGGAGTTTCCCTGGTGGTGTATTCATATGTGAACATAAGGACATTTTGTCAGATTCTTTCTACTGTCTTTCCTAAAGCCCCTCCTTTCTCTTCATTCCACTTCATCTAATCCACTGAACTTCCATTCTTCCCCTCCTCCCCCTGGTTGTCTGTTAGCACCCGTATATCAGAGAAAACATTTGGCCTTTGGTTTTTATGGGATTGGCTTATTTCACTTAGCATAAAGTTTCCCGATCCATCCATTTATGGGCAAAAGTCGTAAAGTCATTCTTTTTATGGCTGAGTAATATTCCATTATCTTTACCTATCTTCGTGCCAGCAGCACGTGTCTCCCAGTTTCTTTCTTTCTCCAACTCTGGTGACCCTTTTCCTTTTTTGTGACATCTGTCTCATCTGGGTAATCCAATATAATCTCTTTTATTTCAAGATCCTTAGTTTAATTATATCTGCAAAATCTGTTTTGCCACATAAAGTAAAATATTCACAGGTTCCAGATAGATGAAGATGTGGGCATTTGAGGAAGCCATTCTTCAACCTCCACAGTTTGTCATTTTTTTTTTTTTCTGCCCTAGAGTAGAAAAGGCAGTCTATGATCAAGGCTGCCTGGGAGACCTGAAACTAGAGCATAGGGGTGTGGATGACTTCTGTGGACAGGGTCATCAACTGATTGTCAATAAAATTAGCTCTAATCTGCCTTCAGCCAACAGGGAGTGGAAAGTTCTGACTCTTGGGTTTCCTTCCTTTCTTGTAGAAGACAGGCGTTTTTGTCAGATAGACTCTGGTTGAATTGTCAGGTTGCTGCATTACTTACTTCCAACTCTCCATCCCTGACACATTTATAAATCATCTGTTTTGGTTGCTTGATAAAAATTGTCCCGCCCTGGGTTCCCTTTAATTGTGCCCATTAACCTCTCTGTCAGATTTTGTTGCAAAGTAGTCTCTGGTGACAGAATGTGACACAGGTTTTTGCCCAGGACCTCACTGCTCTTTGCCCTTCTCTCCCACCTCTCTGACTTTTGGCCAAACATTCTAGTTTCTAACAACTGCTCAGCCTTTTCCCTGTAGATTTGGAAGCCTGTTAGGACTTTCCCCTCTGGATTTTATGCACAGATAATGTCATCCATTATGTGTTGAGTTTTATTTGTCTTGAAGTTTGGGAACACTTGCCTTCAGTCTTTCATTTGTGCAATTTTTTTTTTTTTTTTTTAAGAACTTGTGGATGGCTGGGGTTGTGGCTCAGCAGTTCAGTACTCATGTAGTATGTGAAAGGCACTGGGTTTGATCCTCAGTACCACATAAAAATAAATAAATAAAGGTATTGTGTCCAACTGTAACTAAAAAAAACTATATAAAAAGAAAAATAAAAAGAACTTGTGGCTGGGTGAGGTGGCACACACCTGTAATTGCACCTACTCCAGGAGGCTAAAGCAAGAGGATTGAGCTGGGGCCATTTAGTAAGATCTTGTCTCAAAATAAAAAGACTACAAAGGGCTTTGGGGTGTAATTCAGTGATAGAGTGTCCCTGGATTCAATCCCCAGAATTGTAACAAGAAAACAAAACAAAACAAAACCTCACAAAACTTGGATTCTCAATTTTTTGTGTTTCCCATGCAATTTCTTCTTCTCTGAAAATCATTCAGTAAATGTTCTGTGAGAAACCCAGTTATGTGCCAGGTGCCAGGTAAAGCTCCAGAGGTTCAATGGTGAGGGGACTTTGCCCTGTGCTCAGGGAGCCTAGGGACCAGTAAGGGAAGCAGATCTTCATCAACTAATCATACTCATAAATGTGTAATTATAAATGGACATAATTGCTCCTGAGGGGGAAAACATGATTAATGAAAGCTTAAAACAAAGAGAACTGCCCTAGATTGGGGGTCCTCAAGAGAAACTTTGCTAAGTACCATGTGAACTGTGATCATCAGACAGGGAGGGGATGGAGAGAGTGAGGGGAGCTAGGAGGACAGATGAGGAGTGGTCCAGGTGAGGCTGTGGAGGCAGGTGGGGGCCAAGGGAAGGGCTTTGAGCTTTAGCCTTAGAGCAGAATGTTTTCAGCAAGGGGAGGGTGGTGATATGTGATCAGATTTGTGTGCTGAAACCATCTTTCTGATGATAACCTGAAAAACAGATTTTGTAGGGAGGAGAGGGCAAAATAGGTAGAAAGAGAAAGAGCAGTAGAGAGGTTCTGGTGGCTACAGAAAAGAGACATGAAGTTGACTTGGCCATGGTGGTGGCAGTGGAGGAGAGAAGTAGTTTGTTTCTTGGTGGGTAATTTAGAAGTAAAAATATAACAGGACATGGTAAAAGTTTGAATATGGGGTAAAAAAAAGTGGAAGTTTCAAAGATGAAATCCAGCTTCATGGCGTTGTAAGTTACTGTTAACCAGATTGATGTTTACACTGGATTGCAAAGAAACATTTTTAAAAGAAGGAAATGCCGGCTCTCATGTATTTCACAACAGGCCTATGAGCAAAGCTGCCTCTGGCATGTGGGGGTTGCTCCATCCTGGAAGCTTCAGACAAGACTGTGGTGGTGGCTTCTGGGAGAAGTTTATATTTCCAAGTTCAAGTCTGTGGGTGGTCAACATTATTCTATCATCAGAATCCCCCTAACATTCTTTGTAGCAAGAAGAGGAACTGTCTCTAAAACCAAACCACCATGGAGAGGGGCTGACCTTATAGAGAGAGGCTTACAATAAATTAGAGAATTCTGGGAATTCAACCTCAGGAATGCTGGCCCCTTTTCCCAACTTGTGATGCTCTTTTGAATTTTAGGATTTGGCAGTCAGTCAAACCAAAATTCTGGGTGCAAGGGTCAATGGAGTTCAGAACAATCTGCCTCCCTGCTTCAGACTAGGTGTCTCTAATGGGCTGGTCTTGGAATTCTTGTCCTTTTCCATTTTCAGTTGGAACAGATTCTTTGGTAAAATGAGAATCTACACAGACATTTTTGTTTTTTCAACATACTTTACTATAACTAAATGTTTAGTTGCTTTATTAGGAGAAAATTTCTATGATCTCAAATTTGAGTCTCTGATCCTAAGCATCCTGGTGACACTACTTCGATGTCCTAATTAAAGTGACTTGTTAAAGCAAGTGGGCCCTGTGGAATGTCCAGTCAGATTCTGCTACCCAAGGGTCAGAGACCTGGCCTCCCAGCTCAGTAGAGGGGCATTGGGTGGGGACATTGGAGTATAAATGTGCCTTGGGAAAAGGCTGAAGGCCTACAACCAGGGAGCCTGACCAGTGGGTGCTGAACCTGCTGGTTATTTTCATTCAGCTGTGCATTATGGGAAGGGGAAAGAATGAAGAAAACGAATCAATGCTTGATAACTATTTTATCCAATGCACATCCAGGGAAGTTTCCAGAACCTCATACCCAAGTCCTGATACCACTCCCCCTACTTCATCATTAATGTCTATGATTCTCAGGCTTGTCTGTACCTTGATTCACTGAAGGAGTGGAATTGGGTGGTTTGTTTTTAAAAATAACAAATTCCCATGGTAATGACTTTATTTAATACATGCTATTTGAGTCACCCCAACTTAACTCCATTTGCACTTTACCTGGTGGTCTGTCTATAAGGCAAGTTGTGGCCACTTCTGCTCCATTTTGTCATTTGTTCAGCTTGCCCAGTACATACCTCCACCACAAGACACTGGCAGTATTCGAGGTCAGTGCCTACATGTTATCTTAGCATTGGAACCCTGAACCTTTGTGTTTGTTTACTGAATGTTTTCTTTGATAGAAGGAGGCTGACTCATAGCAGGATAGGGAGCAGGAGTATGGGAGGAATAGACGAACTCTAAATAGGGCAGAGGGGTTGGAGGGGAAGGAAGGGGGTGTGGGATAATTACTGATGGTGGAATGTGATGATCATTACTATGCAAAGTACAGGTATGAAGATATGAATTGGTGCGAATATACTATGCATACAATCAGATATGAAAAATTGTGCTCTATATATGTAATAAGAATTGTAATGCATTCTGCTGTCATAATTAAATAAAAAAATTACATAAAAATTATGGACCCTTACCCTCTGCTCTCTCCTTTCTGGCCTCCCCTAATTCTGGGCTCCAGGAATAAGATCTGGGCTCTGAAATGCTTGCTCAGCACCTACACTTCCCATAGGGGACTGTGGGTAGATGTTGATCCTTATAAGCAGTCTGTGAAATAGAACAAATACTATTCCTGTTTTTTAGTTAAGGTCATCAATGCCCAGAAAGATTAAGTGATTCTTAGAAGACTCTGGAGTTTACTGCTTTTGATCTTGTTATCTGGAGAATCCATTATTCTAATTTTAGCAAAAACCAGCAAAATTTGTCATCAATTTACTTGGGTGGTAAGGATTAAAGAAACATAGATGTGTGGCCTGGTGGCACACACTTATAATCCCAGTGGCTCCGGAGGCTAAAGCAGGAGAGTCATGAGTTCAAAGCCAGCCTCAGCAAAAGCGAGGTGCAAAGCAACTCAGTGAGATCCTGTCTCTAAATAAATACAAAATAGGGCTGGGGATGTGGCTCAGTGGTTGAGTGCCCCTGAGTTCAATCCCCAGTACGCTTCTCCCCCCCAAAAAAACCAATGGATGCAAAATTAATGAGATTACAATAAATATGGCTGGAGTTATTGAGTCAATGAAGTAAATTGTGGGTATCAGATACTGCCCCAAAGGTTTTTATTCATCACCTTGGGCTGCCCCAAGGAAACACCACAGATTGGATAGCTTGAACAAAAACCAGTTACTTTCTCACAGTTGCAGAGGCTGGTAGTCTGAGATCAGGGTGCCAGCATGGTCAGGTTCTGGTGAGGGCCCTTTTCTGAGCTTCCAGACAACCACCATCTCCCTGTATCCTCACCATGGCAGAGGGAAGGGAGGAGGAGAGAGGGCTTGTTGGAGCTCTGCGTATTTCTTCTGATAAAAACTCTCATCCTCTCACATCAGGCCCTTCCCTAGTAACCTCATTTAGCCTTAATCCTTAATTACCTTCTTATAGGCTTTATCTCTACATATAGGCATACTGGAGATTATCACTCCAGCACATGAATTTTACATGACACAAGACCTGTAAATCCAATAGCACATTTCTAGAGAAATCACTAAATCTCAGAATTGGAAAAGAACACAAAGATCATCATTTTATTTGCACATTCTTCCCCAGTAACTATATCTCTGCTCAGCCTCTTTCCTGAAGATGGTCCAAGTGGGTGGGAGGGCAGAGCCACCTTTTGTGTCTAGAATCTGCACTTGGGCCCCAGGAAAGGCTATCCAAAACAGCTTCAATTATTCCTTTCAAAGTTCTCTTCAGGTTGGTTTGGTTTCTCACACACATGAAAATGACTCAGGGATTCCTCTCCCCAAATCCCCAATTCTAAAGATAGTGGTTTCCACTCAGGAATAAAACCTCTCTTGGTTTAGCCAATCTTGTCACCTTAAGAAAAGGGAAAAACCAAATTGCAAGGCAGGTTTTCTTATTCCCAGAGCTATAGGTGAAGAGGATGTTGGAAAAAGATTCCAAGTAAAGGCTTGTAAGATTCATCCCAGTGATAGTAACGATCTCCAAATGCATCCTCCACAGTTTGAGGTTTGTGAAGTTCTCTGAAGAAGATGGAACTATATTGAAGATCCCGCAGACTGCTTGACCTTGACTGACTAAAACATCATGATCATAGAGGGAAACAATGTTACAGGTTGAGAGCCAACCTTATCTTACGTTATCTTAGGGTCTTTAGTAAATATTTACCTGAACTTTTGTATCTGGCCTAACATTCTCATGACCATTATGTAAATTTCTAGGAATTTATCACTAAGCTTAGCAGACCTCTAGCCTCTGCCAACCCTCATTCTAAGAATATTACAACATCTGAAACCTATAGAACTGATTTCCCCACCTTGTGGTAGCCTTCAACCTAATGCTTCCACCAATGTAATTGGTAAATATATCAATTCATGACTTTCTTTTGTCCAGGTAACTTGAATCCTTGTTTCCAAGTCATGATTGCTCATATTTGGTTCAGAATTAAACTGTTTTCTTGAAAACAGAGTTGTTATTTTTACATCAGTGGATTCAAGACTTAGCTTCTCTCTGAAAGAACATAACTTCCCATTCTGACATGTGAAGTTTTCTCTTATTAAATTGTTAGAATTGGGCATAGATAGCTTAAGATGACTGTGATGCCAATGGACTTATCATTTGATTTTCTACCCTTTTTAAAAGTTTAATATTATAGCAAACATTGCTCCACATTTCCATATGGCCTCCATGTTTATCATCTTAATGGAAAAACAATATTCCTTGAACTTAATCATGATTCCCTTTGGGTCAGGATTTAGGTTGTCTCCAGGTTTTCCTTTTGCTACTATGGTATTATTCTGTTGTGACAGTTTCTTATATACAATTTTTTTTTGCCTTTGTTGAATGATAAATTCTCAATGGTGGATTCATTAGCTCAAAGGGTTTGGAAAAAATTATTATTTTTTTAAGATATACATGACAGCAGAGTATATTTTTACATATTATACATACATGGAGTATAACTTATTCAAATTAGGATCCCATTCTTGTGATTGTACATGGTGTCGAGTTACCCTGGTTGTGTATTCATATATGAACATAGGAAAATTAAGTTCAATGCATTCTACTGTCTTTCCTATCCCCATGTCTCCTCCCTTCTCTTCATTACTCTTTGTCTAATCCAGTGAACTTCTATTCATTCCCCTCCCCAGTTTTATTGTGTGTTTGCAACCACATTTGGCCAAGAGAATATTCAGCCTTTGGTTTTTTGGGATTAGCTTATTTCATTTAGCACGATAGTCTCCAGTTCCATCC
The DNA here is from genome assembly GCF_048772815.1 of Callospermophilus lateralis. Lineage (NCBI taxonomy): Eukaryota > Metazoa > Chordata > Mammalia > Rodentia > Sciuridae > Callospermophilus > Callospermophilus lateralis. Next base: position 107,174,821 of record NC_135307.1, on the reverse strand, counting down.
ATTTACTGGAAAATGCCTTAATTCCATTCATTATGGCCAAGTAATATTCCATTGTGTATATATACCACATTTTCTTTATTCATTCATCTGTTGAAGGGTACCTAGGTTGGTTCCATAACTTAGCTATTGTGAATAGAGCTGCTATAAATACTGATGTGGCTGCATCACCTTAGTATGCTGATTTGAAGTCCTATGGATAGGGGGTGGGGTTGTGGCTTAGTGGTAGAGCGCTCGCCTAGCACATGGGAAGCCCTGGGTTTGATCCTCAGCACCACATAAAGATAAATAAAATAAAGGTATTGTGTCCAACTACAAATAAAAAAATAATTATTAAAAAATCCTATGGGTATATACTGAGAAGTGGAATAACTGGATCCAATGGTGGTTCCATTCCAATTTTTCTGAGGAATCTCCATCCTGCTTTCCTGCATGGTTGCACTAATCTGCAGTCCCACCAGCAATATATGAGTGTGCCTTTCCCCCACATCCTCACCAACATTTATTGTTTCCTGTATTTTTGATGATTGCCATTCTGATTTGCATTTCTCTAATTGCTAGAGTTTTTGAACATCTTTTTCATATATTTGTTGACCAATTGTATTTCTTCTGTGAAGTGTCTGTTCGGTTCCTTTGCCCATTTATTGATTGGGTTATTTGTTTTATTGATGGTAGGTTGTCTTGAGTTCTTTATATATCCTGGAGATTAATGCTCTGAGTTACGTGTGGTAAAGGTTTTCTCCCATTCTGTAGGTTCTCTGTTCTTCCTTTTTTTTTTTTTTTTTTAGTTGTAGGTGGACACAATACCTTTATTTTTTATTTATGTGGTGCTGAGGATCGAACCCAGGGCCTCACACATGCTAGACGAGCGCTGTAAGGCTGAGCCACAGCCGCAGCCCTCTCTCATGTTCTTGATTGTTTCCTTTGCAGTGAAGAAGCTTTTTAGTTTGATGTTAGACCCTTTACCATGAAAGAGTCTGAAAATTTTTTAGTGTTCTCACAAATGTTTCAACTGTTTTCCAAAAGGATCTAATAAATTATAATACCATCAGACATGTTTGATTTCACTGCAAACATTCCAGCGATGAGTGATTTATAATGAAATTTTACTAATTTAATAAGTATAAAATGCTATCTTTTTAAAAATGCTATTTTTATTTCCACAAAGGATAGAAAATCTTCAAGGGCTACTTTTTAGGGGCAAACTTTGGTAACACAAAGATAAATCCAGGTAGCAGAAAATATCTTCACTTAGCTTTTTGTCTTGACCAAGGAGGTGGGAAAGCATGTTGGTATTCAACCTCTTTTTAGAGGGTGAGAACAACCAGGTTGGCTCTCTCATCTCCCTCACATGGAGGCCTGAAATATCTAGTAGAGTGGATAGTATTGAATGTTTATATATAATTGGTTTATATGTAATATGATACATAATTTATACATATACTTGTTGCAACTCATTGATAGAGAGTTTGAGTGTTGAACTTTTAGACCACCAACATAAGTTAAGAATCCAGGAAGGAATACAAGATTGGCAACATGCAAGTTGTTACCATCCAACGATTGGCATCTAGACTCAGTCAGGAGGAATTTTCAGGCAAACAATCTGGTGTGATGTTTAGAGCTGCTTAGAGGGAGCCAGGTCTCTTAGCATTGCCATTTGCATCAGTTCCCTAGGGAATTTGAGTGGCAACAGCCCACTCCAGTTTTCTCAGTTTTAGGTTACCCATTTGCCTGAAAGAAGTGACGTGAATTTTGAAAATCTGAATCTTGAACATATTCTGATAATCTCAGGTGGAGAGGACAACTATAATTGGGGAAGCTTTCTTCCTTAAAAAGAAAAATAAGATCCCCTTTCCACTATTTCATATTCTGGTTCAGATACTCTTAATTAAATGCAAAGAAAATGAAAGAGACTAAACTTTGATAAATGTAAAGTCAGGGGAAAATACAAAAGGAAATAATTTATTGAGAGAAAAATTGGTAAAAATTGCTAAAAAATGGTCATGTAAGCAGAAGTCAACATTTTGGCATTCAGGGAGATTTGTGCCCCATCCTGGCTTGTCCTTTACATATTTAACTCTTTGTTTTTGGTAGAAATGTGGATATAGGTGGGAAATTGTGTTCATTTCATCTTAATAGTAGTATGAGGTTGAGATTATTACTGTGGTTTTCATCTTACAAATGAGGAAACCAAAAGAGAGACTGAAGGCCAAGGTCGCCTGGTCAGAAGGTGTTTCTTGACTCTCTTATTCAAGCCCTTTTTTGGTTAAAGGTTTACCCTTTCTGCATTTGAATTCGAGCAAAGGTCAGAATTCTTTTTTTTTTTTTTTGTGGGTGTGGGGGGGTACTGGGAATTGAACTCAGGGGCACTTGACCACTGAGCCACATTCCCAGCCCTATTTTGTATTTTATTTAGAGACAGGATCTCATTGAGTTGCTTAGCGCCTTGTGCCACCCCACCTGGCCTTGAAATACTTGTACTTAGGCTGCAGAACAGATCTGGGAAAAAGAGTGTGAAGATCTTAAAGAGGATCATGTGTGAAAGTGTTGGAGAGAAGTGGTTGGATGGAGAATGTGTGAACAGCAGGTGGCAGCAGTGTCTTTGGAGTTCAGGGTTGTCCCCTACAGTCCTTGGAAAGCAAGGTCAATATGTATGCACCGGGGAAGGCATGAATAATACTTGACCTCTCATCTCTGACCTCTCACCCCTCATTCACCTGCTGAACCAGGTGAACTAGCTTCATTCTAGAAAGGTGTTTCTCATTCTCTGAGTGTACCCTCTGCATTTCAGGGAAGAAGACTGGGAGAGATGATTCAGTTGACATGTACAATGGAAAGTCTCCTCTAGATACTTATGTAATACACAGTTGTGTGACCTTGGCATGGTATGGACCTTCTCTATTGCTTCATATCCTTTAATGTAAAATTGGGATAATAATGGCTACCTGACTCAAAGGGTCATTGAGATGATAAACCAAAGCTCTAGAAATAGCACAGTGCCTGGTACACACTCTGCATACAATACACATTACTTGTTCTTCTTCTTTATAGAGGCTTTATTATTTGCAGTGGAATTTCATTCTTATCATTTCATTCTATTCTCCCACCATATTTTGAGATGCAAATATTATATCCATTAAAAGAGAATGACACTTAAGTTGAGCCAGAGGAAGTAAAAGTAAGTACCATCTTTGAAATCAGGCAGACTGGAAGTCAGACTCCTTTGAGGTGTTTATACAAATTACTTAATTCTTTGGAGCCTCAGTTTCTTCATCTGTAAAATAGCAATACTATTAGTTATCTTGTGAGTTTATTACAAGGATTAAATAAAACCACATATGCGAAGCCATCTGGTGTTGTTCCTTTCATATAATGATCACTTCAAATTGCTACAAGAATGTCTTAAAACAAAGTTTATAAGGGAGGCAAGTAAAATTACTTACAATTACTACCACCCAGAAATAACCTTGTCATTATTGTGGTGTGTCCCCACTCCTAACCTGGAATTTGTAAGTGACATGGCTGAGATTGCATCATGTTCAGGTAAATTGACCAAGGTGTTGCAGCTGTGCAAGTGGCAGATCTGGGCTTACCAATCAGGATAGCTGTCTCCAGGACTAGGCTCTTCCTGCTATATGATGCCTCGATTAAGTTAAGCTTAAATGCCTTTGGAGAAATTGATAAAAAATACTTGGTCTTTCAAATGTGAGAATACACACTTCAAAAGCATGTAAAGAAACCAGAAGTAGCTATATAGTTAAAGGCTGGAATTTTGTCCAGAAAATAGTGTTTTGAGTGGAAAAATATTTTTAATTTCTCTATATATTTGTTTAACCAACATTTTAATTGTTAAAACAATACTGTTCAAGCATTTACAACTACAATGGGTAAATCTGGTAAAAATCTGGGTGAATTAATCAGTTGACAACTTGATTAAATTGACAATTCAGTGGATTGGGTGTTTAGTTTTACTGATTTCTTTTAGCGAATTGGCTTATATTTATTGGACATGAAATGGTGCTCGATATACTTATATATTTGTTAAATTCATAGAAGAATGGATGGATTTGTAGAATCTTGTCATAAACAGAATCATCTTTCCATCTAAAAATCAATGACTTTGGGGCTAGGGATGTGGCTCAAGCCTGGCATGCGCGGGGCACTGGGTTCGATCCTCAGCGCCACATACAAATAAAGATGTTGTGTCCGCCGAAAACTAAAAAATAAATATTAAAAAATTCTCTCTCCCTTAAAAAAAAAAATCAATGACTTTACATGATGCCAGCATTTTTCTTTTTAAAACTGGGGATTAAACCCATAGGAGCTTTACCACTGAGCTACATCCCAGCCCTTTTTATTTTTTGAGACAGGTTTTCATTCAGTTACTGAGGCTGGCCTTGAACTTGCAATCCTTCTGCCTCAGCCTCCCAAGTTGCTATATGATGTCAGCATTTTAAGAACCCTGAAAACTTCCCGAGACAGTTATTCTGGCTTAGGTTCATGAATATTCACTGCAGTGAACCCCTACTCTAAATCCACTCATTGTTCACTCAGCTACACTTAGAGTGGTGCTTCCTTGTTGCTTCTCAGGATTGAAGTCCATTCCCAGCAGGGCTTGGAGTCAGAGGACCCAAGCTTGGCTTATGTGCTCACTGGCCCCAGAGCATGGTCAGTTCATCTTTGAGCTCATACGTCATGACACACTACCCGTCAGGGTCACTCCATGCAAATCTGGGCTGACTAAATAAAGACACAGACACAGAAAATACTTTTCTTTGGTTTCAGTGACCGCTCCTCAGCCACAACTCCCACAAGCCGGGCAAGGCAGGCAAGAAGGAGAGCCAGGAGCATGTTCTGAACCCTTTTATTGGGGAGAAGCCATTCAAATGAGGCAAGGGGTCAGGTTACAAGGCGTTGAGTCTAGCTTTGTGATGTCTTGTGGGTGGTCAGCAGGTTGACTGACATCTTGGAAGCCCACGCCCATCTCATGTGCTGTATGGGGATCAAAGGCAGAGCAAGCGAAAGGGACACATATGTGCATAGCCCAGACAGGGCAACATCATCAGTTCAGTCCGCTTTGTGTGCTCAAAATGCTCACAGCTCACACACTCAGCCCATGGCTGGCTCACCACACTTACAATTCTGGTGTCTGCCCTATTTTATTTCCAGCATTGCTACAAATGCCAAATAAAATATGCAAATGTTCTCAGTGAGCAGGAAAGTGCTAGATGAATATTAATTCATTATTGTAAAAACCAAAGTGACCTGTATGCTTTGTGCAGTGGAGGGAGGGGGTTCCTCAGGAAGAACAGCTGGGCCTATTCCCTGGGAAAGGGTTACTTGTCACCACCTTTGCTCTTCAGTCTCTACCTTTCTGGTCATTGACATCCATAACAGAGAGACAAACATACCCATAAACTATCCCCACCCCCACTTCTGCCAGTGAGGAGCAGGCCAATACCAGTGGCCCTACAAACACCTCCTCACTGGCCATTTCATCGGTGAGGTCAGGCCAGGAGCCATTTGGGGTTGATGGGAGGAAGGAAACCTGGTTTCTGTGGCAGCCAGGTTGGGGGGCAGCTTCTTTCATCTGGCCTGTCCTCGCTACCCAGCCTTTGAGGTGGGGGGGCTGACGGGCCATCTACTTATCACCTTCCATGATGCACAGAAAGAAGTTTCTTGACACCCTGAGGAAACCTGGCTGGTGAGGGCAGGGGAAGAGAACACAGTTGGGTGTGACAGGGAGGGCAGGTGATGGTATAAGTCTGGAACCACATCAAAGACAAAAAGTGAGGTTGGAAGAGAGATGCCTGGAGAACACTGTTTTTTTTTTCTTTTCCCTTTTCTCAAATATAAGAGTGAAATCATTAAAGGAAGAAAAAGAAACCCTTCAAAGGAAAACTAGCATCAGTGTCAGACTCGATGCTTGAATGGGTAGCAGACATTCCAGTCAGGGACCTATCATCGCTAGGGGTCGCTGCCAGCCAGAGCTCTGGTACCTGACCTCACACCCAGGTCACTTGCCACCTAGCCACGCAATGAAGCATTAGCCACTCATTCTGGTTCACTCTCTTTTATGGGTACATCAGCCCCGGAGGGGACTCAACATAACTTTTCATTATACCTGAAAGGAGAATTCTCCCGGAGAATTTCACATCTGCTGCTTATCCCTCTGAAAGCTCTTCATGGGGGAAAGCTGTGTTCAGACTCTGAGTTGGAATGTCCTGAGGTTTCTAATCCAGTTATTACACAGATATAGGGTCCCCATCTCACCCCTCAGAGATCTGGTTCAATTTAGACTGAACCCCAATTCCAGGGTCTGTGACCAGGACTGATTTATTAAGACCTCTACAAGTGTTTCTCAGCTTTTTGGCTAAGATCAAATGTCTTGAGACCATTATAGGCCCCAGAGTCTTCTAATTATAAACTCCACATTTCATAGCACATTAACACACCAGCAAATACATATATTTCACATTAAATATAATGTGTGTGTGTGTGTGTGTGTGTGTGTGTGTGTGTGTATGTGTGTGTGTGTGCTTGTGTTTTGGAAAGGATTCAAAGGACTTTTACTATTCCTGCTTTTGGAATTATTTAGCTACTCTGGGTTACCATTGTACATGCACTGGAAAGTTTATACAGTGAGAAAATCAAACCTTAGCCTTATTTCCAAACATAGAATTTAGAAATGCTGAATTTACAAATGAACAAGATTGACATGATTATGTTTTATAGACATTTAATTAAAATGTATTGCTTCATTTTTTAAATTATTTTTGTGTTTTAGAGCCCAAAACCTTTTTTTTGCATATGTCTCACATGTTCTCACAGGCCTTTGAATAAAGCTTGTCGGCTAGGAGCTCTGTGCCAGGGAGGTCTATTGACCAGATGACTCTGTTTATGGTTAATTGAGAGCCCTTGGCAAGATTTTGGACTGTTCCTTACCTCCCTTGCAGCACCTTTTCTGATTCCTTGCTCCTGATTACCTGCCTGTGTTTTGTTGCAGCTGGTAAAACTGTAATAACCATTTTTACATTGTATTATAAGGTTAATAGCAATTTCTGAGGGCCATGGATGGCAGTCACTTAGGTACCTTGTGACCTTCTACTGTCTTGTTGGCTCCATCCTTTTCAACCAGTGCCCAACCTCTCTCATTCTGCACCCTCCAAACTGCCTCTGCCTGCAGCATGGCCACCCTGCCCAGGGCAGCTCTGCAGGGAGCCTGCACCACAGTGTCCTCTTCCATTTTTTGGCTGCTTTTTCTCAAAACAGCAGACCTTCCAGGAACACCTGCATTGCCTCCCTCTCTTGAACCTGAAGAATGACATTGTCTCCATCTCCTTTCATAAGAATTTGCTGATGCATCTTATCTCCAGGGTAGGAGCTGCATCTGGACACTTCCCAGAATGGAGACCTCATCATCTATCAGGAAAGGATTTTGCTTGCCCTCTGGGCTGTTCTCACAGATAGAGTATTAAGATAAATCTGAATTCTGGCTTCATTTTCATCTGCTCCTAATCTGGTCTCTGGGCTCCTTTGATGTTCATTCTACCCTGTGAGCCAGACTGTGTCCTTGTGAGGTAGCTGAGGAGTCAAGTGGTAAAGCCCACTGAGATTCAGGCCTCTGGTCCCCAGGCCTGGGCTCTCTCAGGTTCTCCCTAACTGCAACCCCACCCCACTCCTTTTATTACTGGGCTTTTTTCAGGAACACACTGCATTGTGAATTTCCTTCAGCCAACACAGGCTCTTTACTTGTTGAAGTCAATAGTGCCATGAGGGCAGGAGGAAGCAAAAGGGAAGGGAGCAGGGCAGCTTCTCCATTTGCCCCAGGAAGCACTGTGTCCAGGGCCTATCATACTCTTGGAAATATTTTAGGTTCTTTTAAAGTCAGGAGGAAAAAACCTTTTAGGTTAAAAAAAAGTTTAAAAATGTTCTACTATATGATATTAATTTATTTGTTTTCTTACCAATGCAGTATAAAATATAATTTATCTATGTATGTGTGTGGGGAAGTAGGTATATTTTATGAAGGAAGGGACCCACAAAGGAAAAAGTACCCATGGTCTATAATAGTCGTAATATGATCCTAGCGAGCAAGGGTCTTCTCGATGTATTTTTCATGTGAGGGTCTATTTAATGGATAGTTATGCTATGGAGGTGACAGAGCTGGCACCTCCTGGTCTATGAGTGACAAATAGCCCCTAGTAGATGAACTAATTATAAGGCCAGTGTTCTGCCAGTATGATCTGCATGCATTGGGTCTAGATATCCAATGCTCTCAGGGAATTTTCCTTAAGAGGAGATACTATACAGAGTATATAGAAGTTGTTTTTCTTCCTGTAAAAGGAAAATAGCATAAAGCTTTGTTGTAGTTTGGGATCAAATTGGTTCCTCATCTCATATCAAGGAAGCAGGTATGGGTACAATGTTGTGCTCTAAGCATCACAGATGACAGAAGTGAAACCAGAGGCCATGCTCTGCAGGAACTGGCATCTTTGCTCTTGGCAGTTTACTTTGTCCTTTGAATTCTACACAGTGACTGCTCAGCCCAGGGCTCCCTGAAGGATAGACTGGCAGTCCATCCAAGGCATAGGTCATCCTCATACTGGCCACCCCCACTGGGCCCTTCCCCTCACTCTTCCTTGCAGCTCACCTGCATTCTCAGAAGAGAAGAGCACTAAATAGCAAAAAGGATGTGAGCTTTGCACCCCCAGCTCTACCATCCCCCAGCTCTGTGTTCTTTTTGAGCTTTAATGTTGTTATCAATTAAAATGGGGGTAACATTGCCTACTCATATCATTGTTGTATTAAATAAGAAGCTATACAAAGCCCATAGAACCAGTGGGAGTTTAGGACTGGAAGTCTGAAAGCAGGGTCCAGGGCATGTTTCTTGGAGCTGAGTTTTCATGCTTTATATAATATAAAGAAATAGCAATAGCTTATATCAAAGATGGGAAGGGATTGACATTAGTGTTTCCTGGCATGTAGGTAGCTCCTGTCTTCTTTTTAATGAAACATTCTATTTCTCCATTCACCAGTTATCTGCCTTCCTAGTTCTACCATTCTATCCATAACCCATCTCCATCAGCCGGGAAGGGAAGACAGTGCAGCCTCATGGGAAATGCTCTGGGTATCTTGTCAGGCACCCTAGATCATAATGTGCACCCTGCTGTCCCTTAGCTATGGGATTTTGAATGACCTGCCTCAACAATTTGGTCTCCTCCTCCATATCTGTAAAATTACTTCTCCCTTCCAGTTCTGACATCTTGAACTTTTTTTTTTTTTTTTTTTTTGACTCTGGGCAAATTTGAAGTTTCTTCATGTTAGGAAAAGACTCTTTGTCTAAAGGTATTTCATGCATATGTTCTATTATGCTTTGAAAGCAGAGATTGTACCCTGTATTCCATCAAACTAGATGGGGCAGAAATAATGAACATTTGCTGCCTTCCATGAATTCTCTGCATCTCACAGTTGAAGGTGTAATTGATTTTTAAATTGCCTACCAGCAATTCTGTGTACCGCTAGAAGGCTCACATGCTGTTACAGACCCAAGAATTCTCTTACATTCCCCTGCTGGGACAGTCTAATGTGAGAAGGGAAAATGGAGCTTCATCGTCCCGGTGAGACCAATAAAATTCCTCTGGCAAATCCACAAAAATCTACAATTCCAGGGAGCCTGGGGAAATCACACTGGATCAGACTTCATCAGCTTTCCTCACTGAGAGATGATGTCTGACTTGAAAATCCTTGAGCTGGCAACTCAGCCCAAATTTACTGTCCTTGAAGTTGACCAGCTGCAAAAGCAGGAGTTTGGGGAAAGAGTTCATGTGGGGAGATGGGGCGACTAACACAACAACCACACATTTACCAATAAACTTGGGGTGGGGAGGATGGAAGAAAACCCACTTCTGGAATTCCTATTCTTGCCTGTTCTTTTCCCCTGCTCTTTTCAGTATGGAAACCATTTAGCTGCAGAGCGATGATTTCCCAGGCATGTAGTCGGGACTACCCAGAGTAAATCACTTCCTTTTCTACTCCTGGGAAAAATCTCTCTTTGCTTGGGTCATAATTCAAACAGTCTGCTTCCACTGAGCTGAGACTCAGAGATTGAGTAAGAAGTGCACCATCACTAATGGACTTGGTCTTCAAGAATTAGGAGCAGTGAAAAGACAAGATGAAGAGGAGGTATCCCTGGGCTAGCACAGTCACGGCTTCTGACCAATCTGTTTCCCCAAACTCAAGCTAATGTTTTTATCCTCTAAACCTAAGTAATTATTTTTAAATAGAAGTATAAAACTATTTTTAAAATATTATTTTATTAATAAGACTTCTATTTACATAGAGTTTCTGGAAATCAATGTACCTCTTAAAGAACCATTTCCCCACTAAAAAGAGATTATACACAAAAGTCAACTCAAAGTAGATAAAAAAAAAAACCTAGGAATTAGACCACACACTCTGCAACTACTAGAAGAAAATATAAGCCAACACTCCAACATGTGGCACAGACACTGACTTCCTTAACAAGATTCCTAAAGCACAAGAAATAAAGTCAAGAATCAAAAAGTAGAATAGCATCAAATTAAAAGGTTTCTGCACAGCAAAGGAAACAATTAGGAGTGTGAAGAGAAAGTCTACAGAATGAGAGATCTTTGCCACCTGCTCCTCAGAGAGGGGATTGATATCCAAATATATAAAGAACTCAAAAAACTTAACTGCATGATTCATACCCCATAGACAAAGAAACCAATCCAAATAACCCAATTAATAAATGGGCAAAAGAACTAAATGTCATTTATCAAAAGAAGAAACACAAATGGCCAAATACATGAAAAAATATTCAGCATCTCTAGCAATCAGGGAAATGTAAATCAAAATTACACTGAAATTTCCTCACACTCCAGTAAGAATGGCAATTATCAAGAACACAAATAAGGGGTGGGGTTGTAGCTCAGTGGTAGAGTGCTAGCCTTGAAAGCATGAGGCATTGGGTTTCCTCCTCAGCACCACATATAAATAAATAAATAAATAAATAAATAAAAATATCGTGTCCATCTAAGCTAAAAGAAAGAAAGAAAGAACACAAATAATAGTAATTACAGGCCAGGATGTGGGGAAAACGTACACTCACACATTTTTTGTGGGACTGCAAATTAGCACATGGAAAACCATATGGTTATTCCTCAAAAAAACCAGAAGTAGATGGGGCTGGGGTTGTGGCTCAGCGGTAGAGCACTCACATAGCACATGCGAGGCCCTGGGTTCGATCCTCAGCACCACATAAAAATAAATAAATAAAATAAAGGTATTGTGTACAATTAAAAAAATAAATATTAAAAAAAACTAGGAATATTACATGACCCACTCCTTGGTATATATCCAAAAGATCTAAAATCAGCATAATATAGGGATATAGTCACATCAATATTTATAGCAGCATGATTTACAATAGTCAAGTTATAGAACTAGTCCAGATGCCCTTCAATAGACAAATGGATAAAAAAAAATTGTGGATATATACAATGGAGTTTTACTTAGCCATAAAGAAGAATGAAATTATGGCATTTGTTGGTAAATGAACGGAATTTATGTTCAGTGAAATAAGCCAGACCCAGAAAGCCAAGAGTCAGATGTTTTGACTCATATGGAAACTAAACCAAATAAGGAAAGGGGAAAAGAAAGTGTGTGTGTGTGTGTGTGTGTGTGTGTGTTTGTGTGTGTGTATGTGTGTGTAATCCCAAGAGATTGGTAGAAGAGAGAAAGGGAATTAAGGGGGAGGGAGGAGGGATGGGAAAAGGAGGAACAGTGACATGAAACTGACGGAACTATCTTCTATCTTATATACATATTTGAATATACCACAGTGAATTTCACCTTTATGTATATCTTTAATGCACTAATTTTAAAAAACTATAAATAAACAGAAGAAAGACCAGTAGATTAAAGTAAACAGGGAAAGGAACTACTATAATTATGTCAGAATGAACCACAATATTATGTATAATTATAGTGCACTAATAAAAAAAATTAAAAAGGGATTTTATCCAGTGATTTTACAAAAAAATACTAGAATAAGCTGATGGGATAAATGTAGGGGCACAACCTCCTTTAAGAGAAACAAACTGTTTCTGCAATGGGCCAGACAGTAAATATTTTAGACTTGTGTGCCATATGGTCTCTGTCACAATTATTGGCTCTCATCCTAGCACTAAAACAGTCATAGACATTGCATGAATGAATGGATGTGGCTGGACTCCAATAAACCCTTACTTATGAATCCTGAAGTTTGGGTGCAGATAATTTTCATATATTATAAACTATTATTTTTATTTTGAGTTTTTTTCAGCCATTTAAAAATTGAAAAAAACATTCTTTACTATTAGGTTGTACATGGTAGACTGAATTTGACCTATTGACCATAGTTTGCCAAACTCTGGTTTAGAGGGTTTCTAGGGCAAAAACATGAAGAAGTTAGCATTTTGTTTTTTATTAGTATCCCATTTCCCTAATGGCACTGATGTTTAAAATAAAACAAGTGGGCAAGAAAAGTTAAAGTAAAATAAAAAGTATCATCATCATCATCATCATCATCTGTGCTAGAGGTGGAATCAGGGGTACTTTAACCATTGGGGATGAGTACATCCCCAATCCTTTTTTATTTTATTTTTTATTTGCAGACTGGTTCTTGCTTAATTGCTGAAGATCTTGCTAAATTGCTGAGACTGGCCTCAAACTTGTGATTCTACTGTATCAGCCTCCCTAGTCTCCAGGATTGTAGGAATGCACCACTGCACCTGTAGAAAACTTATTAATAAAGGAATTTCAAGAAGAGTAAGGGAAAAGGCATTTTGAAGAAGGTCCCTCAATTGATGCATTGTAAATAACTACCAACTTCACCTTCAGGCAGAATGAGTTTCAACTCTATCAAATCTAGCAGACTTCTGTTGATTTCTATTATATTTCAGGGACACACTAAGTGCAAAGATGATGAAAAAACAGCCTCTGCCCTCTGAAAGGGCAACTCTGTTAAATAATGAAGGGTCCTGTGGTAATCAGCTTTCTGTCTGAGATAATTATAAACAGACAGGTTTCATTTGACTTACATTTTTGGAGGTTCCAGTCCATGATCTGTTGATGCTGTTGATTTCGGGCCTGTGGCAAGGCATCACACCATGGTGGGAGCACGTGAGAGAGCAAACCTCATTGCCAGGAAGCAAAAGAGAGAAAGAGGAATTGAGGAAATGCCTCCTTCTCACTGGTCACAGTTTCTGGGGATCATGGGATCTTGGGCAGGGGCCTGTCCTGAAATGCACAACTCACTGAAACTCAGGGAGGCTCAAGGCTGACCCTGCCTGTTCAGGAATCCTCAGCTAAGTGCTTCTTAGACACAATCATCTGATGCCCCATTGATGGTTGACTCAAAAAAAAAAAATTATTTCATAGAATTACCTTTGAGCAAACCTCTCTCCAGAGAAGCCCCTCTACTTCAAACATTTGAAACAATGAAGGCTGAAACTTATGAAGATAAAGTTTCCCCACAAAGTCCATCAGGCTAAGATGGGATGGTTATGTGGCTTCTTTCCTCTATAAGGGGCTAGGAGTGAAGAGAGAACATTGACAACCCTATTTTTATTTTTTTGTACCAGGGATTGAACCCAAAGGGTTCATTGAGCCACATCCTCAGCCCTTTTTTTGTATTTTATTTAGAGATACAGTTTCACAAAGTTGCTTAGGGCCTCACTAAATCACTGAACTTGGCTTTGAACTTTCGATCTTCCTGCCTCACCCCCCTGAGCTGTTGGGATTACAGGTGTGAGCCACTGCTCCAGGAAACAACCCTAACATTTGTAAATTTCACCATATAGGCCCTGTTCATGATTTATCTTTTATTCTTTAATATAACCATAAGAAGCAGGTGCAGTCTTTTTTCCCCCTGGTACTAGGGATGAAGCCCAGGGGTGCTCTATCTCTGAGCCACATCCCTAGCCATTTTTAAAAATGTTGAGATAGGGTCTCACCACATTGACCAGGCTGACCTTGAACTTGTGATTCTTCTGCTTCAGTCTCCAGAGTAGCTGGGATTACAGGCGTGCACCACCAGCCCTACCAAGGCACGCTTTTATAGAGGAGAAAATCAAAAGTCAGAGCCAAGTAACTTGCCTCACATTCCCCAGTGGTTAACTTGGAAGCATTAGGGATTGAAGCCTACTATTACAGATTCACAAAACAGACCCATAATGTATAAATGTGGTTGGTGTTTCCTGTAGGTGATTAGTGGTGGCAGTGATGACAATGGCTCTGTGTATAGATATGTGGCCATATATTGAGAGGAAATGAGGTGGGTCCTCAGGAAAGTTAGGGCCTGGGTGAGAAGCTTATGGAAGAGCCCAGCACATCTTGATGGTGAACTGTGACACTGATGAGATATGCAGTCAGCTCAAAACAACATTTTCATGAAAGGCATTCATAACTCCAGATACACTATCACTAAACTATAAAATATTTATAAGACAGCAAATTCCTGTTTTTCAATGATAGCTTTGTTAGTACATCTTTTTAAAATATAAAATGTAAGTTAAATATTAATTTGCATTAACTATTAAATTTTATTATTTTTTTCCTCATTCTTTTGGGTGCCCTGGTTGAGCCAGCTCACTCAGTACCAAGTCCTATAGGATAATCCAGCTCTGAGGTGTGGAAACTGACCTCCCACTTCTCTTTAATGTCAAATCTGAGGTGGCAGCTGGCTCCTTCTGCTATCTGGAGGTTGCAGTGACCCCTCCATCTAGAAGACCAGGGATGTGCACCATTGTTAGGGTGGCAGATAGGGTGCAAACTTATGTAGTCACTGCTCTAAGGATTTCTAGAGTGTCCACTATCCCCATTCCTGGGCTCCCAGTCAAGATTGTAATTGAAGCCCTATGACAATAGAGTGTGAAAGGAAAGATGTCCCCTGGTGTCAAATACCTCGGCCAGCCAAACCTAAAAGCACAGAGCAGATGCTTGGCTTTATTCCTGGTGCTGGCTGGGTCCCTATGTCCTGCCCCATACCAGAACTACTCTCTAGGCAAAAGTCATAGCCAACTAAGGACCTCAAGCTCCTGCCTCCTCCAGAATGCCACAATCTGATCCAGTGAGAACAGCCTGCCTCCTCCTGCTAACCCTCCTGTTTAAAGGCTAAAGATATGGAGGTAGGAGCTGTAAGTCCACGATAGGGGACCATGAAGCAGCATCTTATATGCTGAGGATTTCACCAGAGGAGGACCAGGATGTTGCTGTCTGATGTCAGCTTTCAAGTGCTTTAGAGTCAGAGAGTAGAATCAACAAGCAGGTGAGCTGGGTTTTCGTAGTGTCATTGAGAAGTCTCCAGGAAACCTAACCTGGAAAGCAAACCCCTATCACCTGGGGGAGACACTGCACCTGGGCACTCTGTTCTGGATGCCACAAGGGGAGATAGCTCCCTGGATAGATGCTGATGGTTGCTCATTCAGGGTCTATTCAGGCTCCTCCTCTCTTTCCTGGAGGGGGGCTCTTCATGCTGTTCACCTATGCTGGATTTTAGAAGCCTTGATTCCTTGTGATTTCAGGGGAAAGATCTATCAAGCTATCTGGACACTGCCCTGACCCATCCTGATTTTCCTGAGGAAATGAATGTCAATGGTGGTCCTGAAGAGGAGAGCAAAATATCGCAGCCTCACAGTGAGTAGGGAAGAGGCAAAGGGCAGCCTTTCCTTTGAAGCCTGGGGAGGGACTATACAGGATGATTGTAGGGATGTAAGACTCAGGTGTGTTTCAATAATAACACACCAATGGGAGTTGTTCCTTGTTGAGTTTGCTGTGTCGGGGATTATACTAAAAGAAGTGCCAAGAAGTCTATTTTATACCTTTTCTGTATCATCCTACAACTCCCAATGTACAGTTCCTCATATGCAATAGCTTATTTATCCGTGTCCCAAATTTTATGATGCAGGTACTATTATTATCTTTCCACTTGGCAGATGGGGAATCAATCACAGAGAAGTTAAGAAGCTTACTCAAAATCACAAAACCAGTATACAGCAGAGGTGGCTTTCAAATTCTGGTCTTTTTCAAAGCTTGGATTTTACCCAGTACCTAGGCTGCCTCCTCAGCAGTGCAGTTTAAGCTTCCTTTATGACTGCTTCCTCCCACTATCAATGTTTATTACCTAGCACTTGAGGGTCTTCCCCAAACTGAGTACCTGGGCAATGCTTTTGAGTCCACATAGCACATATCCATTATTTACTCATATCTGTTCTGGGTCTAGACAAGGTTACAGACAAGAATAGGTAGCTGTGGTGAACACATGGCTTAAAGTTTCAGTTTTCATATTTGTGTTTCATAGAGATGAAGAGAGAAACAGAGAATAACCTGTGGAGCTAGATTTCTCTACCCTAACCAGTTTGGAAACAGTGTTTTGTTTCTTTCTTAAGAACCCAATATCAGGGGTGGGGGTGGGGGTGGGGGTGGGGTGGGGGGTGGGGGAGGGGCTCGAAAAAAGGCTGTCTAGTACAGGTTGAAGCAGAAATCACACATAGTTGAGAAGCAGCTTAATTCTGTATTTTACATTATGTCTGCAACTTAAAAGAAAGTTTTTTTTTTTTTCAAAGTGCATGTTTTTATTTCTCACAAGTCAGAAAATATCCACATTTCAAAGAATCTCTAATCAGCCCTAGTTATGAAAAATTAGAAACGACCCAAATGATCAAATATGAGAGAACAAATTATGGCACATTAGCTAGATGAATATCATATAATATCACGAAGACTAGCTTAGCAATATAGGAAAGTGCTTATGCAAACGCTTTTGAATACAAAAATTTGAATAAAAAGACATACACACACACTAGCAAACTACACAGAAAACAGAAAATCCTTCTTTTTAAAAGTGTTAAGATTACAGGTAATCTTTTTTGCTTTGTAGATTTTCTCTATTGTATGATTTGTGACAAATAAAAAACTCAAAATGTATACATATGGTATAGTATATGGTAGATTTTACTTTAGGCTCACATTTTGGCTTATTTACCTTGCAACTCTGTAACCAAATAGCTTTTCATTTGAACTTGCAAAGTATTGAATGAAATTTACATATTCCTTTAAATATACAACACACATCTATTCCTGTTATACAAATTGGGATTAGTTCTTTAGGTTGGCATCTTTTCCATTCAAATTTAATTATCCATGTTTATCAGTAAAAAAAAAAAAAATTTTTTTTCTGTTTTGGATAGGAATCAAAATTAGAAAAGCAAATGGCGAGCTCCCACCCCAGCCCAGCCGTTCCTGCTAAGGCAGCAGTGAAACCCAGCACACTGCCCTACTTTTCATCTCTCTTGAAAGACTGGGAAATGGGTTATCTGGAGACGCCCAGCACTCCTAACCTGTTAGGGAGGCTCTGAACTTGGCTGAAGCTTCTGAAGTCAGGCAACCCAAGAGGATCAGATCTTTATTACTCCAAGAAATAGAGCTAGGGCATATCCCATGGAAGAGGATGTTAGTGAACATTCTCAGTTTTTGGTTTTTCCAGAAACCCAAGGCTAACTAGTGGTGTAGAAAACTGATTTTATGGTCTCGGACAGTTTACACAACTGTTTGTTTATATTCTATTCTTTCCTCTAAAGATTAAAAGTTGCCCTAGGACAAAAGAAAAGGTTTGATAGGTAAGACCAAAAAATGGGAAATAGGTAAGAGGGAGTGTTAAAATGAGACTATGGGAGAAGAAAGCTACAACAATGAACAAAAACCTAGTGGACAAGGTAACTAGTAAAACCAGACTTTCTAAGCCAGTAGAGCTCATTTCTAAGATTTTAGAGGCCAGGGTGAGTCATGACTTGCCTGGGACTGGAGTGCCTTTGAGGAAATCATACATCATGCCCCAGGGAGTCTTGTTTTAGGGGGATAAAAACCTTCCCAGAAGGGAGTATGTCTGTTTCCCTTGTACTCCTGTATCATCTACTTTCAATTTGCCATGTCATCATTTTTTAAGTGTGTGTGCATATATTTAGTTGCTTCCTATGGATATCACAGACTCCTTGATGCCAAGAAGTCTATTTCATACCTTTTCTGTATCATCCTGCAACTCCCAATGTGCAGTTCCTCAAATAATGTCTTTTAAAAATAGAAATGGAATTTCTTAGTCTTTTAGACCAAATTATAAAGCTTACTTTCCATATATTCCCTAATTAATAAATGACAACATGGAAGCTCTTTTGCATATGATTAGAATAAGAGGTTAGAGTAATAAAAAATTTCAGGAAATGGTAGGGGAATGAAGATGATCCAAATAGTTTTTAAGAAGGGGGTTAGCAACTCAAGAGAGGTAAGCAACTTTGCCAAGATTTGACACCAGAAACAATTCATTGGGACTCATTTTTTTTTCTTACTTTATTATATTCTTATTACTAGACAAATTACTCTGCCTTTGTTTCTTCTTAATTTGGGGGGCAGGGGAGGCACTGAGGTTTAAACCTAGGGGTGCTTAACCACTGAGCTCTTTTAAATATTTTAGAGACAGGGTCTCACTGAGTTGCTTAGGGCCTCACCAAGTTGCTGAGGCTGGCTTTGAATTCACAATCCTCCTGCCTCAACCTCCTGAGCTACTGGGATTGCAGGTGTGTGCCACCGTACCTGGCCCTAATTTGTTGAGAAGGGGTTGGACAGTCCTGAGTTGTTCTGGAAAGGAGTGTTGGTGGACTACAGCAGGAAAACAAAACATGGCAGTGAGCCTTCAAGCGGAACAAGCTAGCAGTTCTCATTTTCGAACTGCCTGGTCTCCCAAGAGGCAGATATGCCAGCACCTCCCTAACCCTGCCCCCTGCCCTGCCTCTCCCCCACCAATCCCATTGCATTGTTCCCATTTTTGTGTGGATCACTGAGCTTTTAGCAATACTCAGTCCTTTTGGGGGATAGATAGTGAAGAGGTTCACATCATGTCCTTGACCAAAGCATGATCTAAAAGTAGTTCCTTGACAATTGTTTTATGTGAACCATGGTTTTCACGGAGGAACTGAACTTGAGACGGGTATGGAGTGTGGGTGCTGGTGCAGGATGTAGTGAACCCACTGAAACTCAGCTCACTGGAACACTGAAGGGCATTATCATTCCCAGGTACCTGGGAGTGAATTTTCAATTTTTGAGTGTAAAAGAGAGTTCCACTGGAAAGGCAGTATTCCAAATCCTTAGAGTTGGAAATAGATTGAGACTCACCATCATGCAGTATGCTGGTGTCTCTGTACCCTTCCCCATGCAGCATCCACTAAGAAGAGGTGGCTTTTCATTCCTCTGGCCCACCCATGCCCAGCAGGCCCCTGGGAAGATGGAGGGAGAGCTGCTCCTCTGTCACACATACAAAAGACACCTTACCTTTTGTGCCATCAGCTTTCCTCTGAACAGTGGCATGGATTCCACAGTGGTCCCCTTGATGACTCCTCCAGAAAGAATTAAGGGTGCACTGCCTTCCTTTACATCAAAGCCAGACCTTGGGGCAGTATCCTGTGTTCTGTCTACTTGCAATCAGCAGCAAATCCAAATATAGTTTGAGAATGGTGTCACAGAAACCTATTCTCAAGGGTAGGCGTTTTGATTAAAAGTGAAATGTGAATCTATGACATTCACCTCCTGTGCACAAATGAACAAATTTGAAGCTATTACTGGTGCTTGTTTCTGGGTCATTTTTCCAACCACAAACATTATATCTTTCATGTATGGGGCATCCTGGCCATACAATGAATAGCCTCCAGGTCAATGGTACCGAGGATTTTCATTTCAAAAGAAAAAAGTAGTTTCAGCTTGGCTAAGGGCACAATGCAGAAGGGAAGAAAGCCCAGGGCTGAGGAACACATTGCCACATCTACTTCTCAGCTAGCCCCTCTGCTGAGCTGAACTCAACCAGAATGTCTTGGAGCAAGCCACTTAATCTCTCCAGGCCTCCTTTTCCTCTGGCCTTTGTGGTCAGAAGGGGCAATGTTTTGCTGAATCAGCATTTCATTCAGGGCATCAGCATTGGCAGGCTCTGATAAGGCCCTGACTCAACTCTTTGTTCTCCATGGCCTTGGAAGCAGATGGAAATAAAATTCTCACAGGCAGCAAGAACCAGCCTTATCCTCTGGGTTGATGCCCATTTGTCATAAATTTGGCAAAGTTACATTCTTATTAGTGAACTCTCAACATAGCTTCATTCATTGTGTGACACACAAAATTTATGACATCTGTTGGAGGAATGTAGCTCTGAAAACCCTCAATGTCAAAAAGTATATATAGTGGAGGGAACATTTCTCATACTGCCCGACATTTCTGATTTATTTCTAAACCCCTGCTAATTTGGGAAATGATGGCTCCCTGAACACACTAATGGTTTTTGTTTTGAAGTGAGGATTCAGAATATTTTTTTTTTCCTGTATACACATCTGATTGTAGACTTTAAAAAATTACATCTATAAATATTTTTGACAAGTTGAGAAAATGGTTAAGATACACTCAAATATTTGTTTAAGAAAAAATGATTTTTTTTTTTTTTCCTGGAGAAGAAAAAAAACCTTCAGGCCCAAAATGTTAAACTATGGAGTATAAATACCAGCTTACACAAAAGGTGAATTTTGTTTCTGTTAATGAATCTCTAGGAACAGTAAGTAGGGGAATTGTTCTCTTTACTGCTAATTGCAAAAAAGTTCAGAATGTATTCACCAATGCTTTTATTTCCTCTTACTAATGGGTTATAGAAGTCTCATAAGGAATTTATGTTTTTTGAAGATGTTTACATCCTCCCCTGTACCCTTTTCTCTGTGGGTTCTATTGTTTTGCTCTGAACAGGGCAACTGCTACAGTCACTCATTCTGGAATTAGGCCTGGTAAGTTTCAGCAATTCAGATTCAGAGTTGAACCTTGAAATCTCTCTATATACTTCATGGGTCTCTATACCTGGTGGCCCTATCAGCAACGTTAGCCTTGGTCCTTCCATGATGGACTCCTAATCTCCTGAACCTGATTGCACAGGGCAGCCTGCTCAGAAGTTATCACACTAAGTCAGTGAAGGCGTGTGCCATATAAAAACAGGGCTGTTTTTAAAGTTTAATTTTGCAGATTAGGTAATTATTCTTGGAATTGGTATGATGCATAATTAATTGATCTCATCTGATACATAAAACCCATAGAGGAAGTTTGATGTTAAACCAGTTGTGGTCACATCAGCTGCTAAACAATAGACTCTACCTACATCTTCCTTTCCTAACTATGCTGCTTCAACTGTCTTCACCTGTATCTAGTCATTGCTTTTCTTCTACTGAATGTTTCCAACAAGTGGTACAAACCAAATAGAACTTTAGAGTCTGACAGACCAAGTAGCTCACAACTTGTGAGCTATGTTAGTAAAATGTTAGTAAAATGAGGACTGATGTGAAGTTTAAATGAAATAATACTTGTGAGTACAGGCTCTTGAATATATAAATGCTATCTGAGAATATTAACTATCACCTTCATTTAGAGTAAAGGTAGTGTAAGTCCCTGAGGTAGTCTTTAGAGCACACATAGCAAGTAGAGGGCAGCAGTAGTATGAACCTGCCTAAGTGCCAAGACCTGTGCTCCACCATTCCTTAGGTTACACATTACAAAAGTAACCTGTGTGCTAAGTGTTAATCTCACCTCCATTTTACACAGAGAGCACTTTAGATTGAGGTCCCTGACAGGTAGATGGCTAGTAACAGTAAATCCTGATCTGAAGTCTGAGCTGGCTCCCAAAGTGAAAGAGTGCCAGGTTTAGGAGAGGTTTCCATAACTAGAGTAAAGTAGAAGCTTTTTTTTTTTTTTTTTTTTTTTTTTTTTGTAGCTAAGGACTGGCAGAGTGAAACTGTGGATCACAGCTTTTTGGAAGTGGTGGGACTTAGAAGCCAGACCTCCAGGCTTTTTTGTGTTTTTTTTTTTTTTTGCTTTATAGTCTATGTCTTTCTGCAGAGAGGAGATACTTGATTAAAGATCATGAAGGACACTTAAGAGATATTTGTACTTTTGAATGAAAATATTATGCCTACATGCAAGTGAGTTTTCATTTATTTCCATTTGACTGTTTGCTTTTGGTGAGAACATTCTTTTTTCTCCTATGGCACAACTTAAGCCAAGTATTATTGTTTATCATCTGGGTGTATTGGCTTAGTGTCTCCAAAAGCTATGGAAACAATGATATTTTCAGTTTCCAAGTCTGAGGAAAGGAAGACGCAATGGAATTTGCAACCCATTCAATCTAGAAAGCTGAAAATCAAAAAGACTCATGAAAGCAGAACTATTAAGTAGAATCACAGGGGTGTGGGCCAATAGCAGGTTTGGTATATTAATCCACCACCAGTTGATGTGTACATATTAGGGCTAAAGACTTGGCTGATATTTGAGCAAGAAATTCCCAAAGCAGTAAAAGCATTGCAAAAGATCTCTATGTCCATGCAGATACATACCAGTAATATGGAAAAACAACTTCTGGAAAGAGTTCTTCCTGCTTGCTATAACTTTTAAGAGACCAAAATCATGCTGCCTTTACTGCTTCTGAGAGTATAACACATGAGACTCCACTTCCCTCTGGCTTATCATTTTAAGAAATCTTGAAGGTCAGTCATACAGTCTAAACTTCATAAAGTAAGAACATACAAATGACAGGACCACCAAATTTAGAAAATGTCCTACAATGTGCATTTTATTTCATATCATTATACAATGTTTACATATAGTTATGACTCTCAAGAAAATGTATTTTCTTTACCAATTGTATGTAGTGCCTAAACCTTTCACTTTAACATGGACAATGGGAAAAGAGTAGAAATCCACAATGAATGCTATTCTACAGAAGTTGTAATGGGCTGCAAATGTGCCAATCAGAAAGGAATGGAAGCCTTAGAAGAGCAGTGTGGCTTTCAAATCCTTGGCTTCAGTGAACACAGGCATACTGGATCCATAGTCTCATTTTGCAGTAAAACTCAAGACAAAATAGTGTTGGACAAAATTCTAAATTGTACAATATTGAACAAAAGACCAAAGGGGACATTTTATTTAAAGTAGCACCAATCCACAACTGATTGTCTCCGACATCAATCTTCCTGTTGCCCCTAACGTTGGCACTTTGAGTGGAAATCTTTCTGCTTCCGTGAGGAGTCTTCCACTGACTAAGCAAACTGTGTGGCTAAACTCTATGTAAAGTGTGGCAATGTCAACCTGGGAAATGGCACATTTAAACCATTATTGCCCTAACATGGGCTTGCCTTTTTTGGTGTTTTCTCCCTACCTCCTGCACTAGCTGGTGTTTTGTGGATGTTTCTGTGACGGTGGTAAAAGTAAATAAAAATGCATTTAAGGGGTATCATTGTAAGCAGGTGTTTAGAAACAAAACAACAAAAAATAAAATAAAAGAATGTGGCCGCAGCTAAGGAGGTTTTCACATGTTGTTTAACTCCAGTAAAGTCTGATCCAGCATCTGATGCATACTAAGGTTTTCTTCTTTGGCATGAGCCACTTTCTCTGTGGTGGGATTAGAAAATTAAGTCATGAATAGCTGCGCTTTGGACACAGTGGTGCTTTGTACATTCAGGCAGGCAAACATCAATCACAAACACAGAATGAGATGATTAGAACTAGGCATGCTTTTAAGACATTACTCATTTCTAGACAAGGACCTAAGATGGGGAAGACATCTTTAACCCAAAGGAACCACAGGCACAGCAGAGTCTTAGTGTGGTCAGAGACACCAGCACCAACAATCCGCCCTGAGAATAAAATGCAGGGTGGGTTTGGTGAAGGTTCACCGATTGTATGCTGTGGGAATACAGAGAGGCAAAAACCAAATACAGCTTGCAGCATTATTATACAAACTGGAGAAGTTAATATCAGCAGATGCTCTGAGTTACAGGCAGTTAAAGGTCTGGGAGACGTGTTGTAACACGGCCTCACAGAAAACAAAGATGACATAATAGGTTTTGGACAACTTTTAAAATGATTTATTTCTGTTGCTCATAAAGTTATCAACATGTTTCATGCACACTTCATTAGGACATTCTCTTAATATTTTATAGTATTCTATTTAGTAGTAGCAAGACATTCTCATCAGATTCCAACAACACTATTAAACTGAATAAAGCATACCTTTCAGACAACCAGGGACTTCTGATATAAGCTCCTGTTTTCAAAAGCTATTTTGCCCAAGCATAGGTACATTTAATTATATTTCAAACACTATACCATATATGAATAAGTTAGGAATACAAATATGTAATTATTTATATACTTAAAGCAGGACTCACAGTTGTCTCTGTGAAATAGAAAACAAAATTTTTTTGGTCCTCATTATTGAAAGAGGAGGACCTGCTGTTGCAAAAAGAGTGCCGACTTGATTGTTATAAATATTTATCCACATATATAATATATGTATTTTATTTTACCATAAAAAATTGTTTTGGGATTAAAGAGAACTCAATTATTCCTGATATATAGAGGAAAAGACAGGCCAAGCCAGCGCCTTTCAGCCGATTCCTTTCATTTGCATTTCTGCAGAAGAAAGTACCATTTTCCACCCTATTAGCTGAGGGTTGGACAGTCTTAGATTTCCTGCACATGGGCTCCATTCCTAGAATTCAGCCCAAGATTTTTTTCACACTTTTTAATCCTCATTCAGGGCCAGCTTTAGTTCATTAGTTAGGCGGCGGTTTTGCTCAAGTTGCTGGTAGAGCTGGTCTGTACAGGTCAGCAAGTAGGTTAGCAGAAAAGAAGAGGCAGAAGAGAGGTTAGGCAGACTTGGTGAGAGACAGTTAATAGAGAACACAGAGATACCTCAGGCAGGACAGCAACTGGTCACTTGCTGAACAGTCTACCCTCACCCCATTGTCATCTGTCCAGGTTGGTAAAAGGCCTGGCAGAAGGGTCAGACTTTCTCTCTTGTGGGGAGAAGGGAAAGAGAGGCATGGGAAATGAGGAGAAAGAGTTATATTCCCCTTGTACCTTACTAAAATCATCTCATGAACTGATCCATGTGCAGCTTCTGGCAACAGATTTGGGAACTGAAACCAGGCTGGAGGCAAGTCTACATGTCATCCACCCCTTGCTAGGGCTCAGCAGAGATCCTAGGCGGAACTGTGACCTACCCATTTCTGCCCATTCTTCCAGGACCCCTTCCTCTCTGCTCACAGTGCAGGCTTTTCCCTCAGGTAATCGCAAGCAGGTGCCACTGCTTCTGCTGCATTGAAACTTTTTGAAATGCAAAACTAAGCTCCTTGTTCTTCAGCCAATCACCAGGATACAGAGTACACATTCTCAAGTCTTTGGTAATGTGTTCCTCTATTCAAGTAGCAAAATAACAAGCATTTATCTCTAATCAACATTGATTTAGGAGTTATGTTTAAGAGGATGGCATTTATGTTTGGTGCTAATGTACGTGTATAAAATGAACAAAACATCAAACATCGCCACAAAGACCTGTGTGATACCATTTTTATATACTGAGATGCAATCTGCTCAGGTGGCATAACAATCCGTTACCTGGTGATATAAGGGATACCCAATGACAACCAAGAGACTGGTACCCACCAGTCTAAAACTGAGAAACATGATTAGAGTGATGGTGATCATCTGGACCTAAAAATTCTACTTAATCATCTTGGTAAGCTAATAGTTTTACTCCTTGGGGCAAACGTGCTGACTATAGTCCCCAGGGAAATTGAGCAGATTTCCTGTTAACTTTCTTTCCTAAACAGCAGGAGATGGGTAAGATGCTATGCTCATTGTTTACTAGCTCACTGTGAGATGCTATGCCCAACATCTGTTGCTTTTTTCTCTTTGCCAATTCAAATTTTCCGAATATTCACAGTTAATTGTCACGTCCTCCAGGTAGCTCCCAATTACAATCATTTACTGTTCCTTGCTGACTCAAAACACAAAAGTCTATTGGACTCACCTCACTCATCTATGTCTGCACAAGATGGTTAGCTCATGGAGGGCAAAGAACACTTTCAGCTCATCTTTTTCCATACCCCTACTACCTTCCAGTGTCCTGCATGTAGCATGTGCTTCAGAGTTATGAAAATGTACAATTCCCGCCCCCTCAGTATTGGGGATTGAACCCAGAGGCACTCTACCACTGAACTATATCCCCAGACATTATTTATATTTTGAGACAGAATCTCACCAAGTTGCCAAGGTTAGCCTCAAACTTGCAATTCTGCCTCAGTCTCCCAAGTCACTGGGATTACAGAGATGGGCCACCACACCCAGTGGGGGGTTGCAAAGTGTAACCCCATTACTATGTTCACACTATCTTTATGGGAAACTGATGCCACAGGCAGACAGGCTGCTGAGCCCAACCAAATGTTTGATCCAGCAGGAATGAAGAACTTTAGAGAAACCCCCGAAGATTCCAGAGGGCCAACGTAAATTCAGTTTCAATGACAGTGGTCCCTGTTTCAGCCTCTCTTGGGCTTGTTCCCCTTCACCTGTCATGGAGCTCTTGTGCCTATCTGACCTGAGGGCATATGCATTTGGAAGTACTTTCCCTCCTGTTTATTGGACTCCCAGATGTCTGAGGACTTCAATGCTCAGACTCAGTAATGCTTTTGGTTTGGTCCAATAGAGGCTCTTGTAGCAGCTGCAGCTTTGGCCTAACCCTCTGAACTAGAAGCCTGGCCTCAACAATTTCTTGATTAACTCAACTTGTGGTTTAACTTTCTTCTGCTCACCTTCTTAGGCTACAAGACCTGCTCTCTTGATCCATTGCCTTCCTATTTCCTTTGTAGACAATACTTGAAAAATGTGTGTGAAATCTCTGGTAGGTTTTTCAATAAAGAGTTGTGCCTCCAGGCTTTAGTGAACATCTGCTCAGCAGAACTTTCAGACTTGTCATTTTGTCTATAGCAGGATTACTCAGAGATGGGTCACTTTCATTATTCTGAATTTAAAAAAAGAACAAGGCAGGAATCATGGCAAAAACAGGTCTAAGAAGCCTTAGCAAAAGGAAAAAAAAAAAAAATTCAGAGGCATTTGTATTCCCAAGGGAAAGACGTTGTCCAGATTCTAAATTTAAAAATGTCTACCGTACCATTACTAAAATACTTTAATTCGGAGTCTTAAAAAGAAAGTACTCTCTCTTTGCTCTGAAGACTTTGTAAAGGGACTGACACCATTTTCAGAGTTTTCCAAAAATTTTTAAGTACTGTGGTATATGAGTCCTTGAATGCTACCAAACAGTATACAAAAAACAGTTGACGATGACCCATGTTTAAAACACAGAAGAAATAGAGCCAGACTGTTAAGGAAGGAGAAATGTTGAACATTAAGGAGCTAAAGTCTCCCATCTGTTTAAAGTTCTAATTTTGTAATTAAAAAAAAAAATTCACTTAACTGCTGTTTGTGAATTAAAATAGTGAAGCCCTAATAAAATACAACTGTGTTCTCAATAATTCCCACCAACTACTTTTTTTGGGGGATTAATAATAATAATAATAATAATAATAATCAACTAATGGCTATATTTTAAAAATGTTCATAAATGAAGAAAAAGCTCAGCTACTAAACAGGAAGATTATATAGTACAACCCCTAAGAAATACATGATATGCTTAAGAACATAAAAATAAACCTTGACTCAACTACAGCTGCCATATTTAGAAAACCTATCATGTCATTTCATGATCAAAATGAAGGATTCAGTAAGGAATAAACTAAGAAAATCTTGAACTTGTCTTTGTGTTATAAAAGGATAATCAACAATAATCACAATTTACCTCGTTTGAATCCAAGTTCCTTTCCACTTTCCCACTATGGAAATTCCTAGCTCAGTGGGACAGCTGTGTAGCCATTCATCATAAGCCTTTCATTAGTGAGCTATGTCCTCTGTATCTTGCCATGGCCCAATCTAGACCTCTGGCAGAGGAAGACACTGCTCAAGCCAGATCTTCTGACTCCCAACAAGCACTGTCCCCTGTGCAGAGATTCTCAACCCACACTTCATGCCAGAACTATTTCAGTTCCTAAAACTCACAGAGGCCTGGCCCTCACTCTAACTTCTGGAAAGCAAAACCCTCAGAGGGATGCAGGCGCGTGTATTTTTTTTTTTTAAATATAAAAGTTCCAGAAGGAACTACTGGTTTAGAAACTCTTGATATTAACACAAAAATGTTCAGAATAAAAAAAAAACAAAAACAAAAAACAGAAAAGCAGCAGCCAAAAATCAACCCTCATATGAATGAAGCAGAATTGTAGTTTTATTCAGTGTTGAAACCAAAACGTCAATAAATAAGAAGTAAAAAGAAGAGCAAACAGCAATAGCTTACACAGTGTTTATTTTACACTGGAACGAAGAGCTTCTATACAATAGAAAGCACAGTATGTGCCTGGCCCTAAGGCAGGTGCTAAGAGAAAGAACCAGGTCAGCTGGAGAACAGATAAGTGCAGAGCTGAGAGGTGGGATATCCAGCTTGATGGAGTCTTGGGAGAAGTGAAGCAAAGAAATTTATCTGCATGAAGAAAAAAGGTGGGAGAAAGAGGAAAAAAAGTGGCATAATGGAAAAAAGGAAGACAAAACTTACAGAGGAGAGCAGCACTTGAATCACAGGCAAGAGGCAGACATGCTTGCAAAACCCACTGCCAGCTGCACCCTGTGGGAGTCTGTACTGGCCCTAGTCTAGACTAGGGGCTATCTCGGGTCAACTTTTGGGGAAGACCCATGAACAGAATTTAAATCCTTCATATTTAACACTTAAAAGTTTGTCCCACAGAATCACATTTTAGCACTAGAGGGGACCCTAGAGAAAAATGATCTGCCTCATCCCCTCATTTGCAAATGAGGGAGGAGATTTTCTTTCTAGTTTCCATGGCGATAGCCATTCTATAAGGGAGGGGGGGGTGTGCCCCTGCCCCCCCAATCCCACCCCAGTGTGGAGATTCTATACCTCTAAGGCAGCAGGCACATGCCACACTCCTAAAGTTACTGCTTTTCTGCATGGGTAAAGAAATGACAGGTGGGCCTAGAGAGCAACTTGTCCAGCTTTACTGGAATCTAGTGTGATATTAGAATGAAGAGCCCTCTGTGAAACATTCCAGGTTAGAATTTAAAGAGGCAGATAAGTTTAATGTTTAAGTTTGGTTAGTGATATGCAAATCAGTTGTGTATGCTTATGGTTCTCCTGAGAACAAGCCACCTACTCCAATCTTTATAGCCTCTCAAGAGTAAAATCTGGGCCATTAACCCCCAAATTCATAATGTGTAAGCTGTGTTTTATTTACCACCTCCCCCCTTTTAGGTCACAGCTTATAGCAAATGTTTACTGTGGGCATTTTAATTCCTTTTCACATAAACATAGAAATTAAAGGTGTGGTCACATATTGGAGCAATCACATTGCTCTAGAACTTTTATAAGTGAGGAAGAGAAGATCATTTTCAGAATCACTCCTTAGGCTATACTGGGTCATTTCCTTTTTCTCAGATCCTCAATCATCTGATATTTTGGGGTTTTCTTAAATTTACATTTCTTTTATGAAAATGATCATATTGTACTTCATGGAATCTCAGGAAACTAAATTTGATATTTCTTGAAAAATCCCCGCACAATTACCTAGTTTTACTCAAATCTAGTTTAATTTCTTGAAAGGATAGTATTCAAGGTCATTCATATTCCAGTTCATCACTTGGTGGGGACAATCTAATTCAGTGTTTACCAAAGAAAAGGATTCTAAAAGGAGAATGGTTTCCACAAAATGAATCTTCTTGGCCTTTCTATTAGTACGATGGTTATACAAGAGAGCAAACAGAAGAGTGCAAAGATGGAGGTCATGGAGCAGGAAGGGAGCGGTGGTGAGGCTATCACATAAGCATGAGGGCACAGGTGCGAGCAGGCGGATGCATGAGCATTTACATGGAAGTCATATCGTTGAGAGCGTGGTCCAGCTCCTCGCTGATGGCCTTGTACTTCAGTTTCTGAGCATACAGCTCGTCTAGGACCAGGAAGTGGAAGGCAGAGGTGCAAGGACATGGAGAGTGATCAAGAGATGGAGGGTGAGCGAGGGTGGCGCAGGCGCCATCCCAACACAGCAGCAAGGAAAGGGCAATGCATGAAGGGGTTGGTGCCGCAGCAGGTGCCAACGCAGGAGGCGTGCGTTTTGTTTTTAAATAAATTGAAACAAAAACAAAGAGAACAAAACCCATTAGAAATTAAAATGAGAAAGACTCGATATGAAAATCATAAATACTGTAGGCATATCAGTAAACCATGCTAAATCCTAAACAAAACTACAGAAGGCTGTCTCTCCTGATGGGAAATGGAACATCTTTCTTTTTATAGAGCTATATTTTAATTATACCAGAGTAGTCAGCCACCTGTCGCTAAAAACAATGGAAAAAATATCCAAAGGCAGTGTTTTGGAAGAACAACTTGCGATTAAAGTCTATAATCCTTATCTAGCTCCACCTTCAAACCACTGACTTCCTGACCAAACTAGACCATGGGATATTGATTTTTTTAGTGTCATTTAAACTACTCCTGTGGTCTTCCCTCCAGAGCTGCTTGTACCTTAGTCCAGGAACCTTGAAAAGCAAAGAAAGCCACACTTTCAATTGTACACCAGCAGACTGTTTGCGACCATATGTCATTCTTTTTCTCCACTATGGTTATTATTATCTGTACCAGCCTCCAGTCCCTTCTCCAACTCCTTCTGCCCACAATAAACATTTTTTTTCTTCACAAGCCTCAGAGTTCAACATTTAGGATTTCTGTGAGATAGAGTCAGTGTCACTCAAATAAAACCTACATGCCTTGGGGGAGAAATGCTTAAGCATAATCTCAAAATATTATGCCCTACTGGTTCCTATCTTCCTTTTAGGATACAGATTATTGTACCAATGAATGACTGAATACCCAAGCCCTTCCACTGAATTCATACTTGGGAGAAGATGGGTTGTGTCTAAAACCAATGCACATCATTCTGACAATTAGGAGGTATCACTAAAGAAATAAAATATACCAGAGTCACTCTCCTCTATAAGCATCTCACTCATGATGAATATTAAACCCACTACCTTCTGAGGAGTGTAAAAGGCTGGGGGGCATTTGCCATTTCAAAAAGAGACATGTGCTGTCTGGTGGCTAACCAGTCACCTGAAGAACTAAGGACTCAGGTCCAAGAGTTTAAGAGCTACAGATGAAAATCCCAGAGAAAGTTAGAAAAAAAGTGCAGGAGCAAAGAAGTTTATCCAGGTAGATGCACTTGGATTGGACAATTGTATGCCAGGTCAGTATTCAACCATGAGGATTAAATGAAAAACAATATTTAAGATCTTACCTTCTAAGTCATCAATGCTTTTCTCCAATTTAGTTACTGACCTCTCCGCAAACTCAGCCCGAGTCTCAGCCTGTAATGATTTAATTTATCTAAGTCAAAGTTTAAGAAGTTTCACAGTTCTAGTAGCCACAAATACAGGGAAAACTAGAGAATGGTCATGAGGCATCTCACCCATGAAATGGATTTAAAACTATCTGTCAGTTTTAGTCACTACTGTGAGCAATGGGAACTAGCATAGTATGTTAATTCCAAGACTACCTCTGAATAACTCTTGCTTGAATCAATAACTTTAAAAGCAAAAAATTCCTGACCAGCTTCATGGACATAAATGTGATTAAAATCCAGTTGACTTCATCCAAAATTCTCATGTTATTATTACCTCCTTCAGCTTGTCAGAAAGGACCTTGATCTCTTCCTCATATTTGTCTTCCTTCTGAGAGTACTGTAATTAGAAAGAGCATTCCAGATGTCAGGCTGTGGCTGTTTTCATCCCTTCTAACAAAAAGAACTCGCCAGCTCAACCAACAGATGTTAAGGATCTCTGAGGCAGTAACAGAACCTCCAATATCAAATGGCATACTATAATACATTCTCTGCTTTCTAGCCTATTGTTTTACATGGGATAAGAAGAAGATAACTTATCCATCTGGCACTCTGTTTAAATTAAATTGATGACTCACATACTCAACATAAAATATTCTCTATGAAAAAAATTATAAAAATACCCCCTGTATCTAATAACCACTAGAAATCATCTAAAAAATTTGCCATTTATTAAAATGTCTACTGTGCCAATGCTTTCATCAGCAGGGCCTCTTTTGAGTAGCTCTTAAAAGATGTCTTCCCCACACCATGCTCCTGGCCTACCTTCTCAGCCTGAGCCTCCAGTGACTTCAAGTTGTTGGTCACAGTTTTCAATTCTTCTTCAAGCTCGGCACATTTGCTAATGTTTTCGATCAGAGGCAGAAAGGGTGGGAGACAAGCCAAAGGAAGGAAGAGAGAAAAAGGAGAGGAATGGGAAAAAATGAAAACCAAGTCCTAGAGATGAAGGACTGCCTTAAAGTAGCCAAACTATCAGGTATGAAAATGCTCAATTTTGCCATGGACATTGCCTCCCAACTTTGCAACAGTGGAAAGGCATGATCACAAAATTGAGCAACTGAAGTGTGATAATTTGGCTTCTTATTTGGCTGCCTCTAAGAGCATTTATAAAGGGAAAAACAAAGGAGCATAAAGGACCAAGAGAAAGCACTTAAAGCAAGATATAAATAGCAGAGGGTGTAGTGAAGGTGCAGTCATTACATCAAACCAACCAGTAGGCAGTGGAAGCTGAAAGACGCCTGGGTTTCAGTTAAACCTAAAAACCACACATGAGCCATCAGTACCTTATCCTCTGCAGCCATTAATGCTTTCAAGGTCTGATCCATTATTCTTAATTGTTCTTCCAGCTGTCGAACTTGGCTGTTAGTGGACACAGGAAATGCACAAGGCCATTCACAAAATCAGTGTGCAGGTAAGGCATGCAGTGATACACGCATTCATACATAGACACCCCACACGAGTCCTCCGTGTTCCATACTCATGGCTCATCCACAACAAATGAGCACAAAAGGAGCCCGGAGCTGAAATAGGTAAATGTGCAGCTGCCAGAAGGTCATGCTGTTTAGTCACTGCTCTGTAGCACCCCACACGCTCCTGGTGCTGGACCCGCTTACCCTTCTGAGAGCTCAGCCCGCTCCTCTGCACGTTCCAGGTCACTTTCAATGATGACCAGCTTACGGGCTACCTGCAGCAGGACAAACACAGTACACACACACATTGTGGGGCTTGTGTATTTTGTGTAAGGGTTGTTTGGGTGGGAATCAGGCTGCATCAGCCCCTACAGATTCCTGTCTACATACAGGATCCTCCCCATTTGGGGGAGACTGAAGAGAAGCAACTTTCCCTCAGGAGTGCTGACAGACAGGAGGCCAGTCTTTGCTCACCAAGACCCAGAATGGACAGCTACAATTTTGCAATATCAATCTGAAGTCTGACCCAGGTGAAATCTACACAATTACATAGAATCCAGACCAGAGTGTGGAATGAGAGAGAAATATGAAATCCAGTCTCAAAAAATAACATACTGCGATTAGTATGCAGACATACTGCTCACCATACTTCTCATTAAGAAACCCATTTAATACTGAAAAAGTAGGGACTGCCAAGAAACCATGAAAATAAACCTAGGAACTCCACCAATACAGAGTTCTGTGCCACAGCCTCCTTTTTGTGGAGGCAATTTAAGAAGGCAAAAGAAATTAACATGAAATGAGGTGGTGAGATGACTAACAAGGTCAAATCTGTATTCAATGGAAGAAACAACCTGAGAGAAGGGATTCTCTGAAGCAATTCAAAATTAGCAAGCACAGTATAATCTGCAGAAAGGTCAGTCTGTTTCAGGCAGTCATGATGTGATACAATGAGGAAAAAACTAAAACTTTGACAGTCATGTTAACTCTGTTATCACAGGTCATTGTCACAGTAATATGACCAGAAGCTGATTCTCCTGAGAACCTGTGCTAACAGAGGATTTCCAAGACCTGGGAGGAGAGGCCTTCATGAATCTATTAAGTAGATGCTACTCAGTTGCCTGAATTGGACTGCTAGGTGGATCACACTGAAAGAAATACTTGCATAAGGACAGCCTGAGCATCCTTTCCCAAGGGTTCACCTTTCCCATTTCCTGGCCAAAGACCTTTTATCCTGGTCATTAGGGAAGGGAGTTTTAATTCTTCTTCCCAGTGCCATTGACTAGCTTCCTGATAAAGGCTGGGATCCCCTAGCTGGATCAAAATAAGAACCATTTTCTGGAGTCAAAGAAATTTGCTTCTCAAAACTACCCATTTCTACCAAGGAAGCAGACTGCTTCCCTCAGGAATCAAGGCTATGCATGCTCCCTGAACCCCAGAAGACCACTGTTAGGAATCGATGAGGCTTTGGGCGCTAGGATCTGACCTCTTCATATTTCCGGTCGGCATCTTCAGCAATGTGCTTGGCCTCTTTCAGTTGGATCTCCTGAATTTCCATTTTCTCTTCATCCTTTTGGGCTCTACTTTCAATGACTTTCATGCCTCTGGAAAGAAAGACAAGTACAAAACCCAAGATTTAGAGTTGACCTTCCTAGACTCAATTTTCTTTGACCTTCCTAGAATCATACTGTCCTGCTGTGGTCTGAGAGGTTTGGATCAAAATAGAGCACAGAACTACTTTTTATTTTTTTTCCCCCCAAAACCATGAAGCAAGACCTTCTAGTGCTAAAGGCAGAAAAAAAGACACATTTCTCTCTGCTTATTGTGTTATACTTTGGGTACTGCAGAACCTGTCCAGGCACTTTGTGTTAAGTCAAAGGAACAATATTAGGGTCCCATTTGAAT
This sequence comes from Callospermophilus lateralis, assembly GCF_048772815.1. Lineage (NCBI taxonomy): Eukaryota > Metazoa > Chordata > Mammalia > Rodentia > Sciuridae > Callospermophilus > Callospermophilus lateralis. Next base: position 107,140,095 of record NC_135307.1, on the reverse strand, counting down.
CTGGAAGGCATGGAAACAAGAAAAGCCAAGATGCTTTCTTTGTTAAATAAATAAAGGAATTTCTTTCCTTTCCTGAGGGAAGTCTGTTTGAAAATGAACAAAAGCTACAATCAAAGCAAATTTATTTTTGTGTACCTCTTTCTACAAAAAAAGGGTCTTACCCCATCAACCACAAACAAAAACAGTAGACTAGCCCATAAGAAACTGCTGATGTTTGAGCATTTTGGACTTATAAAAGTAGCAGTTTTAGTAGAGTCAAGTGAATTCTTTAGATAAGAAACCAAGTTTTACTTCTAATGGAACCCTCTCTAAATAGGGAGGTTGGGAGGGATTGATACTGGCTTCTACATCGATGTGTATATTAGGGTCCTATGGCATGGTGTTACATTTCAGAAAATGTGAACTGATCTATGATATATTAAAGATTTATGGAATAACAAGTCATGGGACTTATTTACAAAATTTAAATAGGCAATAAATAAACCACTATTTTTTGATCGAGTACTAGAATATACTTGAGGAGACCCAAGGTCCAGCTTTGGCTTAGACGCAAATATGCTATCAGCCTTTGGGCAGTGACAGTCTCTGAGCCTTAGTTTTCTTATTTTTCCTCCAGGGGATTGGAGTAAATGATCTCTAAGTTCCTCTTACTCCACAGTCTAACATTATCAGACCATATTTACAGTTCACTAACAGGTATATTTCAGGAGGAAGTTAGCTACAACATCACTGTTATATATACATTGTAAGAGATAATTAGTCATCATGAAGAATTTCAAAACTCTTGGCCAATGAAGAAACACTAAGTAGCAGTGAATAATGAGGTGACAACTGAAGCTAAAAACCTTCTTGAACCCTAAAGTCTGAAATCACTTTTATATGTGGTAGCAGGGAGCATCTTTATCTTGCTGTAAAGATGCAGAAATGGACAAATGACTGACTACCTTCTCCTGCCCAGGTTACAACACAGGCAGTCACACTTGTAGTGTTCTAACACATCATCCCTCAAGCAGAACTCTCTTACCTCACTGAGTCTTTCCTGAAGTTCTTCTTTGCAATGTGGTAAATACATTAACTTGAACAGTTGAGCACAGAAGAAAAAACCTTCTGGGATGCATGAGGTTAGTTGTGCTGCTGTATATGAACCATGATTTCCCTTTCCTACCACAGGTGGCATCTTACAGTAATAAGCCAGGTAGAGTCATGTTACAATGGAGGTGGGCTCAGAGCACACAAGTACCTGACTATATTTGTATGTTTGGCAGTGTCTTGTCTGCAATTAATCCTAGTCCAAAACAATTTACTTCTGCAGATCACATTTCTGTTTTATCTGGGCTTTTTTCTTCCACCTATTTGACAACTAAGAGCCCACAGTTTCTGACCCAGACCCAAGACTCCTTGGTGTATTTTAAAATAAAGTAGTTATTATTATTATTTTTTTTTTAGATGAACAATTGCTCTGTGGTCAGTTGGAATTAAAGAACCACTGCATATCCCTGGAACTTTTCATTTCCAAGTCTGTCTCCCTTGTTGGGTGGTGCTCTGTGAGGACAAAACAGTATCTGTTTCTTCTCTATAACTCTAGAGCTTAGAATAGTGCTCTGCACACATTCAGTATTCCATTTATTTTATTATTATTATTGTTTTTGGTGGTGCTGGGAATTGAACCCAGGGCCTTCTGCATGCTGGACAAGACCTCTACCATTGAGCTCCAGCTCTAGCCCTTTTCTACTTATTTTAAAGAAACAAAATCAAACTACACATGTGATCAACTGAAGAGATGACTCCACTGAGGGCTGTAAAATTGTTAAACCTCAAAGATCAGAGGAGCTTCCTGTTCATCCTGCCAGGAGGAAAGGCTTGTGCTAAAATGGCTGGATGAGACGTTCTCACCTCTCGCTTTCATCTGCTGCTTTTTCAGCCTCCTCCAGCTTTTGCAAAGCTGTTGCCAGACGCTCCTGAGCACGATCCAACTCTTCCTCAACCAGCTGGATGCGTCTGTTCAGAGAAGCTACATCAGCTTCAGCCTAGGCAGAGAGAGTGGAAGGCCTTTCAGAGCTGGAGAGAAAGTGAAGGTGGCACTTACAGAAAGTGGCTGATTTTAGACAGGACGTGTGGTCCTAGTGGTCAGTTAAAAGTGCATTACAAGCCCTCATCAACTCTGGAGTTCTCAGAAATGTACATATGTTGAATTTCAAAGTGAGCATCCATATTTACACACAATTTTTATCAAATAAATGTTCCATTAGCAAAGACTCACATGGCCTATTTCTCACCCTAGCATTACTTGTCCATTGAAGGAGAGTTTTATCACAGCCACCTCATTCACTAGGGGCCTGAGGTATAGATAAAGACAACAAGACTTACCCAGAGATTCAGCCACTTAAGACAACAGCAGTACCACAGAAATTGGAACCAGCAGTTTCATTAAATTCTCTTTTTTTCTGAAACCATTTTCTCAAAGAAGCTTTACAAAGGAACTAAATACTCAAAAATCCAGTAGTTTAAAAATACATACCACATGGAGAACTAACACAATTTTAGAAAGTTTCCTCCTCTCACCCCGGCCTTTTCAGGAACTCCTTCAAAATAAGTGGTCACACCAGAACGAGGCCAAGACAAATCTCCCAAGAGTTTTTGTCCTAAGCCTACTGGATATTCTTACAAGTCAAGATTGCTACAAGAAAAGTTTCAAACTCTTATGGAGAAAAGGAATACATTTAATGTTTTTACTTGGAATCTATGCTTCTTTTTGGGTACTGGGGACTGAACTTTGGGGCACTCGACCACTGAGCCACATCCCCAGCCCTATTTTGTATTTTATTTAGAGACAAGGTCTCACTCACTTATTTGCTGAGGCTGGCTTTGAACTCTCGATCCTCCGGCCTCAGCCTCTGGAGCCACTGGGATTATAGGCATGTGCCACCTGCCCAGCTGAAATCTATATTTTAAATAAAAATTTCCTTCCTGGATACAGAGACTACCTCCTGTCATACACATTTGTTAATATATTTGAGAATCCTAGAAATGTTGTAAAGGTGGCCATTCAAATTTTTACTGCATGGAAGTGAAGATGGAACTTATTAATTAGGTACTATTTATTCATCTTTATCCACTTTGAATGTACATCTATCAAGGGGTGATGGGTTTTCAGGACATGTAGATTTCTAAATATTACAATATATACCTCAGGACCCACAGTAGTTCTTTATATACATCTCTGACTTTACTAAACTATAAGCTACTCATATTTTATTTATATATATAAATACACATGCGGGGCGCACACACACACATCCTATATGTAAATATGCAATTCTCTGCAGAGTATAGACTCAACCAATATCTACTCAATCAAATACGTAAAACCATTCTAATTTAAACAATAGCACTTTTCTTAGCTCATGGCCCCATGACAGAGTTTGAAATGCACATGTAGTTAGAGAGAGGTTGTGGTCATGGCCTTAAGTCAAAGGAATATGAAAGAACATTCAGCTTTTGCTCATTTAGATTTGTAAGATTTTAAATGCCAAGTTTTATCTGGGGAAGAGAGGTGAAAAAGGCACTTCCAACCATAAACACATTTAAATATACTTTTATCTCAACAAAAAACTATATGGTAATTGACAGATGGAGGCAGGGAGCAGAGCAAATGTGAAATGAAACCTAAAAGGAACATTTACAACTGAACTGGCTCATAAAGTCAATCCTTATCAGTGTTCAGCTAGCAACTAGGTACAGCTAGGAATGACTGGCAGGTAACCCTTGATTTCTGCTTGTTTTTGAAGGGTGAGGGCAATAAGGTAGGGAATTTTCAAAGTACAGGGAACTGCCTTTTAAAGTCATAGTCCTTTTTTTTTTTTTTTTTAATTGTAAGAATGTATATACATTAAAGGTGCAATTTTGGGCCAAGTTAAATTTCTTCACTGTTTTATATTTTCCTTTTCCAATAAAATTCTATTCCTTTTATGACTAGAGGTGGAGAACAGGGACAAGCAGTCAATCCTGAATGTTGAAATAATAAGGGTAAATATCCCCATTACAGATGCTGTGGTTTATCAGATAAATGGCAACAAGATTTTCAAAAACATTTTTGCAGACACCAAAGTCTGAGTTTCCCGATCTGCTTTAGATCTGGGTCCAAACCTTGAGGACTTGGTGCTCACAAAAAGGTGACTGTTTATTCTTTGGGGAAAGAACCTTCTGGGTGACTGCTGGGTCTATGGCCCCAGCTCCTCACACAGTTGAAGCCCCAGAGAGGAAGGAGCGGGCACCCTGAGTTCATCCTTGCCTCTGGTATGCAAGACTACCCCACATGAAAGGTTCACCTCAATCAATCTCTACTTCCTACTGCCCCCACCAGCTTTATCCTTTCTTTTCCTTAGCCCTTGACTCTGTTTAGAAGAATATTATTTTGAAAATATCACTTACACTTCTGCCCCAGGAGCATTTTGTAGAACCCTGATTCTCTGACAGTAGGGTATGTCCTCCAAAACTAGTCTTCAGGGACTTACATAGGGTGTCCACACAATGGCACGGAGCCCTGTCTGTAGAAGCCAGTTTGACACAAAGATGGGACTGGTGCACACACAGAGAACCTACCTATGGACAGCTGGCTCTTCCTGAGAAACTGATATAAGTAAACAAAATGGGGGTCTCATTTTTTTTCTTTAGCTGGAAGAATCCATGAGCATCATCTAGCTCCCACAACTGGCTAGGTGCCAGAATCAACTAGAATATGTGTATTAAAAATATAAACTTCCAGAGAGTTTCCCATCCCTTCCCCATCCCTAGAGATTCTGATTTAGGAGATCAGAGGGGCAGGGCAGGAATTTGCACTGTAAATAGGCAATCCCTCCACTCCTCCAGCACCACCCCAAGAAGCTGTCAAATTCAGTGGATCAAATAGGACTCTTCATCTACCTCTGGGCTTAAAAGAAGAGAGGACCTCTGACCCAGAGTGCTGAAGCAAGCTCCTTTATAGCCCTCAGTGGAAGACAGGACTAAACTCTCTATAATACTGATGCAACAAATTTTGTCCAGTTCCTTGGAATTCAGGAAAAGTTTAATTTCATAATTTAATCAAGGTACTTTCTTTCTTTTTACTTTTCCTCCCCTTATTTACTATGCTCTGTGTTCAAAGGCTTATTCTCTCATTTCTGGTATTTTTTTTCCCTGAATTTTGAGTCTCCTCTAGATATTTTCTCAGGTTCTTTTTATCATAGCCTGGGTAGTTTTAAGGATCTGCTGCTACCTGTTAATACTAGTTCACAGACATGACCATTTGCTATTTAAAAGCAGTCAAATAACAAGGCACTGGGGAGGGTCAAAACCCTAGATACAATTTTTTTTTCCCCCAAGGCATGTAAGTTACCCTTAGAGTACTGAGTTAGCTTTCTTCCAACAAGGGCCTATGTGTCCACACTGCAAGTGAAGACTTTCAGTTTGGGTTGCTAGTTTCTTTTATTTCAAAAGTGCTATAGTGTCCCAACATGTGATAAACTTCTCAGAAACAGACTGCTGCATTAGTAAGGCTACCAATGTCTTCTTGCAGATCTATTGTTAAACTACCACCTAGCACTCTGAACTTGTGAGGTCCTTAGGGTTGCACGTGCCCCTCACCCCAGCAGGTACTAACTACCTATACAGAAGTCAAGCGCCTGCTCACTATTCCCACTCTTCTGTGTCCACCTACACAGAAAACAAAGGCACACATACCGTTATCCCACCTCAACAAAGTACAGAAATCAGTGCATGCCCACCCAATATAGCAAAATGTTATTCCAAATAGGATTTGAAAAAAATAAAAAAATAAAATATCTTTATAAGGCCTGGGATTTTGAAGAGATCCAGATGTTTTTGTCAGCACAAAATCAACAATTTAAAATTGCAATGATTTTTACTTTAAAAACAATGCCCCAGTTAGGGCTAGTCACAAGAAATAGAGGTAGGAGAATAATATTGTATCCTTAAAATCAATCCTCTGGAATATATTTTCAAAGTCCTGCCTGAACCAGAGTGGAGCATGGGATGACCAAAGTTCATATCTTTTTATTCATGTCAACTGTAGTTATACAGAGGTTTCTCCCAACTTGCTGTGTAAGATCAAGTGACTACAGCCAAGTTAAACTTCTGCCCTTATATGGTAAGGAAAAGGGGGAGGGAGACCCAAAACACTGATGACATTAGTGGCCACTCCCATGGATAGCAGATAAACACAACCTAGTCTATTTGTGCCAAAGCCTATAATTTATGAGGCATATTTGTATAATGAGGGAAAACAGACTTGAACAAGGCATTGTGGTGCCTCTGTTGTGCTACAGAGAGTGGAAATGGAGGGTACTGTATACATTCCAACTACAGCCACTCTGGGAGTGCCAATGCAAGCACAAAAAGCACTCTCAGTTTCCTGGTCCCAGAACTATTTACCAACTCTTCAGAGGGAAAGGGCCGGGCATTTTTGAAACTGGTTATTTCCCATGACTTAATAAAGTTACCAACTAAGAACTTACTGGCTGCAACTATAAGCCTCCTCATTTGCTGGGTACTATCCAGAAAGGAGGAAAATCTCTTTCTTGTTATCTTTTTTAAAAAAATAATAACAACAAACAAAACCCTTGTAGATCATAAGACCTACAGTCAACCATTACATCAAGCAAAGTAGCCTCATTCCAACATTTTGAAGGGCCCACACACCTTGGAAAAACAAACTAGGAGGAAATAAGGGATGGCTGCTTTTTCCAAGGTAAGTGTTGGTTTAGTAGGGCCAATTAATGACAGCCTGTCTGAACCTCTGAGTATCTGAACTTCAGCCAACTCTCCAGTCAAATATTTTTTGCAGTGGTTCATGATTTTTGTCGCTAAACCTTTATCTTTGCTGCCAAGAGAAACTCTTGCTGCTAGCTTGATTCATGGCTACCTAAATTAGCTACACTGAAGTTCTAGTTTTAGAAGTTTAGGAACAACTCTCAATTGGAAATTCTCCAACTGTTAGGAACAATCCTCAACCAGTCTTTAAGTTACTGTTTTATAAGGTTTTGTAGACACAAAAAACATCCAGATAGACTGTTTTTTGAAAAAAAGTTTAAAAAATTTTTCAAAACAATTTATGCCACTTTTGACATAAAGTCTTAAAAAGAAAGCCTTGTCCTCAGTCAACTAGCAAAGGAGGAATGCTGCTATAAAAATGATGCATAAAATAGGTGAATATAAAAATCATAACATAGCCTTCATAAGATTGGTGGTTTTTTGGTGTCTAATATCAGTTACTAGGCCTGGAGTTGATCAAGGCTCTCTTGCATATGATCACATATTCCCTTTCTTGTTAGGATGAGAGTAGTTCAACTCACATCACCAATATATTAACCCACCAAAATTCATTCCAGTCTGCTCACTTCCCCTCTCTATTCAAATTCCAAAAGGCAGGGGTGGGGTTGAGGTTTGATTAAAAGCATTAAATGAAAAGTTTTACGATGTACTGAAATGAGCAGGCCATTTGTAATAGCCCTTGCAAGGTGGTGAAATGCAGGTAAGGAATACTGGGTTAGGCAGTATTGTGCAGAGTTAATAACAGGGGAAATAGCACAACCAACCCCTTTAACCAGCAGGTGTTATTGTTACCCACATTTTACACTTAGGAAACCCAAAAACTAAAAGATGAACTGTCTCCAACTAGTATGTAGTAAAGTCAGGATTCAAATTCTTGCAATCTGGGTCCAGAGTTCTTGTTCTTATTCATCATGTTCTATTAGGTCTAATGGTTCAAGGACAGCTGCAAAACAGAGAGGGAGTTGGAATTAATCTATCACCCAGCCAAGTTCAGAGGCATTCGTGGGGTGGGGGCACCCTGTTGACTTATCCTCAATGCAAACACTGAAAATTATCTCTTGCCTATTGATTTCCTTA